>NC_133418.1:106765000-107385000 GCF_049350105.2 Macaca mulatta
AGACAGAGGTTGCAGTGAGATGAGATTGCTCCACTGTACTCCAGGCTGGGCAACAGAGTGAGACACTGTTTGCAGACATTACAGACAAAGTAATAACTTTGAGTACTGAGGAGTGTAGGCAAGCAATCACCAAAACCATTAATTCTGGCATTAGCACATATCTATGAAAGTTGGTTACGTGTCAGGCACCATGGAGATGATGGAAATACAGAGTCGGAGAGTCATTGTTGCTGCACTCAGGCATCTTGCTATCTAGGAAAGGACAGCAAACTCTGGAGCCTTGGGGCAAGGTCCATTAAATGAAACTATAAGACAACTGATTGAGAGAAACTCATGTTCTAAAACAGCCGAGTTTGGCCAGCTAGGAATTAGCTGTGAATATAATTCCAATTCATTCCATTGGCCTAGTTCTATATAAAACTGGAAATCAGGAAACTGTTCCCTTATTATGAAGATTCTTTTTTTTATAAGTAGGGTTTATTCTTTCTTCTCTCAATCCATTACCATCTACATCCACTTATAGCTTGCAACTCTGTTGTGCAACAACATTTGGGGTAGAAGAAATATTACTAGGTGTGGTCATGGCCAATAGAGTGCTATAGGTGAACTCTGGATGTAAGACCAGCTGAGATTATAGGTGAAACCAAAGTTATAAATTGTCACAGATACATTTAGTTATTCTTTTTGTTTTTTTGTTTTTATTGAGACTGAGTCTTGCTCTGTCGCCCAGGCTGGAGTGCATTGGCGCGATCTCGGCTCACTGCAAGCTCCACCTCCCTAGTTCACGCCATTCTCCTGCCTCAGCCTCCCGAGTAGCTGGGACTACAGGCACCCGCCACCATGCCCAGCTAATTTTTGTATTTTTAGTAGAGACCGAGTTCCACCATGTTAATCAGGATGGTCTTGATCTCCTGACCTCATGATCTACCCGCCTTAGCCTCCCAAAGTGCTGGGATTACAGGCGTGAGCCACCGCACCTGGCCCAGTTATTCTTAAATATGGGATTGTTCACTAGCTGCATCACAGTTACTTGGGAAACCTTTAAGAAATGCAATCCAAGTCCTACCTCCAGAGATTAAAATTCAGTGAAGATGAGATGGGATCTGGGAAATATACTTACCTCTTAGGTTCTTCAGATGATTCTGAGGAACAGTCTGATTTGGAAAGTGCTGCCCCAGAGATGGATATTCCTTACTCAAGTAAGGAAATGAGGCCATGTCGGCAGTCTATCAGGGCTGCACCAAATGAGGAATGGTAAGAAAGTAAAACTTGGCTAGGGACTTAGTGCATTAATTCAGACACAAGACTTAAAGCTATTCTGGGATCTATAAGCATGCAAGTGGATGGAGAAGGTCAAGGGAAATCTATGTCTTTTTTTAAATTGGCAGACACCAGGTCTTGAGAGATTTCTCCTCACTGACAGATGAGAAAACAAAGAATTATTGCCAGCCTAGACAGCGCGCATACACACACACACATCCTGCCATATAAGGAGAGAAATACCCTGAAAGTGGAGAGGAAAACTCAACCTCGGAAAAACAAAAACTTTTCTATAATAAACAGAATATGTCATAAAATATAGGCTTTGATTCAATAGAATATAAGGAAACATGACTTCAAAACATAGATAGAAAGTCATAAGGGGTAGAGTTGTTAAACTGAAAGTTGAGTTTAAAAAGGCACCAAGGAAAATTAGATTAAAAGTAACTAAAAACGCATGTACGAAATTGAATTTTTTTTGTGAAAATTGGGCAAAGCAGAATCTACTTCCCTAAAAGCTGAATACATGTGGAAGGAAAGTTTTACAGATCTTTGGTCCAAGATGCAGATCAAAGAGCAAAGATGATGATGATGAAAGAAGAGAGGATAAATAGCATATAGAGTACACTGAGATCAAAATTATTGGAAACTAAAAATATATACAAGAAACAAAAACATTAATAGGAGAAAATGTTCCTTTATCTGAAAAAAGACTACTTCCTATTGAAAGGAATCTTCTTTTTAGAGAGCAAAAGAAGGGAAAAGATCCTTACTCTTAAACTTTGTGTGGTAATGAGGGTAAATAGAGATAATAGTGTCAAAATATCATATTGAAAAAGCTAAAAACATGATTCATAAAATTATAGAATAAACATATGTCAACTAACTAATAAGGGACTTGGCAAGATAATAAATCTGGTTCACAGGAGAATTCAAGAAAATGAATATATATAATCTCTGAAAAATAAATGCTGGACAATAACTGCTGGGTTAGAAATATAACTACTTAATAATTGACAGAGCAATAAAACTTCAACATTTGGGTTTATCTTTTCTAATGCACAAAAATGTTTTCATCATTGTAGGACAAAAATCTACAATGTGAGCTGTAATTTCATAATATTGTGGCCCTAATCAATCATATGTAAGAAGTCAAACAAATGATTATACCCCTAAAAATTAAACGGTCCTTGGGTAGGTCTGTTAAACAATGCTCTGGTATTTTGAAAGGACATGCAGTCACCTTTTTCACTTATTTCCAAGTTTTTGATAATTTTTCTTAATCCTAGTGATTATAAATAATCTCTAAAGGTTCTTGTTGATCCCAAAAAGGCTAGCTTTCTTGTGTTTTGGCTTGATAATTTACCAACAAAAAAATGTGGCAATGCATTAGTATCCATGTCATAAATCCAGCATCATAATGTGTTGAGTAACTACTAAGGACAGAAAATTAACTTCTGACTGGAGGCTTCATAATGATAACAGTAGACTTTTAAAAACCTCTGTTATTCCTACTCCTATTCTGAGGCTAAGAAACCAAACCCCCAAAATTTATCTTCACCCTATTTCACCTGCATCACCTACAAATGTAGGTGAATTCTCTTTTCTTGAGGTCCCCAAAATCATCTAAAATGTTTGGCCCGCCAGAAAGTGACCTTACTTTTTACCTGTAAGATTGGAATGCTATCAGCCATAGAACAGGCACCAGAAGAGATTCCAGAAAGGACTTCATGAGTCCTGGTTCCACGCTTCATATATATGATTGATTATGGCCCCAGTATTATGAAATTATAGCTCACATTGTAGATTTTTGTCCTACAGAGATGAAGTAGAGTGTTATTTCTTAATGGTGAATTTGTCATAACTAATCAAATTAGATTTATTTTCAAATATGACTGGCCAGATATAGCCTCTGTGGCAAAATAAAGTTTTTATTGAACCTTCAAAAATTACTATATTGCCATTTTACAAGTAAAGAGACCCAGTAAAACCGTTTGTTTGTGAATTCTTAGTAATCAGGAAGAATACAATTTTATTGTTTAAAGTTTTTATTTCTGTTGTCTACTCAACGCAGGGTTCAAGATAAATCAAAAAGAAAGATAAAGGATGTCCTCATGTTCCCATTAAAATTTGAATGTTAAAAAACTGCTGATGATATTGCAGGAAAAATAACCACAATTTGTTTGCTGTCATAAATTCATTTAGTTCTATGTAATTAATTCTTGTTTTGCTGGATCTTTGCAGTCTGCTCTCATAGAGTCATCTGCTTTCAACTCTAAAGAGGCCTCAAAATATAACATGTCTCCTGGTGCTATGGGACAATTGTCTAAGCAATGTCAGTTTTGAACCTATATCCACATCTATTCTTTGAAGTATAAATAGTTAAGAGTACTTGACATGGTTCTTACCACAAGACTCTAAAATTGTCCATCTTTGGACAACTGAAGATTTCATTTCTATTCTATAGCTTATAAGAGCTCCTCAGACAAGCATGAGGGGAAAGTAAAACTACTTGATGATGAGAATAAATAGCACAGTAACCAGAAGTATCAGAATGAGACTAAAACTATCTTTCAGAGTATACCATACATAACTATTCCATAAGAATTTGATTAATATTTAATCTGTAGGAAAAGACATATTATGATCCTTGCATGGCTTGACAAATCTCCAGGACCTTTTGATTCTTCCTGAAAACAGTACAGTCTCTAATATATTTATATTAATTAACTTTTATCTGAACAAAATTAACCAGCACTTACATATGGAAAGAGAATCTTCACTTTTTCACTTGACATTCACCCTGCAGCACTTCCATAATGTTAAGCCATCTTAAAAACATGAAGCATATATAACAAACATAATTAGAAGGAAAACAACAAGTTTCTGTGTTTTCCAGGGGCTCTCTGGGAAACCTGGAAGATGGTTCAGTTGTAAAAGACACCTTTGGTTTTTTTCTGAATTTAGTGTGGATCTTGGAAAAATAAGATCAACATGGTTATTAGAGGAGATACTCAACCACTTATTTATTTGGTCACTTATTATTTGGTTGCTTAAAATTTGTCCATCAACTGATGAATGGATGAACCAAATGTGGTATATCCATGCAATGGAATATTATTTGGCCACATAAAGGAATAAATACTGATACATGCTCCAATATGGATAAATCATGAAAATTTATGCTAAGTGAAAGAGTCAGTTACAAAAGATCATATATTGTATGATTCCATTTACATTAAATGTCCATAATAAGCAAATACACAGAGACAAAAATTAGATTGGTGGCTGCCATGGTTTGGAGTCAGCGAGGGATAAGGAGTAACTGCTACTGGGAATGGGGTTTCTTTCTTCAGTGAAGAGATGTTCTGAAATTAAGTCGTGGTGGTAGTTGCACAGCTCTCTCAATATACTAAAAAATACTCCATTAGACACTTTAAAAGGCTACATTTTATAATATATGAATTATATATCAGTAAATCTTTTTTTAAAAATCATGTAATAAATATTAGTTTTACTATTTCTTTCATTTCCCTATATATTATATAGCTAACAATGAGAGAGTTATACATGTCTTGTCAAAAAGGGTCATGGAAGAATCATAAGATCATTTGGTAGTGTTTTAGGTGGATAGTAATTTTTTACAGTCCCATATTAACATGAAAACTGCCTGTATGTGTGTATGGCAAGTGTGATGTGTGGTGTGTTTGTGTGTGTTTATTATGAAGTCACAAATTTTTACCACTTTTTAAAATTTTCATGAACAATATCTGGATTCCAAATTGTAAAATTCTGGAATCAATTTTAAAAAGAGGGGGGAAGCAGAGCAGAATGTAAAAGTGGCATTCATTTCCCTGGTTACAAAATTATTTATTTTCCAGATTCATTAATAACTTTAATATCAAAAATGGCTTATCCAATTATATTTTAGAAATGTAAAAAATTGCATTTTTTTTTTTATTGAGAGAGGGTCTTGCCATGTTGCCCAGTCTAATCTTGAACACCTGAGCTCAAGCAACCCACCCACCTCAGCCTCCCAAAGTGTTTGCATTACAGGCATGAGCCACCATGTCCAGCCTAAATTTTTTGAGTTGGAAATATTATTCTGTCATTCAAATCATTAAAGTGAAAACAACGAAGCAAAAAATTATCAGAAAAACAAGAATTACAAAAAATCCCTAAAAATCAGAAAGCCAGGGCAAGATGATTGAAACAAGACCAAACATGTCAGCATTACAATAATTTAAATAGTTTAAGTTCTATTTTAAAAATCAAATACCTTACATCAAATTAAAAAATACACATTACTTACAAGATACGCTTCATAAGAGAAAGCTAAAGTAAAAGTATAAATAGGCAAAAGCAAATATAAAGACAACAGTAGTGGTAATATTAAACAACATTCAATATATTTAAGATGTTAAGCGATAGAGCAGAGATTATTAATTAATACTAATTAGTGGATCCGTTCACAACTAAAACATGAGTCATAAACTTCGATGTGAGAAATAGCATAGTTTTGAAATAAAGTACCTTCCTAAATATAAAATATAAAAACTAACAAAAATACACATATTGAGGAA
Organism: Macaca mulatta; assembly: GCF_049350105.2. NCBI lineage: Eukaryota > Metazoa > Chordata > Mammalia > Primates > Cercopithecidae > Macaca > Macaca mulatta. The sequence goes on from NC_133418.1 coordinate 106,770,844, forward strand.
GATTTTTGCATGCTACTCATAGTCCATCTCATGGCTATCAATAATTTGAAGTATATAATAAGATGTAATCAATAGGTTCCTACTGGATGCTGTGCTTTACAAAACATATGCATCCCTTTCAAGTGTCCATGAAATATTTATAAAAATTGATTGAACACTAGCTGGAATAAAACAAAGCAATTCAATTATCAATAAACTCTGAAAGACAGATATTGTAGAGAATACATTCTAACAATGTGGTCAAACAAATTTTAAATAAAAAGTCCAAGTGCTGAGGAATACTAAAATACTCCTATAAATTTTCAGGCAAAAGAGGAAAATCAGTATAAAATAATTTAGAAAACAAAAGGAATGTTAATTTTCTAATTTTATATACTGGAACTTAAGCTATATTCAGAAGCAAACATATTAGAAAGAGTGAAAGAGAGAGAAGAAGTGAGAAGAGGAAGGGAGGAGTATTAGTCCGTTTTTACACAACTGATAAAGACATATCTGAGTGGGCAATTTCCAGAAGAAAGAGATTTAACAAACTTAGAGTTCCACATGGCTGGGAAGGCCTCACAATGATGGCAGAAGGTGAAAGGCAAATCTCACATGGCAACAGACAAGAGAAGAGAACTTATATAGGGAAACTCCCCTTTCTAAAACCATCAGATCTCATGAGACTCATTCACTATCATGAGAACAGCACCAGAAAGACCTATCCACATAATTCAATCACTTCCCACCGGGTTCCTCCCATGACACATGGGAATTGTGGGAGTTAGAATTCAAAATATTTGGGTGGGGACACAGCCAAATCATATCATTCCACTCTGGGCCCTCCCAAATTTCATGTCCTTACTTTTCAAAACCTATCATTCCTTCCCAAAAGTCCCCTAAAGTCTTACTTCATCTCAGCATTAACTCAAAAGTCCACAGTCTAAAGTCCAAAGTCTCATCCAAGACAAGGCAAGTCTCTTCCACCTATGATCCTGTAAAATCAAAAGCAAGTTCGTTACTTCCTAGGTACAATGGGGGTACAGGTATTGGGTAAATACAGCCATTCCAAATGGAAGAAATTAGCCAAAACAAAGGGTCTACAGGCCCCATGCAAGTCTGATATCCAGCAGGGCAGTCAAATCTTAAAGCTCCAAAATCATCTCCCGTGACTTCGTGTTTCACATCCAGGTCACACTGATGCAAGAGGTGGGTTCCCATGGTCTTGGACAGCTCCATTCCTATGGCTTTGCAGGGTATAGCCTCCCTCCTGGCTGCCTTCACTGGCTAGCATTGAGTGTCTGTGGCTTTTCCAGTCTCACAGTGCAAACTGTTGGTGAATCTACCACTCTGGGGTCTGGAGGACAGTGGCCATCTTCTCACAGCTCCACTAGGTGGTATCCCAGTTGGGACTCTGTGTGGGGGCTCTGCCCCCACATTTCCCTTCTGCACTGCCCTAGCAGAGGTTTTCCATGAGGGCCTCCACCCTGCAGCAAACTTCTGCATGGACATCCATGCATTTTCATACATCTCCTGAAATCTAGGGGGAGGTTCCCAAGCCCGAATTCTTAACTTTTGTGCACTCGCAGGCTCAACACCATGTGGAAGCTGCAAAGGCTTGGTGCTTGCATCCTTTGAAGCTATGGCCTGAGCTCTACACTGGCCCCTTTAAGACATGGCTGAAGCAGCTGGGACGTAGGGCATCAAGTCCCTAGGCTGCACACCGCAGAGCGACCCTAGGCCTAGCCCACAAAACCACTTGTTCCTTTTATAGGCCTCTGGGCCTGTGATAAGAGGGGCTGCCATGAAGACCTCTGACATGCCCTGGAGACATTTTCCCATTATACTGGGGAATAACATTCAGCTTCTCGTTACTTATGCAAATCTCTGCAGCCAGCTTGAATTTCTCCTCAGAAAATGAAATTTTATTTTCTATTGCAATGTCAGGCTGCAAATTTTCTGAACTCTTATGCTCTGCTTCCCTTATAAAACTGAATGCCTTTAACAGCACCCAAGTCACCTCTTGAACGTTTTGCTGCTTAGAAATTTCTTCCGTTAGATATCCTAAACCATCCCTCTCAATTTCAAAGTTCCACAAATCTCTAGGATAGGGGCACAATGCCACCAGTCTCTTTGGTAAAACATAACAAGAGTCACCTTTGCTCCAGTTCCCAACAAGTTCCTTATCTCCATCTGAGACCACTCAGCTTGGATTTCATTGTCCATATCATTATTAGCATTTTGGCCAAAGCCATTCAACAAATCTCTAGGGAGTTCCAAACTTTCCCACATTTTCCTGTCTTCTTCTGAGCCCTCCAATCTGTTCCAACCTCTGCCTGTTCCCCATTTCCAAAGTCACTTCCACATTTTTGGATATCTTTTCAGCAGCACCCCACTGTACTGGTACTGATTTATTGTATTAGTCCATTTTCATGCTGCTAATAAAGACATACATGGGACTGGTAATTTACAAAATAAAGAAGTTTAATGGACTTACACTTCCTTGTGGCTGGGAAGGCCTCAAAATCATGGTGAAAGGTGAAAGGCAGTCTCACATGGCAGCAGACAAGAGAACAGAGCTGGTGCAGGGAAACGCCTCTTTTTAAAACCAGCAGGTCTTGGGAGACTCATTCACTATCATGAGAACAGTGCAGGAAAGAACCGCCCCCATAATTAAATCATTTCCCACTGGGTTCCTTTCACAACATGTAGGAACTGCGGGAGTTACAATTCAAGATGAGCTATGAGTGGAGACACAGCCAAATCGTATCAGGAAGGAAAGAGGGAAGGAAAGAAAATAGAAAGAAAGAGGCTAGATGTTAAACTTAAGAAGTCATAATCAAGACCACTGCCACCACTAAGTTAAATAAGTACATAAGTCCTAAGAAAAATAGAAGTGAAAAATAAAAATAAGTTAAAATTAATAAATTTAAAATAATATAGTTTATTTTTAAAACTTAAGAGCTTGTGAGAGAGGAGGAAGAAAGAAAACCATCAGGCAGGGAGTTAGGGTGGGTCCTCAGCAAAACTCCAAACCCAGAACTGCCTGAAAATCAAGCTGCAGGTCCCAGATAAAAAAAGAGCCTGTGTCCCTGAATGGTAAATGCCTACTCTGTGAACCCAGGTGAACAAATTCCACTCCTCTTTTGGACACATTTCTCTTTCCTTGGCGCACCTTTGTCTCGTTGCACACGTTTCCTCCTGATACCTTTCACCTATTTTGTATATACCTACCTTTCTGTGATTGGCAACTGGCCAAATTTTTGTTTACATAAAGTGGAATATCACTCTAGCCCCTGATTGTGGCAGGCCAAGAATTCACTTCAGCCCCTGATTGGTCCTGGACCAAGCCTTCACCTCTGCCTCCAATTGGTTCTTTCTACTATCATGTCTCTCTCTCTGAGTGATGCTTTCTCCAAACTGGCCTGCAGACCAGTCAGCACACTCCTCCCTCTTTCCAGCCCATTGAAAACTCCAAAAATCCCTGCAGTCAGCAACCCTCTGTTGAGTTCCCTCTTCTTGCTGAGACCTTTTCTGTCACCTAATACATCCAAATCTGCCTTACTCAGTCTCTGGTGTCTGCATGGCTTGTTCTTCTTGGTTATGGAACAAGAACCTGGAGCTCACTAGTGGTGGGAGTAAAAGAGCTGTAATACTCCCTTCTACTTGCCAAACAACAGGAGTGAAAAAGCTGCAACATTTTTTACTTTGAGTAAATAACAAAAGTAGAACTATAGCTCTGGCAAATCTAATTCAGGAAAAAAAAATGTTCATTAAAATAAAATTTGATGAAAGTCACAGAGCAAAATGTGTAAGTGAAATGAGGCACTGTGACATAAGCTGCATGTCCAGCTGGATTATGGGCTCTTATGGGGAAACCCTTTCTAATCTATTTCTTAGCTCTCCACATGATATTGTTTGGCTCTGTGTCCCCACCCAAATCTCATCTCAAATTATAATCCCTATGTGTTGAGGGAATGACCTGGTGGGAGGTGATTGGATCATGGGGGCAGTTTCCTCCATGTGGTTCTCATGATAGTGAGTGAGTTGTCACAAGAGCTGATGGTTTTAGAGTGTGGCATATCCCCCCTTATGCTTACTCACACTCTCTCTCTCTCTTTCTCTCTCTCTCCCCTCCCCTCCTCTCTCCTGCTGCCTTGTGCAGAAGGTGCCTGCCTGCTTCCCCTTCACCATCTGCCATGATTTTAAGTCTCCTGAGGCTGCCTCAGCCATGTGGAAATGTTAGTCAAATGAACCTCTTCATAAACTACCCATTCACAGGTAATTCTTTATAGCAGTGTGAAAATGAACTAAAACACCACATAACACTGAACAGATTTAAAAGTAAAACAAATACAAATCTGCTTTTCACATGGCCTCCCTTTTGTTAGAACACAAAAAAGAAATGTTTACCAATATCTTTTTTTTGCTAACAACAAAGATATTTCTTAGCTTTTATTAATATACTTAGCAATTGGGAATTATCAAATTCTGTTGAGTCCTCAAGAGTATCATCTGCTAATTGCCTTATTTGGCAAGCTGAGATTCTGCCTTGTTCTTCTTAGGGAATATAGATTATGATGAAAAATTGATCAGTTTTTTTACATAATGCATCACTGATAGTTACTAAAGAAGAGATTTTCAGAAGAAATACAATCAGAAGCAAGTTATTCAGCAGGTAAGAAATAGAAGTATTTTCAATCCCAGTGGTAACATGTTGTAACCTGTCTTGAAATACTAGGCTTGATGGAAAGTCAAATGGTAGGGTCTCCTAATCATACTTTTATTGAGGTGTATTAGGTTAAAATTAAAATCCAGTCTAATCTTTACAAAGAAAAGAGCAAGATTGCAAAACATCAGCCTGTACTCTTAGAGGAAAGTGGAAAGATGGGTTCCAAACCAGGCCAATCTCAACTGTTGGCTTACTAAGTCATAAGACCTCTGTTAACACCTGTGTCAGGCTGGACCCTGGAATGGTCCCCCAAACATAGGTCCTGATTCAACATACTGCTCTCAAAAACTAGGCAGCTCAACAGTGTGGGAAAAGCAAGTGTTCCCCACCTTAGAACAGAACATTGGAACTTAGTCAAGCTTGTGAAGGGATAACGATTCTTCATATACATATCTTGAATACTTTAATGAATAAATATCATTTCCATGGCTAAGTTAATGAACAGTATGAAAATAAAACATGTTATAACTCATCCCATTGCTAATAAGGATTTAGATCCTGAGAATTAAAAACAGAAATAAGTGCCCCAAATGATCACCTGTATCAACTGATAGCATCTAAGAAACTTGGTCACCATTTCTAAAGTGTATTTTATTTGTTTGGTTCTCGTTTTTCGTTCATTTATTTGCTTTACCCAAGAATTCCCTTCAGGTGTAGCCAGAAACTAGAAATTGGAAACATTCAGTTCTAAGGAGCTCTGAACTTGGTAGCCTGTGTTGTCCTTAATTCCTATTGAAAAGAGTAAGCATGATTTATAAAGATGACCTCTTCCTGGAAACTGCCATCAATGAGAGGAACACTGTTAATATGTCAAACCAGCATTCTGCCATGGAATTCAGGAGTCAATCAATCCTTTCTGTGTTGTCCAATATGATAACCACTAGCCATACAAATTTAAATTTGAATTAATCTAAATAGTTTTAGTCAAATTTAAAGTCAAAATTCCATTTTTTAGTCACATAAGCCACACCTTAAGTGTTCAATAGCCATATTAGACAGTACAGATATAAAATATTTTCATTATAAAAGAAAATTCCATTGAAGCTCTGTTGTAGATGCAGAAATAAAAGTAGGCCTGGGCTTGATGGATGCTCAAGACCTTTGATGTCCCAGGATCTTACTCAGTTATCTGACATCTGGCTTTGTCCCTGATGTCCCTGAACCACTAAGCTGATGGTACAGTGAACACACATGAGAACCGGGCAGAGATTAGTACTTTCTAATTTCTTCACCACTAATGATGAACTATTGTTTTCCCTCCTATGGGGACTGTGAGTTTTAAAAATTGGCCCAACTTCATGTAATATGTTTCTCCATTCTATTCAATAATGGATAATCACTAGTTAGAGAGAAGGCATTGTTCCATGCCAGACTCATACCATTCTTCCTTCATACTCTTTTTCCAGGTTAGAATGCCCTTCCCAGTCTGCCAGGGTTTCAAACACCATTTTAGGACCAATTGCTTCCTAAAGCCTTACCCAACCAATGGGCACCCCATTGCATTCTCTCTGCCAATGTGCTATGGCACTTATACCTAGAAAATGCAGTATGCTGTGTTTCTTCAAAAGGTGGTAGGACTCACTAACAGTGAATTGTATACTGCCTCTTCATCCCCACACTACTTTATATTACTTTAGATTGATATGTAAACTTATTCCATCAATATGGGAGCATCGATTTTTTGGGTAAACTGTCAATGTTACTTTTGGGGAAAAGGCACCAAAAATCCACATACGAAGGTCCCATTAACCTACATCTTGGTGTTTGGATGCCCAGATTTCTAAGATTCCCTAAAGTTTTCTGTGACATGGGCTTTTGTTCATTGACATCCTACGAGACTCCTGTAGTAGAGAATGGGGCTCTTACTCAAAGATTTAACAAAAATGTATGATCCCCTACCCCTCCCACACATACACAAAATCTGTCTTAAACTTAAGTAACAAATGAATAAAATGTCTCTAGAATATATGCAATGCATCTCTACGTCCCTGAACACCTTGCACCTACTATTACTGCTATCACTACAATAACAACCGCCACAGTACCAAACCTTATCAGCCAAAGACAACCAGCCACAAATCTGCTGTCTGGCAGATCAGATTAATTGATTCAACAGTGAGGGAGGGCAATCCAGATACCATGAGGGAAGAGGAAAATGTCTTTTTTAAGGTTTGAGATCCTGATGAAAGGCATTAAGGGAGATGTAAAGGAAGCAAGAATTAATTCTGGCTTGGTTGCTTATCCTGAGCCTGGATTAAGATAAAACAGAGATTGACTAGGAATTAGGTCATGAGGCAAAGGTGATGTGATATTGTTTGGATATTTGTCACCTCCAAATCTCACGCTGAAATGTGACTTCCAATGTTGAAGGTGGGGCCTGGTGGGAGGTATTGGATTATGGGGGCAGCTCCCTCATGAATGGTTTAGCACCATGCCCTTGGTGATGAGTGAGTTCTTACTCCATTAGTTCAAAACATATCTGATTGTTTAGCTCCTATTTTTTCTTTTTTTCCTTCTTTCTTTCTTTTCTTTTCTTTTCTTTTTTTTTTTTTTAAGACAGTCTCACTCTGTTGCCCAGGCTGGAGTGCAGTGGAGCGATCTCGGCTCACTGCAAGCTCCGCCTCCCGGGTTCACGCCATTCTCCTGCCTCAGCTTCCCGCAAGGGTGAGGTTTTATGGTGGCACTTAAGGGATTTATGGAAAACAGAAGGTGTGTGTGTTCTGTAATTTTTCATTCACAATTCCAGAGTAAAGCTATTTTTTGTTTCTATTTCACTGCCCAAGAGATTAAATGGGTTCTGAAATAAGAGGTTTAGTACCTGATAAAACCGCCTGGTTTTCCAGTCATAATAAAAATTATTTTTAGCTCTGATGGTGGGGAATGCTAGAAAGAGTCACTCAACTGCACTGGTTTTAGCAATGCTTCAACTCCTTCTAGTCCACCTTCATTGTGTTTATCTGTTTTCTAGCTAGTTAATGTAGGGGAGGCTTCATCTAGATCTTTAGAGCCCACTGATCTTACCCAGGATGACTGCTTGCACTTGAGCTCTTACCCCCAGACAAATCTTCTAAAGTCAGTAGTAAAAACCCTACACACTCTGGTGTGTGTGTATTAAACTTGAGTCTCCTGAACACATGGTAGCATGCCCGGATCCCACAGAGTAGCCTGATTCTCCAGGTCTTCTCTTTCTGAAGGCTTGGAGTATCGGTTTCATAGAATGCAGACGACCGTCCACAGCAAAACTTGGGACCCTAAATTCACATGCAAATTAAGTTTCACTTTTGTAGGAATAACATTAGGCTGCATGAATATGTTGTTGAATAGAACCAGATTTTGGAAAATACCTAGTTTGCTTTATCTCTAGTTTAAATGTGAGTGGGGTAAAAAGGCTCAAAAACATAGCAAGTCTTGATTAAGACCAGAATTCTACATGTTAGAAGCATAATACTAGAATTCTGTTTTCTTTTATCAACAGAACCATTGAAAAATGGTTAGGAAAAAAATAGGGTTGTCACTTTTTTCCTAGAGGGTGGGTTATTTTGTATTCCATGTTTGTTTTTCCCAACAAAAGCCTCCTGGCATTTTTGTTCTGGTCTTCTACACCATTTGCTTCTGCCAAATCAATTTATGAATTTGGTCAAACTATTTTTTATGCTGATAGGTTGACAACACAACTATACAAAATAAATTACTTTATTTCCCTCTCTGATAATGTTGCCTCCCTGGAAGATGCTTCATTAATGATCTGGGTCTCCTCAAAAATGCTCTGACCTTGTGAAGTTTACATACAACTGTTAACACACTCATGTGGGTTCACTGACGGATCAGCCTTTTGACTTTGGCTACTTGTAGTGAAGGATGTGGGCAGCGTGTGACCCCTTTGGAGAGGTGCAAGAATTTGGAGACTGTGAGAGTAACCCTAGTTGCCCTATACATGGCAGTAGGATGGAAGGAAGCATGATTTTCCGTATCTATAATAACAGGTGCCTCCTGCCTCAAGGGTTGGCTTAAGCTGTGTTGTGAGATGAGGCATTCCACTACCTGAGGTCCTTTAAAACAAAAAGCAATGCTTAAGCAAAACCCCAAACCAATGAAGAGTATCTAGGAGGGAGGCATAGGAACCAACATATGCACCCAGATAACTGTAATGAGAAGCCAACCACTCTAAGAACTATTGCTCTGCAGCATCAGTGGGCCTCAAAATTCCAAATAAACACCAAGGGTCACATGTCCCTATTGGGACAAGAGAGAAACAGATGCTTGCAGAATTAGAGCCAGAACCAGAGAGAGAACATCCTTTCCAAAGCTATGTCAAAGAGTGCCATGGTGACCTCCACTGTTGGAGGTGGAGTTGGTCCCAGTGTGCAAAGTCTCCCTCAGTCACCCTGCCTTGGGATGAGCTCAGAAAGCTGCAGCTGGTGCTTCCAGCCAACAACCCAGGGGAAATGACAAAGTTTCATATGTCATCTCCTAGCTCCACTGTGGAAACCTCTTCCTTAATTAAGTATTGATCTAGCTTTCCTGATATTTTTTAAAAGAAACATACGTTCCCTATAAATATATGAAAAAATATATTAAATTCAGAATACTTTTAGAAAGAGCCACATCATGAACTCAAATAAGCAAAAGAAAAGGAAATTAATATTTTAAAATTCTGATATGTTTCATCTGATTTTTTAAAATATAAAGGCTACTTATAATTCTTGCTAAGATGATGAACAAGCATGGGCTGCTAGTTCTTTCCTCCAGTATCAACTCCAGAAAAACAACACAGGAGAGGGAAATTTTTATCTGCTAAACCAATATAAAAACCTTAAGAGACCAAAGGCTTTCATGAGCTGGTGTGTGTGCATGGAAGCAGGAAGAGGGCATGGCAGGGGCAAGCCTGAAAAAGGAGCCTCTTGACACAGCAGGAGGAGTAGAGATTGGAGGGGAGCCATCTGCTTTCTGTCCCCTGCATTGCCTTGATGTGAGAGCCAGTCTCCCAACAACTAATTTACCCATATGACACTAATACTCTAAAGTGAAGCCAGCACAGAGAACCATTGCTCTAGACTCACAGGGGGCCCCCACATCCCAAATGAATGTCAAGCTCACACATCCTCATCAGGACCAGGAAACCAGAGCCTGCATTATTACAATCAGAAGCAAGAAAAGAACACTCTTTTAAAGAGGGACCTCTTTATTGCCTTGCCTGTTCTCCCTCTACATTCAGTAAAGCTCATCCGTGTAACCAATATTATAATGCAGAAATTATATGTGTGGAGTGATGGTAATTTTCTGTTACTAAAAATCTATATTGCAGTGACCATTATTATTATACAAATATCTTTGTCAGCTTTTACAAATATTTTGGTAAGAAAAATGCCCTAAAAATTGATTGTTGAATCAAAGAACATGGAGATTTTTAATTTTAATGTATGCTGCCCTGTAGGAAAATTTAATCAATTATATTCTTACTATCATTGTAGAGAATGCCTATTTTCTCATATACCTACTGACTAAAATTTAGTATTACCAGCCTTTAAACTTTGCTATTTTGGTAAGCAAGACATTATCTTTTAAATATTCATTCCTCTGATAATGATGTTGTTGAGCTGTATGTTTTTAAATATAAAATATATGTTCATATCTTTTGCCTATTTTCCATTTGGCCACTTTTAAATTGATCTGTAGGTAGATTTTATATGTTATGCATATTGTCCCTTTATCTATCACATATTTTTAGAAAATTTTCCCGGTTTGAAATTAGTCTTTCTTTAATATGGTATCCTCTGTCATACCCAGGGTGCTGACCCAACAATTTAAGTGGCCTGTCTCTCCATTTTTCCCTTCTTTCAGGACATGTATGGTTGTGTGGCTCTTGTTCACTGTCCCTGTCATCCTCCTGAAAGTTTTTTGTTGTTGCTCATTCTCCTGCAGGCCAGCCTGTGGATAATTTCTACGTAAGTCATGGAACAGATGTAGGCCCAGCTGTTCCACTGAAGATTTTCTGTTAAGAGCTGATTCCAGAAGCTACTGGGCAGCATGTTTTGTTGAGCTCATCCTAGGAAATGGTACCAAAGATGTTTAGACGGCAGCATCTAAAACCCAACCACTAGCTGTAAGGCACAGGCTGCGTGCACAGATCTTCACGCAGACTCCCATTGGGGCTCTAACAGAATAGACTCAATATGATTTTTTTATACCTTAGCACTATTGCTATTTCTGTAAGCCTGGAACTTTCTCTAGAGCAAGAACCTCAATAAGTCCTAATGTCTCAAGGAAAAATGGTGTTTGACCAGGTATTACCACTTAGCACATTTAAACATTATTAATTGTAATAGTCCATGAATGAGCCTGTAAATCTTAAAGAGAAGTTGACAAATGTGGAAAGTGAAAAGACCTCATTACAGCTGATTCTTTTAGCAACTCACATAACCTGGCACAAATCAATTAGATAACTGATATTGAAATTAAGGATTCAAATAATCCAACGACACTTCAGAAGGTGTATTAGTCCCATCTTGCATTGCTATAAAGAAATACCCGAGGTCAGGTGCAGTGGCTCACACCTGTAATCCCAACACTTTGGGAGGCCGAGGTGGGCAGATCACAAGGTCAGGAGTCTGAGACCAGCTCGGCCAACATGGTGAAACCCTGTCTCTACTAAAAATACAAAAATTAGCCAGGCATGGTGGTGCGCACCTGTAATCCCAGTTACACAGGAAACTGAGGCAGGAGAATCGCTGGAACCTGGGAGGCGGAGGTTGCAGTGAGCCAAGATCACACCACTGCACTCCAGCCTGGGCAACAGAGAGAGTCTCCGGGAAGGAAGGAAGGAAGGAAGGAGAAGGAGAAGGAGAAGGAGAAGGAGAAGGAGAAGGAGAAGGAGAAGGAGAAGGGGAAGGGGAAGGGGAAGGGGAAGGGGAAGGGGAAGGGGAAGGGGAAGGGAGGGGGAAGGGGAAGGGGAAGGGGAAGGAAGGGGAGGGGAGGGGAGGGAAAGGGAAGGGAAGGGAAGGGAAGGGAGGGAGGAAGGGAGGGAAGGAGGGAAGGAGGGAGGAGAGAGGGAGGAGAGAGGGAGAGACAGAGGAAGGAAGGAAGGAAGGAAGGAAGGAAGGAAGGAAGGAAGGAAGGAAGGAAGGAAGGAAGGAAGGGCCAAAAAGTGAATAATTCATAAGAAAGGAGGATTAATTGGCTCATGGTTCTGTAAGTTTTACAGGAAGCATGGCAGCATCTGCTTCTGGGAAGGCTTCGAGGAGCTTTTACTCATGGCAAAAGGCAACATGGGGGCAGGCATCTTACATGACAGGAGCAGGGGCAAGAGAGAGTATGCAGGGGAGGTACCACACACATTTAAACAACTAGATCTCATGAGAACCCACTCATTATTGAAAGGACAGTACCAAGAGGATGGTGCTAAACCATTCATGAGAAATCTATCCCCGTGATCCAATCACCAGGCCCCACCTCCAACACTGGGGATTACAATTCAACGTGAGATTTGGTGGGGATGCATATATATATGTATATCACACAAATGTGACCATTGCATGATAATATTATGATAGACTTAGCAGCTTAAAACAACACATATTTATTATCTCAGTTTCTGTGGGTCAAGATTCCAGGTAGGCTTAACTGAGATCTCTATTTCAGATTTTCTCTCAGATCAGCTTGGTCAGGGCTGGGTTTCATCTGAAAGTTCAACTCAGAAAGGAACTGTTTCTATGCTCACTCAAGTTGCTGGATGAATTTGTTCCTTGAGGGTTGTTGGACTGAGGTCCTGAATTCCTCACTGGCTATTGGCTAAAGAGCCCTCATATTTTCTTATCATATTGAGCTCTCCAACATGGCAGCTCGTTTATCAAAGCAATAGAGAGACTGCTACAAAGACCTAAGTTATAAAAAGTTATAAAGTTCTTAAAATCTGATCATGAAAGTAGCATCCATTGTCTTTTCCAATTTCAGTTGATGAGAAGCAATTGATGAGATGTTGCTAGGAGAGCCCATAAGGTCTTGAGTCCTTAAATACGGTCTTGAGATAGGTCATTAGGGGCCATGACAGATGTCACCCACCATAACCCTCCCCCAAATAATCATAATCTATTACATGTTTTATTTTCTTCATTGCTTTTATCACTACCAAGAATTACATTATTTATGTGTCCACTTGTTTACTATCTGTCTTTCATCACTACCCAGCTAATACCTTAAAGATATGAATCTCAACCTTGGAGGTTACTGCTATATCCCCTGTGCCCACAATAATACTGGATACTTGGTTGGCACTCAAAAAATGTTTGTAGGATGTATAAATGAATGAAGAAATGAATACTATTAATGAATGCATGGCTACTTTCAGTAATTGCTTATTATGCAATGCTGAAATGAAAGCCTACAGTATGTGTCAATGCCATAGGCTTTACTCTAGCATAATGTCAAGCTCCCTTGCATCTTTTTGCTCCTTTCACTTTGGGGTTAGCATGGCCTATCTACAAAGCCTTCTTGATCATCTCTTTCCTTGCATGGATTCATATATTTATATGTCTAGAATTTTACAAGGTAAAAATGAAGCAAAACTTAGTTTTACTAGTTCATAGGAATTTTACAAAGTGAGAATGAAGTAAACCTTCATTCTGATGGATGCTTGCATTGCTAAAACTCAAAGGAGAACTTTAAATCCATCAGCAGCATGGGGAACAGAATAAAATTGGACTAGACACTGGAGTCATGTGTTATCACTTATGGACAAGTCAGTTTTGAATTATGATAGTGAACATTCAGAAATCAGAAGAAAGGAGAGCAAAAATACCGATTAAAAAAACAGATGTAATCCCAGCACTTGGAGAGCCTGAGGTGGGTGGATCACAAGGTCAAGAGATCAAGATCATACTGGCTAATATCCAATGAAACCCCATCTCTACTAAAAATACAACAACAAAAAAAAATTAGCCAGGTGTGGTGGCATGTGCCTGTAGTCCCAGCTACTCGGGAGGCTGAGGCAGGAAAATCACTTGAACCCAGGAGGCAGAGGTTGCAGTGAGCTGAGATCATGCCATTGCACTCCAACAGAGTGAGACTCCTTCAATCCAAGCAAGCTCCTTAAAACAAACAAACAAAAAAGATGAATTTTTGTAAGAGAGGCAATAGAGCCTCTTGGGAAAATTGGAGTTTAGGGCCAAATTCTTCTTCTACCACTCTTGGGCTGATATATCATTGGGAAAACTTGTCAAACTGTAGTCTCCTTTCCTTATCTGTAATAAAAGGACTGTCATATGTAACGGAGAAGTGTGAGGGTTAGAGCGAAGAACAGAGACACTGGTTTACATTAATGATATGAGTCCAATTCTTTTTAAAAATATTGAGCAATGCAGCGAAGGGGGTGAACATCACCTCACGCTGAGTTTGAAATAGTTCCTTAATAGCAGACATCAAAAAATAACATGATACCTAGCCGGACGTGGTAGCTCACGGCTGTAATCCCAGCACTTTGGGAGGCCGAGGCAGGTGGATCACCTGAGGTCAGAAGTTCGAGACCAGTCTGGCCAACGTGGTGAAACCCCGTTCTCTACTTAAAAAATTAGCCAGATATGGTGGTGCATGCCTGTAATCCCAGCTACTTGGGAGGCTGAGGAAGGAGAATCACTTGAACCCAGGAGGCGGAGGTTGCAGTGAGCCAAGATCACACCACTGCACTCCAACCTGGGCAACAGAGACTCTGTCTCAAAAAAAAAAAAAGAATTTGCAAAAATGAAGAAAACAAATTAAAGGGGCCCATCAATTGCTACATAAGATTTTAAATGCAAAATTCATACACAGACATGCTTGTAAAATTTCAGAACACCAAGAATAAAGATAAGATCCTAAAATTGTGTGTGTACGTGAGGGAAAGTGGGTAGGGAAGGGGTACAGGCAGGAAAACAAAAAAGCTTGCATAGAAAAAAGAATCATCATGCTGGCGTCTGGTTTATCACCAGCAATGCCTTCACATCGTTAAAGGAACCTAGAATTTTATCCCAGACAATATATGAAAGTGAGCTCAGAATAAAAATGTTTTCAGATATGAAGCGTTTCAGAAAATTTTCTTCTCACAAATTATTTAATAGGAAGTTGCTGAAATATATGCTCCAGAAAAGTAAGGGGATAAGACAAGAAAGAGAAAGGATGAAATTCAGAATCCAACCCAGGCCTGCAATAAAGAGAAGGCAGGCCTACAAGGAGTCAGTACAGACTGGAGTGGGACAGCATCAGAACCAGGACCTCCCATCAAGAGGGAAGTCCTAGGTTAGAGAATTTTACTGAAATGCTGGCAAAATGTAATACTGTTATAAAGTCAGACAATGCTAGACTTTTTTAAAAGGCAATTGAAAACAACAGGAGGAAATATGGAACACTGCCCTTTATACAGCAAAGAATGTTATCAGCCTAGGGATCTAGAGTAAACACCTACCAGGACTTAAGAGAGGTAGACTACAAGCCAGAGAAGTTTTTCTGTTTTCTTGTTTTTATTTAGTTAGCCCAGTTTCCCAGAACTTTGATGGTCAGCCCTATTGAGGAGACTCATAGATTTTTAAAATTGTTTTTGCCATCAAGGAAGTTAACAAGTAACTTTGAGATAGAGAACATGTGTTTAGAGCTAGCTAACAAAGGACAAAATCAAAATATTGAGGAAAAAAGTACCAACTTTCAGCCAGAACAGATTTGTTTATATCAGAGTCAAAAGGACTTTGAAAAGTATAGTATGTTTAGCTTGGATTTTGACCAAATTATCTCTGTCACATTGCCCTGTTTTCCAGAAGCAAGGTCCATAGATCACTGCAGAAGTTTTAAACCATTATTTGAATTAAGACAGACTTCCACAAAATGAGTACTTATCTGTAACTCACTAGTGCTGATGGTCACAGGAAGACATGGCAAAGAAAGACACAATGGATCATTACATTCAATTAAAAAAAATTTAAAGAGTCTTATTTGAGAAAAACTCTTTGGATTAAAAAGGTAAGTCCTAACTTCTTCCTATAAGTGATTTTTAAAGGACAGACATTTCTTAGTCATTTTTCACCATCTGTGTCACAGTTTCTTTATTTTATAATAAGAACAAAATGATGAGCTATGTATTACAAAGAAATGTTAATTTGTATATTTGAAATTATGCTTCACTTCTTACATCATTTTCAACATGAATAACTCCCTTTACTTATGACATGAAAGCAGGTTTGGCTAGAATTGCTTGTTAAGACAATTACAAATACCACCCATCACTGAAAACAATAAATGCCAAGGATGCTCAGATTGATGAAGCCATCAGTGTTAATACAGTAGGGATGCTAAAAATAAGACTGTTAAGGCTGTCAGCATCTATTTTTTTTCACCTTCATTGCAACGAATTCACAAAACGGTAAAGAATTTAACAATCAAACTATCATTTCAACATTATATCATTTAACGACTTTGTAATTCTATGCACTTACTTTATAATGGCAATTCCAAAGCACTTTAGTATATACTTTTTAATACTATGGAAAATGCTTTCCATATTTTTTGAGATAAGATCACAGTACCCTTGGAATAGTGGTCTGAATTTTGGATTCAAAAGAAAAACTGGGATAGCAAGTAAACAATATATTCAAATAAAACTATTTTGGGATAAACATTTTTTTCTTCAAAGGCTTCAGGTAAATTAAGACATAAAACATACACATCTGTGGCCAACTGATGGATGTTGAGAACAAATGGCATTGAAGACTATAGGTTTTAAGGTCAGTAAAATATCTCACCCATGGTCTAGGAGCTATTAAATTACTTAACATTTTCAAGCTTTAGGTTCATCTGTAAGACAGGGATAATAATATCAATTTAACAATTAACTAAAATGAATGAAAAGTTTTATATAAAACATGTATTACAGGGCTTAGACATGGTACATAGACAATAATGTATGTATAACTTTTTAACTGAAGTGGTCTTAAAAGGAAAAACCATTTTACCCACTGTAAAGTATGAGAAAATGTTTATATAAAGTAATCCCAGGTTACATAACCCTCAGAGAAGTTGACACCACTTGGTAATTATACAAATGTATAAAATGTTCTGGATAGAAACAAAACAGATAAGATATTCTTCCTCCTGTATCAAACACAGGAGTGGACACTAAAGAAAACAGTAATTTTGAGGCAGAGGGGTGTTTAGTGATATTGACCAACTTGTGAGATTTATAAAGGAAGTGATAGTGTGCAGAGGGGCTATACACAGAAATTATTGTCAGGAAAGATGTATGTGGGGAAAGAAAAATTTTATTTAGAAGATGTACTGTGCCCAAAGTTCTTTCTTAAATATTAATGAAACTGATGTTTCCAACAAAGCCAGTAACGTTTATGGAACAATTTAATTTGAACAGGTAAAACGTATTTAAAATGGGGAAAGAAGTCAATTTTTAATATTTTTATATTCTACTCAATTTTACCCTAAAGCTGCATGATTTTCTATCCCTACAGCAAAAAGTAAACTGCATATAAATTGGACTTCATCAAAATTAAAAGATTTGTCAAAGGCGGCTCTTATTATTTTGAGTAAAGTTGCTTCAATGCCTAGTTTGTTGACGATTTTTAACATGAAGAGATGTTTAATTTTATCAAGTCTTTCCTGCATCTATAGAGATGATTGTATGCTTTTGTTTTTGTATAGTAAATCACATATATTGATTTGTGTTTGTTGAACCAATCTTGTATCCCTGGGATAAAAACTACTTGATGGTGGTGGATTAGCATTTACATGTGCTTCTGGATTCAGTTTGCCAGTATTTCGTTGAAGATCATTGCATCTATGTTCAACGTTCATCAGGTATATTGGCCTGAAGTCTTCCTTTTCGTTGTGTCTCTGCCAAGTTTTGGTATCAAGATGATGCTTGTCTCATAGAATGAGTTAGGGAGAAGTTCTTCCCTTCAATTATTTGGAATAGTTTCAGTAAGAATGGTACCAGCTATTCTTTATACATCTCATATAATTTGGCTGTAAATCTATCGGTGAATTCACCTTTTTCTTGTTGGTAGGCTTTTTGTTACTGATTCAATTTTGGGACTCTATTGGTTTGTTCAGGGATTCAATTTCTTCCTGATGCAATCTTGGAAAGTTGTATGTTTCCAGGAATTTATCCGTTCTTCTAGGTGTTCTACTTTGTGTGCATAGATGTCTTCAGAGTATTCTTTAAGAGCTTTTTTTTCTATTTCTGTGGGGCCAGTAGTAATGTCCCCTTTGTCATTTCTGATTGTATTTATTTAGATCTTCTCCCTATTTTTCTTTATTAGTCTAGCTAGCTGTCCATCAATCTTATTCATTTTTTTTTCAAAAAAAAAAAAAAAAAACTCCTGGATTTGTTAATCTTTTGCATGATTTTGTGTACCAGTTTCTTTTATTTCAGCTCTGATTTTGGTTATTTCTTATCTTCTGTTAGCTTTAAGGTTGGTTTTTCTCCTGTTCTCTAGTTCCTCTAGATATGTTGTTAATTTTAGATATTTCTAACTTTTTGATGCGGTGTTAGCACTATAAACATCCCTGTTAACACTCATTTAGCTTTGTCCTAGAGATTCTAGTATATTGTATCTTTGTTATCATTAGTTTCAAATAATTTTTATATTTCAAAATAATGAGAGCCATCTATGACAAACCCACAGCCAACATCATACTGAATGAACAAAAGCTGGAAGCACTCCCCTTGAGAACTGGAACAAAACAAGGACAACCACTCTCACCACTCCTTTTTTTTGGCGGGGGCGGGGGCAGGGGGGAGGTGGAGAAAATCCCACTCTGTCACCTAGGCTGGAATGCAGTGGCATTATGTCAGTCACTGCAGCCTCCATCTCCCGCACTCAAGTGATTCTCCTGTCTCAGCCTCCCAAGTAGCTGGAGTTACAGGCATGTGCCACCGTGCTTGGCTAATTTTTGTATTTTTAGTTGAGGTGAAGTTCACCATGTTGTCCAGGCTGGTCTCGAACTCCTGACCTCAAGTGATCATCCGCCTTGGCCTCCCAAAATGCTGGAACTATAGGTGTGAGCCACTGCACCCAGCCTCATCCCT
Organism: Macaca mulatta; assembly: GCF_049350105.2. NCBI lineage: Eukaryota > Metazoa > Chordata > Mammalia > Primates > Cercopithecidae > Macaca > Macaca mulatta. Next base: position 106,789,611 of record NC_133418.1, read on the forward strand.
CCTATTTAACATAGTACTGAAAGTCCTAGCCAGAGCAATCAGGTAAGAGAAAAAAATAAAAGGCCTCTAAATAGAAAGAAAGGAAGTCAAACTATCTCTGTTTGCAGACGATGTGATTCTCTATCTAGAAAACCCCATAATCTCTGCCCAAAACTCCTAGACTGGATGAAGAACTTCAGCAAGATTTCAGGATATAAAAATCAATGTACAGAATTCAGTAGCAATTCTATATGTGAATCTCAAGCTGAGAGCCAAATAAACAATAATTCCCTTCACAATAGCAAAATAATAATAATAATAATAAAATACCCAGGAATACAGGTAAACAGGGAGGTGAAAGATCTCTACAATTAGAATTATAAAACACTGCTCAAAGAAATTAGAGATGACACAAACAAATGGAAAAACATTCCATGTTCATGGATAGGAAAAGCTGACAAAAAGAAGTGATGGGGAAAGGACTCCCTATTCAATCAATTGTGCTGGGATAACTGTCTAGCCATATGCAGAAGGTTACAGCTGGATCCCTATCTAACATGACATATAAGATAGATTAGAGTCTAACATGTAAAACCTAAAACTATACAAACCCTGGAAGATAACCTTGGAAATATCATTCTTGACATAGGCTTCAGCAAAGATTTTATGATGAAAATGCCAAAAGCAATTGCAACAAAAATAAAAATGGACAATTGTTACCTAATTAAACTAAAGAACTCCTGCACAGCAAAAGAAACTATCAACAGAGTAAACAGACAACCTACAGAATGGGAGAAAATATTCAAAAACTATGCATCCAACAAAGGTATAACATTCAGAATCTATAAGAAACTTAATTCAACAGACAAAAAAACAAACACATTAAAAAATGGGCAAATATGGGCCAAGCATGGTGGCTCACCCCCGTAAGCCCAGCACTTTGGGAGACTGAGGAGGGCAGATCACCTGAGGTCAGGAGTTCAAGACCAGTCTGGTCAACATGGTGAAACCTCATCTCTGCTAAAAATACAAAATTAGCTTGGTGTGGTGGTGCATGTCTGTAATCCCAGCCACTCAGAAGGCTGAGGCAGGATAATCACTTGAACCTGGGAGGCAGAGGTTGCAGTGAGCCAAGATCACATTACTACACTCCAGCCTGGGTGACAAAGCAAGACTCCATCTCAGAAAATAAAGGCTGGCCAGGCACAGTGGCTCACGCCTGTAATCCTAGCATTTTGGGAGGCCGAGGCGGGTGGATTGCCTGAGCTCAGGAGTTCGAGATCAGCCTGGGCCACACAGTGAAACCCTGTCTCTACTAAAATGCAAAAGAAATTAGCTGGGCATGGTGGCATGCACCTGTAGTCCCAGCTACTCAGGAGGCTGAGGTAGGATAATTGCTTGAACTGGAAGGTGGAGGTTGCAGTGAGCTGAGATCATGCCACTGCACTCCAGACTAGGTGACAGAGCGAGTCACCCATCTCTACAGAAAAAAAAAAAAAAAAAAGACTGGGGTGGGGGTGCAGGTAATGGACATGAACAGATGCTTTTCAAAAGAACACATATACATGGCCAAAAAGCATATGAAAAACTGCTCAACATCACAAAAATCATTAGAGAATTATTTTAATGCAAATTGAAACCACGGTGATATACTATCTCATGCCAATTAGAATGGCTATTATCAAAAAGTCAATCTATTTAATATTAGTCCATTTTCACAGTGCTATAAAGATGCTACTCAAGACTGGGTAATTTATAAAAAAAAATTACGTTTAATTTACTCACAGTTCCATATGGCTAGGGAAGCCTCAGTAACCCTACAATCATGGCAGAAGAGGAAACAGGCATGTCTTACATGACAGCAAGCAAGAGAACATGTGAAGGAAGCAAAGGGGGAAGAGCCCCTTATAAAACCATCAGGTCTCATGAGAACTCATTCACTATTATGAGAACAGCATGGATAAAACTGCCCCCATGATTCAATAACCTCTCACCAGCTCCCTCCCTCAACATGTGGGGATTATGGGGATTATAATTCAAGATAAGATTTGGCTGAGGACACAGAGCCAAACCATATCATTCTACCCCTGCTTTCTCCCAAATCTCATGTCCTCACATTTTAAAACACCATCATGCCTTCCCAATAGTCCCCCAAAGTCTTAACTCATGCCAGCATTAACTCAGAAGTCCAAGTCTGAAGTCTCAACTGAGACAAGGCAATTTGAACTGCCTAGCTTCCACCTAGGAGCCTGTAAAATCAAAATCAAGTTAGTTACTTCCAAGACACAATGGGGATGTATAATGGGGGCACAGGCATTGGGTAAATACACCCAATTGGCTAAAACAAAGGGACGACAGGCCCCATCCAAGTTTGAAATTCAGTGGGGCATTTATTAAATCTTAAAGCTCCAAAATAATCTCATTTGACTCCATGTCTCACATCCAGGTCACACTGATGCAAGAGGTAGTCTCCCACAGTCTTGGGCTGCTCCACTCATGTGGCTTTGTAGGATTCAGCCCACCTCCTGGCTGCTTTCATGGCTGGCATTGAGTGTTTGTGGCTTTTCCAGGTGCATGGTGTAAGCTGTCAGTGGATCTATCATTCTGGGATCTGGAGGAGGGTGGCCCTCTTCTCACAGATCCACTAGGCAGTGCCCCAGTGGCAACTCTGTGTGGGGGCTCTGAGCCCACATTTCCCTACTGCACTGCCCTAGCAGAGGGTATTCATGAGGGCTCTGCCCCTGCAGCAAACTTCTGCCTGGACATCAGGCATTTCTATACATCCTCTGAAATATAAGTGGAGGTTCCCAAACCTCAATTCTTGACTTCTGTGAACCCCAAAGTCCAACCCCACATGGAAGCTGCACTGCCTGAAGCAATGGCGTGAGCTATATGTTGGCCCCTTTTAGCCATGACTGTGATGCAGGGCACCAAGTTCTGAGGCCACACAGAGCCCAGTCCATGAAACCATTTTTCCCTCCTAAGCCTCAGGTGAGTGATGGCAGCAGCTGCCATGAAGGTCTCTGTCAGACCCCAGAGACATTTTCCTCATTTTCTAGGCGATTAACATTTGGCTCCTCATTACTTATTCAAATTTCTGCAGCAAGCTTGAATTTCCCCCCAGAAAATGGGTTTTCTTTACTATCGCATCATTAGGCTGCAGGCTTTCCAGACTTTTATGCTCTACTTCCCTTTTAAATATAAGTTCCGATTTCAAACCATCTCTTTATGAATGCATAACACTGAATGCTTTCAGAATAATCCAGATCACATCTTGAATGCTTTGTTGCTTAGAAATTTCTTCTGCTAGATAATCTAAATCATCTCTCTCAAGTTCAAAGTTCCACAGATCTCTAGGGCGGGGGCAAAATGCCACTAGTCTCTTCACTAAAGCATAGCAAGAGCGACCTTTGCTCCAGTTCCCAATAAGTTCCTCATCTCCATCTGAGACCACTCAGCCTGGACTTCATTGTCCACATCATTATCAGCATTTTGGTCAAAACCATTAAACAAGTCTTTAGGAAGTTCCAAACTTTCCCACATCTTCCTGTCTTCTTCTGAGCCCTCCAAACTGTTCCAAACTCTGCCTGTTACCCAGTTCCAAAGTCACTTCCATATTTTCAGATATCTTTATAGCAGTGCCCCACTCTCCATGGTACCAGTTTCAGTTAGTTTGTTTTCACACTGCTATAAAGAAATACCCAAGACTATGTAATTTATAAAGAAAAGAGGTTAACTTGACTCATGGTTTTACATGGCTGGGGAGGCCTCAGGAAACTTACAATCCTTGTGGAAAAGGAAGCAGGCATGTTTTACATGACAGCAGGTGGGAGAGTGTGTGACAGAAGCAAAGCAGGAAGAGCCCCTTATAAAACCGTCAGATCTGGTGAGAACTCACTCACTATCATGAGAACAGCATGGGGGAAACTACCCCCATAATCGAATGACCCCCCAAGGGGTCCCTCCCTCAACACATGGGGATAATGGGGATTACAATTCAAGATGAGATTTGGGTGTGAATTCAGCCAAACCATATCAGTCAGAAAATAATAAATGCTGGTGATGTTGCAGAATAAAAGGGAACACTTACATACTGCTGGTGCAAATGAAATTACTTCAGCTACTGTGGAAACCTGTGTAGCAATTTCTCAAAGAACTTAAAACAGGGGTACTATTTGACAGCAATCCCATTATTGGGTAGATACTCAAAGGAATATAAATCATTCTACCATAAGGACTCATGTACACATACGTTCATTGCAGCACTACACAATAGCAAAGGCATGGAATCAACATTAAAGCCCATTCACAGAAGACTGAATACAGAAAATGTGGTTCATATACACCATGGAATACTATCCAGCCATAAAAAAGAATGAGATCATGTCTCTTGCAGCAACATAGATTATGGCTGGAGGCTATAATCCTAAGCAAACTAATGCAGCAAACTAATTGCATGTTCTCATGTATAAGTGGGAGCTAAACATTGAATACACAAACACACAAAGAAGAGAACAATAAACACCAAGGCTACTTGGAAGGTAGATGATGGGAGGAGGGAGAGGATTGAAAAACTACCTATGGGGTACTATGCTTATTACCTATGTGATAAAATAATCTGTATACCAAACCTCCATGACACACAATTTACTTATGTAACAAACTTGCACATGTAAATAAAATAATAAAGCTGAACCTAAAACAAAAGTTTTAGAAAAATATTAATTACATAGTACATCAGAGTAAAGTTGACACTGCATGAAAATGCATCATTTTATTCCTGAAGCCTCAACTACCCCTGGAATCTTCTCTGTCTCCCAGCTCAGTAAACAAAGCATGAACATATTCTCTCAACTGTCAGCAAAATCTTAAATATTGTTCTGAAATTCACAAAACAGAGCATAAATGTTTTAACTTAAAAACAAGGATTGGGAAACCTTCTTTTTGTATACCCCCTTCTTAAACAGGAAGCAGATACATGTTCTTTTCCTAAAATTCACTGAATATGTAGAAAAAAATTTGCAGATGAGTTTGAAACAGAAGCAAAATGCTGGGAAATTTTTACTATCACAATAGCAAATAAATTACCTGCTGAGTTCTTATGTGCAAAAATATATAAATAAATAAATGATTCTGAAATTCAAAACGCATTATCAAAATGAAAATACAAGCCACAGACTATAAGAAAATATTTGCAAATGATATATCTGATAAAGGACTTGTTCCAGAATATATAAAAATCTCTCATAACCCAATACTAAAAAGACAAATGACCTAAGTTTAAAATTGGCAAAATATTTGAATAGACATTTCATTAAAGAAGATATACAAATGATTAGCTAATAAGCACATAAAAGATGCTCAACATCACTAGTTATTAGAAAAATGCAAATTAAAACAATGAGATATCATATTACTAAATATGTATGATAATAAAATCACAGGCCATAACAAGTGTTGGCAAAGATATGGGAGAATGTGGAGAAACTGGAACAATATATAATACTCATAGAAATGTAAATGGCGCAGCCACTTTGGAAAACGGTTTGTCTGTTTCTTAAAATACTAAACACAGATTTATCATACAATTCAGGAGTTCCACTCTTAGCTATATACCCAAGGGAAATAAAAGCAAATGCCCACAAAAAGACATTCTATTCAAACATCCACTGTAGCATTATTTGTAATGACCAAGAAGCAGAAATGATCCAAATATCCATTGACAGGTGAATAGAGAAAATGTGGTACTTCCATGAAATAAAATATTACTTGGCAATAAAAAGGAATGAAATGCTGATACATGCCACAAACATGGATGAATCCCAAAGACATTATGCTAATTTAAAGAAGCCAGACACAAACACCACTTATGTAAAGTGTCTAGAAACACAATCTATAGAAACAGAAAATAGATGAGTTGTTGCCTGGGACTGGGGTGTGAATGGGGAGTGACCACAAAATGGCACATGGGATGTTTGGGGGTGATGGAAATGCTTGAAAATTAGATTGTGGTGATGGCTATACAACTCTGTAAATTCACTAAAAATCATACACTCAAAATAGATGAAGTGTATGGCATGTAACTCATACCTCAATGAAGCTGCTTATGAACAAACAGATAATTTAACTAGCTTGATGAGATTAGTAGATCCTTACAACTAGTGAAAGTTTGTTTTGTTTTTGTTTTGGTCCAGGAGGTGCCATCTTACATATCCGAAAAGAGCAAATGCCTCCCAGAATCACAGACAACTCTGAGCAGGGAAAGCAAATATGGGGATTGGAGCAGATGAAAGCAAGAATTGTTAGCTCAGGAACTAGGTTTTGGAAACTTGAAATTACCATGTACTAGAACAGTGTTCAATAGAACTCTCTGTGATGATGGAAATGTTTTGCTACTTGCTGTCTCCAGTATGGTAGTGCCTAGGCACATATGATTGCTAAGCACTTCAAATGTAGATTAGTGAGATTGTAGAACTATTTTTTTTTAAATTATTTTATCTCAATTTAAAATTAAACAGTGATACATAGCTAATGAATACCATATTTAACATCACAACTCTAGACTAATCCAAAACACTGATGTGCTTTTCAGACACTTACCCAATCACTAACCTCAAAGCATTTATGATCATAAATGTTAACAAGATGGTCCTTCTTACATTCACTCAGCAAACATTTATTAAATTCCTCCTATGTGTAAGATGCACTTGATAATACAAAGATAAATTGGACATGATACTGCTCTTCAAGGAACTTATAGTCTAGTAAGGAACATAATCGTGCACAAGTAGACAAATTGTAAAGAAGGAAATAGTACCTCAAAAGAGGACCTAGACATGTGGTAGTAATCCAATGTAGGGAAAATCATTTCCAGCTTACAAACTGAAAAATTCTGAAAAGTTTGGAAGACACAAAGTTGACTAGGGTCTTAAAGATGGGTTACAGGTGGTCTCAATGAGGAAGGCAGGGCATTTGTGGCTAAGGGACTTCCTGAAAGAGACAAGGGCACAGATAGGGCTGGTTGAAGACCAGTCACTTCAGATTGTTTAAAAAAAAAAAAAAAAAAAAAAAGGTGTCACAAAACCCCTACTCGTTCCCCCAATGTCTTCAAACCCTGACAGTGAGAGTAGTTATTTTATAGATGTTGTATCCTTCTCAGTGCATTATATTATGAGATATATGACACAGATTTGTCTCATTAGTGGTGACGGTAACTTTGATCACTTGGCTAAGGAAGTGTCCACCAGGTTTCTCCACTCTAAAGTCACTATTTTCCCTTTATAATTAACAGTAAATTTAAGAGACACTTTTAGACTATATATTCTGCTCCTTACCAAATGGTCACCTAATGGTTTTAGTGTTAATGAATCTTGCCCAAATCAATTATTATGTTTGCAAAATAATGATTTTTAAATCTCCATCATTGTATCCATATTTAATAGTATTTTATTAGGACCACACAGGCTCATGGAAAGAGAGAGTTTTTTTTCTCTCTCATTCACTTTTGTACTGATTTTTTATTTCAACATAGACTCATGGATCCTTTGCAATAGATTATAGTCCATTGTTATCATCAATTTTGATGCTCAAATTGTCTCAGATTTGGCCAGAAGAGGCATCCTGAAGTTGGCTTTTTATTTTTTCTGACATGTCTTCATTTATTTTTGAACCCTTCATTACCCTCAGCACGAAATGTTCCTTATTCATATTCTGTTCTCTCTGCCTCGGAATAAGCCATTTTTCCAAGGAACTCTGGTTACATTTAGTGAGAAAAGATATTTAAAAACATATTTTAAAAAACTCACGATGTAGACTTGATGTTTTTAATATGTGCCATGTACTACTTTTTAACAGAGAGTGTCTGCTAACAGTACCCTTAATCTCCACTCTTCTGATAAAGGAAAGTGTGCAACTCTGAACTTTGGGGAGATACAACTCCCTCAAGCCACCAGCTCAAGAGGAGAGAAGAAAAATTATAGACAAATACAGTAGCAGATACCCCCCAAACCAGTTCTTGGTGATGCAAAGGTGATGTTATAAACTGAGGGCCACTTCATCCCTCCTCTCAGAAGAGAAATGGGAGATCAGAAAAAAATGTGCCAGGAGCAAGTGCTACCATCTGGGTGGCTAAAAACAGAACCACTATCATCTAATAAGCTGTTCCTTCCATTGTGACAGGGTCAGAAGGAGTGACGTGCCCATTTGTATAATTAATGCCATGCTCATGGTCAAAATTATATTGAGAACAAATGTACAGCATCCTCATTTGTAACAAGACTATTGCCTACAAGAGAACATAAATGTTCCTCCAAATAAAATATGTTGGTTTTAGGCACGGCAAGAGGAAACCAGCCTTAAATCTCCAGAGTGGAGAGACTAGATGTGATCTGAAATCCCTGTTACCTTCCCCAGGTGAGGCAACAGAACTGAAGACTTTGCCTGCCAAATCTAGGCAGGAGAAAGCTCCTATTTACATGTCGATTGACATCAGAGGACTTACATTCACAAGACTTCTGATGGGATGTTTTTCAGAAAGGGAATGGGGACAGACACAGAAGAATGGCTGAAGTAGTGTACAAGGAAGATGAAGGAGTTAAAAGTGAGAAAGAAATCTGGAATCCTACATGAGACCCACTAAAGACCTGGAAGAGTGAGGCCTTCCCTACCAGAACAAAGTTTAAGTCTTAGTTTCCAGTTTGCTTCCATTGCTCTAGAAAAGCTCAGTGAAACAAGTGCTTGAACCTTCATTGTATTTCAATATATTTTGGGTCTGAATGAGACTATCTGAGCGGCAACCTGTGTACTCCAAACGGTCCTCTCCTATACAGTACTAGGTGGAACCATTAACAGCAGAACCTTCTCCAAGCACAGGGAATCAAAAGAACAACTTCTCCAATTTCTCACAGACAGTAAGAAATACTATCAGGACCCTGTTTCACCTGGATTACATATGTCTGTTTCTCCCAAAATAGCCTCTCTGATGTGTAATTGTGTACACACCTGCAGGCGACTGCCCAGGCTTTTACCCCCATTTCCTCCACATTCTGTCCCCTTTTTCTTTAGCCCTACAAATGGGTCCATTAGACTACAACCTAGCAGAGCTGGGGAGCTTACTGCATTATTGATACAGATGGAGGTAACAGAGACTACTGTTGCAGGGTATTTGACATTCTTCTCTCATTTGTATGCTTAACATTTAACTTTCTCCTCACATCCAACCCTACATGCTGACTTCCTACCTTGACCGTTTCTTTCAGATCTTCAGAATCTCCCAAGCTGAACTTATTACTTGCTTTCTAAATCTAATCCTACTTCTGTTTGCCCAAGTTGTTCAGGGAAAAAAAAAAAAGTATCTTAAATTTGCCTTAATCAGCCATCAAGTCTAATCAGCCATGAAGTCTCCTTTACACCTCTGGAATTTCTTCCTTTCTCCCTATCCTCCATGGTGTTGCTGGTGGTTCATGCCCTCATCATCTCTCATCTGTTCTGTTTATTTGGACCTAGCCCATTTGAATAAACCTGCTCGAGAAATAGATTCGAATAAAAAAATATACAATAATAATAACAATCCTTCATCAGCCTCTCTACTCTGGAATTTGTCCATACTTCTTGTTTCTGTCAGTTCTGCTGATATTTTTTGCACTAATCTCTGTGATTTACTCACTGACATGTGCTTGTCCAAGTTCTGTCTCCCGATTTACATGTGGAATGCTTCCAGTTTTGACCATCTATCTACAGCATATTATACAGAATCAACTCATGAATCACCCTTGGACATGACCTGAAATTCTTCCTCTAGCACCATGAGCTTTACTGGGTAACAGGCCCTGTGCAGCCTCCATTCCATCTCTGTTGGACCTACCAGTAAGCCCCAGCCTTTGCCAAGGAAAGGAATCAGAAGTTCTCCATTTTTAGTCTCTCTCATCCCCAAAACATTGATGGTAGTATTTATAACTAATATCTGTGCCATGCTTTGTAGTTTAAATCTAACTTAAATTCCTTGAAAATCCTCCCAACAGTCTCCTACACTGCTATAAGAATCTTTCCAAAACATAAATCTGATCATATCATGTTACTGCTGGCTCCTAGTGGCATGGGAGATGAAAGACAAATGCTAAGCTTGTCATTTAGGGGTGTCCACTATCAAATTGTCTTTGAGCTGTCTCTCTCCTTAATTCTAATCACATTAAATGACGATGCCTTATTTCCTAAATTCACAAAGATCTCTTGTACCTCTTTCTATGCCTGCCATTCCTTCCTGAATTTTCAGATTGGAGCAAATGTACTTGCGATTAATGGAAAAAAAAAAAAATTACATTTGCACCAACCAAACAACATTCCCTTTACCTTTGTCACAGTAATTGCTTAAGATTAGCTTCAAAGGCCACCACCTCCTAAAACAGTAAACATCTTCCTTCTCTACATTTAGTCTCTTCCAGTTGTGAGTTGCTCATTAGGCTCCTTGTTCTTCTCAGTAACCTCCTTTAGGAAAGAGACAAGGTCTCTTTCATTCCTGTCTCCAGCACTTGGCATGCACTAGATGCTCAGTAATAACATTGGTAGGAGGAAGACTGAGGGAAATTCTGTTAATTCAGTAAAATAACAAAGAAAAGGAAACTATCAACAGATCAATGCACATAATATTTTCACTTCAAAGATCAAATTATAATTGTATTTTAAGTGTTTCCAATCACACTTTAAGCAGCACAGGAATGGGTTATTGCCTTACTTTGTGTTTCATAAAAGACAATTGTTCTACCTGAAGATTCCTTTGATTTGTTAAAAAAAAAAATAGTTTTATTTAAAGTGAGGAATAAGAAGTGATTTCCTAAGAGAAGCATTATCCAATCCACTTGTTTATGTTTAATCCAAAACTTATTTTCATCTGAAAGGTATGACAACAAGATTGAAGATTTGCTGCATCAAAACACGGGTGCACCACTTTATTTCTTCAGTCATATTGATGTAGACGGGCCACATTGAAATACCCTTGGAAAATCATTTCAGGTTCTTTGATATAAAAGAAGTCATTGTACCACTAAATTATTTATCTACATCACGGTAGCTCAGGTTTTAAAGACAATAACTATGCCATAGGTAGCAAGTATACTCATTTCCAGTCATTTTTCACAAAAGAGGTAAAGAACCATTCTTTTTCAACTTAAGACACCCAGTAAAATCTGCTGATGATTGTCATACCTGTTCAAGACATCATAACCGGGTGATGAGGTCATCAGATTGATTCCATCAATCTGGGTGCAGTTTGAGCTCAGAAGGCCTAAAGATTGATCGCAACAAAACATTGCACAAATTGCCTCCCTAATATTTCATGGAAAGCTGAGAATTGGTAAATAATCACTTCTACCTAAGCCCATAAATCTAATCTCAAAATGTAGATTCAGAATATTCCCTCTGAAGCAAGAAAGTATGGGCACTCATTACACGGCCTTGCCCCTCACATATGTACTCAGAGACACCCCAATTCACAGAATGACAGTATGAAAAAATTATCTTTCTAATAGTTGCCATTGGAGTAACTACTTTCTGCTGGACACAGTGATAAATGTTGTTTTCAGTTGTGAGTAATCCTCATAGAAGCAACGAGGTAGGCATGATTATACTTGTTTTATAGATAAAGTTACAAGCTCAGGAGAGGTTAAATAATCTGAGAAGGTTCATACTATTAGCAAAAGTGGAAAACTAGGAATCAATCCCAGATCTGTTGATCGCAAAGCCCTAGCTCCAATATCAGCAGCCCTTCAAAATTCCCTTCCCCTGGGTCTTCTGGAAGAAATATACACTGTTGTCAACATGAAGACTCAGGCTTTGGTTTCCACATTCCTAGTTTTGGTTACAAGGGTTTAGAAGAGACTTAGGCCTGACTATGTTGAAATCACTGAATTTAAACATGAACCCAAGTGCAGGCTATCATGTTGTCAATTTTATTAGTAAAGAACGACCTAAAGAGACTATCACTTCTGGCAGCGTGGCAGATTAGTGACACCGAAGGAAAAAAAAAATTCCCATTGAGAACACCTAAAAATGCTGGTAGAGACAGAGATAGAGAGACAGAGACAGAGACACAGAGAGAGAGAGAGAGAGAATCAGGGAAATTAGGACTCCACAAACCATAATATGACTGTGGAAATCTAAGAGACAAGACCATGTCAAAGTCAGCTTACACCTACCTGGCTGTAATCTTGAAATTTATATTCATTTCATGAAATATATATATATACACACATATATACACACACATATATATACATATATATACACACATATATATACACATACACACACACACAGTCACCCCTTGGTATCCATGAGGAATTAGGTTCCATGACTCTCCCTCTACCTCTGCAAATACCAAACTCCGTGGATGCTCAAATCCTTTATATAAAATGGTTAGGTATTTGCATATAACCTGGGAACATTCTCCTATGTACTTTACATTATCTCTCGATTACCTGTAATATCTAATACAATGTAAGTGCTGTGTAGTTGTTATACTGTGTTATTTAGGGGATGACAGTAAGAAAAAAATGTCTGCACACATTCAGTACAGGCACAACCATTCTTTTTAAAAATATTTTCAAACTGTAGTTGGTTTAATCAGCAGCTACAGAGCTCACAGATATGAAGAGCCAGCTGTATATGCTAATTTACATATATAAGTATATGAATTTTTATATATTCAAAGTGTAAAGAGAATAATAAAAAGACAATCTCAGATTTGAGTTCAGTGGCAGCCTAGCTATCATCATCAAAATAACAATTTGGGCTTAAACACAGCAGACTGAATATATGCAGTTACCTCTTCTTCCTCCTGAAGCAACGAGAAAATGGCAGTAAATGAATAAAAATAAATACTACATGAAGGCTTTTTCTTTTTTTTTTTTTTTTTTTTTGAGACTGAGTCTCACTCTGTCACCCAGGCTGGAGTACAGTGGCGCGATCTTGGCTCACTGCAACCTCCGCCTCCCAGGTTCAAGCGATTCTCCTGCCTCAGCCTGCCAAGTAGCTGAGACTACAGGTGTGTGCCACCACGCCAGGATAATTTTTGTATTTTTAGTAGAGACGGGGTTTTGCCATGTTGGCCAGGCTGGTCTCGAACTCCTGACCTCAGGTGATCCACCCACCCTGGCCTCCTAAAGTGCTGGGATTACAGGCAGGAGCCACTGCGCCTGGCCAGATTTTTTGTTTGTTTTTGTTTGGTTTGGTTTGGTTTTGAGATGGCGTCTCACTCTGTAGCCCAGGATGCAGTGCAATGGCACCGTGTTGGCATATTGCAACCTCCGTCTCCTGGATTCAAGCAATTCTCCTGCCTCAGCCTCCTGAGTAGCTGGGATTACAGGCCCCCACCACCACGGCTGGCTACTTTTTTATATATATTTTTAGTAAAGTCAGGGTTTTACCATGTTGGCCAGGCTGGTCTTGAACTCCCGACCTCAGGTGACCCACCTGCCTTGGCCTCCCAAAGTGCTGGAATTACAGGCGTGAGCAACCATGCCCGCTCCCCCCACGACCTTTTTTTTTTTTAAATTGGAAGAAGGAAGTATACAAGTGAATGGTGAACAACATAACTGCAAGGCACAAATAGAAACTTAGGTGCCAGTAGAGAGCATAGAACAAGAACCAGTGACGTGTTCTGGAAGCTCTCAGTATTCGGAGGCAGCAGGTGCCTCTGAAGGGTTACTGGTGAGGCTAAAATCAGAAGGGCTTTTCCTAATTGTGGGTCCCATCTTTCTTGTTTCTTCTTATATCTCATAACCTTTTTTATTTTACATCAGACAATGTGTGTTAAAAAAACAGTGGCATCTGAAGAATACTAAAGTTTTGAGGATTTTCATTGATTTCTTTTAGGTCATTTTCATCTCCTCCCAAAGAATACAAACTCTTTCCTATTTTGGCAGCTGAAGCAATTAGGTAGTCATTTGGATTTTGCCAACAGTCAATTTGATCTGGAACTGGATTTCAGCTTTAATAAGATTAAACTCATCTCTTTTCAGCCCAGACCTGCTTTGAGTGCACAGTTTGTGTGTGTGTGTGTGTGTGTGTGTGTGTGAGATGGGGAGGGGAGAGGGTTGGGGGTGTTGAATCTCTTTGATATTAATCATGTTTGAGTGAGGAGGAGGTGAGCTGAGATTCCACCTTTGGACTTAACTTTGGAGGTCCCCAGTGCCAGACACAATGAGAATATGCAAGACTTCATGAATTCTTTCTGTTTCTCTGCTTCACTTTCACTGTCCTGCTAAAGTAAAATTTAGAGGAGAGCCAGGAGAGATTTCAGGCCACAAAAATATTATTGTGTTTGAGATACTCCAGTTTCAATCTATCTTGGATACATCAACCATCGCCCACAGTGCAGCTGGCCTTTTCCAGGCAGGCAAAGCCTCTGGCAGGTTTCTCCTCTGCCTGTCAGTACCCAGGGTCCATGTTCCTCCAGCCCCCAGGCAGCTGCCACAGCCCACTACTACCCTTTGAAGGGCTTCTCTCTGTGAAAGTCAATTCATTTAGGTTTCCTCTTGTCTGCTAAGTTGTCTCATAGACAGCATAATTATTATTTTGTCTTTTCTTTTTTTCTTAGTATTACCACAAGAGTGAAGATCTTTTCTATTTATTTACATGCAAACTAAAATCAAAAACCTACTTTTTCAGGTTAAATTTTCACCTCACCTTCATAAAATATTTACTCTAACACAGATTACTTCTAGGTCACATGAACATTAGTTGATTATATAGTAAAGGTTTTGTTCTCGATCACAGAGAAAATATTATTTTTAGTCCATAGTTTATTCGATTCCTCTTTTAAAAAATAATGTGATAGTCCAGTATGTTTCTCTACTGCTGATGTCTGAAAGAAGCTGCGTTCAATCGTTTTCCCATGCAAAGAATTTAGTCATGTAACCACTAATTTCCTTAACTACTAAAAGAAATATCTTTCTGTTAGCCTTCCAGAACAGAGGATTTATATATGGCAAGCCAACTTATTAATCTATGTAAACAATGAAAGCAAATTTATTTATGAGTTTTATTTCTTCCATTCAACAATATCTGCCATAATACAAAACACTGTTGAGTAGTAATGTAAATGGAAAATCAGTCTAAACTTTGAAAAATTATAAGTCAAGTAACGTTTAAAATAATGAGCAAGTGCAGATTATTCATGGGTGTACACCGATTCTCAATAGCAATTAATAATATATTAACAAATAGAGATCTTACTATGCTTTTCTTCATTAATAAATATAAAAAATGAGTTGTGGCATGCCATTGACACAATTTGTTCCCTTTTGCACATGTATCTATTATTAGTCTATTTCCCAAACCTGCTTTTTATTGACTATGCTAAATAACTCAAATTCAGTTTATTGGGCTCATTGTGTTTCCTACACAGACCTGAGCATTGCATATTATTCTTTAAAAGAAAGAAATGTCCTCAATACATCCTAGTTGATGAAAATGGTGATTTTTGCTAGAAAACATTGAGTTTTACCCATACATTTTGGCTTTGGTATATTTAATCAATATGAACAATCATCCTATCAATAAAAAGCTTTTTAACTGGGAGATATTTTGCTATACCATGAATGCAGGGCACTATTCAAAAGATATAAAATGTTTCCAGTCTCTTTGACTTCGGATTAATTTAAATGTTGTGTTCTGATAATAATCAAATTGGTTTTTTGCTGCTTTTTGCAGAAAAAGTGCTAAGATAACTATAGTTCCCCTCTTCCTCATCACAGCTTTTTTTCTATCACAAAACAGTCCCCTCTTTAGCAAACTGGGTAAAAACTGCAACAACAGGTCATGGGGGCTGCAGACACCACATAGGAGTGAGAGGGCAAGATCTGGCATCCTCGCATTCTCACAGCGACTCAAGCCTTCTCCTATTTCTCTTTCAGGTAACTTTCCCTCCCTCAACCCAATCCTTTGACACTGAGCAGTGCCATAGGGTTGTGCAACAGATCATGTTAAAAGGAGCACTGAAAAGAGACATCAGTTTGAAGAACAGATCGCTGGGCTAGACGTGGTGGCTCACGCCTGTAATCCCAGTACTTTGGGAAGCCGAGGCGGGTGGATCACCTGAGGTCAGGAGTTTGAGACCAGCCTGACCAGTATGGTGAAACCCCGTCTCTACTAAAAATACAAAAATTAGCTGGGTGTGGTGATGGGCACCTGTAATCCCAGCTACTTGGGAGGCTGAGGCAGGAAAATTGCTTGAGCCAGGGAGGCAGAGGTTGCAGTGAGCCAAGATGGTGCCACTGCACTTCAGCCTGGGAGGCAGAGTGAGACTCTGTCTCACAAAAACAAACAAACAAACAAACAACAAACTCACCAAGAAAAAAAGAAAAACAGATATCTGGATGAGTGGGTGGGGGTGGGGTTGGGGGCAATCCATTTGTCCTTTATTTCCTCTAGCACCTTGGATCCATCAGCACAAAGTCACCTTTCCTATCCTTGTCTCCTACCACTTACCTTTATGTACCTGGGGTTTCAGATAAGCTGAATAGCTTTAATTAGAGATGATCCCTAATTATCCATCCTTCCTGAGTATTTTGACCACAAAGCATTGGTTTCAGTACTTTCAGTAAACAATCAAGGTTCAATCAACAGTGTCTTATTCCCTTTTGATCTTCCTATATCACTTTTTCCCACTTTTAAAGTAATTTTAGTCATATCTTTACTTCCTACAAGCTCTTTCAGAGCGGGAACCATAGGAAAGATGCATCTATATTCCGGGACACGTATAAGGTGCTCAGCGAGCATCCATACGATCAAAGAGTGAAGGAACACAGTATTATGAAAAACAAAAACATATTTAGCACCCTAGAAAACTAAGGCAGTTAAATATTTCATTATTTAAAAATAGTTTATTTAATCTCACCAAAGCCTTGAAATCTGAACAGAGAAAAAATAATTTTAACCACATCAACCCTTAATGTCTCAAAAAAAAAAAAAAAAGAGGAGGAGGAGGAAGAGAAAGAAGGTAGGAAATCAGCAGGAGGAAGTAGTGGAGAAATAAAATAAACTGAAAGGGAAGAGTTTAGTCATGTAGAGTCACATCTGATATACTTCTTTGGGATGTGGAGGTGGGTCTTGTGGTGAAGCAGAAGAATTTAACACTAAATAAATGTATTCAACTAACTGAAATGGTGATCAAAATGCTTTCTCTTTGCCTAGCAATCATCTGAGAATGGCATTATAGTGAGTAGCTTAAGGAATGGGATGCCCTCTCTAATTGCACTTATTGATTACCACCAAGACTGCTTACTTACTGATGGGAAGGAGCTGTTTGGAAATACCGTAACTCCAGTGTAGTTTTGCAGAGCAGAGCTATGCCTTGGTATCACTGTCCAAGGAAATAGAAACTTCACATTAGAGCTTCAAAGAACCCATGGACCCTAACATTTTCATTACATTTTAGAGTTTATGGCAGAGAACTTCAGTTTTGCTTTCTTTAGAGTATCTCTTTCGACTCAACTCTCTCATCCCTTTTCCTGTTAGTGCTTAGAACCATCACAGATTAGAAACTACACATCCCAAGAAAAATGACCTGTCCTGGAGTTGAACTTTGCAGCACTAATGTCTACCCCTAAAACACATCCTTAGTAAAACATTTCACGTTTTGATTTCCTTGAAAAGAAGAAACCAATGAAATGTCGGGCTTGGTGTTTAGCTGTCCTTTTGAGAAAGAAAATCTAGTTTGAAGTATGATTGTGCCAGACTACAAAAAGTGACGTACAAACCTTCCTGAGAGCGAAGGGGATACTGCACTGGCTGAGCACACGCTGCACTGCAGGTGTTGAGCTTCATAGGTCATATTTCACCCATTTTCTTCCCTTTTCGTCTTTTATTCTCAAAATATGCTTGTGAGGTCAATAGTAATATCCTCATCTGTATAAATCCCCATTTGTATAATTTATTGTTTGTATAACAGTAAAATTAAATTCAGAGGTTTGATGTTATATGCTCAAAATGATAAAATTTGCAAATCATGGACCAGAGATTTGAACTTGTGTCTTTCTGACAGCAAATTCCCTGTTCCTTGTACTACACTGTAGTGACAAGAACCCTGTCTTAAGGGAGACAGGGAGAAAGAGATCTCTAGTAAGGGAGAAAGTGTTTTAGGGTGAGGAGTTGGGGACTCTAAAAATATCCTTTAATTTAATCCAATGCCACCTAGGGTGGCTCTGTGTTGGAACATTCCTCCTCATATTCATGGCTAGCATTCATGAAACAGGGCTGTCACATAAGTGGTACTTAAGTGAACCATAGGCAGGTAATGCCTCCTTTTGATCCCAGAGAACACTGCATGATATTCTTTTATATAAAACTCATACATCGTGCTTCATACAGTAGGTATGTATGATACCAAGATATGATGGTTACACGACAGAGCCCTATCATTACACTAATTTGGTTCAAATCCCAGTTCCAAAAATCCCTAAATATGTTATCTCAGGAAAGTCATTTAAGATCTTTGAAGCCTCTGTTTTCTCATCTTTAAAAGAGAAGTAATCTCAGAATCAATTATTAGGACAATTATCAGAATTAAATGAAATTGTTCATGTCCAGCACCAGTGAAATGTCTAGCACATAGTAAGTACTTAAGAAATGTTTGTGTACTGTGTAGAAGGCTGTGTGCACAGTAAGGATAACAATATTAACCTGGTCTCCTATTTATAGGCTTGGTATGTATGTAAAGAGCAGCCAGAGGCAATTTGTAAAGAGACTATGTATCTCTGGACATGACATTATTTTTATATAAAAGACTAATAAGATATTTTCTCAAGGACCTCTTTACTACCTGTCACATGGGATTTGCTGGTAATTAACTCTGTGTATATGGCTAAATGATTCTTGAAATGTAGGGATTAGAAATCATTAAATAAGACTAAAATTAAAATGGGAATAAAAACAGGCTCAGAAACAAGGCTACATCTCAGTTAAGAGCAGACTGTAAAAATACTAATTTGCAAACAGATCTTTGATCATTAGGAATCCATCTTACAGGTGTCTAGACACTCTGAACTTTTCTCTTATGACTAAGGAATTAGGAAAGCTTTTAAGAAATTTTTCACTGAGTTGTCAAATATTTTAATAGATCCCACTAACAATATGTCAGCTCATAGGACACACTATACTTAGCATGCTTTTGACTTTGACAGTGTTTTCAAGCATAAAATGCGATGCATTATATCTAAATATCTTAATCAGCTGAAATGATATTACTTAAAATTCCCCCAGGAACTTATTTTTTTAATGGCTTTGGAACTAAAATTAGCTTTAATTCAATAGTGTATGTGTTCATCAATTTGCCAAAGACTGTGGAGAGAGATGGAGGGAAAGAGAAGGAACAGACCAACTTTATGATCTGCTGCCACATGACTCTGAGATAGAGTGTCTGATGCTAAGACCAATTCTGTTTCCACTAAACCTGATGACTTCCCCAGGCCAGGCTGCTGAAGCCCTTTAAGCTTTAGGATTACAGAAGGCTTATCACTACAACCATAAATCATAGCAGTAAGAGAATGAAAAGATGTCCTAGTGGAATTCAATTGGATTAAAGAAACAAATAGATCTGAGGCATGTTTGTACAGCTGCATGAGTTACTCATAATAAAGGACTGTCTAGCCTTAGGATCAGCCTGGACTAATTTGGCAGTGGAATTGAGATGCTGTTGAGTTTGCACTGGTCTAGCCGCTCTGTGAGATTAATGAGTAGTCATCATCAATCACATCTGTTTATGCAATCATTTAAATACAATGCATTTGAGCTTATCAGAATTCTCAATCTCCCTAAGCCTGAAACAGCCACGTTGGAAAGTATTAATAGGGAAGTTGTCATAATACTGACTGCCCTCTTGGTCAGGACGGCTCAGCCAAGGCTGGTTCTTCGCAGTTCTGAAAAGAAGTCATATCAAAAACTGGACTTCACAGTGCATCCTGCGTTAGGCATTTGTAATATCCTGCCATAGCCTTGATGCAAAATAGGGCTGCAGGAATACTGAGAACACCAGAACTAGGAGGAATCTATTCCAGGTACCAGTCCTGGACAGGACAACCAGGATGGTCAGGTGACAATAGGAGAGTGGAAGGAGAGATGGTCACAATCTCCATTATGCCCTTGCTCAGGTAAGCTGAAAACAGCAGCAGGAAATCTGGACTTCAAGCAGATGCTCCAGAGTTAGATTTTTGTGGCCCATTGTCCTAGGAAATCAATACATATGCAGTAAGACTCTGAGTAGTGGCCAAGGGGATGAAATGGGACTCACACAAAGAAAAGGGGGACTGACAAAAACTAGGATGGGGCTGGGTGTGGTGATTCACACCTGCAATCCCAGCAATTTGAGAGGCTGAGGCAGGCGGATCACTTGAGGTCAGGAGTTTGAGACCAGCCTGGACAACATAATGAAACCCTATCTCTACTAAAAATACAAAAATTAGCCGGGTATGGTGGCACATGCCTATAATCCCAGCTACCCAGAAGACTGAGACATGAGAATTGCTTGAACCCGGGAGGCAGAGATTGTGGTGAGCCAAGATCGTGCCACTGCACTCTAGCCTAGGTAACAGAGCAAGACCCTGTCTTAAAAAAACGACTGGACATCATGGTCCCACAGTGAGCTGAGTATCTGTTTACAACTACTGAAGTGATCCAAGGCAGACAACCTGCCTATGGGCACGGCCGTTGGCCACCTACAGGATGGAGACTCATTGGTTTTCCATGGTTCATCCTTGAATCAGTTAAACACTCCTCAGAGTCCAGTTGAAAGAAAAGAGGTATTGATACCACATGGGGGTTATATTTGTGATCTGAATGACTGGACCAATGACTGTCAGATTTTAAGTACTTGCCTCTAGATGGGGGAGTCAGTTGGGGTGGGAAAACCTTGTTCTCATGCATCCTTCTTCTAGGAAGCCCTGAGACTACAACAGATGGCCTGAAGCCTTCAGAAGGATTAAGCTTGGGCAGAGCCTTACATCTACTGTTTGAAGAATTATAAATTCTTATGACTTTCTCCCATTTCAGCATCACTTCCAAGGATGATCGTACATATCAATTTAAAATAAATTGGCGTTCATATGCTATAGTAGAAAGAACATAAATTTGTAATCAGGTAGAGCTAAGTTGAAGAGCTTTGTTACTTCCTGGATAGGTACTGAAGCTGAATCTAATTATTTTCTACAATGTGTGCTGTATACAGATAAAATGCATTGATGATTAAATAAAGGGAGAATTATTTTCTAATCTGAAAAAATCTATAACATTTCTACATTACTTACGAGAATTAAATTAAGTAACATAGTATGAATAACCAATAAATATTCACTTTCTTTTTTTTTATCATATTGTACTCTCTATACAAGAATGCTATATTTGTGATATTTTTATTGGATTCAACAATAGAAAATATTTTGACTTAATCCGAATCACAGGATAATTGATGCAACAAGAATAAGTAGTGAAATGCAAAAATCCTCAATAGAATATTAGCAAACAGAATCCAACAGTGTAGAAAAAGAATTATAAATGACAGCCAAGTAAGATTTATCTTATGGTATGCAAGATTGATTCAACATTTGAAAATTTGTTAATATAATCTATCACTTCAATGGGCTAAAGAAGAAAAATCACATAACTACAGCAAAAAGCATTTGATAAAATCTAACATCCATTTATGATGAAAATGATTGACTAACTAGAAATAGATGAGAGCTTTCTCAATTCAATAAAGAATATCTACAATAAAACCTTTGGCTATCATTATCCTTAATGGTGAGAAACTAGAAGCTTTCCCAATAAGCTCAGTAATAAGACAAGAATGGTCCCTCTCACCATTCCATTTCAAAATCATGCTGGAAGCCCTAACTAATGCAGTAAGACAAGAAAAGGAAATAAAAGGCATACAGATGGGAAAGGAAGAAATGAAACTGTCTTTGTTCATAGATGACATAAAAATCTATGTGGAAAATCTGAAACAATCAGCAAAAATAATTTCTGGAGCTAATAAGTAATTATAGCAATGTTTCATGATACAAGGTTAATATACAAAAGTAAATCATTTTCTTATATACCAGCAAAAACAAGTAGAATTTAAATTTAAAAACATTTACTTTAGCACCTCCAAAAATGAAATACTTATATTTAAGTCTAACATAACATATACAAGAACTATTTTTCTCATATGTAAGAAAAATTCCAAAACCCTGATAAAAGAAACCAGAGAAGAACTACAAAAATGAAAAGCTATTTCATGTTCCTGGATAGGAAGATTCACTATCATCAAGATGCCATTTCTCAATTTTTTTTTTTTTTTTTTTTGAGACGGAGTCTCGCTCTATCACCCAGGCTGGAGTGCAGTGGCCGGATCTCAGCTCACTGCAAGCTCTGCCTCCCAGGTTTATGCCATTCTCCTGCCTCAGCCTCCCAAGTAGCTGGGACTACAGGCGCCCGCCACCTCGCTCGGCTAGTTTTTTGTATTTTTTTAGTAGAGACGGGGTTTCACTATGTTAGCCAGGATGGTCTCGATCTCCTGACCTCATGATCCGCCCGTCTCGGCCTCCCAAAGTGCTGGGATTACAGGCTTGAGTCACCGCGCCCAGACCATTTCTCAATATTATCAATAAGTTCTATGCATTCTCAATCAAAATCTCAGCAAGTTATTTTATGGATATTTACAAAGCATCTAAAGTTATATAGAGAACAAGAGACTCAAAATAGCCAACACAATACTGAAGCAGAAGGAGAAAGTGAAAGGACTGATACCCCCAACTTTGAGGCTGACCTTATAGTTACAGTAATCTAGACAGTATGGTATTAATGGAAAAATAGATAAATACTTCAATATAACTGAATAAAGAGTCCAGAAATAAACCCACATGAATATAGTCAATTGATCTTTAGCAAAGGAGCAAAGACAACCTAATGGAGAAAAGATAGTCTTCTTGAGAAATGGTGCCGCAACAATTAGACATCCACATGCAAAAGAGACCAGACTCAGGCCTTACACTATTTATAAAAATTAACCCCAAATGGATTGTAGGCCTAAATGTAAAACACAGAGCTATAAAACTTTTAGAAGGTAACAGTATGAAATCTAGATGACTGAGTATGGCAATGACATTTTAGATACAACATTAAGGACACAATCCGTGAAAGAAGTAACTGATAAACTGGACTTTATTGAAATTTAAAATTTCTACTTGGCAGAAGACACTATCAAGAGAATAAGGAGGCAAGCCACAAACTGATTGAAAGCATTTGCAAAAGACATAGCTGATTAACTATTATCCAAAATATACAAAGAATAATTCTTAAAACTCAACAAGAAGATGAACAACTTAACTTTAAAAAAAATGGGGGCAAAAGACCTGAACCAAAGAAGATATACAAATGGAAAGTAAGTATATGAATAGACTTATGACATTATGAAATACAAATCTAACAATGAGATACCACCACATCCCTATTGGAATGGCCAAAATCCAGAAAACTGACACCACCGCATACTGGTGAAGATGTAGAGCAATAGAACTCTTATTCATTGCTGGTGGGAATGCAAAATGGTACAGCCACTTTGGAAGACAGTTTGGCAGTTTCTGACAAAACCAAACATAATCTTACCATATAACTCAGCAATTGCACTCTGTAGTTTTTATCCAAATGAATTGAGAACGTATGCCCACAATAAAAAACCTGCACATAGGTGTTTATAGAATCTTGATTTGTAATTGCCAAAAATTGACAGCATCCAAAATGCCCTTCAGTAGAGAAATGAATAAATAAACTGTGGCACATCCAGACTCTGGAATATTATTTAGCAATACAAAGAAATGAGGACCAGGTGAGGTGGCTCATGCCTATAATCAGGTCTTTGAGGGGCCAAGGTGGGAGGATTGCTTGAGCCCAGGAGTTCAAGACCAGCCTGGGCAACATACTGATACCTGGTTTCTACAAAAATAAACAAAATTAGCCAG
The DNA here is from genome assembly GCF_049350105.2 of Macaca mulatta. Classification (NCBI taxonomy): domain Eukaryota; kingdom Metazoa; phylum Chordata; class Mammalia; order Primates; family Cercopithecidae; genus Macaca; species Macaca mulatta. Next base: position 106,813,577 of record NC_133418.1, read on the forward strand.
GCATGGTGGTGTGCACCTGTAGTCACAGCTACTTGGGAGGCTGAGGTGGGAGGATTGCTTGAGTCTAGGAATTCAAGGCTGCAGTGAGCCAATATTACATCACTGCACTCCAGCCTGGGCAACAGAGTGACAGAATGAGACTCTGTCAAGGAAGAAAGGAAAGAGGGAGGGAAGGAAAGAAGGAAGGAAGGGAGAGATGGAGTGGGGAAGGGAGGGATGGGGTGGGGAAGGGAGGGAGTGAGAGAGGGAGGGAGGAGCTGTCAAGACATGAGACAACATCGAGAAATCTTACATGCACACTGCTAAGTAAAAGAAGTCAAGCTGAAAAGACAACATACTGTATAATTCCAACCATATGACATTCTGGAAAAGGCAAAACTATAGAGATAGTAAGATGATCAGTACTTGCAAGGGGGTGGGAGGAGGAAAGCATGAATAGGTAAAGAGTAGAGGACTTTCGTTGCAGTAAAACTATTCGGCGGGATTCTAAAATGGTAGAAACATATCATTATACATTTGTCCAAACTCATAGAATGTAGAACTCCAAGAATGAACTCCAATGTAAAGTATAAACTTTGGGTAATAATGATGTATCACAGGTTTATCAGTTGCAAAAAATGTACCACTATGGTGCAGCATGTTGATAGTGGAGGAAGCTGCGCTTGTATGGGGAAAAGGAGTATATGAGAATTGTCTGTCCTTTCTGCTAAATTTTGTTGAGAACCTACAATTGCTCTAAAATAATAAAGTCTATCAAACATTTTAATTTAATTTTAATTTCAGTTTAAAAAATAAAATAAATGATGTTATTCACCATTACTGCCCCAGACATTCGTCCTAACTGCAAAGTATGAGGGCAATGTTGAATCACAGATTTTCTTGGCTTGTTATTTTACATCCCTAACTTGGTTTTGACATTAACAGTTAGCATCCAAAACAATCTTAACTATCAGGAATATGACATAGCCCTACAATTAAGGGACCATGAGGAAAACATTTTCAAGTTGTGTTAATGTATGTCTCACTACAATGAATCTCTTAAACAAATATCTCACTAAAATCAGAGGAGACTTCTAGAACTCTCAAATAAATAGCAATAAGACTATGCATAATTGCATAGAATAGTCAGTCTAAAATGCAACCAAAATGAACACCATAGTTGACACTGAACCGATATAATGGGATGTTGGTCAATAAGCCTGAAACTCTTCTGTGGTTTCATTTGAGAGGTAATAGCCATGAGTTGCTTGAATGTTGTTTGAAAATGAGATTGTCATGTTTTCTGAGACTCCAAAAGGAAAGTAGATACATGTGACAAATACTGGAGAGAAGACTCATCCAATTAGTCTCTAATAGTTGATGTATGACTGCATCCTTGCTCTCTGCCTCATCAGCTGAAGACACCAGGCATGTAGTCCAGTTGCTAAGAATGTGGGTTCTGTAGTCAGACACATTGGGGTTCCAATATAACCTTTGGGTATATTGCTTAGTTTTTCTAAAAGGGGAATAATACCTACTTAACATGATTGTTGTGAAATTCAGTGAGACCATATATATATATTTAGCATCATGCCTCAAACAAAGACATATTACACTGAAAAATATTAGGTTTATAGACACTATATCAATCTATTTCCATATTCCTCACACATCATTCATTCATTCATGTGTATATTCATTCATTTATTCAGTCAGCCAGACAGACACTGATTGACTTAATTATTATACCACAAAGCATTAAACAAATATTCATTGTGTGCCAACCACTGTGCTAGGGACTGAGAGAGATAAAGAATGTTGTTTTAGTCTGTTTTCATGCTGGTGATAAAGAGATACCTGAGACTGAGAAGAAAAAGAGGTTTAATTGAACTTACATTTCCACATTGCTAGGGAGGCCTCAGAATCATGGCAGGAGGCAAAAGGCACTTCTTACGTAGTGGCAGCAAGAGAAAATGAGGAAGATACAAATGCAGAAACCCCTGATAAAACCATGAGACTTGTTCACTACCATGAGAACAGTATGGAGGAAAATAGCCCCATGATTCAAATTACCTCCCACAGGATGCCTCCCACAACATGTGGGAATTATGAGAGTACAACTCAAGATGAGATTTGGGTGAGGACACACAGCCAAACCATATCATTCCACCCCTGGCCCCTCCAAATCTCATGTCCTCACATTTCAAAACCAATCATGACTTCCCAAAAGTCCCTTAAAGTCTTAACTCATTTCAGCATTAACCCGAAAGTCCACAGTCCAAAGTCTCATCTGAGACAAGGCAAGTCTCTTTCGCCTATGAGCCTGTAAAATCAAAAGCAAGCTAGTTACTTCATAGATACAATAGTGGTACAGGTATTGGGTAAATACAACTGTTGCAAATGGGAGAAATTGGCCAAAACAAAGGGGCTACAGGGTCCATGCAAGTCCAAAATCCAGCAGGGCAATCAAATTTTAAAGTTCCAAAATGATCTCCTTTGACTCCAGATGTCACATATAGGTCACACTGATGCAAGACATAGGTTCCCATGGTCTTGGGCAACTCTGCCTCTGTGGCTTTGCAGGGTATAGCCTCCCTTCAGAGGGCCTTCATGGGTTGGTGTTGAGTGTCTGCAGCTTTTCCAGGTGCAGAGTGCAAGCTGTAGGTGGACCTACCGTTCTGGGGTCTGGAGGACGGTGGCCCTCTTCTTATAGCCCCACTAGGCAGTGCCCCAGTAGGGACTCTGTGTGGGGGCTCTGCCCCCACACTTCCCTAGCAGACATCTCCATGAGGGCCCCAACCCTGCAGCAAACTTCTGTCTGGGCATTCAGGAATTTCTATACATCTTCGGAAATCTAGGTGGATTCTCAAACCCCAATTCTTGACCTCTGTGCACCCGCAGGCTCAACACCATGTGGGAGCAGCCAAGGCTTGGGGCTTGCACCCTCTGAAGCCACAGCCCAATCTCTATGTTGGCCACTTTCAGCCACAGCTGGAGTGGCTGAGATGCAGCACACCAAGTCCCTACACTTCACACAGCACAGAGACCCTGGGCCCTGCCCATGAAACTATTTTTTCCTCCTACACCTCCAGGTCTGTGATGAAAGAGGCTTCCGCAAAGGTCTCTGACATGCCCTGGAGACATTTTCCCCATTGTCTTGGGGATTAGCATTTGGCTCCTCATTGCTTACACAAATATCTGCAGCCGGCTTGAATATCTCCTCAGAAAACGGGATTTTCTTTTTTATCACACTGTCAGGCTGCAAATTTTCCAAACTTTTATGCTCTGCTTCCCTTTTAAAACTGAATGCCTTTAGCAGCACCTAAGTCACATCTGGAATGCTTTGCTGCTTAGAAATTTCCTTCACCAGATACCCTAAATTATCTCTCTCAATTTCAAAGTTCCACAAATTTCTAGGGCAGGGGCAAAATGCTGCCAGTCTCTTTGCTAAAACATAACAAGGGTCACCTTTGCTCAAATTCCCAACACGTTCCTCATCTCCATCTGAGACCATCTCAGCCTGGATTTCATTGTCCATATCATTATCAGTATTTTTGTCAAAGCCATTCAACAAGTCTCTGGGAAGTTCCATCCTTCCCACATTTTCCTGTCTTCTTCTGAGCCCTCCAAACTGTTCCAACATCTACCTGTTACCCAGTTCCAAAGTCACTACCACATTTTTGGGTATCTTTTCAGCAATGCCCCACTCTACTGGTACCAATTTACTGTATTAGTCCATTTTCATGCTGCTGATAAAGACATACCAGAGACTGGGAAGTAAAAGAGGTTTAATTGGACTTACAGACTCACATGGCTGGGAAGGCCTCAGAGTCATGGTGGGACGTGAAGGGCATTTCTTACATGGTGGTGGCAAGATAAAATGAGGAAGATGGAAAAGCAGAAACCCTTGATAAAACCATCAGGTCTCATGAGACTTGTTCACTACCATGAAAACAGCATAGGGGAAACAGCCCCCATGATTCAAATTATCTCCCACTGGGTCCCTCCCACAACACGTGGGAATTATGGGAGTATAATTCAAGATGAGATTTGGGTGGAGACACACAACCAAACAATATCAAATGTCTGCCCTGTTATTAAGGATTTCTACAAGCTTAATAGAAGACTAGGATATGAGCACAAATAATAATAATACGAAGTACAAGGTATTAAATGGCACATACTCCACTAATTGAAATTCATTGGAAGGATGAAAGACAGAAGTCACTTTAGCAGGGTAATCAGGACAGGCTTCACAGAGGAGATGCTATTTTAGCAAAAGCTTGAAAAAGGAGTTGAAATTGGACTTTCAGAGATGAAGAGAACAAGGGGTTCTCAGACAATCTGCTGTTCTTCCTCTTGCAAATAACCCCACTGCCATGAAATTCTCGATCCACAGCATTTAAGAGCTGCCCTCCTCTCATCTTACTATGAAAAAGTGACACCCAGAAAGAGGAGTTAGCCCCAGCTCAGAAAGTTGGTTAGTAGCAAGTCCAAGCTGAACATCCAGATAGCCTGACTCCCATCCCAGAAATCATCTGCTTCCTCATTAATACTCACTGAATAGCAAGTGCCTGCTTAATGTCCTGTTTAGATATTCATTTTCCACATGTCTAGTTTAGCAGAGCTAAATTATAGCAGAACCTGACCACCAATAACTTTGTTTGCATTTGGCATAAACACTGATATATGGATGGTGCTGGAGTCTGGTCTAAGTTGAAATATGGTGGTCAGTCACGCAAATTATATAATAACTTCCCATCACTGCTCCAATATTTATCCTTGATCTCAGTATTGGATTAATTCCACTCCCAGCTATTTTCCCTATAAATGTTCTTGTTTGATTCCATCAATATTCAGATGTAGCTCTTATACTAGCAAAATCAGACACTGGAAAGGTACTCAACTTTATGTTTTTGTTTTACCTTAGGGCTAAATGAGTGAATGGATGAATGGATCTTTTGCATCATTTATTAATAACAGACAGAGAACCATGGCCCTCAAAGAAACAGAAGGATCAACAGCCAAGCATGGGGAAAATAACAGATCTCTGGCATTCTGAAGGGTTTGACAAGAATCCAGTAGATGAGCAGGCAACACGTAAAGTGTCCTGGTCTTCTGACAAATTACAAAGAGAGTTAATTTGGAGAGAAAGGCAGATAAAGGTCCAGATCCAACAGTCTTAGCAATCTGAAGAAGGAAGAGGCAACATGGGAGTTTGCCCTTCTATGCCAGATATGAATAAAGATGAAGAAATTTAATTTCCCCACATTTTTCCTCTGTTGCCTTTCCCATCCTGGTCAAAGCTAAACTAATAATTGCAGGTCAACATTCATTAAAAGTCAGAGCCTGGTTGCAGTTCTTTGATTCCATTTTGCTGGTCCTTCCATTCAAAGGACCACACTGGGGTAAAATCCAAGATGCATGCTGGGCTTGGTAATGAACCAGAGCAGCTGGCCTCATGGCCTGCTTTAGGCTGAGGCCCAGTTACTTAATAACAAGTGTTCCACACAATTCAGATTGTCAGAATTCTCTGCAATTGACTTTTATGCCAAATCTCAGCTAATAATAATGTGCTCTTCACTTTTGTATTCCCTAACTCCCTGAAAGCATGCCTCCCTGGGGAAGCCATGAGGCGCAGTGGATGTGATCCGGGCACAATGCAGGTATTCTTGGAATCACAGATCAGTACAATATCAATGTATTCAAAACTCCATTCATTTTGTTTTCAAATGTAAGAGATACCTAGATATCTGACTTTTAATGTTCTGCCACTTTCCAGAAATATAAATTTGAGACATTTCCTAAAGTATAAAATAAAGATCATAAGAAAAATGAGGTTATGGGGTTGTTTTAAAAGTCAAATGAGTTAGCAGAAGTGAATCTAGTTTATAAATTGTAAAGAACTGTGCAAATATGTCATGTTGTATAAAAGATAATGACTTAAGGACCAAAGAGGAATGTTTTAAGTACATCTGGTCCTTAGTAGCAACTTAGTTTGTTGTGCTAAATTTCAATGCCCACATCTGTGAAATGGGTTAAATAATACCTTCCTAGAAAGATTGTTTAGATAAATTAATATTTGTAAAGTATATGAAACCCATTGTCGCTTCTTTATGATTCTTTTTATTACTGTATATGCTATTATTTTAATTACTTCTGCTATATTAGCATTGGAGGTGTAAGGATGATCAGCAGTAACAACAGAACTATGCTTCTTTGACAGGGGCTGTCTTTAGAACAGGCTGTCTTCTGAGTTTATTGCACCAAGCTGGGGGCACAGACAGTATCAGACCCATATCTGTGAGGTACAAAAAAAGAGGCCCACAGTAGAGCTCAACTTTGCACCAGCATCAACAGAAATCTTTCTCCGCTGTTCTGGGTCTCCCTTGAGGTCTTTGCATGGAAGTAGCCCTCTCCCACAGGCACATTTCAGCAAATCTCAGGACTTCTGGAAGGCTGGAATCCTCTGTCACAGCTCCAGCATGGCCATGCAGCTGTGCTTGGGCCCTACCATGGACCCAGCATTGTTTAGTTTTAAATGCATCACTGTCTTCAACCAGGCACTGGCTCTGAAGTGAGAAATGTCCAATATTCAAAAACACAGCCAGGGCCCAGCAAAGCCAAATGCACCCTTTACAGTAATTACGCCTCAGCAAACAGAGCTCTATGGCTGAGGATTTGACCTCTCAGCTTGGAAAGGCAGGAACAGATCAGTGACCCGAACCTGTGAACAGGAGCACGCACATAGATAAGCAGGTAGACCAGTACGCCCCCACTCCCTCTCTGGACTTGCACAAGTAATAAAAAAGATAATTACTGCTCAAGAAATGAAATGACAGCTCATCTCAGAACTTTTTCAGCTGATCAGTCGCTCACTCCCATATGTACTAACTGCTCAGCACGGGGCTACAAGGGTAAAAAGCCTATCTCAAGGAGATGACTATCGAGCTTATATTTTGCTTGAAGGGTATTCACCAGGCAGCATTTTTTTCTTGGCATGCTTTTAATTTTTACCCATGAACTTAACCATCTAAATTCAAATTGCTAGGCAATGTTTTACCTTACGTCACTACTTCTTTCCATGGATTCTAAAGAACAAAAACAAACTATGCATTAAGTTCTGTATATTGTCTTACAAATCAGGAGATTTCGTCCCTGTTCTTTCACCATCTGGTTATGTAATCTAGATCAAATTACATCCTTTCTCCGGGTCTTTTTCCTTATATGAAAATTCAGGGATGTGTGTTAGCAATCTTTAAGGACCTTTTCGGGACCACTGTACTTGATTTTTTTCCAACAGAATCACTCCTATAGACTTAGACCTCTCCCACCTCCTCCCCAACCAAAGGCTAGCTTTCCGATTGGTGGACTAAAATGATATTTCAAAGAATAATTCTGGTTGCTAAGCTGCTGAGAATTTTAAGAATCAAGCTAGAAATACTAATAAGACCAATGACATTTCATACAAAGCCTTTGAACAGTGCTTTATCTCCTTCAATGTATTACAACACTCATTGATCCATTCTATCCATGGTGAACCAGAGTGATACATTTAATTAGTGACATACAGAAGAAGCCAGTCTGCTGCAAACTGAGGGTTATAAAACCACTGTTAAGTGCATATTAAAATCCTAACTGTGCCAGCTGCTGTAGACAGTCATAATTGGGCTTTACTTTCCTTCTGTGCCAAATGTGGCCCCTGCACATATGAGGCCAGGCAAGGCAAGGCAGAACAGACAAATCCATACTTGGGCTTTGCTGCAATCCAAAAAGGTTTATAGAAAGTCATTAAAAGAAAAGGAAAGCTGTTGATTTCTACCGAGTCCTCCCCTCTCTGGGCCTCAGTTTCTTCATCTGTGAATTGAAGCAGGTATAAACCTCTTAGGCCCCTCTCTGTTTACCATCTAAGATCTCTCACTACATCACACCATCCATAATTTAGGCGAACTTCTTTTCTCTCTTCTTACCTCCCACCCAGATAAACAGAGGAGTAGATGGCAGCCCACATTTTGACTGAGGCCAGGAAGGGATCAGCAAAGGTATTTTATAAAGTAGAAAGAGCATTAGACTTTGATCAGGAGTTCTGGGTGTCTTGATGCAGCCCTGACCTGGACTGAATAACAAGCATCATTTATTGAATGATGAATGGTTCCTGTGTGCCTGCACTGCACTGGTTGCTTTAACTCTCACAACAACTTTGAGAGGTAGGTGTTGTTAACCCCATTTTACAAATGAGAAAACCAAAGCCCAGAAATGCTAAATAACTTGTTCAAGAACTCAGAACTGGTAAGCAGCAGAGCCAGAACTGTAAACACCCCATCCTCTTCACTTGTTGTTTCTTTCCGTACCTCAATTTCTCCCTCAAAGAATGTATTCATTTAAGTCTACTTTATTAAATAATAATTAAATCAACAGAAAAAAGATAGAAAAGGATTTTGAGGAAACATAAATCCAAGGGGAAATAGTTATGTCTTATAAGAGGAAAGTAAGTCCCCAAACAGGTGAATAAATTTCCTAAAGTCCTCATTCACTGTCAGAGCTCTAATAAAAATTCATCCCTCCAAGGCTGAGGTACAGTATGGGACCAGAGCTGTTGGAGAACTCTTCTGGATGTCCTCTAGTTCCTGTGGCTCTGGTGGTTTTCCCGCTCCTGCCAGGTGGCCAAGGCAGCAAGACACGATGTTCCTCTTGAGTTGTTCAGTCTCAGCACTCTCGTGTTTTCTCAGCCTCGTTCATTCTGAACACAAACTAGAATGAAGCTGGATTTCGCTGTTTTACTCTAAGAAACATCCACGGAAAGACATACATTTTTATCTTTCCTGCAGAACAATATAACCTAGAAGAACTCTAAAGTGAAAGATGGAAATGAATCCACACATTTGTTAAAGGAAGTGATGTGCAGCTGCAAACTCTCGAAAAATCTTATATCTGCTGGCTTTTGAAATCATTGTTTGACTGAACTAATGGTGTAATGTAACCAAACTTTCAGCTCCACCCATAACTAATTAGTATGGTACTTTATGGTTTGAAATGGTTTTCGTATGCACTCTTTCATTTAATTATTACAAAGCTCTCTCATACTGGAGATTTTTTTTTCCAGTGATAAATTGAGCATGTACAGAAATGAGTGATTTGCTCCAAATCCCATCTCTAGTAAACGATTGAACTGCCCAAGAATACAGGTCTTCTAACTCCATGCATCACCACATCACTTCCTGAGTCTGCAGTTCTTCAACTGCAAAGTTCCAATTCTCTACCAAACTGGAATTATTGCATGAGACATTCACAAGCCTCCTTGAAAGAGAAAGTGTCCTCCCTTCTCCTCCAAACTCAAAAATTCATTATCAACCTTGCTGACATGAAGACCATAATCTAGACACTCCATGGAGGAAAGCTCTAAGGACTCTGCCTCCTCCATGGCTGTAGAATCACCATTTAAATAGCCTTGGAGCTCCTCTTCCTGCCTTTTTTTTTTTTAACTTGGGAAATAAACACATATCTTGTGTAAGTCTCCAATTTATGGATTTCTATCATTCACTGTTAAATACAAACCTAACTGATATACCTGCCTCACGGGATTCTTATCAATATTAGAAGATAATCCATGTCAATAGATTTCAAATGTAGATAGAATGTATTTCCCTATCAGCTGAGTCCCGCTGTATATCTACATGTGTAGGTACACGTATGTATGTATGTATGCATGTGTATATGTATTTATAAGCTGTTATAAAGTATTTTACACAACGTCACTGTGACTTCTAAAAGTCAAGGACTTTGTATTATTATTCTCTGTGTCAAAGGTGCCAAGCATACTGCCTGCAACCAAGCATCTTCATGAATTGAAAATGTACCCTGAAGGGAGTATATATAAAGTGTAAGAGTTGGTGCAAATGCAAAGACTTAGAACATCATTGTTATTTTACGATACTGCAAATTGAACCTAAGAAAATCTGAAATAAAGAAAATATCACCTTCTCCATGATTTCTGTAACAAGGAACAGTTATTGTGACTCCATGGATAAATGTTATGTATTTCATCTTAGTCATTGAACTGATTCTATTTCAAATATAAATGTGTAATCTAATACAAACACAAAGTAATTTGAGACTAATTACTCTTTCTTCTTAATGCAGAGCAGAGAAGCAGCTCTATGATCCAAAATACAAACTGAGAGATCATCCCAGTAACTATTTACAGCCCACGGATAGCAAAGAAAAGAAGTAGGTAACAACCACTTTAAAGAATGTCTCCACATATCTGGATGACTAAGCGTTAGGATCTGAATTATAGCAAACCTGTATTAAAGATATATATATTGGCGAGCATGGTGGCTCACATTGTAATCCCAGCACTTTGGGAGGCAGAGGCAGGTGGATGGCTTGAGGTCAGGAGTTTGAGACGAGCCTGGCCAACATGGCGAAACCCCGTCTCTACCAAAAATACAAAACTTAGCTGGGCATCATGGCTCACACCTGTAATCCCAGCTACTCAGGAGGCTGAGGCAGGAGAATCTCTTGAACCCAAGAGATGGAGGTTGCAGTGAGCCAAGATCACACCACTGCACTGCAACCTGGGTGACACAGTGAGATTTCATTAAAAGAAAAAAAAGATACATATCGTATGTCGCTGCACTCAAGAAAATTAATGTATATATCAGCATATAGATAACAACATCCAACAAGATTACTATTGTATTGAGCACATAAGCAGAATAAAAAAGTGGCAAATGTATTTACCTGGTAAAGAAAGAGGAACTTCACAGAGAAGCATTTGAATTGAGATTTGATAGTGACTAAAGCTTTGCTTGTGGACAGAGTAGGGAGACATTCCAGGAATGCAGAATACTATGGGCAAGGTTTGGATTAGAGAAGGGATAAGACTTTAACAAAAAAAATTTGAGAAAGCCTTGCACATTTAGGGAAACAAGTTACCAAGTTAGATCATATGATCTTCCTCTCCTGATACATGTGAAGTTTTTTCTTTGGGTTAAGGCAATCCCTAGAGCTCCATAAAGTTGGGAGTTGATGGGTTTCTTGCTTATATTAGCTACAGGCTGACAAAGGGAAGTGAGAAAACTGAAATGTTTGTCTCATCAAGTTTTTTCCTAAACCTATGGTGGAGAAATGTATGTAACCAAGAAGCTCTGGTAGGCTCACAGAGGCTTAATCTTCTTTACATCTTCAGACATTTATGATGTATTCTTCTTCCCATTCCAAATGTTTACCAGGTGTGTAAAGTCAAGAAAATCTAAATGCCGGGAGCCCAGAACAAACAGGGAAATGGAACCCTCAGAAAATGGTTAACTTTCCAGTAAGTAATTATTTTATTTTATTTTAGACTTCTGGTGGAGTTTTTTTAATTACTGTATTTCTGTATTGAAAAATTATGGCTACATGTTATAACAAATTTAAAAACAGGAGAAAATAATAGATGAAACCACCAAAGGCTCTCTGAGAAGAATAAGAAATCTAATCACCAGGCCAGAGAATCCCTCATTCTGACATCAATAACTTATCCCAACTATACTTACCCCACATTTTAAACACCGCATAAATCTTTAATCTTCAGGTTTCAATAATTTAGATTTAATTCATTAGTCTACAGAAATATCCAATATAAAATGTTGACCAAAAAACAGTTGTACACACAAGCACTTGAGAAGGATAGAAAGTTAAGGGAAGAAATCTTTTCCCCCCATTTCTTACAGAGTTGATGAGTAAGCACAGAAAATGATAAGATGGAGTTCTGGGAAAATATTACAGGGTAGAAGTAAGAATATCCTTTCCCTTTTCTCTGTGATCAGACTTCTGCTACCTCTTTTCCAACATCTGTAAACAATTTATGTATATAAAAATAGATAAGCAATATATATATATAGTGTGTGTGTATATATATATATGTAATGTACATATAAATAAGAAAAGAGGACTTCACAAAGAGCAAAGTGATCTTTCTGAGTTGAGAATGTAACTGCCCAATATGTTCTTCTTGCCCGCTGCCTAGATAGAGCTGATTCATCAAGACAGGGGAATTGCAATAGGAATACTATGCACATCAAACAAAGCAGTGCAACAGGTGAACCATCAGGACCTCTGTACAGTCACAGGGCAGTCAACCAACCTCAAAAGTGGAGCGAGGCAGGGCAAGTCTGAGGCTACTGCACTGCCATTGAATCACACACTGACCTTGAGTTTCTGATCTCAGCTACCCAACCAGTGTCTTTATTTAGGAAAGTTTTATTTTTTCTCAGAAACTAGAAGGCTAACACACAAATCAGGCCCTAGGTACTCAGTTATTGATCAGTCCAAGCTGATCAATTGTATCATTGGCTGCCTCAGTGGCACTTTCAATTGCTATCAACTAAGAAGGGAATGTAAATCCCAATATTGTCTGACAGACATCAGAGAAAATCTGGAACTGGCTTCTCAGGTTGCAACCTCCATGGCCATTCCACTAATAGATACTAGGAAGATGAAATGCCAGAGCTGCAATTACATATATTGCCTTAGAAAATCAAAGATCCAGGAGAAAAGAGCAATTCTGTTTTATATCTGTGACAGACATCTCAATATCTCTGTTGACTGAGGATGCACCATTTAGCCAGTCATAACAGCCTACTCTCATCATAACAGAGCAAGGCAGAAGTGTCATCCATAGAATGAAAGACTTTCAGACTTCTGCAAACATCTACCAAGCATATTTGAAGCATAAAGGAAAACAACATGTAATTTCCTTTCAGATTCCTCTGAAGAAAACTTGTATAGGATAAAGGATTTATCTTCGACTTCCTGAAAGCCTGTAATTTACAACAAAAAATTATATATTGGTGAGGTGGAATTTAGGACAAGTGGATAAAACAAATGAGACAAATTTTGACTCATTATAAGAAGATTCTAACCTGCAAACTGCCTACCAAAGGGACGGAGATGCAGTCATTGTGCATGTTCATGCTGAAGCAGAATGACTTTTCAGGGGTGATTTGCCCCACTCACAGGTCATTCTCAAGTGCGATTCAGTAATGTTTTCTTCAAATCTTTAACACTATATAATTTCCTTAAATTCCTTTGAGAAGGATCAGGTAATAAACACAAAATATTGTTCATGTCTAAATGATTGCAATTTCCATTTTCACTCTGTCTCCCCTATAAATTTATTTGACATCTTTTACTATGTGAATTTAACAGCATTTCACTTAACAAATAAGAACCCTGATTCCTCATCATTCTATGACCCTAATGATATGCATAAAACAGAAACCAACAAATTTTGTTTATGTTTTCAATGTGCTTGGGATCAGTTTCAAGAGAGTCCTTGAAGTGTACTGTTGGCAAACACACATCTCTCAGAGGAAGGTGAACAGAGATTGTGTTTCTCAAGAGACCCTGCTGATTTTTGTTTCCAACTGAAAAATGTAAATTATTTTCATTCAGCTCTTAGACATTTTTTGAATTCTTCAATTTCTCACAGATGGTTCCAAACTCATTTCTTTCAGGAGAAACTTGAGAAAAAGACAATCACAGGGGACATCATTTTTGTGAGGACTAATGAGACATTGTCAATAAAGTAGGGTGTAGTCCCAGGAAGAATAGCACGAGAGAAAAATTAAAGAGCAACAGCATTCATTATCTTCAAAATGGCCTCTCTTCCAAATAAAAGGAACACAATTATGCAGAATAAAGTTTAATATTTTCAAATTCTGCTCAAATTTCCAAATGTAAAGATCCACTTGTTGCATTAGTCCGTTCTCACGTTGCTAATAAAGACACACCTGACACTGGGTAATTTATAAAGGAAAGAGGTTTCATTGTCTCACAGTTCAGCATGGCTAGGGAGTCCTCAGGAAACTTACAATTATGGTGGAAGGGGAAGCAAATACATCCTTCTTCACATGGCAGCAGCAAAGAGAAGAATGAGTGCTCAGTGAAGGAGTGCTTATAAAACATACAAGGTTTTATAAAACCATCAGATCTTATGGGAACTCACTATCACGAGAACAGGATGGGGGAAACTATCCCCATGATTCATTTATTCCCACCTCATCTCTCCCAAGACATGTGGGGATTATGGGAACTACAATTCAAGATGAGACTGGGGTGGGGGACACAGCCAACCCACATCACTTGTTTATAAGTCTGAGTTTGTAGGCCAGAGTACAAACTGAAGTACAAATTCTGCCAATGCCAGTAGATTTTCCTTTTCAGGTTCACGTCATGGTCCCTGAATTCTGAAAATCACAAAGGCCTGACGCAGGAGGAAATTTATGGTAAAGACCCTGTCTGCTGACAGATGGTGTTGGAGAAATGGTTGCCACCTTTACGATAGTTTACATCATCCTACTCTCCCTCACATTCAAGGAAAGAGAAAAAAAATGGTGGGTAATGATTTCTATTTTATTCATTTGGTGCAACTTTTAAATGAGGAAACCTATATTCCCCTATGAAATGCACGTTCTTTCCAAAAAACTTTTTCATCAAAGCAATACCCTGATAGACCCAGTCACTCCTGTCTTAGTCAATTCAGCCTGTTAAAACAAAGTATCATAGACTGGGTGGATTATAAACCACAGAAATTTATTCTTCAGAGTTCTGTAGGCTAGAAGTCCAAGAGCAGGGTGTCAGGTTCTGGTGAGGACCCTCTGCTGGGTTGCAGACTGTTGACTTCTCATTGCATCCCTACAGGTGGGAAAAAAATCAAGAGAGCTCTCTGGGGACTCTTTAATCAGGTCACTAATTGCACTCATGAGGGCTCAACTCTCTCTCATGACCTAATCAAGTCCCAAAGGCTCCTCCTAATACCATCAACTTGGGGGTGAGGATTTCAAGGTATAAATTTCAGGGGATACAAACATGCAGTCATAATGCCTTATTTACAGAAAATGTGTTTGTACCTTTCCGTTTTAATATAGGCAGCCTAAATATGTAAAAGAAATGGATTTAGACCTAAAATACTCATACTTTATGGTTTAGTGATATCCCTCTATATTCATTTATTTAGTTTTCAAAACAATTCTATAAGTAGCTTTTATAATATTGCCAGCAATAACAGAAGACTTGAAGACTTGTCTAAGATTTAATAGCTATTAAATGGCATCACCAGAACCAGTCTCTGACTTCCTAATCCACCCTATTTTTCTTCTAGCCCTGGGTGGAATCACAGTGTTAGGAATTAGATAAATAAACTTTCTCGCCCATGTATTAATTTAGCTGATCTGAATGCTCTCCTTTAGGAAGATTTTTCAGCATTTCTCTAGACTTGAAGGTTTTTATAAGGGTAAGAAACTCAAAAAGGAATAAAGTAGACTCCTTTCACACTAAAAATTACTTCTGACACCATCTAGTGTTCCTGGTGTATTTCTCAATGTGTCCTAAGAAGTGACCAGCATGTAAGTTAATGCTTATATGTTTCATAGGGAAGTTGGTAGCAACCAAGTAAATTGATTCCAAGTGAAAGCCTGTCTATTCATTATTCATAAATTCAAATGGTATCTTTTATGGTTGGCAGCCTATGAAACTCATTCTGGTCTCATTTCTTTGATTTTTGTTTATTTTCATTTCCCAAAATAAATCCATAACTTTGGAGTTATCAGATACACAATAACTTAGCTAATGATGAACTGATCTGAGAACTACAACTGTCCTCATCCTAAGTAATTATTTCACTTGAAATGGAAATGGATTTAACTTGAGAGTTGTGCAGACCCTTAGAAAAATGCAGGAGACCTCACATTTTCTCTCTTCCAGCATAGAATGAGCTACAATCTGCAAACTGCAACACTTTTAAGGAAATCATGTGGGGTGGAATCTGCACAGATGACAGCTTCACATTGGTGGACCTGACAGATGACATACTTATTAATATCATTAACACTGAGCAGCTAACTCTTCCAGCCCATCCTAAAGAGTTTAAGAGTGCTCAAAATTCTGAAACCCTCTGAAACAAGGGCATTTAGAGATACGACTTTTCCAAGTATACAGGTATTGCATGGCTCATTCAAAACCCTGACCTCACACTCTTGGAAGCTGCAACTAGTTGGATTTCCACTTCAGTCTTCCCTGGATTCTGAGGTCAATCCTGGAGGCAATTGGAAGGGTGTGTAGAGTAAGTAAAGTGTAGTGGCATTTGCTATGGAGTATGATGGAAACAACTCATGGGTCTAGCTTTTTTTGACCATCTTCTTTATTCTGCTCTAAATCTATGCATGTAAGGGTTCCTGCTTCCTGTTCCTCTGTGACTAACATCCTGAACTCTGATTTCTTCCCAAGCCCTTCCCTGCCTAACCTACCAACTCCCTCTCTACAAGAATTATGTTTTCTGTCCCTGAACAAAGTATTTTTATGGCTACATCTCCTATATCTATTACTCTCTGGTACAACCTCTGCAAAATTCCTAATTAATGACATTTCTACTTTGTTCATCTGTCCCGCCTGTCTTGTTTCTCACTACACTAACCACCTAATTTATGACAAAACTTCAAACTCATGTCCTTTCAGGCCTGAATCTATAAAAAAAGCAAGCAAGCATGCAAGCAAGAAAGAGCCTCTAAGACACGACTTCTTCCTTTTTCAGAACTCCTCAAATGTCAGCATAAGATTCAAGTGAAAATTCTGGGCTGAATTTTAGGTGAGATATTCAGATGACAAACATTGTTTAGTAGCATTGGGCTCCCCACTCAGAGCCTCCAGCATTTTCACTTTGAACAAAGTAGTCCTTTGTGTTGCACTATGGATATGATTAGGAAATAAGTGACAGTGTGTGGTCCTGTTTTTTTCCAGGTAAATCAGTTATTGCCAGGAAGCATTTCACCTGTTCAATACTTAGATGGAAGAGGGATGCAATATCCCATTTCCATCATTAATGTCTGTCACTCAACTATGACAAATTTCATAAATTATCCTCAGGTGTCTAATCTTAGTTTTCTTCCAAATCCAAGAAGCAATATGATTACTACTCTTCTTTTCCTATATTTTAATGTTCCAAATAACTCCATAAACAAGAGGTACTGAAAAAAATTCTGTGAGTGTCAGAGGGATTCCCTTAATGGAAATGCATCTTTAACCTTGAATATTTAATCTTCAAACTGTTCAATCAACCGTGAATTCTCCACTATAAAATGCATTGGCCTTTGAGCTTATCTGATTTCAGTTTACATTAAGAGCTGATGTTATACATACCCTCCAGAGAACTGGCCTTTCCCTCCTGGGTACAGTCAGCCTTCCTGGGTCTCTTTTCTCTCTGAGAGGATGGACTTTTTTGGGGGTGGGGGTTCTTTAGATTTTTTGGCTGACTCAGAGAATATCAAAGGAGAAAGAGTCCTTGGAGATCTTTCAAATATGACTCCTCATTTCTTAGATAAGGAAACAAAGATAAGTGAAAAGTGATGGATCCAATGCTACTCAGCCGGAACACAGATCACTCTCCTCCCAACTCATTAGGCCAGCAGTAGGTGCTGAGTTTCTTTTCTTTACCAGGCATTGCCCTAGGTTCTGTGAATATAAAAAACAGTCCTTGACTTCCAGCAGCCTGTGCACCCCACCGCCTCCTCCTTGAAGCACAGATGCATCATTTAAGGTATTTGCCTGAACTCAAATTATACTTTCTTAAGAAGCTTCTGGAGGCTTTTCATTTTATCAGCCTCAGAGGACAATCTCACCGGACTGAAAACTAAATGCCTGTTTACTAATCCAAGTGGTTGAGACCTTGAGGAAGAGCAAAAGGACAACCCACCTGAGTGTGCACATTCACCTTGTACTCCCAGCAGCCCCGCAGTCTATGGCTATGATTTAGTCTGGAGCATCTACTAGATCCAGATTAGGGAGACCCTCCTTTTCACTTCCATAACACTCCCTGTGCTTACTTGATATGTGGGTATATGTATCTGTCTCCTCCATTAGACTTGAGCTTCTCCAGGATGTAATTATGCATTCTACCCATAATGATTAGCATGGTACCAGACACTTAGTAGGTTCATGCTAAATAATTTTCAAATCCATTATTAATATTCATATATTTAAATTAGTTTGGCATGGCATGGCTAGGAAACAAGTTCTAGGAAAAGGGATTTAGAGGTCGTGAATTTGCTCTCTATCCTGTAGTTTCTCTGAGTGTGCTTTTGGCCCCGTCACTTTTCAGTCCTTACCTCCAATCAGCACATGCAGGACAGGCACCTTCTGGCAAGGAAGGCAAGTTATCCCTCACCTGGGATCCCTGCCCCTCTGCACTTAGAGCATGCAGCTGCAGCTGTGTTTCTGCACCTGTGGAATTCAAAGCTGTGTGCACAGTCCCAGAGCAATGCAGGCAAAGTTGCACAGGAAAGAAAGGTTAACACATTCTGTCAGCTTCCTCTTTACATTCATGGTGGGGAAAAGTAATAGAAAGGTTTTCAAGCATAAAAGGATCTTCCACTTCAACTACAAAAAAAAAAAAAGAAGAAGAAGAAGAAGAAGAAAAATGCCTCACAAATAGCATCTTCCCTTGGACATCAAATTGCTCTGCTGACAGGATTCTTAATCAAAAAGTCCAAAGAAGAAAGACGAGTGGAATTTACAAAGACTCACCCAGAGAGAATAAATGAAGACATGTGTTGTGCTTCTGTAGGTGAAAAAGGGTGGCAGATACTCAGGACTCTGCTCTGGAGGCTCTGGAACCTGTTATTGGATCAACTGCTCTGAGTCCCCAGACACACTGACCTGAGCAGTATCAGTGTTCCCCATGACATGGGTTGTCACCAGTAGAATTTCCACTGTGCATGCTGATTAGAGGAGATGGTGACAAAGAGGCCCTGAATGGTGGATAGCAGCCCCCTCTGCCTGGAGGGCTTTGATACCATGGAGCATCATCTAAGTTCTGCATTCTCAATTATAACCAAGTTAAGTTACTTTATGCATGTATTAAGTCACTACTTAGAAACTTACCATGAGTCATACTTGGCTTCAAACACCTCTGCCTGCCATGAGAAAATTCTGAGCATGAAGAAAATTTTTATTTACTATAAAACTTTGGCATTTTAGGCTGCAGACATCTGTTGCCAGGAAGAATAAAGAAAGAAAATGAAGGATGAGGGAAGGGAAGATTCAGTAACTTCTTGAGCTGGTATGATCACCCAATCCTGTGAGGGAATAGCAGGTATTTGACATGAGGCTCAAAATAAAAGCAATTGCATTTTGTTTCTGTTTATGTTTCTTCCAGAGTTCTTTGCAAACATTCCAAAATTCTGATGTGAAAGTCATGGCACGCTACTAGGATGAGTGCAGCTTTTAGCATATAGATTTTTTCTTTTGTATTGATGCATAATGGATGTGCATATTACATAGTAGATTTTTAATCCATGGTGCTTGTTATGCCATGACTTGATTGGGTTTACAAAGCATAATTTTTCTTCCAAGTCTCATCAAATCAGCTCACTTCCTCTGGCTCCCTGATTACATAGATGTCATTATGCCAAGACTCTCAATAGTGCTGGAAAATCCACACACACAGCCCTATATATATTAACTGCCACAAGTCCCAACAAAAAAGATGATGCAACCAATAAAAAGTCATAGTGACTCTGGCCAGCTCCTCATGGTTGGGCCTCAGCAAACTCACAGAAGGAGCAGGCTGCAAGCAAAACACTAGGGATAGGAAGATGAATGGGATCCATGCCTGACTTGGAGAGCTCATAGCCTGGTGTGAAGAAGGGAAGAGTAAGCTAGACATGCAACAGATAACACCCACAAAACCTAATAAGAACCATAACAGAGGACGGCATGTTGTGGGAAACCCAAGTATGGGCTAAGTAATTCTGTGTGTAGTAGTGAGGTGGGATAGTAGGAAGTGTTCTAGAAAGAAGGCAGCATTTCAGTTAGAACCTGAAATATGTGTTGAAGTTCACATTAAGGAAGGAAGTGGAAGGGTGTTTCTATGGGTCAGACTCTCAACAGAAAACAAATGGAAATATCAAAATGGGATTATTTGAGAGAAGGTATTGCAAAAAGACAACTTCAAAAAGTGTGGATAAAAGAAACTGCAGTAACCCAGGTTAAAATGTAGTAACGCGTGGCTGGTAGAAGCTGCACTGTCACCAACCCTAGGCTGCAAAGAATGCAGTTATCAAAACCCAAAAAGAGGGAATCATGTAGAATTGGACACCTGGAAGGCAATAGTGACCACCTGGTCAAGGGACAAGGAAGTCTGAGGTGACCTTCTGGGGTGAGAGCTGGAGATGCATACTATGATCTCACTCTCTTCCTTCTAATCACCTACATGGGTCACTGCATTGGCCAAGCCCATGTGGAAGCCACAAGCCAAAGAGCAAGGGAATCCACTGACATCATCCATGCAGGCCAGCCTCTCCACATGGAGAGTAGAGTGGAGAAGGCTAAATAGTAAGTCTGGAGACCAAAGTCACAGGATGAGAAAGACCTGACTCAGGAGAGGTTGAGCATGTTAACCCACAGAGCTGTCAGATGGGAGGTGAGACACCCCTCCTTCTCCAGACTGGAGCCAGCTGTGAAAGTCTTCACTCTAGCCTTGGGGAAGTGGCATTACCTCATCAGGTGCAAGCCATGAGACTCTGCTCCTTGATGCTCAGTTCCCACTGTGAGCCCCACCACAATTGCAGTGCTTCCTTCTCCTACCCCTCACCCTCTCCTGCCTTGGCCCTCTTCCCCTGCTCCAAGACCTACATCAGAGATTGGTGAAGACAGCCAGGCAGGCTGTGGATCTTAATGTCAGTTTCCTGAACCTGCTTTCCACAGCCTGGGTTGAGAGCATCACTGGGAGCTGACCCAGACCTGGAAGTGTCACTGACAACAGTAATAATATCACCAGGCCTTGTCGTGTTTCATCCCTTATCTGCAGCCTCTACCCCAAGCTAGAGCCACTACATCCCAACTTTAGCTCAACCGTACCTCAGAATCCATCCTGATATCAAAAGTGTGGATTTATTCTGTGAGTTTCTTCTCTGGCAGTCAGCTTCCTGGCCCAGTCCCTTCCTAGCTCTAGAGCCTGCTTTGCTCAGGAATCTACCCAATGACACCGCATATCAGGAGAATAAGACCCAAGAGAGACACTTTCAGGAGAAAGAACATATAATAATGAAAGTGCACTATAGATTCTATGCTATATCTGGGCCAGTACTAAGCACTAAACTACTATTTATTTTGCATTTCCACTTAAGTAGCATTTCCTTGCAGAAGCAAACTGCAGGTCTAACTTAATTATCCTACTCACCAGTCTAAATCAATTACCTTTTGCATATTCTCTAATAGAGCCAGTTTCCTTTCCTTCAGAGCTCTTATTGCAGACTGGACTACCATGCACTGCTGTACAGTTTATGCACTGCACAAGTTCACAGAACACCATTTTCATAGAATATGATATAAATGGCTCCCCTTGGAGTTGTGCAGTATACAACTTGCACAGTCATAGGCACTGGTCCCTCTCACAATGTAATCACACAGTCATTAGCATGATTTGTTAAATTAATGTCTAGCTTTCTCACTAGTCTGCAAACTCTATGAGAATGCTGGCTCTCAGTACTCATGAGACAGTGTCTAGCACATAGTTGGCATTCTATTAATGCTTAATTAATATTTACAAAACCCCTGAAACAAAAATTTTACAGATTAAAGGCTAAGGTCCAGAGAGTATAAGTAGCATGCCCAAATTCAGTGTTGAAATTAGACTTCAAGTTCAAAACTGTATAGTACATGTGTTTTCCATTGTTCCATGCGATCTCCAACATATAGTGGAATGGTATAGTGTGAAATATGGCTGGAAAAAAAAATGGAGATCAGTTAGAATGGCAGTTATTTAAAAGTCAGGAAACAACAGAGGATGCTGGAGAGGATGTGGAGAAATAGGAATGCTTTTACACTGTTGGTGGGAGTGTAAATTAGTTCAACCATTGAGGAAGACAGTGTGGTGATTCCTCAAGGATCTAGAACTAGAAATGCAATTTGACCCAGCAATCCCATTACTGGGTATATACCCAAAGGATTATAAGTCATTCTACTATAAAGACACATGCACATGTATGTTTATTGCAGTACTGTTCACAATAGCAAACACTTGGAACCAACCCAAATGCCCATCAATGATAGACTGGATTAAGAAAATGTGGCACACATACACCATGGAATACTATGCAGCCATAAAAACAGATGAGTTCACGTCCTTTGGAGGGACATGAATAAAGCTGGAAACTATCATTCTCAGCAAACTAACACAAGAACAGAAAACCAAACACCACATGTTATCACTCATAAGTGGGAGTTGAACAGTGAGAACACATGGACACAGGGAGGGGAACATCATACGCCAGGGCCTGTCAGGGGGTTAGGAGCTAGGGGAGGGATAGCATTAGGAGAAATACCTAATGTAGATGATGGGTTGATGGGTGCAGCAAACCACCATGCCACGTGTATACCTATGTAACAAACCTGTACATTCTGTACATGTACCCCAGAACTCAAAGTATAATTTTAAAAAAAGAAAGAAAAAATGGAGATCAGTTAATATGACATCAAGAGAGACAAATGCCCTACTTGACCTTCAGCTAGCACTGGCTCAGCATGAGCCATTATGTAGCTTTTGTGATCCCCAACAATTACAGCATCCTGTCCAGCCTTCTTGCCCTGCCAATAAAGAGGAAATAGGCAGATACTGAGAGAAATAAGTCAGAGTCTTGTAGACCAATGATTTCCAATGCAACAATGGCCTCTGGTCTGCCTTCCTCACTACCTTCCCACCATGGCCAAAGAGGGCACTGCCAGCTTGGAACCCTCTGTCTTCCCTGCATGCAGCCTCCCACCGTGCTGTACCTGCTGCCTCTGTGAGTGCATTGGAGCTGCCCTGCCTCTGGCCCCTCTGCCTTTCTCTGCAGTGAGGAGGATGGAAGGCTTCTCTGTTCCTCAAATTACAGAACTCCCCAAAAAGCCCAGTTAGAGTTTATGAGCTGCCAGTAGATCCTTACAAAGCCCGTTTTCCACATGTCACTGACTTGGGAGACTCAGACTTGTAGGCACTGTGAAGTTGATATACATGATGTCAAAATATCTTCATTTGTTTCAGGGTTTTCCATGATGAAGTAAAAAACACAATTGTACACTAAGAATTTATGATGCAGTTTTATCAGCCTCTGTGGTAAACAGTTTGCTTTTCTACATGGCTGACTGCAGACATTTTGCTCATTAATGTGCACTTGGTCTGGCAGATTTTTATATAGATTTTTTTAATAAAAGCAAACAGAAACAGAAACAGGGTCTACTTTAGAAATGTGCACTCAGGCAGGCACAAGTCATTTGCATGAAAGTCAATGACCCTCTGAATGATGAGCCCCTGAAATCCCTTTCCTCCCTGCCTGCCTTTGCTACAGCTCTTCTGAAATGAGTCATGAGCCTTGAGGCAGTGAGTCTCCAGGTGTGTGGAAATGTATGAGGACACACAGTTGATAAGCCTCCATCAATCCCCATGCAAGTACATTTTTAAGGAGCTGAATACAAAATTCATTTTTTAATAAGAAATATGAGCAACTTTTCTGATTCTTACACATTCCTTCATTGAAGCCTCTGTACAAGTATTCATCAGCATAGAATTCCTTAAAAATTTGACCCCAGGGGCACAAAGCAGGCTACTTTCTGCCTATGTAGGCTGGGCAGTATCTGTGCATTGAAGAACACTGGCATCATTACTTTGTTCATGTAGCTCTTAAAGGAAACTCTTTATTTAATCTCTGGTAATGTTCTAGTCTGATAAAAGTTTATAGAGATAGAGTTACTCTGGCCCCCCTCTAATTATTGCCAAAAAATAACAGAAGGAAAAATCAATGATCCAGAACACAAGAGACTTCAGTTCCAGTCTTGGATTAGTGGTTTACTAATCATTATTATCTTGGATAAGTTAAAACCTGCATTGGTTTCATTGTACTTCCCTGAACAAGGACAATAGCACAACATACCTAACTACAGTTGTTTTAAGTATTGAGATAAAACAGGTAGAGAATCTTAGGGATCTAAGAAAGGTTATAATTATCATCAGTGTTTCTCTCTGAAAATTGTGGAGTTACCACCAGATGGAAAATAGACTATGTCCTGCAGTTATGCATTTCTTTAAATATTTGGTTTTAATATGTCCTGACAACTTTCTAATAACCCCTCAAGAATCAGGTAGCACACTGATGAGCACAATGGGTAGGGAGGAAGTGGTATAAGACAGATATGATGGCCAATTATGTGGGATGTTATAAGTGTGGTGAAGAATTTGGATCTTTCTTTCTTTCTTTTTTTTTTTTCTGAGATGGAGTCTTACTCTGTTGCCCAGCCTGCAGTGCAATGGTGCGATCTTGGCTCACTGCAACCTCTGCCTCCCGGGTTCAAGCGATTCTCCTGCCTCAGCCTCCTGAGTAGCTGGGATTACAGGCATGCATCAGTATTCCCAGATAATTTTTGTATTTTTAATACAGATGGGGTTTCCCCATGTTGGCCAGGCTGGTCTTGAACTCCTGACCTCAGGTGATCCACCTGCCTCAGCCTCCCAAAGTGCTGCGATTACAGGCATGAGCCACAGTGCCTGGACAAGAATTGGATATTACCCTAGGGCAGTGAAAAGCCACTGGAGGGTTCTGGGAAGACTGGGATCTCTGCTCTGGTCTACCTGTTAAAAGACCACTGGAATGACTGTGGTAGAACACATGGTGTCTTGGAAGGCTTTTGCAGGAGTGCAAGCAAAGGATGAGAATGCCTTGAAGGAAAGAGGAGTTTGGAATGTGCTTTGGAGGTGAGTTGACAAAGATTTGTTGGTAGATTAGATGTAAGGTGTGAGGGAAGAGAAAAAAATAAAAAATTACCTTCAGATGGTACTTTAGCAGCCAGGTGAATGCAAATGTCATTTATTGTGATGGGGGATGCTAGAGGAAGGAATCAGTTTGGGGTTGAAATCTAAAATCCTGTCGTGGCCATGTAGATTTTGAAAAGCTTAGTCGACTTCCAACCGCCCCGAGCCACTTAAAGGTGTCACCCCTGGTGATCATTGAGAATAACTGTGAAAATTAAAAAAAAAAAAATCATGTTTCATTTCTG
Source organism: Macaca mulatta (assembly GCF_049350105.2). Taxonomy (NCBI): domain Eukaryota; kingdom Metazoa; phylum Chordata; class Mammalia; order Primates; family Cercopithecidae; genus Macaca; species Macaca mulatta. The sequence goes on from NC_133418.1 coordinate 106,838,621, forward strand.
GAATCCACATCAACTTAGGAAAAATATAAGTTCTCTAGAAAATGTTAGAGCTTAAAATCTGCCACAACTTCATTACTCTTTTTTAGTTTGGGTGTCAGAAACCCAATGGCAACTTATTTTATTAAACAGAAAAATGGTTTAGCTCTTGAAATGGAAAAAGTCTAAGCAACACATTGCCAGATCCAAGCACTTAAAAGACATCTCAGAAATGTGACTGTCAGTTTAGCTTTCCAAATGTTATCTTCATTGTTAGGCAGGATCTCCCAAGAGACAACTCTCTCTCTCTCTCTCTCTCTCTCTCTCTCTCTCTCTCTCTCTCTGGCAGTGGAAAGATTGCTCAGGGTCAATTCTAATTATACTTCTTTCCAGTTTAGCAGCTCCAGAGAGAAAAGAGAACCTTTTTCCCAATAGTATCAAAATGTCACGTGTCAGTCCTGAGCTCCTTACCATCTCCAGAGCAGACATCAGCTCCTTACAAACCACACAAACTTAGGGGGAATTAGAGGTGCTTTGACCAGAAAAAAAAAAAAAAAAAAAAACTACCATTGGATCAGAATAAATAACAGAAGGCCACTAGAAAGCTTATAGAAATAACTGAAGTTTTTATTTCTGTGGGGGTCAGCGGTCATATCCCCTTTACCATTTTTTATTACATCTATTTGATTTTTCTCTCTTTTTTTCTTTATTAGTCTTGCTAGCAGTCTATCAATTTTGTTGATCCTTTCAAAAAACCAGCTCCTGGATTCATTGATTTTTTTGAAAGGTTTTTTGTGTCTCTGTCTCCTTCAGTTCTGCTCTGATCTTAGTTATTTCTTGCCTTCTGCTAGCTTTTGAATGTGTTTGCTCTTGCTTCTCTAGTTCTTTTAATTGTGACGTTAGGGTATCAATTTTAGATCTTTTCTGCTTTCTCTTGTGGCCATTTAGTGCTATAAATTTCCCTCTACACACTGCTTTAAATGTGTCCCAGAGATTCTGGTATGTTGTATCTTTGTTCTCATTGGTTTCAAAGAACATCTTTATTTCTGCCTTCATTTTGTTATATAACCAGTAGTCACTCAGGAGCAGGTTGTTCAGTTTCCATGTAATTGAGCAGTTTTGATTGATTTCCAATCAATAGAAAAAGAGGGAATCCTCCCTAACTCATTTTATAAGGCCAACATCATGCTGATACCAAAGCCTGGCAAAGACACAACAAAAAAAGAGAATTTCAGGCCAATATCCCTCATGAACATCGATGCAAAAATCCTCAACAAAATACTGGCAAATGGAATCCAGCAGCACATCAAAAAGCTTATCCACCATGATCAAATGGGCTTCATCCCGGGGATGCAAGGCTGGTTCAACATATGCAAATCAATAAACGTAATCCAGCATACAAACAGAACCAAAGACAAAAACCACATGATTATCCCAATACATGCAGAAAAGGCCTTTGACAAAATTCAACAGTGCTTCATACTAAAAACTCTCAATATATTCGGTATTGATGGAACGTATCTCAAACTAATAAGAGCTATTTATGACAAACCCACAGCCAATATCATACTGAATGAGCAAAAACTGGAAGCATTGCCCTTGAAAACTGGCATAAGATAGGGATGCCCACTCTCACCACTCCTATTCAACATAGTGTTAGAAGTTCTGGCCAGAGCAATCAGGCAAGAGAAAGAAATAAAGGGTATTTGATTGGGAAAAGAAGAAGTCAAATTGTCCTTGTTTGCAGATGACATGATTATATATTTAGAAAACCCCATTGTCTCAGCCCAAAATCTCCTTAAGCTGATAAGAAACTTCAGCAAAGTCTCAGGATACAAAATCAATGTACAAAAATCACAAGCATTCCTATACACCAATAACAGACAAACAGAGAGCCAAATCATGACTGCACTCCCATTCACAATTGCTACAAACAGAATAAAATAACTAGGAATCCAACTTACAAAGGATGTGAAGGACCTCTTCAAGGAGAACTATAAGCCACTGCTCAATGAAATAAAAGAGGACACAAACAAATGGACGAACATTCCATGCTCATGAATAGGAAGAATCAATATCGTGAAAATGGCCAAGCTGCCCAAGGTAATTTATAGATTCAATGCCATCCCCATCAAGCTACCAATGACTTTCTTCACAGAATTGGAAAAAACTACTTTAAAGTTCATATGGAACCAAAAAAGAGCCTGCATTGCCAAGACAATACTAAGCCAAAAGAACAAAGCTGGAGGCATCACGCTACCTGACTTCAAACTATACTACAAGGCTACAGTAACCAAAACAGCATGGTACTGGTACCAAAACAGAGATATAGACCAGTGGAACAGAACAGAGCCCTCAGAAATAATACCACACATCTACAACCATCTGATGTTTGACAAACCTGACAAAAACAAGAAATGGGGAAACGATTTCCTATTTAATAAATGGTACTGGGAAAACTGGCTAGCCATATGTAGAAAGCTTAAACTGGATCCCTTCCTTACACCTTATACAAAAATTAATTCAAGATGGATGAAAGACTTAAATGTTAGGCCTAAAACCTAAAAACCCTAGAAGAAAACCTAGGCAATACCATTTAGGACATAGGCATGGGCAAGGACTTCATGTCTAAAACACCAAAAGCAACGGCAACAAAAGCCAAAATTGACAAATGGGATCTAATTAAACTAAAGAGCTTCTGCACAGCAAAAGAAACTACCATCAGAGTGAACAGGCAACCTACAGAATGGGAGAAAATTTTTGCAATCTACTCATCTGACAAAGGGCTAATATACAGAATATACAAAGAACTCAAAAACATTTACAAGAAAAAAACAAGCAACCCCATCAAAAAGTGGGCAAAGGATATGAACAGATACTTCTCAAAAGAAGACATTTATGCAGCCAACAGACACATGAAAAAATGTTCATCATCACTAGCCATCAGCGAAACGCAAATCAAAACCACAATGAGATACCATCTCACACCAGTTAGAATGGTGATCATTAAAAAGTCAGGAAACAACAGGTGCTGGAGAGGATGTGGAGAAATAGAAATACTTTTACACTGTTGGTGGGACTATAAACTAGTTCAACCATTGTGGAAGTCAGTGTGGTGATTCCTCAAGGATCTAGAACTAGAAATACCATTTGACCCAGCCTTCCCATTACTTGGTATATACCCAAAGGATTATAAATCATGCTGGTGTAAAGACACATGCACACATGCATTTATTGCGGCACTGTTCACAATGGCAAAGACTTGGAACCAACCCAAATGTCCATCAATGACAGATTGGATTAAGCAAATGTGGCACATATACGCCATGGAATACTATGCAGCCATAAAAAAGGATGATTTCATGTCCTTTGTAGGGACATGGATGCCGCTGGAAACCATCATTCTCAGCAAACTATCACAAGAACAGAAAACCAAACACCGCATGTTATCACTCATAGGTAGGAATTGAACAATGAAAACACTTGGACACAGGAAGGGAAACATCACACACCAGGGCCTGTTGTGGGGTTGGGGGAGGGGGGAGGGATAGCATTAGGAGATATACCTAATGTAAATATCTCCTAATGCTAGGAGATATTTGCTAGGAGAGGGGTTAAATGCTAGGAGAGGGGTTAAAAGGTTTAATTCACGCTTTGTTTCTTACTAATTTCAGTCCAAGTATAAACCACAATGCTTTAGCCCCCTGCCCAAGGGCAACTGTCTTCACCCATCAAAATAGTCTTGGGCATCCCAGAGCCGGTATACAACCAGCTAACCTGGCAATGGTGTCAGGTGGCAAAAGGATTCTTCTCCCCGGTCTTCAGCGACACCCTGTCGTGACAACTTAAGTCATCCCCTCCAAAGAGGTGAAGGTTCTTACTGGTTTTGTTGTTTCATTCAGGGACAGAGCAAAAAATGTATGATGAGACTCAATTACAATGTCCTTGGACTCTACTCCAAATGGTGGTAAACAAGATCTTCCCTATTCTTTTATAGAAATTGCAAGTTCTCATCCCTCATTGCAACACAGGTGTCAGGTAATATCATCTGCTTCCTCTGACAAGAAAAAAAATTTGCCTGCTGGTGCTAGGGGTCTTAGTCCCATATTGAAGATTTTATCCAAGAAATTTTGTCTAGGAAGATTTCCTGTTCTCACAACATTTTCGAGTGTCTTTTTTTTTTTTTTTTTGAGACAGAGTCTCACTGTATCGCCCAGGCTGGAGTACAGTGGCCGGATCTCAGCTCACTGCAAGCTCCGCCTCCCGAGTTTAAGCCATTCTCCTGCCTCAGCCTCCGGAGTAGCTGGGACTACAGGCGACTGCCACCTCACCCGGCTATCTTTTTTGTATTTTTTTTAGTAGAGACGGGTTTCACCGTGTTAGCCAGGATGGTCTGGATCTCCTGACCTCGTGATCTGCCCATCTCGGCCTCCCAAAGTGCTGGGATTACAGGCTTGAGCCACCGCGCCCAGCCTTTTGAGTGTCTTTAACAACATTTTTGAGTGTCTTTAATGTGTCCCCAGTCACTTCACATTTTTGTCAAGAAATTAGTAATCCTCTACAGGAGACTGACATGTAGCACATGGCAAAATATAGTATGGTAAATTAAACAATAGACTATATATTAGTAACAGACAAGGTCTTGCTAGATAAATAGTTGGTAAGTGTGACCAAGGAAATGTTAGTATTCAATTTAATAAAGAGGAATCTCTCTGCCTAGACTGACTCATCCGGTTCATATCAAAATGTATAGATCCTGATAGACAAACCAGAAAAAATATATGAGTAGATAATTCATACCTGAGAAAGACAAATGGTAGACAAACACAGAAAATGTTCAACTTCTAACTACCAGAGAAGTAAGAAGTTTGAAATGAGGTATTACTTAACACTTAAAAACTTAAATATGAGATCCAAGGCTGGTGAGATTGTGTTGTAATGCTTTAAAAACCCTTTTTGTATAATTTTATTTAATATGAAGAGACATAGCCAATGTCCTCAAAATTCAGCTACTGAGGATTTAACCTAAGGAAATGTTTTCAATCTATACATAAATATATTCAATAATTATTTTAATAGTAAAAATGGAAGTAGTTTGTACATAAATAATATTAGATAAATTTTATAGTTATTTTTCTGGTCATTAAGATTACAGAAATAAAGGCTAAATAAAAAGTAAATAAACTCTTCTGTGATTTTGACCATTCGGATACTTATCAACTGAGGGTAATTATGGGGGATTCATGGAGCTGCCACTAGAGGGAGTGCTAACCAAGAGCTGGGCCTAAGTACCGAGGCATCTGAAGCACGCTGGTGTCTTAGGAGCCCAAACACAGGAGAAAGAGGAAATCAAGATAGTAACAATAAGTACAGAAATGAGAAAGTCACTTCCACAGGGAATCAGAGAACTCAGAAAATAACTTAATAATTATCAAAGGTATCTTTCCGCAAGGAAAGAAATGTTTCCTGGTACTCTTCTCACTCAGCTTCTGAGAACCCTTCATGAAGGCGATTCCTGCCAGGTGACCTTGATGTGCCATCTGTGATCTCTTTGCTTAGAGATTGTGTTGTTGGTTAGTGGCATTTTTTTTTCCCTCAATGAACTACTTTTTTTTTTTTCTTATGTCACCATCATTCAATGAAAAACAGTGGAATCCCTTGAGTGCTGAAAAGAACTCTGCTAAATCATGTGGATTTTTCCAATTTGCTCCTTGGAACTTTGTGGCTGCATTGAGTGAACCAGAAGGATTATGTTTGCATAAGACAACTGCCGAGGAGAAAAAGGGGGAAATAATGGCAGGTGGAGATGGACATAGTCCATGCAAAGCAGACTGCAATGGGGAAACCTAAGAGTTTGGAACTTAGATCATTCTTTGAGAGCTAAGAAGAGCATAATGTTGGAGCCATGTAAAATTGCATTTAAATGCCACTGCTCCCTTTAACTAATTGTCAGAGCGTAGGCAAGTCACTTTACCTCTCTCTTTGCCTTCATTTCCTCCCCTGTAAAAATACTTCCCGGAACTCATGGAGATAGAAAGTAGAAGGATGGTTACCAGAAGCTAAGAAGGGCAGTAGTGGGGCAGGAGGAGGGGAGTGGGGATTAACGGGTACAAAAATATGGTTAGAAGGAATAAATAAGATCTAGTATTTGATAGTACAACAGAGTGACTATAGTCAATAATTTAATTGTACATTTTTAAATAGCTGAAAGAGTGTAATTGGATTGTTTGTAACATAAAAGATAAATGCTTGAAGTGATGGATATCCCATTTACCCTGGTGTGGTTATTGCGCATTGCATGCTTGTATCAACATATCTCATATACTCCATAAATATACACACCTAGTGAGTACCCACAAAAATGAAAAAAAATATACCTCCCAGGATTTGAGAACAAAAATTAACAGTAATCATTATGAAGCAATTTTTCAGATTCTTACATAGCCTTATTGATTTATAAATGCTTGCTACAAACACCCAGCTACTGGTTTAACAGTTTATCTTATGTTCCTATTATCTTCAAATTAGAGGTCAGATCTGGACGGGTCCAGTTGGTGGGGCACGGATGGCAAGGAGAAAAGAGCATCTGAGAAGGGCACATTGGCAGCCAAGTGAGATGCTGACAATGCCTATATAAGACAGCTGCAATGCAGGACTATTTAGAGTAAGAAGCAAAAAGGAGGTCGTCTCAGAGTCATGAAGAATGGGTCAAATTATATTTTCTTTGAGTTGATAATAAGAATGAGAAATGTGTGGTTAGGAATAATTTCTGTTGTAGTTGAGATTTTTTAAAATTGTACTTAGCATGCTAAGTTTCTGCTTTCTGGTGTACCCATTTATGGAAATACCTATCTGTTATTGCTCCCACAAGAGGAGTCATCAGAACAGATGTTACTCTAACATTTATGAGCTGAGAGTTGGATGTTGTGTTTAACTTTGATAGTTTCATGTATCACCAAATGGAATCTCACTTTTCAGAGTTAACTTCATCCAACACTATTCATTTTAAAAGAACAGAAATTTCCATTGTATTTACAATTGTTGCTATTGTTTTAATTAACATTTTAATTTCACTGGGCACATTTCACATATGGAACTCAATTCTCTTTCCAGCAGCCTAAGGGTTCTTGAACTAATGAGAAAAATCAAATCTATTTAATGTGGACAGGATTAAGTAGTTGTTAGAATAATATTTTCCAAAGGGTTTTTGGTAAATTTAAAATATTAATTCTGAGGCCGGGTGCGGTGGCTCAAGCCTGTAATCCCAGCACTTTGGGAGGCTGAGACGGGCGGATCACGAGGTCAGGAGATCGAGACCATCCTGGCTAACATGGTGAAACCCCGTCTCTACTAAAAAATACAAAAAAGAAACCTAGCTGGGCGAGGTGGCGGGCGCCTGTGGTCCCAGCTACTCGGGAGGCTGAGGCAGGAGAATGGTGTGAACCCGGGAGGCGGAGCTTGCAGTGAGCCAAGATCCGGCCACTGCACTCCAGCCCCGGCGACAGAGCAAGACCCCGTCTCAAAAAAAAAAAAAAAAAAAAAAAAAATATTAATTCTGGTTTTATCATATATATACATATTTTTGAAATATATTTGTTAAATATATAAATTATGTTAACAAATGGCAAGATGTATCTTAAAAAAGTTGTGTAGCATTAAGATTTATATAAAATGAAACATGTGAAATGTAATATAAATACATAAAATATAATGCCCTACATCTACTATCCACCTACTTTGCAAATATTACACTAGTCACCTTAAGAGGAATGTTATGCCATATATTAAGACGCTATTAAAAAACAAAGGTAATCAAATAAGTTTGAGAAACATTAAGTTAAACAGAGTTAGAGCTCACTTTTTAAAATTTTTTCATAAGTTATTGGGGTACAAGTGGCATTTGGTTACCTGAGTAAGTTCTGTAGGTACTTTGTGCTTTGTGAGATTTTGGTGCACCCATCCTCCAAGCAGTATACATTGCACCGTATTTGTAGTCTTTTATCCCTCACCCCCCTCCCACTCTTCCCTCCAAGTCTACAAAGTCCATTGTTATCATTCTTATGCCTTTGCGCCCTCATAGCTTAGCTCACACATATCAGAACATGCAATGTTTGGTTTTCCATTCCTGAGTTACTTCACTTAGAATAATAGTCTCCAATCTTATCCATGTCACTGCCAATGCTGTTAATTCATTCCTTTTTATGGCTGAGTAGTAGTCTATCATATATATATACTACAGTTTCTTTATCCACTCGTTCATTTATGGTCATTTGGGCTGGTTCCACTGTTTTGCAATTGTGAATTGTGCTGCTATCAAAATGCATGTGCAAGTATCTTTTTCGAATAATGACTTCTTTTCCTCTGGGTAGATATCCAGTGATGGGATTGCTGGATCAAATGGTAGTTCTACTTTTAGTTCTTTAAGGAATCTCCACACTGTTTTCCATAGTGGCTGTACTAGTTTACATTCCCACCAGCAGTGTAGAAGTGTTCCCTGATCACCGCATCCATGCCAACATCTACTGTTTTTTTAATTTTTTGATTATGGCCATTTTTGCAGGAGTAAGGTGGTATTACATTGTGGTTTTTTATTTGCATTTCCATAATCATTAGTGATGTTGAGCATTTTTTTATATGTTTGTTGGCCATTTGTGTATCTTCTTTTGAAAATTGTCTATTCATGTCCTTAGCCCCCTTTTTGATGGGATTGTCTTTTTTTTACTGATTTGAGTTTGTTGTAAATTCTGGATATTAGTCCTTTGACAGATGTATAGATTGTGGAAATTTTCTCCCACCCAGCTTTTCAGTGCATTCAGTGAGTTAATGCAAGTTGGAAAGCACTTAGAGAGGGTGTAGTGAGCGTGCAACATTTCTGAAGCTTATTATATCATGGACCATTTCTCCCTGGAGGAGCATATTTTGGGACCTGGGTCTAGCAGATGATACACTGCAAAGAGTACCACAATGGTGAAATCACAGTCTCCTTCCACAGGAGGCTCATAGAGTAGATGATGAGACAAAGACCCAAATAACTACAATAAGAAGAAGAAACTGCAAATATTCTGAGATACAAAGTTCTGAGTTCATCTCCCTGCAACATTTATTAAACATAAATGTAAGAGAACTGAGTTGATATTTGTTCAAGTTTGGATTATAAATTGTCTTTATTCGACTACCATTGAGGCAGGGTATGGTGGCTCACACCTGTAATCCCAATGCTTTGGGAGGCTAAGGTGGGAGGATTGCTTGAGCTCACTAGTTTGAGACTATCCTGGGCAACATAGAGAGACCCCGTCTCTACAAAAAATTTAAAAGTTAGCTGGGCATGGTGGCATGCACCTGTGGTCCCAGATACTCAGGAAATCAAGGCAGGAGAATCACTTGAGCCGAGGAAGTCAAGGCTGCAAGAGCCATGTTCGCACCACTGCACTCCAGCCTGGGTGATAGAGAAAGACTCTGTCTAAAATAAATAAATAAATAAATGAACTGCCATTGACTGTCTCTGCTAAGCACTTTACAAAATATAATCTCACAAAAATATCTACAAGGAGAAAACTATTTTCTTTACTTTTCCTGAAACTGATGGTGAGAGAATTATAGTGTCCTAATTAGTCTTATACATCTTATCCCCACAAGACCTAGGATTTGATACTGTGCCTGCCTAACTCCAGAGCTAGAGCTCTATCCACTCCCACCTATAAAATGTTACTATTTTTCCTATAAACTACACTTGCATAATTGAAGAATTACTGAATTATATGAAAGTTCAAAAATACCAAGCAATAATATTGAACCATTCAGGCATGACCAAAAGAAAATTCCTTTGCACTAAAGTTTAATGTTTAGCTGTAAAAATAAAATTGGAGAAAACCTTTAAGTTCTATTTTCCAATAAAATACCAAAACAAGGAAAAGGGGAAGGCCGTATTAATGTAGTGATAGTCTGCTAATAGGAGAAAGAGAGAAGTAAAATGCACATATCAATGAGAGTCTAGTTCTATGTCCAGTTACCTTTCCAAACCTCGATCAAATTATTTTAATGTTTTTCACTTCTGTGGTCTATTTGCTCTTTTTGAATACCAGCATCATATCTGAGTTTGAAATACCTATTTCTTTTCAGCATCTCAAATAGAATAATTCATGAGATAACCTCACATATAGGTTTCAAGTGTGCACTATGCCCATTTGCCTCTGCTAGGTCAGAATTTCAATAACTTTGTTCATCAGGAGATTGGAAATCTAAATGTTAAATGCCTCCAACCACTCAAAGTCTATGCTTTGGTTTCTATGTTTCCAGTCCTGCTTCAGTTGATTAGGTTCAAAGTGGAAGAAGGGGGTAAAAATTAGGGATTTGGGCATGGAAAGACTTCAGTGGTCTTTACTGAATTAGAATTATAAACCTCCTTTCAAAGCTAGCTTTCTTAATATATTTATAGCTACCACAGAGGTAGTGTTTAAGATCTGCACCAGGAATATATAAACTTTTATCCAAAATAATACGACTATGATGAGACCACACATTCTAGTTCAGTGTTTCACACACACACACATACAAAGACACATAATCCTCCTAAAAATATGAAATTTAAAATTTTTGACCACAGCAAAGGATGTTTTATGGTTTTTCAAGTTGCCTAAATGTGAAACAAAACCAATATTAAATCTTGTAAAAAAAAAAAAAATCTAAAACCAATCAATCTGCAATCAATAGCTTTTCAGTTCAATATTTTTCTAGAACCAGAGTAGGTGGTTGTTGAAAGGAAGTGGAGAAAAAAGGGAATGAATTTAGCTTGAAAATTGCTAAGATAACAAATTACCATATTCTCCAGAAACTTCACTGAAAATTAGCATTCTAGCCTTCATCCAGGGGAGGAAAAATGCACCACAGCTGCTTTATACACATCTATGTCTATGGTTCAGTAAAATATGTTAGGTACTTTAAATCTGCTTATGTCATGTTGGCAAACAGATATTTTCCCCATATTACAAATGTAAATGCTAATATAAAATTGATGCAAACTTCAGCTGAGGCATTATAGATCTTTGTGGTCTCCATTGCTGTCTGAATCCCTCACATTTAGCTTCTCTGGGAGATCTTTACAATCTCAGCTTCAACCAACGGGTGGCATCATGTGACCTGCGATTGTGCCGAGGAAAATCAGCCAGAAAAATGCATTTTTTCTCCTGCTCAGTTAATTAAGGGGATTAGTAAATGCTCAAAACATTGCAAAAAGCAGGCTCCAAGGCTCACCTTCAACTTACTTTTTCTGGGAAGCTGCCGCCTTCTTTTCACTTAATCTTAGCCAAAAGGCTGAGAAACGATCCTTCCTTCTTTTCTAAAGCTTCACCATTTTTCTAAAATTCTTAGATCTCTTTTTCCCCCAGACTCATTTATTCCTTATAGTCTACTCTCAAACCATTTCATGAGTGTCAGTTGTGCCCTCCCAGCTTCACTGGACATTCAAAGCCTCATCACTGTATTCTTAACCAGAGTCCTCCGTGCTCCCCAGCACAGTCCTGGATGCATACGAGTCTCTGATGGCTGCTTTTTGGTTGATTCTCTACCTCAAGTTCCCTATCAAAAAGGAAGTCTCCCTACTCCTGCAATCCCCACACACACATACAGAGGCCATCTAGCCTCCAGAAGAAGGTATTTCCCCATCACTGTTTAAAAATGTAGCACTGAAGTTAGATTTGGGGAGCATTCATGACGTGTCACTTTTATTTCTTGCATAGGTCATGGGTGTGTTTCACATGCTTATAGGGTGTGCACAGGTGCATACAAACACACACATTTCTTTTAGCACTCCTGATGTCTAGAGAGCATGTCCACCCTTTGTAACTAAGCCCTGGTTTTCATCTTAAAGGAAAATTTCTTAGAAAAGCAGTAAATCAGAATTGCATTTTCCACCTAAAAACCATCTATTGTTTGGAAATCATCTCTCTCATCTCCCCATTCTGTTTGTGATGCGAGTACAGCCACACGGCCATCTCCCGACTCTGCTTGTGATGCCACCAAGTGCAAGTGCAGCCACACAGCCTACACTTAGCTTACAGGCTCCATTCCAGACATGAGCTGACTCACCATACCCTTTCTGTTTGTAAGTAATTTAAGAGAAGTTTATCACACTTGAAATAACTAACAGAGAGGGCCAAAATCATTTGAACAACAGTGTTCTGGTTCTATAGAAATAGCAAATCTGACCCAAAGATCAGGAATTAGGGATCCAGATGCCACATATCATCAGAGCCCTAGACCTCCAATTTTCATTTCCTGTCCTAATTTGCTGGCTGATCAAAGAAGAGTCCTCCACCCTGGACAGCCAGGAGGGTTCCTGCTATGCAGCTCAGCACTTCTGGCTCCACAAGTGGGTCAAGAGCCAGGTTCTTTTCTTGACTCCCTTCCAGGGATCAAATGTTGGGCCCACCAGTGACTACTCAGCAAAGGATAAGAAAAAGGAAGGTAAATCACAGAGAATCTGAAGCCCAACAAATTGGAACCCGTCTCTCCTGCGGCATTCAGTTCCCTGCCGTAATATTTACACGGAGCTTGCTCTGTGCTAGGCATTGTTTCAAATGCTTCACACATATTAACTCATCTAGACCTCATAACAACTCTATGAGAAAGGTGACATTACATTGGAAGGAACTGGGACACATAATATTGAAACCACATGGCAAGGGTCCATGGCAGAGGTGAAATTTGAATCCAGGCCCACTGGCTCCAGAGCCTGGCCCTTAACCGTCACACTTAAGTGACTAAATAAATCCACGTGGTTTGGAGGAGAAAAAGCTGGTCAAATAGAGATCCAATCTCTATCTGGATCCAATCCTGTTGCAACCATACTATGAATTCAGATAGCAGATGATAGAATTGTGTATTTTTAATAGCTTTCATTGTCCAAGATAAAGACCCTTACTAGGGTTTTCTTGAAAAATAATGAGGCCCTGCTCAGTTGTAGAGCCAGAAGTGCTGGCCTGCATAACACTGGCATTCCTGGCTGGCCAGGGGGGAGGGCTTTCTTCTGATCAGCCAGCCAACCAAGACAAGAAATGAATATCAGAAAGCCCAGCCCCTCTCACAGACTTCTTGTTCTCTGCCCACCCTCAGGAGCTTGCACGGCCCTAGTAGGGATTGGCACCAAGCCAAGCTCAGATTCCCACCCCCTCCTCTCCATTCCACGCATGTGCACAATTGCTGGTCAGGGTGCCGGGTACAAGTGTTGATAGAGCTGGGCTTTTTCTCTTAACACGTGGCATTAGAACCCACCTAGCAGTCCATGTGAGAAAGTATGCAGGCATCACTGAAACACCTCTTAATTACTCTCTGCCTACAGTCAAAATGTCATCAAATGATGTCAGTGCAATCTCCTAACAATCTTTTCAACTATTACCCATTTTTCACCTCCCAGGCCAAACTGCTCTGGTGCAGGTTCTCACCATCTCTCGCCCACATTCCTGTAACAACCTCTTTACCCACCTTCAAGCATCAGTTCAGCCCTCTAGGCCATCCTCCACACAGTATCAGGTGGCCTTTCTGAAATGCAAATTTCATCATGTAACTCCAAGCAAAAAATTCCTGAAGTGGCTCTCACAGATCTACAGGGAAAAAAATAAAAACAAAAATTTATTAGCATAGCATATCATGCTTTTAAGTTAGTTAACAATATGCTGACATTTGTAGAGTTTATAAAACATTCCACATCTGTTTTCTCACTGTATTAGTCCGTTTTCACACTGTTGATAAAGACATACCCAAGACTGGGAAGTAAAAGAGGTTTAATTGGACTTATAGTTCCAGATGGCTGGGGAGGCCTCAGAATCATTGTGGGAAGGAAAAGGTACTTCTTACATGGCAGTGGCAAGAGAAAATGAGGAAGCAGCAACAGCAGAAACCGCTGATAAACCCATCAGATCTTGTGAGACTTATTCGCTACCACCAGAATAGCACAGGAAATACCAGCCCCCATGATTCAGTTACCTCCCACTGGGTGCTTTCCACAACACATGGGAATTCTGGGAGATAAAAATTCAGATTTGGGTGGGGGCACAGCCAAACCATATCACTCACTTAATCCTCCTAAGAACATGGCAGCCTCTAGCATGCCCTATGGCCACTCCCCATAGTGTGCTCTGTTTTGCCAGCTGCACCAAGCTACTTGCCATTCCACCTGTTGGCCCTGTTCTTTGCATATATTCTTTTGCATATGCTGTTATAATTTTTAATCTAGAATGCTTTTTATATTCTCCATCTGATGAAAAAAAAAATGCAAATCATTTTCCCCTTCTGCTGTCTCCCTTTATCCTTTGTTTCCATGAACACCAAGCACTGTCCCACCCATTGAGCACCTTTGAAGTGCTCTCCTATCCTGTACCCAGGGGATGGAAAACTATGGGCTGAAGACCAAATCTGACCCACTGCCTGTTTTTGTAAATAAAGTTTTATTGGAACACAGCCATACTTTTTCACTTCCTGTTGTCTATGGCTACTTTCACACTACATCCAGAGTAGAATATCTGCAACAGAGGAGTGGTCCTAAAAGCCTAAAAGGTTTAATATCTGGGCCTTTACAGAAACCATTTACCAACCCTTGCTCTGCTTCATTCATGAGATCAACCTAATGCCCTGGGAGTTCCAGGACTCAAGTCAATGAGGTGGTACTGGGACCATATGTCCCAGCTCTGGCTCCAGGAGAGCAGCCTGAGAAGCAGATTGTCCCACCAGCAAGTGGTATATTTTCCTCACAAGATTGGGCTGCCAAAGTGATCCTGATATATTGATTTTAGGTGACTCAAACACATCAGACGAAAGATGCGTTTGGGGTTCTGACTTACCAACAACCCCCTCTGTGTCCTGAGCCACATGTGCAGTTCGTGTCCTGCCTGCCATGCAGCTGTGTTTACCCTATGGTGTTTCCTGTGGTCTACAACACCTAAGAGAAGTGGGTGAGTGAGCGACACTTACCCTCCTACCCAACCACCACACTCCCTGAACCTGGTTCTGAGAGGAGCATCCCACTCCACTCCCACCACAGGCTCTACACCACATGCCAGGCAGTCCTCTGTGAGTGGCCATGCTCATTTCTTCTGAGGGCTTTCCAGATTGTGGCTCTGCAATCCTTTGATCATTGTCCCTTCTTGCCTCTATCCAGTGTGGTAACTTTGTGCTCTCCCTGTTAGTCCTGGTTAGTCTCTCAAGCTAGGAAGGGTGAGAGGCAGTAATTTCTAAAAGGAATAGGACCGTTCTTCCTTCTGTGTCCCTTCCACTGGTGGCAGTATGTGGAAGACAAGGGTATGGTCAACATTCTGAAAGAGATCAAATTCGATTTTGCTGGCAAGGTGGTCGAATAGGAACAGCTCCAGTCTGCAGCTCCCAGTGAGATCAACACAGAAGGTGGGTGACTTCTGCATTTCCAACTGAGGTACCCGGTTCATCTCACTGGGACTGGTTGGATTATGGGTGTAGCCCACGGAGGGCAAGCTGAAGCAGGGTGGGATGTCACCTCACCCAGGAAGCACAAGGGGTCAGGGAATTTCTCTTCCCTAGCCAGAGGAAGCTGTGAGGGACGTGAGGGGCTATGCCATGAGGAATGGTGCACTCCTGCCCAGATACTGTGCTTTTCCCATGGTCTTTGCAACCTGCAGACCAGGAGATTCCCTCTGGTGACTACACCACCAGGGCCCTGGGTTTCTAGCACAAAACTAGGCAACCATTTGGGCAGACACTGAGCTAGCTGCAAGAGTTTTTTTTGTTTTTGTTTTTGTTTTGTTTTTTTACCCCAGTGGCACCTGGAACGTCAGTGAGACAGAACCATTCACTCCCCTGGAAAGAGGGCTGAAGTCAGGGAGCCAAGTGGTCTGGCTTGGCTGGTCCCACCCACTTGGAGCCCAGCAAGCTAATATACACCGGCTTGAAATTCTCGCTGCCAGCACAGCAGTCTGAAGTTGACCCAGGACGCTTGAGCTTGGTAGGGGGAGGGGCGTCCACCATTCCTGAGGCTTGAGTGGTTGGTTTTACCCTCACAGTGTAAACAAAGCTGCCAGGAAGTTCAAACTGGGCAGAGCCCACCACAGCTCAGCAAGGCCGCTGTGGCCAGGCTGCCTCTCTAGATTCCTCCTCTCTGGGTAGGGCATCTCTTAAAAAAAGGCAGCAGCCCCAGTCATGGACTTATAGATAAAACCCCCACCTCCCTGGGACAGAGCACGTGGGAGAAGGGGTGGCTGTGGGTGCAGCTTCGGCAGACTTAAACGTCCCTGCCTGACAGCTCTGAAGAGAGCAGCAGATCTTCCAGTAAAGCATTCGAGCTCTGATAAGGGTCAGACTGCCTCCTCAAGTGGATCCTTAACTCTTGTATATCCTGACTGGAAGATACCTCACAATAGGAGTTGACAGACACCTCATAGAGGAAAGCTCTGGCTGGCATCTGGTGGGTGCCCCTCTGGGACGAAGCTTCCAAAGGAGGAATAGGCAGCAATCTTTGCTATTCTGCAGCCTCCACTGGTGAAACTGAGGCAAACAGGGTCTGGAGTGGACCTCGAGCAAACTCCAGCGGACCTGCAGCAGAGGGTTAGGAGGAAAACTAACAAACAGAAAGGAATAGCATCAACATCAACAAAAAGGACATCCACTCAGAGACCCCATGTGAAGGTCACCAACATTAGAGACCAAAAGCAGATAAATCTATGAAGATGGGGAGAAGCCAGTGTAAAAAGGCTGAAAACTCCCAAAACCAGAACACCCTTTCTCCTCCAAAGGATCACAACTCCTCATCAGCAAGGGAACAAAACTGGACAGAGAATGAGTGTGATGAATTGACAGAAGTAGGCTTCAGAAGGTGGGTAATAACAAGCTCCTTCAAGCTAAAGGAGCATGTTCTAACCCAATGCAAGGAAGATAAGAACCGTGAAAAAAGGTTAGGTGAATTGCTAAGTAGAATAACCAGTGTAGAGAAGACCATAAATGACCTGATGGAGCTGAAAAATAGAGCATCAAAACTTTGTGAAGTATACACAAGTATCAATAGCTTAATCAATCAAATGGAAGAAAGGATATCAGCGATTGAAGATCAACTTAATGAAAGAAAGGAAGAAGACAAAATTAGAGAAAAAAGAATGAAAAGAAATGAACAATGCCTCCAAGAAATATGGGACTGTGTGAAAAGACCAAATGTACATTTGATTGGTGTACCTGAAGGTGATAAGGAGAATGGAACCAAGTTGGAAAACACTCTTCAGGATATTATCCAGGAGAATGTCCCCAACACAGCAAGGCAGGCCAACATTCAAATTCGGGAAATACAGACACCACCACATAGATACTCCTCGAGAAGAGCAACCCCAAGACACATAATTGTCAGATTCACCAAGTTTGAAATAAAGAAAAAAATGTTAAGGGCAGCCAGAGAGAACAGTCAGATTACCCACAAAGGGAAGCCCATCAGACTAACAGCAGATCTCTCAGCAGAAACCCTACAAGCCAAAAGAGTGGGGGCTGATATTCAACATTCTTAAAGAAAAGAATTTTCAACCTAGAATTTCATATCCAGCCAAACTAAGCTTCATAAGTGAAGGAGAAATAAAATCCTCTACAGACAAGCAAATGCTGAGAGATTTTGTCACCGCCAGGCCTGCCTTAGAAGAGCTCCTGAAGGAAGCCATAAAAGGAACAATTGGTACCAGCCACTGCAAAAACATACCAAATTGTAAACACCATCAACATTATGAAGAAACTGCATCAGCTAAGAGGCAAAATAACCAGCTAGCATCATAATGACAGGATCAAATTCACACATAACAATATTAACCTTAAATGTAAATGGGCTAAATGCCTCAATTAAAAGACACAGATTGGCAAACTGGATAAAGAATCAAGACCCATTGGTGTGCTGCATTCAGGAGACCCATCTCATGTGTAAACACACATATTGGCTCAAAATAAAGGGATGGAGGAATATTTACCAAGCAAATGGAAAGCAAAAAAAGCAGGGGTTGCAATCCTAGTCTCTGATAAAACAGGTTTTAAACCAACAAAGATCAAAAGAGACAAAGAAGGCCATTACATAATGGTAAAGGGATCAATTCAACAAGAAGAGCTAACTATCCTAAATATATATGTACCCAATACAGGAGCACCCAGATTCATAAAACAAGTTCTTAGAGACCTCCAAAGAGACTTAGACTCACACAATAATAGTGAGAGACTATAACACCCCACTGTCAATATTAGACAGATCAACGAGACAGAAAATTAACAAAGATATTCAGGACGTGAACTCAGCTCTGGACCAAGCAGACCTAATAGAGATCTATGAACTCTCCACCACAGATCAACAGAATATACATTCTTCTCAGCACCACATTGCACTTATTCCAAAATTGACCACAGAATTGGAAGTAAAACACTCCTCAACAAATGCAAACAAATGGAAATCATAACAAACAGTCTCTCAGACCACAGTGGAATCAAATTAGAACTCAGGATTAAGAAACTCGCTCAAAACCACACAACTACATAGAAACTGAACAACCTGCTCCTGAGTGAGTACTGGGTAAATAACGAAATGAAGGCAGAAATAAAGATGTTCTTTGAAACCAATGACAGCAAAGACACAATGTACCAGAATCTCTGGGACACATTTAAAGCAGCGTGTAGAGGGAAATTTATAGCACTAAATGCCCACAACAGAAAGCAGGAAAGATCTAAAATCAACACCCTAACATCACAATTAAAAGAACTAGAGAAGCAAGAGAAAACAAATTCAAAAGCTAGCAGAAGACAAGAAATAACTAAGATCAGAGCAGAACTGAAGCAGACAGAGACACAAAAAGCCCTTCAAAAAATCAATGAATCCAGGAGCTGGTTTTTTGAAAAGACCAACAAAATTGATAGACTGCTAGCAAGACTAATAAAGAAGAAAAGAGAGAAGAATCAAATAGACACACAAAAAAATGAATCAAATAGACACAAAAAAATGATAAAAGAAATATCACCACTGATCCCACAGAAATACAAACTATGATCAGAGAATACTATAAATACCTCTATGCAAATAAACTAGAAAATCTAGAAGAAATGGATAATTTTCTGGACACATACACCCTCCCAAAACTAAATCAAGAAGAAGTCCAATCCCTGAATAGACCAATAACAACTTCTGAAATTGAGGCAGTAATTAATAGCCTACCAACCAAAAAGTGTCCAGGACCAGACAGATTCACAGCCAAATTCTACCAGAGGTACAAAGAGGAGTTGGTAGCATTCCTTCTGAAACTATTCCAAACAATAGAAAAAGTGGGAATCCTCCCTAACTCATTTTATGAGGCCAGCATCATCCTGATACCAAAGCCTGGCAGACACAAGAAAAAAAGAAGCCAATATCCCTGATGAACATCAATGCAAATATATATATATATATATATGTGTGTGTATATATATGTGTATATATATATATGTGTATATATATATGTATATATATATGTATATATATATGTATATATATATATGTGTGTATATATATATGTGTATATATATATATACACTGGCAAACCGAATCCAGCAGCACATCAGAAAGCTTATCCACTAGGATCAAGTCAGCTTCATCCCTGGGATGCAAGGCTGGTTCAACATATGCAAATCAGTAAATGTAATCCATCACATAAACAGAACCAATGAAAAAAACCACAAGATTATCTCAATACATGCAGAAAAGGCCTTTGACAAAATTCAACACCCCTTCATGTTAAAAACTCTCAATAAACTAGGTATTGATGGAACGTATCTCAAAATAATAAGAGCTATTTATGACAAACCCAGAGCCAATATCATCCTGAGTGGGCAAAAGTTGGAAGCATTCCCTTTGAAAACCGGCACAAGACAAGGATGCCCTCTCTCACCACTCCTATTCAATATTGGAACTTCTGACCAGGGCCATCAGGCAAGAGAAGAAATAAAGGGTACTCAAATAGACAAAGAGGAAGTCAAATTGTCTCTGTTTGCAGATGACATCATTGCATATTTAGAAAACCCCATCATCTCAGCCCAAAATCACCTTAAACTGATAAGCAATTTCAGCAAAGCCTCAGGATACAAAATCAATGTGCAAAAATCACAAGCATTCCTATACACCAATAACAGACAAACAGAGAGCCAAATCATGAGTGAACTCCCATTCACAATTGCTACAACGAGAATAAAATACCTAGGAATCCAGCTTACAAGAGATGTGAAGGACCTCTTCAAGGAGAACTACAAACCACTGCTCAAGGAAATAAGAAAGGACACAATCAAATTGAAGAACATTCCATGCTCATGAATAGGAAGAATCAATATTGTGAAAATGGTCATACTGCCCAAAGTAATTTATAGATTCAATGCTATCCCCATCAAGCTACCATTGACTTTCTTCACAGAATTGGAAAAAAAAAAAAAACTACTTTAAAGTTCATATGAACCAAAAACAAGCCTGCATAACCCAAGACAATCCTAAGCAAAAAGAACAAAGCTGGAGGCATCATGCTACCTGACTTCAACCTACACGGCTACAGTAACCAAAACAGCATGGTACTGGTACCAAAACAGATATATAGACCAATGGAACAGAACAGAGTCCTCAGAAATAACACCACACATGTATGACCATCTGATCTTTGACAAACCTGACAAAAAGAAGCAATGGGGAAAGGATTCCCTATTTATTAAATGGTGTTGTGATAACTGGCTAGCCGTATGCAGAAAGCTGAAACTGGATCCCTTCCTTACACCTTATACAAAATTAACTCAAGGTGGATGAAAGACTTAAATGTTAGGCCTAAAACCATAAAAATCCTAGAAGAAATCCTAGGCAATACCATTCAGAATATAGGCATGGGCAAAGACTTCATGACTAAAACACCAAAAGCAGTGGCAACAGAAGCCCAAATTGACAAATGGGATCTAATTAAACTAAAGAGCTTCTGCACAGCAAAAGAAACTTTCATCAGAGTGAACAGGCACTCTACAGAATGGGAGAAAATTTTTGCAATCTATCCATCTGACAAAGGGCTAATATCCGGAATCTACAAAGAACTTAAACGAATTTACAAGAAAAAAAAAACAACCCCATCAAAAAGTGGGCCAACGATATGAACAGACATTTCTCAAAAGAAGACATTTATGCAGCCAACAAACATTTGAAAAAAAGCTCATCATCACTGGTCATTAGAGAAATACAAAACAAAACTACAATGAGATACCATCTCATGCCAGTTAGAATGGCAGTCATTAACAAGTCAGGAAACAACAGAGGCTGGAGAGGGTGTGGAGAAATAGGAACATTTTACACTGTTGATGGGAATGTAAATTAGTCCATCCATTGTAGAAGACAGTGCATGATTCCTGAAGGATCTAGAACTAGAAATACCATTTGACCCAGCAATCCCATTACAGGGTATATACCCAAAGGATTATAAATCATTCTACTATAAAGACACATGCACACATGCATTTATTGCGGCACTGTTCACAATAGCAAAGACTTGGAACCAACCCAAATGTCCATCAATGATAGACTGGATAAAGAAAATGTGGCACATATACACTATGGAATACTATGCAGCCATAAAAAAGGATGAGTTCATGTTCTTTGTGGGGAATGGATGAAGCTGGAAGCCATCATTCTGAGCAAACCATCACAAGAACAGAAAATCAAACACCACATGTTCTCACTCACAAGTGGGAGTTGAACAATGAGAACACATGGACACGGGACAGGGTGGGGGCATCACACACCAGGGCCTGTCATGAGGTGGGGGGTGGGGGAGGGATAGCATTAGGAGGAATACCTAATGTAGATGATGGGTTGATGGGTGCAGCAAACCACTATGGCACGTGTATACCTATGTAACAAACCTGTACATTCTGCACATGTACCCCAGAACTTAAAGTATAACTTTTTTAAAAAGATAGAATAAAATAGAAAAAAAGAAAGAGATAAAATTCTAGGAGGGCAGTAATTAAGACATGCTTGTAAAATGTATCATCCTATATTTGTGCTAAAATTCCAATAAGCAAATGTAACATGACAGAAAACAAATTATCATTCACATTGTTTGGCATTATCTGAGTGAGACTCGCATTGGTGATCATCATCAACAGTGCTCAGTACCAATCTTTATGAATCACCGTGAACCAGTCTTCAGAAACAGCACAATGGATGGATGAGGCAGTGTCTGTCATGAGTAACAATGGGTCCAAGCCCTACATAAACTGTATTAGGAAACTGCAGAGATTAAAAGTTCTATATCGTTTCAATACAAGCAGATTCTGAAGAGTCACGGCATGGTGACTAATAATAGCATTGTTGTCTTTTTCTCATGGTTGGAAGATATAAAATTAGTCTGGAATGGCACATTTGACAAAGAACTTGAAGAGCCACTTCCTGAATGGAACAGAAAGAGATGGTGCATGGAAATGAAGAAGGATCTTTACATGCACTGATTGGACAATAAAAAATATGTAAGTACCTCTTCCCTACTGATAGTTCAAATTTTTCATCAATAAACCACTAGATCTAGCATGGGACCATTAATTTTTAATACATTTTTTATCAAACTGTTTATATAGACAGTGGCCTCACAAAAAAATTATTTGCATGTGCTCACTCTGAGATGATCCTCTGGCCAGGGAAATGTCATATTCTGGTAGATTAGGGATAGGTCAAATGTCCTAAACCCAGGCCAGGCAAGTGCGGTCAACTGCATCTAAATTGCAGGGACTGAGAGTGAAAAAGGAGCAGTTTCTCAAAAGAAAATGTAGCTACTATTCCAGGGCTGGGAAAACAGACCGAGCACAAGCTAAAATCAATAAATGTTCACCCCACCCCATGTAGGGTGAGTCAGTGTCATTTCTCTCCTACGTGAGAAACCAAGAATGGATAAGTTGGGCCATTTGTCCAAGGCTCCACAGCAAGTCAGTCAAGAGACAGGATCTAAATTAAATCTAATAAATCAACTCTGCAACTAGCTGAGATCATCAATATTTGGCAATCACTGATCAAATCCAGGGCTTTAGATCCGGCAAGAGCGGGGTGTCAGAAGATGTGGAGTAATTCTAGCTCCTTCATTTGCTAGTTGTATGATAGTTAACAACTTAACCTCTCTGAATCTGTCCCTTTAGGTATAAAATTTGGAATAATAATAATGCCCTTACAGTACTGACATTATTATTTAAAAACAACACACATAAAGAATTAAGCCTAGTATACCATTAACTGTGGCAGATATAAAGGATAGATACTATTGTATTTTATTTAAGACTCGAAAAGAGCATGTCCTATGTGCCGGTCGCTGTTCAAAGTGTATCATGAATATTAACTCATTTGATGAGGTAGTGAATCCTCATTTTATAAATAAGGAAACTAACGCCCAGAGATTTTTAGTGACTCACCCAAGGTCACAAGCTAATGAATGGGTGCCAGGCTTCAAATCCGGGCAGTCTTTCACTGTTGCTAAACTCCACTGTCTCCAAGGAAAAGGTAGTTATTATTATCATTCAATAAATAGTAGCATTTTATTGCCATTATTATTATAGATGAGAAAACCGAAATCTAGAGACATTAAAATAGAAGTGAAGTTAAAAATAAATCCTGGGCTAATGCTTCCCAGTCCACTGCCCTTTGAATCTGCTGCACCATTTCCTACTGAGAGGAGAATTACATAAAGGAGAAGTAGTAGGATCATGTGTCTTCTGACAAATGAGATCTTTTATGCAATATATCAGGTATTATTCTCAGGAAGAACAAGATTTTTTTTTCCATAATAGACTCTAATTGTGTGTAAAGCAGAAGGAGAAAGCAAGTGAACCTTTCCTTGTTTCTGGATAGAAATAGGAAACACCATAGAAGTTCAAAGTTCCCATGGGTTTGAGAGTCACAGTGCCAATTTATAAAAACAGCAGTATCATGATTCCATTTCGAAAGCACAAACGTGACTCCAGAGGATTGTCAGCGTCTGCAGAGGATTAAAGAATGTGCTGTGGAGAAGAGGCTGCAGTTTTGGAAGTTAGTGTTGGTCCTCAGATCTCTAGGGAGTTCAGTCATAGCAGTGCAGCTGCTTCCCTGAGATTGAGATGAAGAAGTCACAAATTCGATGCAAAAATCCCCAGGGCCAGGCCTGCTTTCAGTATTTTCCTAGCCATTCACTTCTCCTATTCTGGAGAAACTCCTCTTCCTCTAAGGCTCATTTAGACTATGGTATAAATCAGTAGTAGGTAAACTTTCTATGAAGGGCCAGATACAAGTATTTCAGACTTTGAGAGATCTACAGTCCTGGTCCCAGCTACTCAACTTTGCCATTGTAGCAACAGTTCATATGGACAATGTGTGATCCAGTCAGAGTGGCTGTGTTCCAATAATCCTTGTTTACAAACACAGACAGTGGGCTCGATTTGGCCTGTGGGTTGTAATCCCCTGAGTCCTGGCCTGAATCATTTTCACATATGGATTCTGCCCACTAACTCGTGAACCTCCCTTCACAGTCACCAGGAGCTTTCTCGCTGGGCTCACGGTCATTAGTCTGAGACTCCATTACATGCCAAGTGCTAGGCTTCTCTCCTTTTCCAGCAATGGTCATCAACACTGCCCCGTGTCTTGAGCCACTCAGGTTCATTCATTTCCAATTCACCTTAAACACTCACCCCACAGTACTGACAGTAACCAGTCATTTGGCCTGTGATTCCCAAACTACCCCAGTCTTTGGTCACAATCCCTGAACCTTCTAATTTCCTTACTTCCCACTTCATCTTTCCAATCTCAGCATACTGTGATGCTCTGTCCAGCACAGGAGCCACTACCACTTGGGACTGTAGAGCATTTAAAATCTGGCTAGTATCAATTGGGATGTGCTGTAAGTATAAAATACACACCAGATTTCTAAGGCTTAGTATGAAAAAAAGAGAAAATATCTGATTCACAAATCTTATATCAATTGTTTAAACTATATTGTTGATATGTTAGCCAAGTAAAGTTTATGATTAAAATTAATATAAACTCTCTTATAATGTGTTGTAGAAAATTTTTAAATAGCTGCAGGGTGGCTTGCATTTGTGATTTACATTAAGTTTGTATTGGGCAGTACTGTCTTAGATGTCTCCCTTTTTCTCCAAATCATCAGGCCACGCTCATCTGCTCCACTGTTTCCCTGTTTACCGTAGGACCTACGACATGTCACTGCAAACGCTTCTGCACCAGGACCTCAAAGCTCTCACCTCATTGTTCTTCTTCCATAGTTACCGTACTTGCCCCCTGCAAAACAACCAGCCACCATCTATGCTCTTGCAGTGTGGAGCAGAGAATTGAGCCATCTCAAGTTCACAGCTTTGACCTGTATTGGACTTGTAGGATGGCCAGTTTTCTTTTCTCTTACTCCGTGTCAGCATCCAGCTTTTACTTTGAATAGTCTCTAACACCTTTTCAAATCATATCTCTAGCTGTTTTCTCACAGCAGTACTCCAGTCTAGGACACGCTGACTCCCCTCTTCAGTTCACAGCTCCAAATCCTATATCATATCCTTCCTACAAGGCCCAGTTCAAATTTCTCTTAGGCAGTGAAGTCCTCATTGTTGACGGCAGACCATGAGTTGACCTGCTCTGAACGGCCAGAGCACCAGTTCTCTGCAAGATGTATTTGGATCCTTGGGAAGCAAGTTATTCCCTTATACCTTTACATGTGTACATCCTCGAGAAAACTCAATTGGTAATCACCTGAAGGTAAGGGCTTCTGATTTACATATGCATTGGCTGGTCAGAATGCAGAGGACAAAATAGAAGTCCAGAAAGATTGGTTTGTCATGATAGTAGGGCTGGATTCAAAATATGTTTAAGAAATGTAGTTGACATGATATATAAATCAGAAAGCAAGTAGAAAAAAATATAGAGGTGGGGAGTGTCTAGTTCCATTAAAAATATCAAACATGGTCCCAGGACTGTTGAGGGTGTGGAATTGAAGTTGTCATGTCACTAAAAGCCTGGCTCAGAAGACAATGATGGCCTGGAGCCCTGCCACAAGAACAACTTTTCAAACATCTCAGTCCAAGGAATCTAGGATCTCACTTCCAAAAGCACTAGTCCTCTCACTCCTGCTGGTGGGAGAGCAAGTTTTTAAAACCTTTCCGGAAAGTAATATGTCCATAAAGAGCCTTACAAATGTTCGGGAGTTTTATTTCAGGGAGTCTCTCTTAAAGAAATATTCAGACAAAGATTTATGTGCAAAGTGTTCATCAAAATAGCAATGAAAACTGAAACAAACTAGAACTTCTATATGAGGGGAATAGTCAGCAAACCATAATATATGCATGTAATGAATACTGAAGATATGCATAAGGAAGGACTCAAACCTAGTTAGTAGATACTTATATGAGCCTGAAAAAAACACAGGATGCATACTGTTACCTAGGGAAAAGGTGATGTGAAGACAGGAGGCAGTGATGGTGAAAAGAGAAGGAAATGAGAGGTGAGCAAAATTAACAAAGAACCCTGCATTCCCAAAAAATGTATGTATGATAGCATACTCTTGATATATTTTTGTTATGTATAAAAGTACATGTATATATATAGACATTTTTAAAATAAAAGGTCACAAAACTAGAATAAAGAAAATCATAGAAAAAGTACGTGGGAATTGCCCTGTATATTGGAATTATTAATAAGTTTTTCATTCACAATTTCTGTATTTTCCAAATTTTTGACAATGAGCATGTATCATGTTGATAATAGAGCTAGAAATAAAAGAAAAATAAGTTAAATCAGATATGAACCCAAACCACACCCATTCTTTCAGTATACAGAGATGCTAAAATCAGCCATAATTGGAATTATCTCCAGGAAAGCAAAACTTTTAAACTTTTTAGAACTAGTGATCCCTAGAAATAATGTGATCTCCCAGAGGTTCTGGCATTTCGTAGTACTATACTGAGCAATAGATTTAAAATAATGTAGATTTTAAAATAAACAGAAACCTTTTTTATTTCCAGTAAATTAAAGGGGAGTTAAGGAACAGAAGAACTGCCACTCCGGGCAGTGTGCTCAGCTAGAATCCAATCAGCACCCACCCTCCGTTGACTCACAGCCACCAGTATTCTGTTCTCTTGGCCACAGTGGGGCAGTCCGGGCAACCTTCTCCAGCAGCTAATGGAATTTACATACAGCTCTGTCAGAGACTAACAAGGCCCCAAGGCTCTTAGCTCTCACTGGAGAACCTGAAGTCAGTTCCAGAAAGGGAAGACTGAGACAGCCTAAATCAGGTTCAAACTGCTCTGATTTCACATCCTTCTTAAAACATTCGAACCCAAGAGTTCCAAAAGTGTGGTGCCCAGACACGCAGCATCAGTATTACCTGGGCAGTTGCTAGAAGTGAAAGTGCTTGGCCCCACCCTAGACATGCAAAATCACAAGCAATCTGTGTTTTAACAAGCCCAGCAGGGGATTCTGGTGCTAGGTAAAGGCTGAGAACCACTAACCTGGTTCGGTGGCTTTGGACAATTTCCTAACCCCTCTAAACCCCAGTTTTCCTCACTGGCAAATTGAAGAAAATAAAACCTAACCTCAAAGTTTTGTAAAGATGATGGATGTAAAGCACACTGCACAAAAGAACACTCAATAAATTACATCGTCATGTTCTCCCTCAGGACTCTTAAAAATTCTACACCCTCTCTGCAAAGTTTCAACTTTTTTCTCTTTAATACACTTAATTCTTTGCCTGATGGAAACAAGGAATGAGCATCTCTGTTAGACTGAACAAAATAATATATTGGACACAGGTAAGTAGATAGAACATCGTGCTAAGAATATTTCTTTTTACAA
The DNA here is from genome assembly GCF_049350105.2 of Macaca mulatta. NCBI lineage: Eukaryota > Metazoa > Chordata > Mammalia > Primates > Cercopithecidae > Macaca > Macaca mulatta. The sequence goes on from NC_133418.1 coordinate 106,866,429, forward strand.
AAGAAAGTGGTACAATAAGGTGGAAAGGACCCTGGATCAGATGTGAGGAACTTGTGTTCTAGCTCTAACTCTGTGTATGTCCCTTTCTGTATGAAGCCATGCGGAATGGCAGAGAAGACAAAAAATTTGGAATTAGGTAACCCAGGGTTCAAATCCTACCTCTGCCATCATAATAACATAGCGGATATGTTTCCAGCACCTCACATGCTCCTGCACTTCACACTGCTGGTCAGAATGCATGGGGTGGCACCTGTTTCCTGCCCTTTATCCTATTTGTTAATCTTTGTAAGGAGGAAAAAGATAATGGGCAGGTTTTTTTCAGGGAGGTATTGTCCCTTACGCTCCTCTCTTATCAGATGGTGCTTTTCATCTTAACTCCTTTTTCCCCACATGCCTGTGTGTGAGGTCAATCAGCTTTGCAAATGGCAGGCTTGCCCAAAGTTCCTCTGCTCCCCAAATCCAAACATCAGGGAATGTCCCTGCCCCTACACATCTTCTATCAATCAGATGGATAGCTGTACCCGATACTCAGATTAATCAGTTAAAATCACGGTCAGAGATCTTCATCCTTCAGTGGCAGTTTTCTCTTCTGCAGATACTCTACAACTGGCCCAGACGCCGCATCGTTCAACATTCATGACTGTGCTTGTGACAAGAAATGGGCATACTCAGTGGGACTCTGCTGTCACCAAGGCCATCACACCCCTAAACCCCATCTTCACTGATAGGAATAGTTGTCCCTGGTGCATTCATTCCCTACAGCTGCTGTAACAAATTACCACAAACTTGGTGGTTAAAACAGCACAATGTTCTGGGGATCAAAAGTCTCATGTCAGTTTCAGAGGCATGAAATCGAGGCACCTGCAGGGCCCTGCTCCCTCTGGAGGCTCCAAGGACAAATCATTTATGTGCCTTTCTCAGCTTCTAGAGCTGCATTTCTTGCATAACTGGCCTGTGGCTCCTCCCTCCATCTTCTAAGCCAGCGGTATAGCATCTGACTTCAGTCTGCATATAGCATTTTACATCTTGTGATGGTTAATATTGAGTGTCAACTTGATTGGATTGAAGGATGCAAAGTATTGTTCTTGGGTGTGTCTGTGAGGGTGTTGCCAAAGGAGATTAATATTTGAGTCAGTGGAGTGGGAAAGACAGACCCATCCTCAATCTGGGTGGGCACCATCTAATCACCTGCCAGCATGGCTAGAATAAAAGCAGGCAGAAGAACATGGAAAGACTAGACTGGCTGAGTCTTCTGGCCTCCATCTTTCTCCTGTGCTTCCTGCCCTCAAACATCAGACTTCAAGTTCTTCAGCTTTTAGACTCTTGGACTTTACACCAGTCATTTGCCAGGGGCTCTCGGGCCTTCAGCCACAGACTAAAGGCTGCACTGCCAGCTTCTCTGCTTTTGCAGTTTTGGGACTCAGACTGGCTTCCTGGCTCATCAGCTTGCACATGGCTTACTGTGGAGCTTCACCTTGTGATCCTGTGAGTCAGTTCTCCTAATAAACTCCCCTTTCACATTTTCATCTATCTAATTAGTTCTGCCCCTTTAGAGAACCATGACTAATACACACCTGTAGTCAAACTTCTCTCTGCCTCCCTTTTACAAGGACAAGTTATTCTATTTAGGCCTACCTGGATAATCCAGGATAATCTCCCCATCTCAAGATCCTTAACTTGATCACATCCACAAAGTCCCTTTTGCCAAAAAGGTAGCATTCATAAGCTGCAGGAACTAGGACTTGGAGATTGCTGGAGGCCATTAGCCAACTACATTTGGTAACAAATATCTGTTCTGTTAAAATAAGAAATCTCTCCATTAAGTGACAAGTAGTTGCAAATGTTACTTTTACTTTCACAGTGTCCATAAAGGGGAAACTTTACACTCATGGCTTCACATGGTAAAGAACATTCCTTAACAACTGGGCAGGCTTGAGTAGGAAGGCAGGTGCAGCCCCTTCCAATCTGTGCTCTCATGCCTGGTTTTCTGCCTTGAAAACAGGGTTAATGAAGCCTTGTCACAGCAAACAATATTAGACAATGTGTCATAAGGACCTATTCCAGGGCTTGTAGACAATAAACACCGTCTCTCTCATTTTCCTTGCTGGCCTCTGATTTCTGTCTGTTGAAGAAAGAGGTTGTTCAAGATGACCTCTAGGACCCAGCAAACTTGACACCTTGTCACTATAACCCCTCAGAAGATGGCGATGCCCTGCCCCTCTGCTCTCATTCTCAACAGGACGCAATACATTGCCAGCCTGGCCCCTTCTATATTCCAGTTGTTCCTGTCACAGGGCCTGAGGTGACATCCTTCTTTCCCAGATCATAGACTGACTTCTGTGTTAGCCTTCTTCTCTCTTTTCCTTTCTTCTCCTTCCTCCTCTGATCTTCTAGTCCCAGAAGTATTTGAAAGAGGGAGAGAAGAGATCTCTGCTTCCATTCTTATGAGGTTTTTACAAAACAAATTTTAAATGAAAAACCAACCAGCTTGAATAGGTAGATTGGCTGACTAGAAATGTGTTGTGTTTTTGCTTTGTTGTTCTTTTTTTCCACCTTTCTGCTGATGCAACTCAAGCTATTCATAATTCTGGAAACTGATAGGCACACACTTCAACATAGAGACTACAGTGAGGAACAAACCATTTGTATTAAGTTGCATAAACTCTGTATCTTCCAGAACATCATCCTTATCTGTCCTCACAATGCTCAAGCTCAACTAGCTGCTGAGGGTCTTCTGGATACAAGGGATGAAATTAGGGCTTACCATATATTTCTTAACATATCAAAAAGATACCTGCACTCACAAGTTTATTGCAGCACTATTCACAATAGCAAAGATATAGAATCAACAGATGAATGAATAAAGAAAATCTGGTACATATAAACAATGGAATCCTACCCAGCAATAAAAAAAAAAAAAGAATGAAATAATATTCTTTTGCAGCAGCATAGATGGAACTGGAGGCCTTTTTCTTAAGTGAAGCAACTCTGAAACAGAAATCCTTGCAATCTTCAATCCTGCCACCTAAATAACATGACCCTCATTTGTAAATGAGGACACAAGACTCGGGGTCATTAAAAGACTTGTTCAGGACCCTGCAGCTTAGTAAATGCAACATATGAACTGCTGTGGGTGCAAAAGCAGCAGATGGGAGAGTCACAAGGCCAAGGCTCCACTCAGCTTCCCCACTCAGTCAATGTGTGGCCATAGGAAGACCACTCTCCCTTTGGGACCCAGTTTTCTGGATCTAGGGCAAAAATGATTATATACTATCTGCCTCCTAGGCTCGGAGGTACTAGGAGTATTTAAGGCAATAGGAAAATTAAAAGAAGGAAGGTTGAGGATCAAAATGTTGAGAAGAGAGAACAGAAAGTCCAAGAAACACGAAGAAAGGCCTTTACCAGGTCAGGAAGAGCCTGCAGCCCTGGCTACTCAGAATCCTCCCTAGAGCTAGCAGTGCTCTCACCTTAGAGAAAAATCAGAGGTGTCTATGTGGGTCTTCTCATGCCCATAAACAGGTATGTATACATAGACACACATACACATGCACACAATCATAAAGATATTAATTCTATATAAACAGATTTCATATTAACTGGCAATCTTTTTTCTGAGACGTGCTTTACAAATGATAGCAAAATGCACTTCTAAATTCTCCATGGGGGCAGAGCACTCCGTCCCTGGCTGCAGCAGTGGCAAGTCAGACTGTGTTAAGAGAAGGCCTTGGCCATGGCAGAGTCACCCAGCTGCCCAGGCCACATACACTCGCACCCTCCTCCCTCAGATAAGCAGGGACCTGTGACCTGCCTTCACTGGCTATCATGGAGTGGAAAATGGGAGGTGAGCAACCCATCAACCACATTAGGAATGAGAATAGCCATGGTGACCAGGGTAGGGCTAAGTTCATGTTAAAAATACTGTATGAATTTGCTGGGGCTGCCTTAACAGACTGCCACAAATTGAATGACTTAAACAAGAGAGACTCAATGTCTAACAGTTTTGGAGACCAGAAGTCCAAAATCAGGGTGTTGGCAGTGCTACGCCACCTCTGAAGGTGCTTGGGAAGGATCTCTGCCAAGCCTCTCTCCAACCTTTTGGTAGTTCCTTGGCTTTGTGGCAGTAGAATTCTAATCTTCACATGACGTTCCCCTGTGTGCATGTCTGAGTCCAACCTTCCCTCTTTAATAAGAACACCAGTCATGTTGGATTAAGAGTCCACCTCCTTAACTAATTATATCTGCAATGAACCTTCGGATCTGTGTCCTCGCACAAATCTCATATTGCATTGTAATCCCCAGTGTTGGATGTGGGGCCTGGGGAAGGTGATTGTATCATGGAGATGGATTTCTCATGAAATGGTTTAGCACCATCCTCTTGATGCTGTTCACAAGATGGTGAGTTCTCATGAGATCTGGTTGTTTATATGTGTGGCACCTCTCCCTTCACTCTTTCTTTTGCTCCTGCTTTCACCATATGAGACATCTGTTCCCCCTTTGCTTTCCACCATGACAGGAAGCTTGATGGAGCCTCCTTAGAAGCAGAAGTCACGGTGCTGCCTGTACAATCTGTGGACCCACGAGCCAATTAAATCTCTTCTTTTTAAATTTTCCAGTCTCAGATATTTCTTCACAGCATTGTGAGAACGAACCAATACAAGCCTGTTTCCAAATAAGGTCACATCCCGAGGTGCTGGGGGTTAGGACTTCAACATCATCAATTTTAGGAGGATCCACTTCAACCCGTAACAAATACCTTCCAAGGAATACGAACCACAACCCAGTTCTCTAACATGGGAAACAGAAGTTGTCCTGGGTGATATATATATATATATATATATATATTTTTTTTTTTTTTTTTTTTTTTTTTTTTTTGAGTCGGAATCCCGCTCTGTCTCCCAGGCTGGAGTGCAGTGGCGCCATGTTGGCTCACTGCAGCCTCTGCCTCCCGGGTCCACGCCATTCTCCTGCCTCAGCCTCCCAAGTAGCTGGGACTACAGGCGCCCACCACCACGCCCAGCTAGTTTTTTGTATTTTCAATAGAGACGGGGTTTCACCGTGTTAGCCAGGATGGTCTCCATCTCCTGATCTCGTGATCCACCCGCCTCAGCCCCCCAAAGTGCTGGGATTACAGGCGTGAGCCACTGTGCCCGGCCTGCACTGGGTGATTTCTAAGGTCCATTTCAGCAGGACCATTTTAAAATTCTACCTGGAGGCAGAATCCTATCGCAAATTCTGCACATTACAATTATGTGGAGAAGCTTCTTAAAAACACCATCTCTGCCTTCGACAAATTAATCAGGCTTTCTAGGGGTGGGTAGAGTCCAGACATTTTAAGCCCCTAAGTGATTCTAATACATTTTGAGAACTACTTATCTATAATATTTCCCAAGAACAGAGTGAGATTACATGGTAGGAGTCCAAATTATCATCCCATGCAAAATACACAAACTTAACCTTTTTCCACATAGGAATGAATATATATTACAAAAGTAGTCACAAATGCTCATTATAGATAAGAAGGTAACTATAATTCTGAGGACAACCCCTAGAGTTTCAATCAAAATTCCTATTTTAGTGATAATGTGGAGTAGGTATCACTTCTTCAAGACTCTCTGGCTGAGTTTAGTCTCCTTTGTCCTCGCCTGTTTCCTGGTAGTGTAGCATTGGTCCTATGTTCCTTTGATTGCATCTTAATTGGCTGTCCTCCCCATAGGCAGTGTGCTCCCTAAGGGTTAGGTCTGTGCGTTAGTCATCATTCTAACAATTGTGCCTGATACATGTATAGGAGATATTTTTCCATGAATGAATGAGTGAATTAATCAATGTGAAGACTCAGGATGGAAAGTTCAAAGTAAGAAAATGTTAACAATGTCTTACTGCTATAGTCATTTGGAGGAATAGCATATTTGCCATTTTGCCAAGAAAGTGCTTATTTAATTTTATGACCTTGATTGAAAGAATCCTCATTTGACACCAAAGTTAAGAACATGGTGAGTACTGCTCACTTCTTGTAAGACTATGGTTTCTAGCAAAAACACTCTACAAAGCAAATGCGTCAGACACTTTTTCCAGAGACCAGTAGCTTTCTCTTTTGGAAATAAAGTGAGACCTGAGAGATTTATGGGAAATCACGAAGGACGTAAAGCAGAATTCCTTGTCAGGGAATATTGTCAAATAAATTATTCCAATGCAAGTTTTATATTGCCATGATTTGAATGTCGCTTCCAAAGTTCATGTTGAAATTTAATCCTCAAGATGGCAGTATTGAGAAGTGGGCCTTTAAGGGCTCTGCCCTCATGAAAAAATTAATCTACTTATGAATTAACAGATTAATGGGTCAATATATTATTGGGTTATCATGAAAGTGGAACTGGTGACTCTATAAGAAAAAAAAAGAAAGACCTGAGCTAGCACATTACATGCTTAGACCCCTCACCATGTGATAACCTGCACCACCTCAGGACTCTATAGAGAGTCCCCTACAAGTAAGAAGGTGCTTACCAGATGGCCCTTCAACCTTGGACTTCTCAGCCTTCAGAACAATAAGAAATAAATGCATTTTCTTTATAAATTACCCAGGTTCAGGTATTCTGTTATAAGCAACAGAAAACTGATTAAGACATATAAGTATGCAGAAAAGGTCTTACACAAGACAGAATGATACACATTACTGCTTCCTGGGAATCCAAATAAGTGACTCTATAATATGACAGAGGCCTTTACACAAATTTTCTTATGGCCTTAAAGTTTTTTCTTCTAAAAAGGAGGTCCCAGTAACACAGGGCAATAATTATGCTCATTTTTCTGGAAACTGAAATGTAGAGATACTTAAAAATGCAAAGTTTTATCTAAGTAAATGCATATTCACTGAATACCTGCTATATCCCATGCATGGTGTTTTGGAGACAAAATAGAAGTTAAAATAGGGTCCTTGCCTTAAAGGAAATTTCTTTCTAACATGGGAGAATAAAGAACACTAAATAGTTATTATATCAGACAGGATATTATTTCTGCAGCAAAATGCTCTCAAAAAAAGCATGATAGCAGGTTAAAATGAAGAGAATAGCCAGAAAGTGATGGGAAAGTGATATTGGAACAGATGTCTAAAAAGGATCAAGTTTTGATAAGTAGGTATGTGGTAGAGATCATAATAAATGGAGAAAAATCAAGGCATGAATAAAGGTTTAGTGTTAGGAACTACCATCATCACGGAAGGGTGACCCACTCAGTTTCCCACAGTGTGAAAATAAATGAGGGAGATAATCATGGGAAGGCAGTTTTAGAGCAAACCTCCAAGGGCCCTGAATGCTTAAAAAGTTCGACATTAACTTTGAAGGCAATTGGCAACCATGGAATATTTTTGAGAAAGTTTTCATGACTGAAGTGACACTATAAGAAGATGTCTTTCAATAAAAGATTAGGATATAATTTAAAAAGAAAAGATGGAGGCAAAAACCAAGTATGATAGATGAACTCAATTATCATGTTGGGGAGAAGATGGAAAGAAAACACAGGACAGAGTCACATGACAAAGAAGTGATGAACAGTTCCTGTCCCCGATGGCATCTGAGCACATGCATTTGTGTCTCAATCTTCCTGAGGGCCCCCGGAATAAAAGTAAGTGAATATTCCTGTAGGAGCAAAGGTATCTGAAGAGAAAACTAATCTGCCAATAAAATGGAGAAAACTAACTACCTTATGAGACTACTACTTCAGATCTCCAGTCATTGGAAAGACACTACCAGCATGAAGAAGGAAGATCAAGATAAACAGAGAATAACTGATTCCATAAAAGTAAAGATAGTTCATAAAATTAAAAAGAAAAGCTGCTTTGCTAGTATTCTCAAAGAAATTCTAGAAGATAGTACAGGATGGTATAAAATTGCAATAAAGAATAAGAAATAATTCTAGGAATTTCAAAATAAAGTCAAGAAAACTCCAGATAATAGGGCAGAAAAAAATTAAAAATTTAAGAAAACATTGAGATATACAGAATATTAATTTATGAGGTTATAATTGTACCTTTTAATTAGGGAAGCAGAGATACTGTGTATTATGGGATAAGAGACTTGATGTAGGTATTAAATCTTACCCAATTGCAGAAAGAACTTGTAGGGGAAATTAAAGTCTAGAAGAGGATCTTGAAGATAAAAGCAGTCACCTATCAGTCAACCTGAGAAGCTAACCATGCTCAGCCATCAAAACAAGAAAGCATCTTGGAGAGGTGTCTGGATAACTGGGCCTCCACTTTGCTCTTTGGCTGCACTGCTAGGGAGTCTGCTGCCATGTGTCTGGGTGTGGGCTTGGGGACACTGTAGGTGACAGAGTCAACAATCAGGATAAAGAGCTGGGGGCATAGCAGAAGAAAGCAAGAACAAGCTGGAATCCACAGACAGAGAGTCAGTCTGTCACCACAGCTAAGAACAACAGACCTCAGAGGGCAATGCTAGTGCTTTATGTCAGCCTTCCAAGTCTCAAGTAACTCCTCATTTGGCCAAATCTAACCCAGAATCCACAAGGGAAGGGAATTCTAAGAAACTAATTTCAACTTAACCATAGAGATCCAAAATCTGATCAATAAAAGTTTGAAAAAGAACACAGAAAACAGAATGGAGAAAATTATCACTGGAGTGAAAGAGGGGAAAAGAGAGACACATGTCTTCAGACTAAAAGGCACAACAAAGACAAAGTCGGTTGTATTTTTCAGAGATCCACACCTAAAACACCTTTGTTAAATTTTGAAGTACCAGTCATAATCAGAAACTCATAAATGTTTCCAGAAAAACAAATTATATAAAAATACAAAATTTATTTGAATGATTTTCACTAAATGTCTTATCACAAATACCAAGGGCCATAAGACAAAATGGCTTGAAAGCTAGCGTTCTTTCACTCCAAGTGCAAGGGTCAGGGAGGTCATTTTTACATGAAAATATCAAGATATCAGTAAACTTATTTTCAAGATACCCTTTCTGAAGAAGTGGCATGAGTGGATTTTCTAATATAATAGTACTAAGTTCAAAGAAAGAGAAAGATATGAGATACTTGAAATGTGTCAGCCATGTGTAGATTAAAAATAGCTCCATATGACAGTTTTGCTACAGGACTAGAAAATGATCAGTTTAAGTTAAAACAGGAAGTCAGTGAGCTCCACAAATCCATCTTTTCAAAAAGTAGACACTTTCTAAGTAACAGGTGAAATTATTAAAGACATACATTATTTTAATAAAATGGTGAAGCAAGCATGTTTTTTCTCTTAAGAAAAAAAGGCAATAGGAAATTATATTGAAAAAGCCATTGTTCAAACATGAAACAAACTGAAATTACTAGATTATAATAAAAGAAAAACTATTTGACCTAAATGTTAGAACTGTTCCCCTTTAAATAACAAACAGGCCATAGAGAAGGAAATATAACTCCAGTACATTATGGAGGTCTGCACTGAACGATATTTAGGTAAAAATATTAGTACATTCTTTCTGTTTTTATTTAGGTATATTATATAAAGATACAAATATAATCAAGTAAATAAAAAAACTATCAAAAGTTGGGGAGGAAAGGAGAAATAAAAATACACATTCACTGAGTATCCTAATCTTTCCTAGCAAGGGAAAAAGATATCAATTATAAGACCAAGGCCAGGCACATACAAATAGGTCCACAAATGTTTATTAGATAAATGACGCATCCAAGAAATAGTGGTATAAGTACATGTGTTATTTAGGATTAGGGTCAAAATTACTTTAAAGATTAAAAATAGAAATAATTAGTGTTTCCCAGTTCTAGTAAGTAGAACTGGAGTGGAGAGAACTATTGTTTTCATTCCAAGAACTTTCATGCTATTATATTTTCATCATGTGCATGAAATAAGACATCATGTGCATAATGAAAATACAAACTTTAAACAAATTAAAGGAGATGATTTTGATTACCATACTATGTTTGTATAAAATAATTATTTGCTTTTTAGAAAACACATTGAAGTATTTAGGCATAAAAATGCATATGTCTGCAATTTATTCTTAAATGCACCGGAAAATATAGAGTGTGAATATGAAGAAAGAAAAGAGGGAGAAACCATGAATGATAACATTTTAGGAATATGGATTGAAGCCTCATTATCCAGAAATTCTTTGTATTACTTCTATAACTTTTCTGTAAGCCTGAAATTATATCAAAATAAATAATAACAAATAAGAGTGAAAAATAAATAATTGTTTAAATATGTTAGGAAGGCATAGTGACATTTTAACTTCTTGTTAAGGATATAGTTTAGAAAAATATCTAGCATCTTTGGATGCCCTTTAGTCTTTAAATATAATTCAAAAACATTACAACTTACACTATAGCCTTTAGTTAAACATGGAAGAAGGGTTTTGAATATCTGTGTATATTTTCAAATCCTGATACAGTGTGATAAATATATGTAATGTATATCATGTACACATTTATATATCATATGTATGTGAAAATACATATGATATGTATTTTCTGGACAAAGCTTCCAGAGGAAGGATCAGGCCCCAAAATTTGCTGTTCTGCAATATTTGCTTTTCTGCAGCCTCTGCTGGCGATACCCAGACAAACAGCATCTGGAAAGGACCTCCAGCAAACTCCAACAGACCTACAGCTGAGGGACCAAACTGTTAGAAGGAAAACTAACCAATAGAAAGGAATAGCATCAACATCAACAAAAAGGACATCCATATCCAAACCCCATATGTAGGTCACCAACATCAAAGACTAAAGGTAGATAAAACCACAACAATGGGGAGAAATCAGGGCAGAAAAGCTGAAAATTCTAAAAACCAGAGTACCTCTTCTCCTCCAAAGGATTGCAGTTCCTTACCAGCAATGGAGCAATGGAATAAAGCTGGATGGAGAATGACTTTGACAAGTTGACAGAAGTAGGCTTCAGAAGGTCAGTGATAACAAACTTCTCTGAGCTAAAGGAGGATGTTCGAACCCATCGCAAGATAGCTAAAAACCTTGAAAAAAGATTAAATGAATGGCTAACTAGAATAAAAAGTGTAGAGCAGACCTTAAATGACCTGATGGAGCTGAAAACGATGACATGAGAACTACATGACACATGCACAAGCTTCAATAGGTGATTCAATCAAGTGGAAGAAAGGGTATCAGTGATTGAAGATCAAATTAATGAAATAAAGCAAGAAGAGAAGTTTAGAGGAAAAATAGTAAAAAGAAATGAACAAAGCCTCCAAGAAACATGGGACTATGTGATACGACCAAATCTACATTTGATTGGTGTACCTGAAAGTGACAGGGAGAATGGAATCAAGTTGGAAAACACTCTTCAAGTTATTATCCAGGAGAACATCCCCAACCCAGCAAGGCAGGCCAACATTTAAATTCAGGAAATACAGAGAACACCACATAGATACTGCTCAAGAAGAGCAACCCCAAGACACATAATTGTCAGATTCACCAAGGTTGAAATAAAGAAAAAAATGTTAAGGGCAGCCAGAGAGAAAGGTCAAATTATCCAGAAAGAGAAGCCCATCAGACTAATGGTGGATCTCTCGGCAGAAACCCTACAAGCCACAAGAGAGTGGGGGCCGATATTCAACATTCTTAAAGAAAAGAATTTTCAACCCAGAATTTCATATCCAGCCAAACTAAGTTTCATAAGTGAAGGAGATGTAAAATCCTTTACAGACAAGCAAATGCTGAGAGATTTTGTCACCACGAGGCCTGCTTTACAAGAGCTCCTGAAGGAAACACTAAACTTGGAAAGGAACAACCAGTACCAGCCACTGCAAAAATATGCCACACTGTAAAGACCATCAATGCTAGGAAGAAACCGCATCAACTAATGGGCAAAATAACATCGTAATGACCGGATCAAATTCACATATAACAATATTAATCTTAAATGTAAATGGACTAAATGCCCCAATTAAAGACACAGATTGGCAAATTGGATAAAGAGTCAAGACCCATCAGTGTGCTGTATTCAGGAGACCCATCTCATGTGCAGAGACACACATAGGCCCAAAATAAAGGGATGGAGAAATATCTACCAAGCAAATGGAAAGCAAAAGAAAGCAGTGGTTGCAATCCTAGTCTCTGATAAAACAGACTTTAAACCAAAAAAGATTGAAAGATACAAAGAAGGCCATTATATAATGGTAAAGGGATCAATTCAACAAGAAGAGCTAACTATCCTAAATATATATGCACCCAAATCAGGAGCAGCCAGATTCATAAAGCATTTATTTTTTTGATTTGTAGGTCTCCTTAGAGACCTACAAAGAGACTTAGACTCCCACACAATAATAATGACAGACTTTAACACCCCACTGTCAATATTAGACAGATCAATGAGACAGAAGGTTAACTAGGATATCCAGGTCTTGAAGTAAGCTCTGGACCAAGCAGACCTAATAGACATCTACAGAATTCTTTACCCCATATCAACAGAATATACATTCTTCTCAGCACCACATCGCACTTACTCCAAAACTGACCACATAGTTGGAAGCAAAACACTCCTCAGCAAATGTAAAAGAACAGAAATCACAACAAAGTGTATCTCAGACCACAGTGGAATCAAATTAGAACTCAGGATTAAGAAACTCATTCAAAACCACACAACTACATGGAAACGGAACAACCTGCTCCTGAATGACTACTCGGTAAATAAAAAAATGAAGTCAGAAATAAAGATGTTCTTTGAAACCAATGAGAGCAAAGACACAACAGAATCTCTGGGACACATTTAAAGCAGTGTGTAGGGGGAAATTTATAGCACTAAATGCCCAAAACAGAAAGCAGGAAAGATCTAAAATCAACACCCTAACCTCACAATTAAAAGAACTAGAGAAGCAAGAGCAAACAAATTCAAAAGCTAGCAGAAGGCAAGACATAACTAAGATCAGAGCAGAACTGAAGGAGATAGAGACACACAAAAAAAAACCCTTCAAAAGATCAATGAACCCAGGAGCTGTTTTTTTGAAAATATCAACAAAATTGATAGATCACTAGCAAGACTAATAAAGAAGAAACAGAGAAGAATCAAATAGACTCAAAAAAAAAAATGAAAAAGGAGATATCACCACTGATCCCACAGAAATACAAACTACCATCAGAGAATACTATAAACACCTCTACACAAATAAACTAGAAAATCTAGAAGAAATGGATAAATTCCTGGACACATACACCCTCCCAAGACTAAGTCATGAAGAATTTGAATCTCTGAATAGACCAATAACAGGCTCTGAAATTGAGGCCATAATTAATAGCCTACCAAACAGGACCAGACGAATTCCAGCTGAATTCTACCAGAGGTAGTTGGTAGCATTCCTTCTGAAACTATTCCAAACAATAGAAAAAGAGGGAATCCTTCTTAATTCATTTTATGAGGCCAGCATCATCCTGATACCAAAGCCTGGCAGAGACACAACAAAAAAAGAGAATTTCAGACCAATATCACTGATGAACATTGATGCAAAAATCCTCAAGAAAATACTGGCAAACTGAATCCAGCAGCACATCAGAAAGCTTATCCACTAGGATCAAGTCAGCTTCATCCCTGGGATGCAAGGCTGGTTCAACATATGCAAATAAATAAAAGTAACCCATCACATAAACAGAACCAACAACAAAAGCCACGTGATTATCTCAATAGATACAGAAAAGGCGTTTGACAAAATTCAACAGCGCTTCATGCTAAAAATGCTAATAAACTAGATATTGATGGAATGTATCTCAAAATACCAAGAGCTATTTATGACAAACCCACAGCCAATATCATACTAAAAGGGCAAAAACTGGAAGCATTCCCTTTGAAAACTGGCACCAGACAGGGATGTCCTCTCTCACCACTCCTCTTCAACACAGTGTTGGAAGTTCTGGCCAGGGCTATCAGGCAAGAGAAAGAAATAAAGGTATTCAAATAGACAAAGAGGAAGCCAAATTGTCCCTGTTTGCAGATGACATGATTGTATATTTAGAAAACCCCATCATCTCAGTCCAAAATCTCCTTAAGCTGATAAGCAACTTCAGCAAAGCCTCAGGATACAAAATCAATGTGCAAAAATCACAAGCATTCCTATACACCAATAACAGACAGAGAGCCAAATCATGAGTGAACTCCCATTCACAATTGCTACAAACAGAATAAAATATCTAGGAATCCAACTTACAAGGGATGTGAAGGACCTCTTCAAGGAGAACTACAAACCACTGCTCAATGAAATAAAAGAGGACACAAACAAATGGAAGAACATTCCATGCTCATGGATAGGAAGAATCAATATCATGAAAATGGCCATACTGTCCAAGGTAATTTATAGATTCAATGCCAACCCCATCAAGCTACCAATGACTTTCTTCACAGAATTGGGAAAAAAACTACTTTAAAGTTCATATGGAACCAAAACCGAGCCCACATTGCCAAGACAATCCTAAGCAAAAAGAACAAAGCTGGAGACATCACACTACCTGACTTCAAACTATACTACGAGGCTACAGTAAACAAAACAGCATGGTAGTGGTACCAAAACAGAGATGTAGACTGAGAGAACAGAACACAGTCCTCAGAAATAACACCACACATTTACAACGATCTAATCTTTGACACACCTGACAAAAACAAGAAATGGGGAAAGGATTCCCTATTTATTAAATGGTGCTGGAAAAACTGGCTAGCCGTATGTAGAAAGCTGAAACTGGATCCCTTCCTTACACTTTATACAAAAATTAATTCAAGATGAATTAAAGACTTAAATGTCAGACCTAAAACCATAAAAACCGTAAAAGAAAACCTAGGCAATACCATTCAGGACATAGGTATGAGCAAGGACTTCATGACTAAAACACCAAAAGTGATGGCAACAAAAGCCAAAACTGACAAATGGGATCTAATTAGTCTAAAGAGCTTCTGCACAGAAAAAATAAAATAAAATAAAATAAAAACTACCATCAGAGTGAACAGGCAACCTACAGAATGGGAGAAAATTTTTGCATTCTACTCATCTGACAAAGGGTTAATATCCAGAATCTACAAAGAACTCAAACAAATTTACAAGAAAAAAACAACCCCATCAAAAAGTAGGCAAATGATATGAACAGACACTTCTCAAAAGAAGACATTTATGCAGCCAACACACACATGAAAAAATGCTCATCATCACTGGTCATCAGAGAAATGCAAATCAAAACCACAATGAGATACCATCTCATATCACTCAGAACGGCAGTCATTAAAAAGTCAGGAAACAACAGATGCTGGAGAGGATGTGGAGAAATAGGAACACGTTTACACTGTTGGTGGAGTGTAAACTAGTTCAACCATTGTGGAAGACAGTGTGGCGATTCCTCAAGGATCTAGGACTAGAAATATCATTTGACCCAGCGATCCCATCACTGGATACATACACAAAGGATTATACATCATGCTGCTATAAAGACACATGCACACGTATGTTTATTGCGGCACTATTCACAGTAGCAAAGACTTGGAACCAACCCAAATGTCCACCAATGATAGACTGGATTAAGAAAATGTGGCACATATACACCATGGAATACTATGCAGCCATAAAAATGGATGAGTTCGGCCGGGCGCGGTGGCTCACGCCTGTAATCCCAGCGCTTTGGGAAGCCGAGGCGGGCGGATCACAAGGTCGGGAGATCGAGACCACGGTGAAACCCCGTCTCTACTAAAAATACAAAAAATTAGCCGGGCGCGGTTGTGGGCGCCTGTAGTCCCAGCTACTCGGGAGGCTGAGGCAGGAGAATGGCGTGAACCCGGGAGGCGGAGCTTGCAGTGAGCCGAGATCGCGCCACTGCACTCCAGCCTGGGCGACAGAGCGAGACTCCGTCTCAAAAAAAAAAAAAAAAAAAAAAATGGATGAGTTCATGTCCTTTGCAGGGACATGGATGAAGCTGGAAACCATCATTCTCAGCAAATGATCACAAGGACAGAAAACCAAACACTGCATATTCTCACTCATAGGTGGGAATTGAACAATGAGAACACTTGGACACAGGGTGGAGAACATCACACCCCGGGGCCTGTCGGTGTTGGGGGGCTAGGGGAATGATAGCATTAGGAGAAATACCTAACGTAAACGATGAGTTAATGGGTGCAGCAAACCAACATGGCGCATGTATACCTATGTAACAAACCTGCACGTTGTGCACATGTACCCTAGAACTTAAAGTATAAAAATAAATAAATAAAATAATTTCTGTTTATAAAAAAGAAGAAACAGACACTGAAAACTATTGAAGGAAGAAGCAGGAAAAATGCAAAAGGTTTATGTAGTTTCATGATGAGCTATCAGTAGACACTAGGAAGTCAAGAGGAAGAGCTAGTTTGGAAAAGAGAGATATAAATTCAGTTTGAGACCTGTTGTGCTTGAGCTTTCAGTGGGACATCCATGGGGAGATATAAAATAATCCATGGAGAGTTGGGACTGGAGACAGAAATTTTAGAACCGTTCACAATCAATACCCAATAAATGTAAGGATGGAAGTAGAGATTGATGTCGAATAGGCCAGAAAGAAGAAAGAGAGCTGAGAATCAAAGCTCCAGTAACTGCCTGCCTGAGGGGATAGGAAAAGGAAGAAAGGAGAAGTGGGAGGGAGGAAGAAGTTGAGGATGGCAAGGTTTCCCACAGGCCTTAAGAAGAAAAAGAGTCCAGCATGGGAAGAGAGGTACTCCCAACGATGGACAACATGGAGCCCAAGGACGTAGTGAGGACTATTGCTTTGAGGAATAAAAAAGCCTGGCCAGCTTTCCAGTAAAGATTTCAGAGAGTGTCAGCCAGATTTTAAACTATAAAGGAATGAGTGAGGATGAGAAAATGAAGGCTGTGGGAACTGCTAAGAGTGATTAGACAGGAAGGGCACCTCCCAGAGTTCTCTAGGATGGAGTACCTGTGTGTTGTTGGTGGAGAACTGGGATTTGAAGCTGGGTTTCTAGAACTTTCTTCTCAAATCCATTCTACTCCCAATCCCCCTGAGGTGGGAGTCTAATTAATAGCCATGGTTAGGACAGAGTCTTGGTGCCTGCTGATGGGCAGAAACACATGGTCCAGTTCTAGTAGTCTTCCTTACTCTGAACCCAATCTGCAAACAGCTTCCAGGCCTTTCAAAAGTGTCCCAAGGGCATAACTCTGTAAACAAATCGACTGCTGATAAGACATCAAGAATTAATGAAATTCCTAGAAAACAGCTGGGCACAGTGGCTCACACCTGTAATCCTAGCACTTTGCGAGCCCAAAGCGGGAGGATGGATCCAGGGCGGGAGTTTGCGACCAGCCTGGCCAACAGAGGAAGACCCTACCTCACAAAAAATAAATTTTAAAAATTAGCCAAATACAGTGGTATGTGCCTGTAGTTTTAGGTACTTGGGAGGTTGAGGCAGGAACCTTGCTGGAGCCTGGGAGTTAAGGTTACAGTGAGCTGTGATTGTGCCACTGTACTCCAGCCTGGGCCACAGACTGAGACCTTTTCTCAGAAACAAACAAAAATTCCCAGAAAACATTTTAAACATTTCTCAATTTATTTCTCTAAATGAAAACTCACTTAATATGGATAAGGTTTTCACCAAACCTGTTTCTTTTGACCTTTTAATTTGAGGTCTAACTCATTTTTGTTTGTTTTCTCTCTAAAAACTGTTAAGACCTTTTTCTGAGAATGTTTAGATTTGTTGTTAAAATCTTTTTTATAAGGCAAAGCAAAAAACTAAAATATATTCAGTGAGAGATCTAAAAAAAACTTGTTGACATTACATTAATAATTATACATTCTTTTTTTTTAACCATTCCCAAATAACTACAATTTTCTGATTAGTTTTTGCAGTAAGACATATGAGACTATTTGACAAATGACTTTGAGTCTTTGGGGCATAAAAATTGGCAAAAACAATGAAAGTTTAGAACCATGCCCAATCTATGCAGAATGTAATCTCCTAGTATTGCAAAATAGTTCAGCAGTGTCATCATTAAAGTCCCAGCAGAGCAACATGTTTAAGCTGTACCAGACAGACTTAGGCTAAATCAATGTTGGTCTTAAAAAAACTGTGTAATTTAAATCCTGCCCTTGAGGAGTGACTTGCCCAGTTTAGAAAACGTAGAAAGACAGAGAGAGATTACAAAGAATGTAACTACTAATCTCGTGGAGGAAAATTCTTGTCACACACTCCAAGCTTTGCTTTTTTTTTCCCCCTTAAGCAAAACTTTGCCCCACGTCCTCTCTCCTAGTTTACTTCTCAGCATCTCACCCAGCAGGAAATACAGACCAAAAAAAAAAAAAAAAACTGCCTTCCGAATTGCCTCCTTTTCCCTCTCAGTTGTAGTCCTAAGGAAATAATGTCGGACCACAGCAATGTCATTTCCAGCCAAGAGGTATTTCATTTTTATTCAAATAGCTTAAACTCCATAAAACATATGAAGTGATATTTTCAAACTTCAAAGGCAGATGTGTCTTTTCTCAGCATCATTTAATATTCAACAACTTGCTCCTAAATGGTTTTGCTATCTAAATATACTCTTTATTGTGGAGTTTCTATTCATCTGGGTGGGATTTTAAAAATCTTTCTGCCACTATATAATCTTAAACTCATTTTTTAAAAGCATAGAATTATTATTTTTTGTTGCTGACAAGATAGGAAATAATTCAAGACACATTATATTCGCGAACCATATATTTGTCCCAATGCCCAGGAGTGAGATGCTTTTAAGAAACAGCACATTTAGCAAAATCACATTCCAGAAGTAATATGGGAAATGGCATTTGGAGCATGGTTACATGGCTGCTTATGTCTCTTGAGTTCATGACCAAAATTTGAAACTCTGTCATTACGTGATTCCTGCCTCTAATTGTGCCTCTTCCACCATCTTTGACCAGGCAAATAATACTGTCCATTTGTTACCTCGTATGTGCCACTGTGGCTATATTTACAAAGCATTAAAATTATTGTAAGATTCTATTTAATTCATCCTGTTGTCCCAGGGACAAGCATAGTATCTGGACTCTAGTGAGCACTTAGCAAATTCTTATGGGAAAATAAAGAAAATAAGGAGCCAGAAAATTCACTCTTTTCTAATTCCGGGTTTGGTGGCATATCTGTCTAAGAGCTAAAACAAAAAAGCGGTAGTGTGACAGTTGTGGGGACAACAACCCTCAATATTCTCCAGTAGCTACAACACACGACACAGGATGTGGTAGGGTGGGCCTACTCAAATCCAGAGTCCCTGATGATAAGTTTTATACTCAACACCACAACATGGTACCACTTCTTGTGGGGAATTTAAGACGTAGATAGAGTCATCTAATGGCAGGACAAAGTGCACATATTCAGAAGCATGGAAAGGTCTGGGCTGTGAAGGTGAGGAGTTGAATTCTGCACAAGACTCTCCAACCAAAAGTGATATCTTCTCACACTGCATTCACCCCACTGGGTTTGACATACCAAATCAGATAGATCACATCAAAGAAGGTGCTTCTCTCTTTAAAATTCTTGATGTGAGTCTTTCTTATAAGGTTTATTTTAGCAATTTCACATTTGAAATCAAGTGTGTCATTTGCTATCCTTACTTAACTCTAAGCAGCACATTTTTCCTCTAAAGCCTCCTTCCTTGAGTTCTCTTGAACTAGAAACAGCTTTCTTTTCTGGTGTTTTGGTACTTAAAGGGTTTTAGCCTCATTCATCTATTATTTTTAATTCACTTTCTTTTTTCTGATGGAGTCATAAGGTTAAATCCATCTTAATTAGCATATATTGAGCAACTACATGTTCCAGAATCATAATGCACCTGCATCTTCTCAGAGCTCCAGCAGCATTCCCATGGTACCTCATTTCTCCTGCCTTGTCCCTTTCCCCCATCCTCCCAACACTTGCTCCTCCTTCAGGCCTTAGCACAGATATTACTGCTTCTGAAACGCTTCTCCAGATGACTCCACTTCACCACCTATCCCAAGACTAGACTGGGATCCCATAATATGTATTTCCTCAAGTCGCTGTATCCACTTCTATCAGAGAACCTGTAACACCATACAAAATTAGGTTGAACCATATGAAAATCTGTTTTCTAGGTCAAAACTTCAGCAAATTTAGGAAGTGATTATGCCTTATTTACTATCTTATCCACAGATCTAACTCAGTAGCTGACACGGACACTACTTCAATTAAGAAGATGGCGAATCAAGGAATGTGGGCTTTCTAATGACAACTTTGGGAATAGCTGCAGTTGATTAAACTGTCCAGAGTTCAGAATAAATGCCTGGATGCTAGTCTTAAAGCAAGTCTCTAGTAATGGGCTACAAGTCTCTGCCATTGTTCCATCTGTCATCTTTACTGAGGGCTTGAATGAAGACATGGGAACCAGCAGATCACATTTTCACGTGACATAAAGCTGGAAAATACTGCGACCATATTTGACATTGGAGTTAAAATTAATTTAAGAAATCTTCACCAATATGATGAAACAAGGCAAGATAAAATTTAAAGGAATAGATAGATGTACTCTCAGTTCCCTGTTATAAGGAAGGAATAAGTTGGCCTCCCAGGGCAGTAGCAGTTTTGAAGATTGAGGTTGATTATGAGAGTTCTAACTGTTGATGTAAGTACCAAATAAAAGAAGGTTGACAAGAGTGGAGACTCCACTATTGTGAAGGGAAAGGAGGTGCCACGGTAGGGAGCCTAAGTAGATTTCCAAGCCAGTCCACATCTAAGCGGGTAAATGAGATCGGGGAGTGAACCAGTAAATAGATTCTCAAAGGCGATCCTGATTCAGTACCTCAACTTAGGACCATTACTTGTGGTCACAACTCCGCAAAGTGTTTCCTAGTAGGGTTGTGGAATTTATGGAATCAGAGCAACAGATAAATGTAGACACTTCCATTCAGGGTTAAAAAATGAATTGCATAAGGATGTGCAAGGAAGGATAACTTAGATTGACAGAGAATTTTCAAAGTTATTTTTGTTTTAAATTATGAAATATTTCAAATATCAACTGACCAGAAATACCACCTGAGCCAACAGGATTCTGAAGCTGAAGAAATCTAAAATTGTGAAGCTACTGGGCAGTGAAGGAAGACATGCAATGCTCTGCTCAAGGGAAGCTGTGGCTCCCTGAGATCTGCCTGCATCAGACACTTCTGAGAATCTGGCTGTGTTTCAGAGGGGCTTTGACGCAGGGGCGATGGAGCATGTTCTAAGAACAATAGTCAGAAATAGTGAGGACATCAGCATCCGCGACATGAGGGATGCTTGAAGGAGCTTAGACCGCTCGATCTGAAGGAAATGAGGCCCAGGGGAGCTGTGACAGCTGGCTCACAATGATTGAAGGGCTGTCATGGGCACAAGTGGAATTGACTTATTTGTATGACTCCAGAGGACTGAGCAAGATCAATGAGTAAAGTCACAGAGTGGAAGCAGATCTTAGCTCAGGGTAAAGAACTTTCTAACATGAGCACTGTCCAATAAAATGGTGTGGCGTATTAGAGGAAATAAGTGCCTTGCCCCTGGAGGCCTCAATTAAATGTCAGACATCATTTCCTGGGAGGGCTGAGCAGCAGATTCCTATATCTAAGGAGAAAGCTGGGAGAGATCACCTTAGAGTTCTTTACAACTCTAAAGTTGCTTTGGTTCTATCTATGATGCAGGGCTGAGTGATCTATCTCAGATGAGCTACTCCTTCTTAGGCGCCATTTTTCAAATAAGGAAACTGAGATGTTTGGAAATTAACAAAAAGGTCACAGAGCATGTTAGTTGTGGAGGTGAGACAGAAGAAACTCAGATCTTCTCCAGTCCTGCTACTTTCACTCCCTCTCTATCTTGGTGCTGCTTAAAATGACTCCAATGAATGGCCCCACTTATTTTTTAATGGGCTGAGTCACCTTGAAAATAAGCCTACATATTTTAAATGTGTTTAGACATTGATTTAACCACATTTCCCAGATAAATGATTAGCAAAATATGCTTCTGCTGGGAAATAAATTTAAAAACTCTTCTGTTGCAACAATCTTCAGGCTATCTTTGTTCACATTCCTTTAACCCTCAACCAATAGCTATGTGTCATGCCCTGACTTAATCTGAGAAATAAAAATAAATAAATTAGACACTTCCTTCCAAGGTGCTTGTAGTCCCAGAGTGTGGGAGATGGACCAAAAAAAAAAAAAAAAAAAAAAAAAAAAAAAAAAAAAACCCACTACAATGCAATGAATAAATGCTCAGCAGAGACATAAACTTAACACAATGCTATGGAACATACAAAGGAAATTTCTACATCTGTGTGGGAAACTTAAAGAAGGCTCCACAGAGGAGGTGACATTTGATCTGCAACTGAGGTATGTAGAAACTAAGACAAAGGAAACAGCAAGTGCACTGATCTCATGATGTGAAATCATATATGAGACCTACGGAGCTTCACCAGGTCTGAAATTCCAAGTGTTTGAACAGGAAGTGGTGGAGAATAAGACCACAACGCAGAGCCATGCTTGGGAATTTGGAAGTGACCACATAAGCAAATGACTGACTGTATCCATATTTTAAGAGGATTACTTTGGCAGCTGGATTTAAAAAATAGATACTGTCTTAATTATATTGGAAGAGCTCATATATCAGAGGCAACTAATGTAATCCAAGATCAGTTTCTTTTTTGGTTTATTGAGCCTCTTTTTCAACTTATTAACAATATGACATTCATATTGCCCAAAAACACATTAAAAAGAAAAGCAGAAACATTAGAAATTTCTGATTCTGCCTTTCCTGCTTATTTCAGGGGACAGCAAATTTTTGAGAGTAGACACAATATAATTACACCACATACTTCCAACACAGCTCTGAGCCATACGAGCCCTCGGCAAATGTCTAATAAATTGACATTGGAGAAAATGCATTATTTTGAAAAGCAAAGATGAGTAACAGCAGCAGAGTACACCAGTCACATTTTAACGTAAAAACAATTTGGAAAAACCATCACTCTTTTGTTCTAAATTTCTAATTGACAAAATATTTATATAAATGTATGGAGTACAATGTTATATTTTAATTACTCATACATTATAGAATGATAAAATCAGGCTAATTAACATATCTACCACCTCCCATATTTATCTGTTTGTATGTGGCATAAGCATTTTAAATTCACTCCCTTAGAAATTTTGAAATGAACGTTACGTTATTACTAACTACAGTTTCCATGCTGTGCAATAGATCTCAAAAATGTATTCCTGCTGTCTAATTGAAACTTTGTATCCCTTGACCAAATTCTCCCCATTCCCACTTCCCCCTCAGCCTCAAGTAAACATCATTCTATTCTCTACTGCTATGATTTTAGATTCCACATATAAATAACATCATGCAGTATTTTCATTCCTGTGCCTGGCTTATTTCACGTGGCATAATGTCCTCCCTATTTTGTTCTAATCACCACTTCTTTTTTTTTTATTATTATACTTTAAGTTCTAGGGTACATGTGCATAACGTGCAGGTTTGTTACATATGTATACTTGTGCCATGTTGGTGTGCTGCACCCATCAACTCGTCAGCACCCATCAACTCGTCATTTACATCAGGTATAACTCCCAATGCAATCCCTCCCCCCTCCCCCCTCCCCATGATAGGCCCCGGTGTGTGATGTTCCCCTTCCTGAGTCCAAGTGATCTCATTGTTCAGTTCCCACCTATGAGTGAGAACATGCGGTGTTTGGTTTTCTGTTCTTGTGATAGTTTGCTAAGAATGATGGTTTCCAGCTGCATCCATGTCCCTACAAAGGACACAAACTCATCTTTTTTTATGGCTGCATAGTATTCCATGATGTATATGTGCCACATTTTCTTAATCCAGTCTGCCACTGATGGACATTTGGGTTGATTCCAAGTCTTTGCTATTGTGAATAGTGCCGCAATAAACATACGTGTGCATGTGTCTTTATAGCAGCATGATTTATAATCCTTTGGGTATATACCCAGTAATGGGATGGCTGGGTCATATGGTACATCTAGCTCTAGATCCTTGAGGAATCGCCACACTGTCTTCCACAATGGTTGAACTAGTTTATAGTTCCACCAACA
This sequence comes from Macaca mulatta, assembly GCF_049350105.2. Classification (NCBI taxonomy): domain Eukaryota; kingdom Metazoa; phylum Chordata; class Mammalia; order Primates; family Cercopithecidae; genus Macaca; species Macaca mulatta. Next base: position 106,890,486 of record NC_133418.1, read on the forward strand.
GTGTAAAAGTGTTCCCATTTCTCCACATCCTCTCCAGCACCTGTTGTTTCCTGACTTTTTAATGATCGCCATTCTAACTTGTGTGAGATGGTAATCACCACTTCTAAGACATTCTTCACCAATTGCTCTGCCTGGTTAGATGTAGAACACTTTCTGCCATCTAAACTTTTTAACCCTTCGTTTGGTAAAGCACATATGAATTTTACTCCCAGCCCATGTAGTATGGTTGGAGTTGAACCCACTCCCAGCTCTAGAGGTAGATCCTTTTGGCCAGAGAAAATCAGCATACTGCATTCCCCAGTTCTTAGTGATTTATTTAGTAATGGTTAAAACACCCAATCAGAGCCATAAGATGCCATGAAACCTTTGCTGGGATTTCTAGAGAAGATGCTCTCAGCTTTTGCCATGGACTTGAGGCTGGAGGCAGGGAATGCAAGACCTGAAATTCCTGTAGCCATCCCCTGATCACAGAGAAAGAGCCTCCCTGGGAATGAGACCAACACAACAGCAGTCAGAGTTAATCAGTGGAGAGAAACCACTTCTGAGAGCATGGTTTGAGTAAGATCTTCCATTGGCATTTTCATTTACATTAGCCATAGATTCTGTCTTTTGCTTACGCTACTTTGAATTAGGCATTCTGTCACTTACAATCCAGATTTCCTAACAGAGAGATGTGACTTCAGGGGGAAAATTGATGACATACATTCATAATTTACTCATCTGCCTATTAAGCAAGTTGTCTTTATTATTAAATTATTTTTTCCAGAAAAAGTTACCTGGATGACATTTTTCCAGTTCCACTATGCAGAAGCTACACAGGAAGTCCATTCTTTCTAGCCTCCATGCTTCCACAACACCGTGAGACTTCTTTGGCCCTTACCCTATCTCATAAAGTAAACGTCTGTGGGCTTCTTTTTATGTCTTAATGGACTGTGGGTTTCTTGTAAGTGAGAGCAGTTTCTTGCTCATCTTTGAATTTCCCATGCCCTCTAGCACAGGGCCTGATGTGTAGCAGTTGCTCAAAACATGTTTGAAAAAGTAACTTGCATTTATTCTATAAATTCAACATATTCTCTTGCAGATTATACCAAATTGAATTTTGAATTGTCTGGCTGTACTTTTCTTTTTAAAAAATCAATAGAAATAAATATAAAATTAGTAAAAACATTTCCTTTTGAATCATTCATAGATTCCGTAGGATTGACCATCCCAAGTGAAACAGAACTAGTGACATTTTTTGAAGAAAAAAATAATATTTTTTAAAATTATGTTTTATAGGCAATGTTGAAGAAAGTCCTTTAGTCTTACTTTCATAGGACTAGGAAATCATATTTTGTCAAGAGTGAAATACAAACCTGAACACAGAGTTCATTAGCTATATTTGGGGTTTCTCATAAATAATAATAATTCATTAATTCTGATTTAAAATATCAGGGCAAAGGACAACTATTGAATTGATGAACATAAGTTACCTCCTTTTCTTTCCTAACCATTTCAGCTTGTTCATGTCAATTAAAGTTCTGGATTCCCATTGTCATCGTGGGAAATCTAGCACCTACCCACACTGTCTACAAATATTTACTGCCCAAAGAATGTTTATTGAACTAAAGTAAGGAAAGGAAACTGGCTTTCTGGAGTATTTATTATGTGTCAAGCACTTTTTGGAGATGTTTTAAGTCGTTACCCCACTTAATCCTTGTGGCAATTACTTTATTCATTTATTCATCTATTTATTCACCCTTCAATAAATATTATTAATGTCCTACTATGTGGCAGGTATTGGATAGGTGCTGAAATGCAGTGGTAAGCAAAACAAAACTACAGAGTTTACAGAAGGGAAAATAACAGGAAGCAATAGTTAATCCATGGAAAATATTGGGGGTAGGGGAGTGGGAAGTGAAGTGGTAAAAACATTCTCTAAAGAATGTTTAGAGAAGATAAGCCTTCTCTAAAGAACTGGCATTTTAGACTGTTCTGGAAGATGAAGCAAAATCAGCTATGGAAGATCAAGGGGGAGGATGACCAGGGCAAAGGGAAGAGCATGGGCAGAGGCCCCAAGGCAGCAATGAGCCTGGTGCACTAGAGTGACTGAAATGAGGGTGGGAAAGCGACTAGGAGGGAATACTACCTACTTGCATTTACAGATGAGGTAACTAAAGAACATAGAGGATCATGAAATTACCTCACATCCTACAGCTAATGTGTTGTGTGAATCTAGAATTTAAATTCAGACTTCCCTGACTCAATCGTTCATGCTTTTTCCAGGACATGGTCTACAAACCTTAAAGAACAAGTCAGGACCATAAAAGCTCATAATCCTGCCCTAACCAAGGTTTAGGTCAGAATCATTCATGCCCCAAGTTATCATTTTGCCTCTTATATTACCCAACTGCTATGACCCAAGCTTTTTACTTAACTTCAGCACAGCACCAGTCATTTCTAAAATACTTGTATAGCATGGCATTTATGCTGACAAAGCAGTCACCTAGTAAGGAAAATAAAGTAAAGAACAGTATATAATGTAAGGAGCAAAACCCACCCTATTTTTTCTCCAAGCTGAGCAAGGAGATGCCAAATTATAAAACAAAACCAAAAATATGAAAACGTCAGTAACAGTCTATCACTTCTACATAGTAGTTTGAAAAATATGTAGTTCTCCAAACAACCCGAATAGACAGAAAAAAAAAATACCATCCACATTTTTTGTTACAAATGAAAAACTTGACACACAGCAGGCAGAAGAAAGTCTTTTTGCTCAAGGTCACAACTAGTAAGTAGCAGAATCAGATTGTATTCCAAAACTCCTGGCTCAAAAGCCCGTATCTTTTCCTCCCTACCTATTAGGTGACTGCCCTAGAACAAGAGAAAGAATAGCAATGACCTTATGTAATAGTTGGACATATTTGGGGGGTACCTGTGATAGTCTGATCCAGGCATAGTTTGTAATGATCAGATAAAATAACTGGGATATTAATCACCTCAAATATGTATATCCTCTTAATGTTGGGAACATTTTAATTCTAGTTATTTTGAACTGTACAGTACATTGTTGTTAACTATAGTCACCCTACTGAACGATCAAACACTAGATCTTACTCCTTCTATATAAATGTATTTTTTTTACCCATTAACCAACCTCTCATTATTTCCCCTCAATCCTTCCTAGCCTCTGGTAAGCATCAATCACCTATCTCCATGAGATCCAAGTTTTTAACTCCCACATATAAACTGTAGGTATTTATCTTCCTCTGACTGGCTTATTTCTGTACCTGGTCACTTAATGCAATGACCTCCAGTTCCATCCATGTTGCTGCAAATGACAAGATTTCATTCTTTTCATGGCTGTATAATATTTGTGCCTCTGTACCACATTTTCTTTATCCATTCATTTATTGATGGACACAGGTTGTTTCCGTATCTTAGCTATTGTGAATATTGCTCCAATAAACATTGGAGTGCAGATATTTCTTAGACATACCAATTTCCTTTCTTCTGGGTATATACCTAGTAGTGGGATTGTTGGATCATATGACAGTTCTATTTTTTTAGTGTTTTCGGGAACCTCTCTAGTGTTTTCCATAGCGGCTATACCAATTCACATTTCCACCAGCAGTGTATGAGCATCCCCCTTTCTCCACATCCTCACCAAAATCCATTATTATTTCTCTTTTCATTAAAGCCATTTTAAGGTGAGGTGACATTTACCTTATTGTGGCTTTGATTTTTATTTCTCTGATATTAGAGATGCTGAACATTTTTTCATATACCTACTGGTCATTTGTATGTCTTCTTTTAAGAAATGTCTAGATCTTTTGCCCACTTTTAATTGGATTATTTGCTTTTATGCAATTGAGTTCCTTATATATTCTGGTTATTAATCCCTTGTCACATGGATTGTTTGCAAATATTTTCTCCTATTCTTTAGATTGTCTCTTCACTGTTGCTTGTTTCCTCTGCTGTACAGAAGCTTTTTAGCTTGATGTTATTCCATTTATCAATTTTTGCTTTCCTTGCCTATGTTTTTGAGGTCTTACCCAAAAGGTCTTCGCCCAAACCAATGTCCTGAAAAATCTCCTTTTTTCTAGTAGTTTCATAGTTTTAGGTATTAGATTTAAGTATCCAATCCATTGTGATCTGATTTTTATCTGATGAGAGACAGGGGTCTAATTTTATTCTTCTGCATATGGTTATCTGGTTTTCTCAACACCATTTATTAAAGAGACTGTCCTTTCCCTAATGCAATAATCTTAAGGACAAAGGAAATCCTTGTGTGGAAATACTAACAATCATTTTGCAAGCATTATTGATGTGAGTGGACTGGGGAAGTACTAGTAACCTTGAAGCCCAAACTCGAGAACTCTCAATGGCTTGTTATGACATCCAAGTTTCCCTAAGCATAAGTTAGTAAGGCTAATGAGAGCTTATCTATTTGATATTTAGCTTCTTAGATCTTTAATGTGCCAACTTGAGGAAATAGAAAATAATTTGCATTTACTCGCTTGATTGTTTTGACAAGCATGAATATTTCAAAACAAGAGAAACAATTATCTTTTTGGTGCTTATGACATACCAGAAACTGTGCAAATTATGTTGCACACATCATCTCATCGACATTTACAGATCCCTGTAAGGTCAATACTATGAGTCCACACAGGCCTCATAGTGTTAAGTTTACTTTCCTGGACACGCAGCCAGTAAAAAGTTGAGCTGGGGGCATTTATCCAGGGTTCTCCTTGGCCCATATATTTCTGTTTACAGTATGAATCTGCTTACTAAACCCCCTTTCTCAAAACCTATCAAGTCCTTTTTCAAGTGCTCATTTAGCTTAGCTCCTGTGTGAATTGGCCAGAATTCTGAGTGAGTGGGGTTCAAATTCCCGGCATTTTCTTTTATAGATTTTTTTCTTAAAATAGTTTTAATCGGCTTCCATCAACTTTTTTGGTTGGCTAAAAAGTAATAACATAATCAAATATGATTGGCCAAAGATTCATTCTTCTTTACCTGAGACAACATCCTCTTAGATGGAGAGGTCAGCTTCTCACAGGGCTTAGGAATATCAGAAATAAGGAAGAATCACCTCCTTCACCCACAGTGACATTAAGGGCCGGTGGCCTAAAATTGGCATCATTCCTGTGACAAAGAATAAGTCATCCCTTTCTTTCTTTCCTTGTTAAGAAGAGTTTAAAAAGGTAAAATATGAAATTTAAATAAACAAGTAAGGGGGGGGGTTATAACAGAGGTTATAGAGGTTATAACAGGTTAAAGAGATAACAAAAGGTTCCGTTAATTTTAAAATGACACAGTTTCATTCACTTCTAATCTTCTCCAATATTATCATTTTCATCCAAAATCTCCCTCTATTCCCACCCAGACCCTTCCAACAGATTCATGACTGGCTTCTTGGCTTTCAAGTCTCCTTCTTGAACTCGCTTTTAAATTGTATCCAGAGCAATATGTTTAACCACAAAATTAATCATCAATTTTCCTGTTTGAAATTCCACAGTAGCTTCCAATCCCTCCTTTGGTAAAGACCAAAATTCTTCACATAGAATTTTTGTCAAGGCCCAGAACCACCTGGAGTTGACTGAATCCTTAGTTAGGAGCCCCCAAATCACCCTGAACTTCTTCATCATGACATACATTACTGATGCAATTAAATACTTGGTTGTACAATTATTTGCCTCCCATAGATTGTCAGGGCTGTGAGGCCAGGGATCCTGATGACCCATAGCACAATGCTTAGTAGCCCCTCAGTAAAATCTAGTAAATATCTCATGTATGAACAACCCTATGTGGAAGAAGACTTGACTGCCAGGTTAGCAATTTTTATCTTTTGAATATAAGAAACCATTGAAGATTTGTGAACCTGGAAGTAACATGCGTAAAATTTTTCAATGATTTGCCCCAGAACATGATTAAGAGAATTTAGCATCACCTCTGCCATTTAGTATTCTGAATGACTCCAGAGAATGTTGGATGTCTCCAAGATGGCAGCCCCTAGAGGTCAATAAAATCAGCTGAAAAAGCTAATGCTTTTCAGAGAGGGTCTTCAAGACCACTCTGATCCATTTTCTGAGGGAGGTGGTGTAAAGTAGAGGACAGAGACCACAGAACTTATACCCAGAGGACTTAGACCACAGAAAATGCAAAATTGATGACATTTAAGCTGCAGAGACCATTGAGTATCAGTTGAGCCAAGGGCCATATTTCAGAAAGACTCAGCAGCAGTGAAGCTTAATCTACATAGAGTGTAAAATTTATTCCTAGGGATTGCCACAATACATAACTAGTTGGCAGATTTGCATAAACACGTATTTATAGGTTGTCAATATAAACGTAAAGGATGTGTGCATGAGAGGTTGTCTCATTCATCTTAAGGGGCTCCTTGGGAGCTGAATAACATGGCATTGCTTATATTCACGAGTCGGGTTAGAAAAACAAGAAAACAAACTGAATTCAGTCCAAAATACTGTTTTATTTTCAAGGCCATCTGTGCACAGACATAGCCCAGAGGCAATAAAAAGTTGCATTATTCTTCATTATTGTCCTGGAAGAGTACTCTGGCTTAATAAGGGAGCCCTGATTTTGTAAATGGGAAAAAGCAACCATTCACTGCGATGGAGAATCAACCTGCTTTTGAAAAATAAATGAATTTTGTTCCTGAGTAAACTTTGGTGATTCAATTCCTTTTTCTTTCACTTGGTACTAATAGTCTAATACCACAGAGCTCTGTATCTGGTTAATGCTTTGGTTTCTGTATCTGAAGTTATGTTTCTATTTTACTAATAGGTTGGTGCAAAAGTAATTGTGGTTTTTGACATCATTTCTCAAAGTCATACTTGATTAGTTTGTGAAAAACTTGTTTATATATATTTTTCCTTTCTTGAGACTACTTTTTCAAGATGAGGAAAAGTAAGTGAGGGGAAGAAGTTGTTTGTGTAGCCTTGAGAAGAGCTCAAAAGCTTTTGCTTCCATTAGGGGTTATATGACCTCACACAAACTCCTGAAATGTTTTATCAAATCACTATAATGCCTATACCCTTTGCCAGAGGATATGATATGTTAACATGTACTTTGAGACTGGATATTGAATACTCAATTTCTTTTTTCACATGTAGATACTTTTGAGTGCTTAAGTTTGCACTTCTGACATTATAGCACAAAACTAGTTTTGTATCTAACTGGACTGTGTCACCAGGACCAGTGAGGACCCCATGGAACACTTTCTGCTTCAGGCTGTCCATGTCTTCTGAGTTGCTCACACTTGGGTGCCAAGTGAGTCTTGCAGCATTCTGTGCAGCAGGGAAGCCCTAAGGAGGAGGCCTACAGAGCAGCCAGAAGGCAATGCACTGTATGAGGCATGCCTGCAAGTGACCGGGGAGCCAGGAGCAGCTCGCCCAATGAGCTCCTCCATCTGGAGTATCCATGGAGGTCACAGGACCTGGCACAAGGACTGCAGGCACAGCACAGATGAGGCTGGGGGAGCCCTGGTGAGAAAGCTGCATGCAGAAACGAAAGCCAGTACAAACATTTCTTGGGTTTTTCAATCTTGAGATAATTTCATTAATTAAAACTTCTTAAGGCCATGATTTTATGTGTCAGATAACATAGCAGAGTGGAAGGAGTAGAAAATGTGGAGCCAACTCTGATTCAGATCTTGGCCCTAAACTAATTTAAACTTGTTTAGCCAATGACGTGACTTGGAACAAGTTTCTGTCTGTGCTATGACTTCTCCATTTGCAAAATGGGAATGATAGCATGTCCCTTCAGTAGTGAGGTGAAGATTAACTTATATATCTATCTATATCTATGTCTATATAGATAAAGATACATACACACACACACACACACTTCCAGTATGGTGACTGGCACAAATGAATGCACACTGAGGAAATGCTACTGAAATCAGAATTTGATTAAAGTAGAAACTTAGCATCCAAGAGCAGTTTTCTGTGGATGGTATGAGAAGTATAATTTTTTAGGTTTGTGGGCTTTGTCTTTTAAATTCTCCATGATGTGCCTATATTGCAATGAAAAAAATATATATCATTTTATAGTTTAATTTAAAATAAAATAAAATAAAATTTAAAAAAAATAAGTAAACAAACTTGAATTATGTCAATCCTTTGCTAAACCTTCCAGGAGTTTCCATTGCAGTCAGAATAATGTACCAATCCTCCTTCCCTGGCTGATGGGGATCCACTTGATCTAACCTCCCTTTCAGGCCTATGCGCCAGCTCCAGTTTTTCTGTTCCTCAAACCCACCCAGCTCTTTTCCACCCCAAAGCCATCGTACTTGCCATGCTATCTGCGTGGACTTTTCTCCCCTTTCATTCAAATCTCAGATCATTCAAATCTCTGATCAAATATTACCTCCTCCAAAAGGCCCTCATTGACCACCTCATAAGTATCCTCTGGCATTGCCTCACCTGTGACTGTTTTTGTGGTGCTAACCTCTATCTACAATCAGCACATTTACTCATGTAGCTCTTTATCTGCTCAGCCCATTAAAATGTGAGCTCCCATTAGAATATGAGCAGAGTTCATTTTCCTTTATCTACAGATCTTAGAACAGTGCCAGACACATAGTAAATAGTGCTAATACATTTGTTAAATGAATTACTTCATGCACTTCCATTGCCAACTAAATTCTCCCTGACTCTGGGGATATGATGGCTGCCCAGGATCTCAGGAATGAGGCTTCATCTAAGATCAGTTCCAGCCAGAAGGCAGCTGTCATTTCAAGAAGCCACGAGATTTAATGCAAGGATGAGCACTTGCATTAAATAACTGGGCTGTGATCTAGACCAGAACAGCATAATTGGAATAACTAATGACTATAAGCAAGATCTTGAAAGATTAAAATGTTAAAATCTTTACAATGTTTAAAACCAATGTTAATGGCAAGTTCAACCCATAGACATAGTGTAGGTGGTCTAGGTGTCCCCTCTGCTTTTGTATGTCTTTATTCATTCATGAACCTGGAAATGTGCCAGTCCTGTGTTTAGTTCATTCTCAAAACTCTTACAAAATTGTTCCTCATATATTATTTCAAGGGACTTTTGAACACCGTTCCCTAACTCTACATCCTTAGAAATACATACTCTGTGAATAAACAGAACTGCAAAGGAATCTTCAGAAAAAAAAAGAAAAAGAAAACATTTCTCATGTAAAGCCAACACAAAGCCTCTATAATGTCCTCTTGGGCCAACCCCAACAAACTCCTTCTCTCTACATCCTCTAAAACACACAACTCTGGAATCTGTCTCTCCTCCTCCCCTCATCTTAGCCTTGCCATGCTTAATGCAGCATCATGGTGTCATAGAAAAAATACTAGCTTTTTCAAACTGACTATGCTTAAAATCTTGACTCCTATTTTTTAAAATATTTTTGTTAAAGTTATTTAAACTGTTTGAGTTTTGCTTCTTTCATTTGTAAAATGGACATACTTACAACCTCACAGAGTTATTTTGATAAATAAATGTGAAAAACTATGTGAAGTTCTTGGCACACAGTAGCTGTTCAAAAATTGAAGTTACTATTTTTAACCACCTTATTGAGATATCATTGACATATGGAAAGCTGTACATATTCAATGTATACAACTTAATGCATTTGGAAATAAGCATACATGCATGAAACCATCACCAAAATCCATGCCATAAACATATCCATCACCTCCAAAAGTCTTCTGCACCATCTTTATTTATTAGTAGTAGTAGTAATAAGAACAGTTAATATAAGATCTTTCTTAGCAAATTTTAAGTATGCAATACAGTTTTGTCTATTATAGGCATTATTCTCTGCCATAGATCTCTATGATCTATATTCATCTTGTGTGACTAAATCTTGGTACCCTTTGACTAGTACCTCCAGTTTCCCCCTCCCCCCAACCCCTGACAACCGCTATTCTATTATCTTCTTTTATGAGTTTCACTATTTTTAATTCCACATATAAGTGAGATCATACAGTATTTGTTCTTCTGTGTTTGGCATTTCACTTAACACAATGCCCTCCAGGTTCATCCGTGTTGTTGAAAATGACAGGACTTTTTTTCTTTCTATGCCCAAAATAATATTCCATTCTATGCATACACCACATTTTCTTTAACCATTCATCTATCAATAAACATTCAGGTTGCTTCCACATCTTGGGTATTGTGATGCTACAATGAACACAGGAGTACAGATATCTCTTCCAGATCCTAATTCCTTTGAGTATATACCCAGAAGTGAGAGAGACTGCTGGTTCACAGCGTAGTTTTAATTTTAGGTTGTTTTTTGAGCTTTTCTTTGGTATGTTTTAGTTTTTGTTTTTGTTTTGAGAAACCTCCATACCCATTTTCCGTAGTGGCTGCACCAATTCACATTCCTATCAATAGTGTACAGGGTTCCCTTTTTCTCCATATCCTCACCAACATTTGTCTTTCATCTTTTTGAGAATAAGCATTGTAACAGGTGTGAGGTGATATCTTATTGTGGTTTTCATTTGCACTTCATTGATTTTTTTTTTTTTTTTTTTTTTTTTTTTTTTTTGAGACGGAGTCTTGCTCTGTAGCCCGGGCTGGAGTGCAGTGGCCGGATCTCAGCTCACTGCAAGCTCCGCCTCCCGGGTTTGCGCCATTCTCCTGCCTCAGCCTCCTGAGTAGCTGGGACTACAGGCGCCCGCCACCTCGCCCGGCTAGTTTTTTGTATTTTTAGCAGAGACGGGGTTTCACCGTGTTAGCCAGGATGGTCTCGATCTCCTGACCTCGTGATCCACCCGCCTCGGCCTCCCAAAGTGCTGGGATTACAGGCTTGAGCCACCGCGCCCGGCCTTGCACTTCATTGATAATTAGTGATGTTGAGTACATTTTCATATATCTGTCAGCCATTTGTATGTCTTCTTTGGGGAAATGTCTATTAGTTCCTTTATCCATTTTTTAATCGGATTATTTGATTTTTTGCTATTGAGTTATTTGAGTTCCTTATGGTTTGAACATTAACCCCTTATCAGATGTGGTTTAGAAATATTGTCTCGCATTTTTAGGCTGTCTTTTAATTTCATTGATTATTTCCTTTGCTATGCAAAAGCTTTTTAGTTTCATATAATCCCACTCATCTATTTTTGTTTTTATTGCCTGTACTTCTGTTTCATATCCAAGAAATCATTGCCAAGGCCAATGTCAAGAAGCTTTATTCCTATATGTTCTTCTTCTATTATTATTATTACTACTACCACTACTACTACTGCTACTATTATTGCTTCCTCTCTGTCTGACTTGTCAGTTGGTCTAGCAGTTGAACCAGAAAGCATTTGTTTCTACATTTTTTTTAACCTTCATAATGCTACAGTACCAGTAGAGGATACTTAAAACATGATCAGGTTTATTTTCCTAAAATTTAACAGCTGAGTTCAGCAAACATCTATTGAATCTTCTCAATGTGTCAATAAGTGTGGTAGACAGATGCCTGTGTACATATAGATTAAGGAAGAAGCCAAGCTATGGTGTGATTTCAATGGTAACATAAATGCCATGCAGTCCTCTCCCAGTTTTCCTTTTTCTGATGCTTGCTGCTCTGAATTCAACCATTTATGCACTATTTGTTTAGTTTACTCTCAGTCAAAATGTAAACTCCCCTGGGAGGGCTTTTTCTTTCAAAACCTCTGTTTGTAATGGAGGGACCTGAGAGCATTTTCCTGCAAGAAAAAGAGAGTGAGGATTCCAACAACTAAAGGAGGAAGGGGATGCCAGGCATCTAATCCAGTGACCTGGGGCCAGGTCAGTCCTTACCCAGCCTTTTTCAAGGGAAAGGCTACAAAGCAACTGTCAGAGAGCTGCATTGCTGGATGGTAATGATTACCTTAGTGAGGACCAAGTGTGTGGCCCACCTGGAGCCTTCCATAGAGGATAAAGTCTGTCTTGTCCCTATCTATCCCTCTGGGGTCACATGAATCCCACCGAAGCTGCAGCACTAACCCATCCCAGGAGCTGGTAGGATATATGGCTCCTCTCCCCACTGCCATCTTTGTCCTGAATTGGTGATAGCATTCTGAATCTATGAGCTTCCCAGTGTCAGCTCTGCTTGGACATTCTCCCAGGAACAAAGCCAGGCAGAGACACAGAGTAAGAACTGATGATGCCTCCTGCCTGCCATTGCTACATTTGGTAGCCTGCCAGTCTAATTGCCAGAGAGAGGTTCACCAGCTTCCAACTGCCTTCAGCTTCACTTCCAAAGAGCAATGCTGACAAGTGATCGCCTCTGTGTCTCCTGGCAACAGCCAACTTATAAACACACACAATTAACCTCCCCTGTCATCATGGAAGAAATATGTTTAGATGGTTTAGAAATTCAATTTAATTTGGTAAGTCATACACCAGGCCTGGCCTGACTCCCATGAAGGAGTCAGAGATGTATAAATAATGTCTCTTGCCCTCAAAATCCAGTAATCTATTGGAGAAGAGAGACTCAAACACAGAACCTGACCCTTAGTAGCATCTAAGAGAAGTCTGATTAAAAGATGCATGGAAGCTGTTTCTGGTGTACAGCAGGGTGAAATATTTATAAAAAGAGATGTTTTCTCAGTTGGAATGGATTCCACATAAAAAAGTGGGAGAAATTGATACTGACCATATTAAGCGTAAGAGAACAAGTTACTGAAGGAGAAGAGAAAAGGCAGAGAAGGCATGGCATCACAGCAGAGGACACAGCCTACACAGGACAGAGGGAGGAAGGCTAAGACTTACACACAGTCTGGTGCAGCATAAGTTTGTGGAACCCACGTGGGAGAGATGAGGTTGGTGTGAAGGAAGCTGGGATCAGATTATAGATTATCAAGAGCTTTGAGATTCTGCTAAGAAACTTCTTGCAAGTAATTAGTGTTTGACAAAGGTCAAACACTCCCACTGGTGTTTTAGGAAAGGCAATATGGCGGCTGGATGGAAAGGACTGTGATGCAGGCCAGATGCCAGGGAAAAATAGGAAACAGTTATCTATTTCTGAGACCCTGGTGGAGCCCACTCAAAGGCAAACTGCAAGGAGAGAATGGTCAAAGCCATGAGTTCTGAAAATAGCCTCTATCTATGTACATTGATAGCCCTTCCCTTGGAAAATGGGTAGCTGGTAGATTGTCTGAGCCTCGGTCTACATCCCAATGAATCCTGGCAAACACAGACAGAACCCTGGGACCAGAGACGGGCTCCAAATTCAACAGTCATGCATCCGCTGAGTTCCCAGGGGCCTGAGCACAGTGAGCTGAGCTCGGTGCCAGCAGAGTCCTGAGCTTTCTAGAGTGTTCCTCTTGACAGACAGATCTACCCAGTTCAGAGCTACCCTGTTACTCAAAATCCCTGTAGGGAGCTCCAAGGAGACTTGGAGCAAGGAAACAACACATTTGCTGACTCACTCCCTCATCTACAGCACAAATATTTGTGGAGTTCACTCCAATGATTAAATCCTCTCAACAAAGGGAAAGGACTTTACAGTGCTCTTTATTAGTTATTGGATTTTCCATTTCTCAATGCGAGGGTAGAGAAGAAGATGCAATAAAGGCAAACAGTTTGAAATTGATTGTTTACTTCTCTCCAGGGTAATTTCCTGGTAACTGACAAAATACACAGACTATTAGAAGCATTCATGGACTTATGGTAAAATCTTTTTCTTTGTATTTTAATTTTTTAAAAATCTCTTAAGCTACACTGTTTTGTTTTTAAAATGAGAATAATAACACAAAACTCATATGGTAGCTGTGAGCAGGTTCACCACCATGTGACAGTGGAAAGCACTGCATTGCAGAGCTCTAGGGGGCGCCTTTCACAAAGACTACAGTGTAAATGGTGCCTGCTGCAGCTGAGCAGTGCACAACCTGCACAACCATATGTGACGGCCCTGGCTCTGAAAGAAGATCAGGGGAATTAAGGCTATGAAACCACTTATTAAACTGTAACAGCTGTTGTAATTATCATAACTATTGCCAGAGATATCCAAGGAATGCCTGAATCCCAATAGTGATCTGCCTCTAGCCAGCAGCATTACTGAGCCATGAGCAGCTTGAATTGAAGACCAGAGAGCAACAAAATCCTGAACACTGCAAATGGAAAATCTTACAGGCCATTTGACCTGTGGAAGAAAGTAGATCAGGGATCCTGGGAAAATGGAGCAAATGCAAACAGTAGCAGATGTATGTTGTGTTTACTTCCCTCCAGACATTCTTCAAAGCATGTTACATGTATTGTCTCATTAAATCATCACTCCCACTCAATTAGTGGGTATTGTTATCACATCAATTTTACAGATGACAAAATGCTACACAGGACATTAGGCATTAGACCAAGCTACCATGGTTTGTTTGAAGCAGTGGAACAGAGAGCTGAACCCAGGCAGTCATCTCCAGGGCCCATGATCCCAATCACCTCCCTGGTCTGAGCAGAGGACAGACCTTACTGCACCATGAGGCTTCTGATGCAGAGTCTGAGCATCAGCCATTTAGTGAGGGAAACAGACAAGACCAACAAATCAAGCATGGAAGGTGCCTTGAGCACTTCCTGGATGCTCTGTAAACTCCATGGGACCAAGGAGGAGAGTATAAAAACACGACAAGGCTTCTGCCTTTCAGGAGCTCATGCTGTATCTAAGACAACACTACGGCAAAAGCAAAAACAAAACAGAAGATAATTAATCAAAAAAGCACATTCAATCATGTGGTAGGGGTTAAGCATCCCTAATCCAAAAATCTGAAATCCAGAATGCTCCAAAATCTGAAACCTTTTGAGCACAGACAAGATACTCAAAGAAAGTGCTCATAGGAGCATCTCAGATTTTGGATTTTCAGATTAAGGATGCTGGACTGGTGTAACACAAATATTCCAAATATTTTTTAAAAATCTGAATTCCAAAACACTCTGGTCCCAAGCATTTTGGAAGAGGGAACTCAACCTGTACCAAGCAGAAGGATTTCTAACAAAAGAAAATTATTTTCTGAAAGGTTTTCTGAAGGGTCTGGAGCCTGATTAGGGTTTTGGAAAGAACCATTTGAAATGAGGTGGTAGAGGGAGGTGGCTCTCTCCAAATTTCTCTCTCTTGGTGTGGATGAGGATATGGATGAGTCATTGAGGCAGAGATACTACTCTGGCTTGCCAGAGATACTACTTGTAGAACTTAGTTGAAGAGAAAAGCAAATAATCTGGATATGGTGGCAATAGTTTCCGCCACAAGCTGATATTCATTTTGTCTTTGTTTTATACTGTTCCCTTGATGAAGGATGTGAGGTTTTTACATTATCATAAAACAACTAAAACCATGAATGATGTTTCACAATATATATAGCTCATTTTATGTACTTTTAGGTAATTTTATTATGTAATATTTATGTAGCTTTTATATTATACAATATTTATATCAGGTTTCAACAGTTATAAAGGCTTCCCCTTCTTTGGAACTATATTAGTCCATTTTCACACTGCTGACAAAGACTGGGTAATTTATAAAGAAAAAAAGGTTTAATGGACTCAGTTCCACATGGCTTGGGAGGCCTCGCAATCAAAGCGGAAGGTGAAAGGCATATCTCACCTGGTGGCAGGCAAGAGAGAAAATGAGAGCCAAGTGAAAGGGGAAAACCCTTATCAAATGATCAGATCTCAAGACTTATTCACTACCATGAGAATAGTATGGGGGGAACCACCCCCATGATTCAATTATCTCCCACCAGGACTCTCCAACACCATCGGGGAATTATGGGAGCTACAATTCAAAATGAGATTTGGGTGAGAACACAGCCAAACCACATCATTCTGCCCCTGAGTCCCTCCCAAATTTTATGTCCTCACATTTCAAAAACAATCATGCCTTCCCAACAGTCCCCCAAAGTCTTAACTCATTTCAGCATTAATTCAAAAGTCCACAGTCCAAAGTCTCATCTTAGACAAGGCAAGTCCCTTCCACCGATGAGCCTGGAAAATCAAAAGCAAGTTAGTGACTTCCCAGATACAATACAGGTACAGGCATTGGGCAAATAAATCCGCTCCAAATAGGAAGAAATGGCCAGAACAAAGAAGCCACAGGCACCATGCAAGTTTGAGATCCAATAGGGCAGTCATTAAACCTTTAAGTTCCAAAATGATCTCCTTTGACTATATGTCTCACATTCAGGGCACGCTGATGCAAGAGGTGGGCTCCCATGGCCTTGGGCTTTGCAGGGTGCAGCCCCTCTCCTTGCTGCTCTCATAGATGGCATGGAGTATCTGCGGCTTTTCCAGGTGCCCAGTGTAAGCTGTCAGTGGATCTACCATTCTGGGGTCTGGAGGACGGTGACCCTCTTCTCACAGCTCCATTAGGCAGTGTCCCAGTAGAGACTCTGTACAGGGCTCCAACCCCACACTTCCCTTCCACACTGCTCTAGCAGAGATTCTCCATGAGGACACTGCCCCTGCAGCAAACTTCTGCCTGGACATCCAGGCATTTGGATACATCCTCTGAAATCTAGGCAGAGGTTCCCAAACCTCAATTCTTGATTTCTGTGCACCTACAGGCTCAATACCACATGGAAGCTGCCAAGACTTGGGGTTTACACCCTCTAAAGTAAAAGCCCAAACTGTACCTTGGCCCCATTTAACCATGGCTGGAGTGGCTGGGATGCAGGGTACGAAGTCCCTAAGCTGCACACAGCAGGGGGACCCTGGGCCTGGCCCATGAAACCACTGTTTGCTCCTAGGCCTCCAGGCCTGTAATGGGAGGGGCTGCCAAGAAGGTTTCTGACAAGCCCTGGAGACATTTCCCCATTGTGTTGGTGATTAACGTTTGGCTCCTTATTACTTATGCAAATTTCTGTAGCCAGCTTGAATTTCTTCTCAGAAAATGGGTTTTTCTTTTCTATCTCATGATCATGCTGCAAATTTTCCAAACTTTTATGCTCTGCTTCTTCTTGAACAATTGGCTGCTTAGAAATTTCTTCCCCTAGATACCCTAAATCATCTCTCTCAAGTTCAAAGTTCAACAGATTTCTAGGGCAGAGGCAAAATGCTGTCAGTCTCTTTGCATTACAAGAGTGACCTTTACTCTAGTTCCCAACAAGTTCCTCATCTCCATGTGAGACCACATCAGCCTGGAACATATTGCTCATATCACTATCAGCATTTTGGTCAAAGCCATTCAACAAGTCTCTAGGAAGTTCCAAACTTTGCCACATCTTCCTGTTTTCTTCTAAGCCCTCCAAACTGTTCCAAACTATGTCTGTTATCCAGTTCCAAAGTCGCGTCCACATTTTTGGGTATCTTTACAGCTGCACCCCACTCCTGGTACCAATTCACTATATTAGCTACTTTTCACACTGCTGATAAAGACATACCCAAGACTGGATAATTTACAAAGAAAAAGAGGTTTAATGGACTCACAGTTCCACGTGGCTGGGAAGGCAGCACAATCATGGTGGAAGGCAAAAGGCATGTCTTACATGGAGGCAGGCAAGACAGAAAATGAGAGCCAAGTGAAGAAGGAACCCCCTTATCAAACCATCAGATCTTGTGAGACTCATTCACTACCAGGAGAACAGTATGGAGGAAGCCACCCCTGTGATTCAATTATCTCCCACCAGGACTCTCCCACAACATGTGAGAATTATAGGAGCTACAGTTGCAGATGAGATTTGGGTGCGGACACAGCCAAACCATATCAGGAACATTATGATCTTACTTTGGAGGGCAACAGGCTCCACCATCTGCCTTCTCCCTAGTAACATGCTAGTGGCTGACAGATGAAGCCAAAACTGAATCATAAAAACAAGTGTGCATTTAGAGTTGAGAATGGAGCAAGAGGCTGGGTCCAGTAAGCCAGGGAAGGGATATAAACATGTCCAAGAGTAAAGGGTCCAAATATTTGTAACAGAGGCAAGGACAGAGAACCAGAGATGAGAGCTCCAAACAGAAGATGAACAGCAGCTGGTAGAGAGCAGACAGGAAGATGTCTGAATGTCTTCTTAGGAGTAGCAGGTGTTATTACTTAGAGCTGCACATCACTGCCTGCAGAGGTTTGATTCTTGGAGTACTAAGTACACATACACAGCCAGAGAAATGATAGACTATATATTCCAGATGAGAAATAAAAACAAACCAATGAGCACAAGGAATTTGTTGGGCATGCATTTGTCTATAACACTTTTTCAAAGCCCTTGCTTCAAAATTTCACTTCTCCTTCAGTCTGAAATACTTCAGGCCTTTTTGGAAACCCTTGATGTTTAATGAGAACTGTTTTGGTTTCCTACATGGCCATTGCCCTTGTTTCCTCCTTAAATCATCCCCACCTGGCTTAGGAGCTCTTGCAGCAAGACTACTCCACCCACCCCCCTTCCTTAACCATCCATAGACTCCCATACAGTTCTTCCTTGCAGTTTTAGGAAAAGGTAGTTCATGGTTTCCTGCCATTACCTCCAATACTACTCCTGTCCTGATTCTTGATTATTTCAATATCCATATATGATCCTTCCTGTACTTAGGCCTTTCAGTTACTTGACATCATCTCCTGCAACGATCTAATCCCCAGCTTCCTTAACTCTCTCCTGTGGCCATACATTAGTCCTCGTTAACACTGAAGGGACCTAACCCTCTTCTCAATCTTAATTTTGGGAAGTTTCTCCCTGACCCATTTGCATGTCTTTGTACCTCACTTTCTCTAATACTCCTCTGTTATTAATCACCACAATGCTGTGACCCAAAAAAGACCTAAAGTCTTCTGGTCTTTTCTTTGCTTGGTTCTCCTTCCTCTTCCAAGCGCTCAGCTTGGGTACTATGGTTCATCATTGTTAAAATCTCTCCCTTGCCCCCCTCTTTTTTGTTCGTACAACTTTGCTGCTGGCACTGCGGGGAGCCTGGGCCTCCACCTTCCTTTCTCCTGATACCATGCTATGGTGAAGGAGGTATCAACCAAACCTGGACTGTGGTCTCCCTTAAAATTTAGGATCACAAATAACTAATTCATGACCAACACTTTGTGCTGCCTGGCAGCCTTTCTATTTTCCAAGTCCACTTTATATCCCCACACTGCTGAAAAACTATTTTGTGCTTCTCTCTCTGTGAACAACTCTAACAACTCATCTGACATACTCACTCATGGCTGACTACTCTGCTTCTTAATTCACTGAGGAAAAAGAAGCAATCAGAAGAAATAGTTCACAAGCTCCCATCATCACATCTTTCAAACTACCTGCATTTGTACCCATCTACCCTGCCTTCCTTCTAGTTACTATAAATACCTAGTTCATGCACTTCCTGAGGCAAAATATAAAATTTAAGGCAAATCCTGTGATTACTCTGCTCAAACTTCTTCATAGCTTAACATCATATCACTCAGGATTCTTTCAAAAAAAAAAAAAAATCAAAACCTTCATCATGATGTCCCCATTCTTCATCCTCCTCCCTACCTCTGCAGTCTCAATTGCCCTTTACTCTTTCCATCCACAGGCCCCATTGGCCTCTTACTATTCCTGGAACTCTGCACACATACACCTATCTCGGGATATTTGCACTTGCTTCTTTGCTTAAAATGTTCATCCGCCTGATATTCTAAAGTCTCCCTCTTTCACTCACTCCAGCTCAATGTTCCAATGTTAACTTACTGAAGAGGCCTTTCCTAACCACCCAAATTTGGCACTACATAAAACTTGTCCATTTCTAACCTGACCTCCCATCTTCATCTTCTCCATGGCAAATGGTTTGTTGTTGTTGTTGTTGTTGTTATGTCCTCACACTTAGGTGTAAACTCTTTGAAAACCAATTTTTTGTGTACCGATGTTGACAAAAGTGCCTAGTATTGTGTCTGGCATTTGGTATTCAAGTACTATCTGTTGAACTAATAAATTAATCTGGTTTATAACTTTAGCTTTTCCATAAGATATTTTTCCAATTAAGGGTGCTGCTTCTTAAGCAAAAATAAAGTCTAGAAACCACTGATCTAGTTACAGAAGCTATTGCTTGGACAGATTTAGTCCATCACTTTGAAATATTTTGAAATAATAGCTCTATTTTAGGCATCTTGGACTCTAAACTTGGCAGTGACAGGATCACATTCCAAACAGAGGTCCTGATTTTCAGAAGTAAGCAATTGTTTCTCTCCCTTCACCATTTTAGTTTTTAAATTATCCTTTTCTGCAGCACAACCTGTAAGTTCCAACAGTGGGGCTGAGACACAATGATAAGGGCCTCCCCAAGCAGCATTGTCAACATGACAAGATTATAGGGTGGTATTTCTTACATCATGACTGGATGCACAAAATGAGTGCCTAAAATGAATGATCCTGGGGCTGGAGCCTATCATAAAGCACTTTCAGTATAGTCTCTGGTTATTTTGAAGACAAAATGACCGTCCCTTGTTGATTTATCCTGCCAAAACCAGGGGAAAGCTGTTTTGAAATGATAAAGCCAGAGAGACACATTAGCTACTTGTGGAACCTTGTTTTATTTCTCCAAATACACCTTAACCACTGATTTTATCATGCATTCATTTCTACCTACTATATACTGTAAGCTGCATGAAAACAGAAACTTAATGGGTCTTGGCCACTGCTTGCTCACAAGCTTTTATAATAGTTCCTGGCATAGAGTCAGTATTCAAAATCAGTTGTTGAATGAGTCAATGTATATATAGAACCTATATACACATTAATCTGCAAATATTTGCTCATTAGGGACAATGTATCATGCACAGGGAGACATGAAAAAGATACAATCCAGTGTTCAAGTGGGAGAAGTCAATAACACCGGCTCCCTAATGGTTAGAAACAAAACATGAATCGTATCCTTGGGTGATCTAAATTAAATGTGGAGTGAAGACAGACATGCAGACAACTATAAAACCAAGCAGAATGCAATAGTAGCAAATAGATTTACAAGAAATGTGGGTGCACAATGGAAGGAACAATTAAGTGTGACTTGGAAGAGATAGGCAGAGAAGGTGTCTGTGAAGGTGCAGTTGAAGCTAAGATGTCAAGGACAAGGAAAGCAGAAGGAATAGCAAAACTAACTGGGATGATCCTTACCTTGTGCCTTCCTCCAAAACGACAGGCTGAACGTCAAGGACTCTACAATACAGGAGTATTTTTTAATCTAATCCATTGTGAACTGGTACTTGTAATAAATACAGTCAAAATGTCAAGACAAGGTCAGCCTGTTTGTTGTAAAAGGGTCTGATTGCTTGTTGTCACTTTCTGTATTTATCTCATTGTGAACCAATCATAACTTTGAGAGGCACTAATCTTGGAGCAAGTTGATGGTATCCAAGAAAAAGTTGGGCAGCATGGCTGAGAGATCTGGAAGCAAGTAAACATTTGTCAGATTTCAGCAGCAAGCACAAGGATGGGCCAGGGTCAGCAACGAATAGCCCAAGGTATCAAACTGTAACCCTTACTCCTGTAGTTTTTAACAACTAGCAACTATAAACCTCTGCTACTGTAGAAGTTAAGCTACCATAGAAAGAGGGATTATGTGAGACCTTTAACACTGACATTCTATTAATTCATTACTCTTCCAATAATTTGTTTTAAGAAAGCAGCAAAAGTGTTGAGCTTTGGATCTGTGCCTAAGTTGTAGAGCAGCTATTGCCAGGAATCCTGTGATGGAGAAATAGACAATGTTTCTGCATAGGAAATGTGAGGATCTCAAAGAAGGGGGTGTAACTCTAGAGAAAGGGTTTTACTCACAGGAGGTGGTATTCACCTGTACAGTAGAATTACTATTTTCAGCATTATTATTATATTTTTCAATTATTGAAATTTAAGCCTATATTTAAGTCAAATGAAATAGACCTGCCATGACTTTAGAAGCACAAGCACACACTGGTTGATCTGGTCTGCCGGTTTTCTTTATATGCCCACAATATTACATTTCCTAAGCTTATAAGTGGGAGAAATTTCATTAGCAGAGGTTTCAAGGGAAAGAACTCTTTCCCTTCAGAACTCTGATGGAGGTCAAAGGAGTAAGTCAAGGAGTGAACTCTGAACTCTTCTACTCAACACTGTAATAGAAGTCCTGGTCAGTGCCTGAATTTAACAAAAAGAAATCAGAGTATAAAAATTGGAGTGTAAAGAAATAAAACATATTATGTGCAGGTGATAGGATTTTCTATGTTAAAAATACAAGACAATCTACATATTCATTATTTGAATTACTTAGAGACTTTAGCAAATTTTCTAGATACAAAATCAGTATGAGAATTCACTATATTGCTACATGCCAACAATATCTAGAAATTTTAATTTCTAGAAATGCATACTTTTATACTAGGAAGAACAAAGAAAAACCTTTGAATATCTAGGAATAAATCTTTTTGAAAAAGATATGCAAGATCTTTATGGAGAATATTATAAAATTCTACTGAAAGACTGTTGAAAAGAAATGAAAGTTAAAAGAGAAACACAATGTTCTTGGAAAAGGAGACTCAATATTGTAAACTTGCCAGTTCTTCCCAAATATATACAAAGATTCAACACAATTCCAATGAAAATCCATACAGGATTTTGTGAATTTGAAAAACTGACACTAATCAAATAAGAAAAAAAGAAAGGCATTTTTCAAGACACTTCTGAAGAATAAAGTAAATGACTTGCCCTACCAAATAGTAAGACTTGTTTAAAAAAATTGAGGAAGAAAGAAATAAGCTACAAGAATTAAGAAAAAATAGTACTGGTTTGGCATAGAATACAAAGTCATAAATTTATTTCATGACAAAGTTGCAGATCAGTGAACAAATGAGAGATAGTTCAACAATAGATGCTAAAGTATTTAGTTAATGATATGGAAAAACAACAGTAATTTGATCCCTACCTCACACTACACCCAGAATCTGATCCAAGATAACTAATTCCTTAATTGTAAAAGGTTTCGAAGATGTCAGAGAATTCCATCGTAATCTTGTAGGAGAAAATAATTTTTTAAACAAAATTATACAAAACGTAAAAGAAAGATTGACTAAATTTATCTAAGATTAAAAACAAACTTCCATTCATCAAAGGACACTACAAAAGGAGCAAAAAGACAAGCCTCAAACTAGAAGAAGATATAACTGGCAAAGGTTAATAGCCAGGCTGTATAAATAACTCCACAGGTTAATTAGACAAAGATTTTAAAACAGTTAAAGAAAAGACCAAAAGACATGGAAAGGCATTTCACAGGAGATGAAACACAAATAGCCCACAAAAATGTGAAAAGACTCTCAACCTCTTTATTAATGAGGGAAAAGTCAATTGAAATCTCAACAAGATACTATTTCAAATCTAACAGATTTACAAAATTTTAAAGTTGGTCAAAAAGCTAGAATAATTTGAATAAGAAAATAAATAGTATTAGATTATAATCCACAATATAAAATAAATATCCATTAGCCCATTCTGATATAAATAAATGATCAAATGAATTAATAAATACAGAAAAAAGATAATCTTCTATGTAGAAGAATTCCAAATAAATTATGAAGACAATCCACTTTAACGGAAAGGGAGCAAAATTTCACATTCCTTAAGAGTGGGCTGCGCATAGCAGCTTCCTTCCGAAGTGTACAGTCTGGAATGGGGAGAAAAAAGAATAACTTGATAGTGTAGAAATCTGACAAATACTACATCAGATAGGTGATCAAAGTCAATATCAGCAGTCATAAATTATGTTGGTAGTATGTATTCTTAATATAATGTGATAAAAATGGCACTTTCCCTTTGTGATCCTCCCCTCAAAAACCTATGACTCCAGTGTCATCATAAGAAAAACATCAGACAAATAAATAATTAATTTAAAGAATAGAAAAGCATCAGACAAATTCCAATAGAGGGGCATTGTATAAATTACGTAACCAGCATGTCTGAAAACTGTCAGCAAACTACAGCCTGCAGGTCAATTCCAGCCTGCCATCTGCTTTTGTAAATAACATTTTATTGCAACACAGGCACATCCATTCATTTGCACATTCTGTATGGCTACTTTTGCTCCACAATGACAGAGTAGTGTACTCACAACAAAGACCACATGTCTTGCACAGCCAAAAAAAATTTGCTATCTGCTTCTTTATAAAAATGTTTTCCTGACCCGTTTCATCTTCAAAGCCATCAAGGACATGCTTCCAATTTCTCCAACTTTTCTTTATGCCACATTTCTGTGACTCCAGCATGAGAAAAATTCTTGCTTTTAAAGGCTCATGTGATTATATAGGGCCCATATGGATAATCCAGAATAATCTCCGTACCTTAAAGCCTGTAACCTTAGTTATGTCTGCAATATCCCTTGTGCTGTGTAATGGAATATATTCATTGGCTCCTCGGATTTGAGTATAAAATTTTGGTGGGTCATCTTGCCCGCCCTAGGAGCTTGCTTCCTGAGAAAGTACTCACCTAGGACAAGCATGACAGGTATACTACAGAGGAGCTGCTGCTTCCATTTCAGGCCCCTAGCCATGCAGAGGCAGCTGATTCATTGTGTTTCCTTCTTCCTCGATCTCACACAGCCTGGAATCCTTCACTCCAGGTAATAAGTACCAATTAAGTGAAACACATTTTATTATTCCTCCTTAGGGCACACCACAGGGTCATAGAAAGCCACAGAGCCAGAATTTGAGAAATATCAACTTTTAGCTATGTGACCTTTATGCAAATCACTTAACAGTTCTTCCTCTGAACAATGGAGGTAATGTTGTATGTCTTAGCCTTCTTCATAGGACTCTGTGAGATCATGAGATAGGGAAATGAAAAAGACTATTTATGGAGGCCTACTGCATGTCAGGCATTGTAGCAGATTCCTGACATTATCTACTTGAATCCTAACATCAGCCTTGTAGCATGGGTACTCCTGTGCCTATTTCACAAAAGAAGAAGATATAGCTCAAAGATATAAGTTAATGAACTGAAGTTAAGAAACACAGCTAGTAAATGGCAGAGCAGGGATTCAATCTCTCATTTGACTCAAAGTGGGACCCCTTTCCAGAATGTGTCATTACTCTGGAATGCATCACACATGAAAGAGATTGTGAGAATGAAAAGTCCAGAGTCATCGTGCCTCACACAAAGTGGGGCCAGAATGGCTGTTTTTGCCCCCAACCTCGGTCACCTTCCCCAGTATCTTAGAACCAGGTTCCATGAAGCCAGTGGTAGTACCATTTCAATCTCCTTGGTCATCGCAGCCACCAAGGACAGAGACAGTTCAGCAAATGTTCTGAACTCAGTTCACAATCAGTGGCAGGATGTCTGGATATTCAACACCAAGCTCTTCTCTGGTATTAAATTTTATTTAGTTAGATTTTTCTGGCCCTACCTTCTCTACCTCATCTCCACCCTCTCAGACCACACTTGTCTCCCCTTAACACTCCTTCCTCACCTGCCTGGGTCAGCCAGCTCTCCCACTCAATCCTGCAAACCCTTTCTTATCTCAGTTTACAATGATATTGACTACTACAATTATCACTGCTATGCCCACCATCATTTATTATGTGCTTATTGTGCATATTATTGTCTTTAGTGTAATTTAAACCTCATAATAACTCTATAGCATAGATGCTATAAGCCCATTGTACAGATGAGGAAAGTGAAGAACAATCAAGATAAATAACTTGTTCCAGGCCACACAGTTAAGAAATTGCTAAGTCAGAATTTAAGCCATTGTCCAAGGTCAGGAGTCCTCCTTATCTCAGACCTCTGGCAATTTTGCTTTTAAAAGTAATGTTTATCCCACAAACTTTGATGTCTTTTCATTGTTGGAAAGACTCAAATGGACCCAAGGATTCCTTAGTGCAAGCTAGACATGGGGGAGTGATTCCTGGAAAGTTATGGATTTCATAGGATCCAGCAAAATCATGAATAGGCAAGATCTGTTTCATCTCTTGACCCTTCTCTTCCTTTTCAGTCTCTTCTTTAGAGACCATGTAGCTCACTGGTCAATGGCAGGTCTCTGGGGTCCAACTAAACCTGGCTGCAAATCTCTGTTCTACCACTAAGTGGTTTACCATCAAGTTTCTTTATTTCTCCGTGTCCCCGAGTCTTCTTCTGTAAGACTGAGATAAATGTACACGTACCTCAGAGCAGCAGTTCTCAAAGTGTGGTCTTCAAGCAGGAGCCTCAGCAGTACTTAGGACCTTGTTAGAAACGCAAATTCCCAGGCTCGCCTCAAAGCCTACCAAATCAGAAACCCAGTGGATTGGGTCCCAGCAACCTGCATTCGCAAGTACTCCGGGTGACTCTCATGCATACTAAAGGATGAGAACTACTGCCTTAGAGGGCTATTTTGAGCATTAAATGAAGTTATGTCTATAAAATGCTAAGCCTGGCACCCAAACCCAGAAACTCTGAAAGATCAGGGTACTTCTGATTCCTTTAAAAACAAAAGGACAGTGAATTGATGAATCACTAACACTTTAGTATGAACTAGTTTAAAGTATTTCCTAGGAAATGGTTGCACCTACAAAGCAGTGTGATTTAGTAGATGTTTTTTTCCCTCCTCTTTTAAACAAAACACAAATGGCAGAATTGGGGCTCAAAGAGGTGAAATATTTTCACCAAGGTTATCTGGAGAGAAAAACAGAAATAGAATCCAGACTATTGACTCTTCACTTGCTTCATTTTCCAGCACCCACACTCCTGTTTAGCATTAAGTGTCAGCACCTAATGGGAACAGACTTCATCGAGAGCTTATCAAGGCCCTCTCAGGGGCTCAGGCTGTTCACAGGGGCCAGGGCTGTCTCTGTGCTGAGAATCTGAATCTCAGAAGCCCAGAGTCTCTTGCTGGGGGAACTGGACTAATTGTTCTGCCCTACTTGACGAAGGCAAGAAAATGTGACCCTGATCTGCAAGAAGGCATTCATCTCTCATTCCTGCTAAAAATAAAAGAATTGTTGTAACCAAAACTCAAGCAAAGGCCGATTTAAACAGATCTAAATAGGTCACTCACTGTAATGTGTTTACTGTATTAGCCACCTAGTGTTTCAAAGGTGACAGAAAATACTTTCAGGTAAAGTCAACAACCTGATCTGTGGTTAGTCTGAACTGACAAAATGTCCCTGTGTCAGGAAGACTGTGTGGTCACAGTACCTGTGCAACAGTGAATCTTAAGGTCATTGTAAAGTTGATATTTTTACACCACATCAGGGACCAGGCAACACTCTAGATATAGGAGGTGGGGTCTCATGTGAGAGGTGAAATTAGCCACTGAGATAGTTACTACATCTGGCAATAGCTTAGAGAAAGGCCTGTGAGGACAGGAATAGGGGGACAGGCCAGAAAGGATAGCACCTGCCTTTAGCCTTGTCTACAAGCTCACCAAGTCATTTGAGAAGGTTGCGTCTGGTGGCCTTCTAGGCTGAAAGCAATGTCATTCTGTCCAGGAGCCTGAAACTGTCCCAGAGATGTGATGGGACAAGAGAGAATGTGCAGGTTCAGGAACTGCATCTGCCAGCCAGCTTCAGGCAGGTCTCGGGCCCTGTATCATATGATTTATTCCACTTTATGCATCTGGTCATTTGTGTCTGTCTTTGGGCTATTTGGTGCAGTGTGGTCTTTGAAGAGTCCTAGCCCACCTCAATGGGCTGGAGAGAACCAAGAGGAGCACCTGGTGTCTACACTGGTTGCTTGGTATCCTAGAGGGCACCTAGAGGGGCCTCAGGTGTCAGAGTAACCCTTAGAAGAGAGGAACCTCAGGAAGAAAGGGCCTTAGCTTTGAAACTCTGAGTGGAATTTTCTTTAGGGAAGTGGGCTCCTTATAATAGTAAAACCTCTAAATCTGGTGTGTAGGACAAATCTTAGTAGGTATATAAATTCCAATTCCAATTCTTGAGTTTTCAAAAATATAATTTAATTTCCAAAAATATAGGCTAATTTCTTTGCACACTGTCCCAAGATGACTGATAAGAGGAGCTGCCCTCCTTAAATCTGTCATCCTTGGGAAGCACCCAGGTTGATGGGAAGTACTGTTGGACAGGTGGGAAAATTTCCACACCAGGGTCTATCTATCTAGAAGTCACTCTGTCTCATCCCAGTCACAGGGTCTGTGGGGAGGAGGAAGAGAGGTTTCTAGTTGAGGCAGTGCAGCTCCTCCTTGTGCGTCAAACAACCAGTGTAGCTTAGGTATAGGGGACAGCAAGCCGAGATCCTCCTGAAATCTTCAGCCCATGGACGTTGTTCACTTTCTAAATCTTTTCATACCCCAGGAAAAGTTGGAGATCTTCATGGTTTGGCATTCAAGGTCAAAGGAGGCATTGGCTGGGGCAGAAAGGGTGTTTTTGTTGAAGTGGGAGGATCCAGTTCAGTCTGCTGTTCTGTGGTTGTCCCCAGTCTGAAACTGAGGTCAAGAATAGGGCCTCTCCAGGCCAGATCAGTGAGCAGAGAATCCTCCATCCTCTGTATAAAGGAAGGACAGAAGGATAGATCTCAAGAAATGGGGGCTGGAGAGCAGGACAGAATAGGGACAAATGCAGTGAGCGGCTGAGCAGCTGCAGCTGGCATCCATGTTCCAGCTCCTCTACCAGCTACGCTGGTCAAGCCCCAGTGGCCAGATCAGGGACCAGATCCTGCTCACCCAGGAAACCTTCACTCCCTCTCCCTTGGGTAAGATCCAGCCGGTGCCTATCTGCTCCTGCTGCAGGCAGCCCCATCATCTTCCTGCCTGTGCATGTAGCCATCCCAGCAGTCCTCATCTCTGCCTCCAGCAGGTCTGCCCAGTGCTGCCTCATCATCTTCCTGCCTGTGCATGTAGCCATCCCAGCAGTCCTCATCTGTGCCTCCAGCAGGTCTGCCCAGTGCTGCCCCTGCCTTCATTAGCAGGAGCTCCCACCAAATATCAAGTCCATGTAGTTCCTCCAGCTACAAATTCCTGAGCAGTAAGGTTCAGAGGTGCATTGTTTCCAATTCCATTTATGTTCTGATGTAGTGGAGAATGCTCTGAATCAGGAGTCTCATCAAGGCCAGTTGTGTGACATTACACTAGTCATATACCTCCTTCGAGTTCCAATTTCCACACTGGAAAGATGGGAGAATTAATAATAAATGCTCTCCCTACAGGGCTGTTGTGAGGACAAATGAAAGAATATATGGGAAAATGCCTACCTGTGTCTGGCACAGGCTAAGAGCATCTTTGGTTGGAAAATAATATCTTTAGTGTTGTCTGGTTGGGAAGACAACATTGATTCTGTCAGTACTATATTTTTCACAAGTCTTTGACAAGTATTACTTTCAAAAACTTAGCCCCTGATTACTATTTGTGTTCTGGCATTTTCATTTTGAGAAGTGACATTAAATGCTCTGATTCAAACAGGTTCTTTTGAAGAATGCCTAGTTAGTTCTCTGCCTGGGCACACATAGTGGTAGGCCAAGAGGCCAGAATTTGCATCCACACTTTTCTTCCCACCACACCCATATTCTCTTACTGTAGGCTGATGACCACCTTTACTAGAGTCACCTGGGAAGATTTTAAGAAATGCATATTCCAAAAAGAAGTGGAAGCAGGGTCTCAAAGAGACATTTATACATTCATGTTCATAGCAGCATTATTCATAGTAGCCAAAGGTTGGGAGCAACCCAGATGTCCACTGATGGATGAATGAATAAACAACATTAGGTATGCTCATACAATAGGATATTATTCAGCCTCGAAAAATAAGCAAATTCTGACACATCTACAACGTGGATGAACCTTGAGGACAGTGAAGGAGGGCACAAAAAGACAAATACTGCATGACTCCACTTGTATGAGGAACCTAGAGTTGTCATATTTGTAAAAGTAGAAAATAGAATGGTGGTTTTCAGAGGCTAGTTGGGGTGGAGAATTGGGGATAGGTGTCTAATCGGTACAGAGAAGCCATTTTACAGCATGGAAAGATTCTAGAGCTGGATGGTGGTGATGGGTACATGACAATGCAGGGTACCACTGAACTGAATGCTTAACGATAGTTAAAATAGTAAACTTTATGTTATGTGTATTTTACCACAGTTAGAAATAGTAATAATAATTTGTCTAAAAGTAGAAGAAAATGCAAATTCCTCAACCCGCTCTGGATTCTCAAAAGCGAGTTTCTAGTGGTATACTCAGAAATCATCTTAACAAGTTTTACACATGATTCGGATACATACTTCAATGTGAGCACTGCTGCTCTGCAATGTGGCTCACAAGTAGCATCTGCAAAACAAGAACACATGTACCAATGCATAAGCTGGACCACGTAAGAAACTTTAATTTAAAAAATAAATTTTAAAAGGTCCTGTTGTCTTCATGCAAACCAGAGTGATGTGATCTGTTTTTCTTGTGCTCGGATTAGATAAACTGGTAGGTGCCTTTCAGTCCTAACACTTGGCAGTTCCTTCATAGGTCTAGCATTTTCTGGGAATACTTGCTGGGTCTTTCATTGTTTTGGAACAGAACCACTGCCTGGGGGTAAGGAGGTACTGCTGGCTCTTTGTACTAATTAAAACCCCTTTGCCAAACAGGCACTCAGGAAGAAAGTAAAGGTATCTGACTGCTCCGGGAGGAATGAGCCTGCAGCGACCTCCTCGAAGGGGCCCACCACTCAACAACATGTTTGGGCCTCTCTTCACTCAGCCCAGCACCCCAATCTGCCAACTTTACCTTCTCTGACACCTCCCAGAACTCTGGCTGCAGAAAGGAAAATTAATTGAGGAGGCAGATAAGAATAGCTGTGAGGTGACCTGTAAGAACACTTTGTTTACAGAGGTACACAGGAGATTCTCATGCCTTGGCTGGTGAGAAGAAAGAGAAGCAAGTGGATTTGAGATATATTAAGAACACAAAACAGTCAGTCTTCTCTTGACTGGACATTGGTTCCAGCAGAGAGTTGTGCCATGGACAACCTGCTTTCCTTCCTGGAGGACATAAATGTTTCTCATGGACTAAATGTGGGCCACATGGGGACAGAAAGAGCTGAGTGGAGCCATCTTAAGTTCTACCCAACAAGGCTACCAGAGGGGTGAAGAGACTCCAGCAGCAAGAAGCTAGAGGGGTTGCTGACATTCCTGAAGGCT
Source organism: Macaca mulatta (assembly GCF_049350105.2). Lineage (NCBI taxonomy): Eukaryota > Metazoa > Chordata > Mammalia > Primates > Cercopithecidae > Macaca > Macaca mulatta. Next base: position 106,921,450 of record NC_133418.1, read on the forward strand.
GAGGAAGGCACATATGACCTCCTGGAAGAGAGATGCACCTGCTAAGACAAAGAATCACCTGGAAAGGATGTGTTCAGTAAAGGTGCCTCCAAACAGTCCATGACAATTTCCTGTGAAATATTTATCTTGTGATACAGAAACGTCTTGAAACCCACAATCTAAGAGGTTTTTCTTTTGCCTTACCCTTCCTCCCTCCCTCCCTAACACCACCCTGAAGAAGCGTCAGAAGCTGGCTAAGATTGGAGGGTGGAGAGAAGGGAAGCATGAAGTAGAGAAATTGAGAAGAACCAAGTGCTACTTCCTTGATGCAGGTTGCAGACTTGAAGCAAGTCCTAGATAGGAGAAGGGAGAAGAGTGAACATCAAGTCATGTTAATTTTCATAATTTCATAGGCCTGGGAAATCCAATGTCTGAATGAAGACTGAGAGTGACTGCAGTGACTTCTACCACAAGTCAGGAGAAAACTATGGGATTTGTGGAGTTTGCACCCAAGGGCAGACAAAGATCACCTGTTCCTGCGAATAAAATGTAAATAAACTGTGAGAGGCAAAATTAAGGAATTTACATTTTATTTACACTGCAAAGTGAAACTTTTGTAATATTTTAAGGAGAAAAATAATATGAAAAATTATATTTAAAAAGATCACCAGATGATATATGAATATATAATATAGGGCAAGAGCAGAAGCAGAAACAGCACCAGGATGCTCGTAGAGTACTCTAGTTGGGGACTTTGGTGCCTTTGGAAAGAAGCTGTAATAATGGAAATGGTAAGAAATTACTAGATTTGAAATCCATATCTAATTAAGTACTAATGGATTGAACCTGGGTCCTATGATTTGAAGGTCCCCTCCAAAACTCATATTGAAACTTAATCCCCAACCTGGCAGGATTGAGAGGTGGGGCTTTTAAGAAGTGACTGGATTGTGAGAGCTCTGATGAATACATTTATTTACTCATGGCTAATGGATTAATGGGTTATCATGACAGTGGAACTGTTTGCTTTATAAGAAAAAGAAGAGAGACTTGAGCTAGCATGTGAGCACGCTCAGCCCCTCACCATGTGATACCCTGCACTGCCTCAGTTCTCGGTAGAGCCCCTACTAGCAAGAAGGCTCTCACCAAATGCAACTCCTCAACCTTGAACTTTTCAGCCTCCATAACTTAGAAATAAATTCCTTTTCTTTATACATTTCCCAGTTTCAGGTATTCTGCTATAAACAACAGAAAACAAAGTAATACAGTGGGATAAGAAGGAAAGAGAAGAATCAAGGATGACTCATAGATATAAGGGTGGAACAACTGAGTAGATGCTGGAACCATTTGTATTGATGAAGACAGAGGAAAACCAGAAGAAGAGGGAGAGAGTGGATCAAAAAATAAGTTTTGTGCTCATTAAGGTTAAGATGTCTCATTAAACATCTAAGTCAAATGTGTGGCTGAGTATGACTTGTAGCTCACATCTGTGTATATAAATTTGACTGTTTTTATCTTATTGATATTGTTTATTTTCATGAGACTAGATGAGAGTAGAATGAATGCAGAGAGAAAGAGCCAGATAAAGAGGTAGTAGTAAAGGACAAGAAGGCAGGCCAATGATGTAAGGAAAACCAGGAAAATATGTCATCACAGAAGCCTGGAGAAAGAGGAAGTGTTCAGTTCACTCAGCTGCTGCTAAGTTAGAGGAAAATGAGAACAGTGTAGCATTCACACTTGGCTTTAGCTTTGGCAAGATGCAGGTCATTCATGACCTTGAAAAGTACAATTTTAATGAAATGGTAGGAATAAAAAGCATGAATGAAGAGAATTGAGAATATACTAGGGAGAAAGAAAATGGGAAGACTGAGCCTAGAGAACTCTTTTGAGTAGTTTTGATGTATAATAGGTTAAAGTTTTTCAGGCTTAAGAGGGCTCATTTTTAATGCATGAAGGTTATGCAAATGGAAATGGTCCAGTGAAGAGGAGATAATTCCAAGACTTATATATTCAAAGAGGTGATGGAACCCAGGGCTTGAGTGAGGAGGTCTTAAATAGAATCAAGACGACCTCTTCCACTGTAATAGAAAAGCAGAAATTGGTGCATAAAAATCCAAGTCAGTATGTGGATTTAGTGAAAGTAACTTCCCAATGGCACCTATCTTCCAAAGAGTACAGATGTCCATGGTAACTTAGCAAAAGGAGGCTCGGGTTAATGGTGAGGGTGGGAGGCAGATTGGCATGGCATGCAGGGTGAGTGAGAATAAGAAAATGGGAGCAATGAGTATAGGTAATCCTTTTCAGGAAGTGTCTGTGAATGAGAAGAGAGATTGTGTGCTCACAGGATGGCAAAGTGGACTCATGGGAAAGGTTGTTTTAAGGACTATTGTTTTGTGTTACAACGGGAAAAGTATGGACATGCTGAAATGTTGAAATGTTCAACAAAAGATGGAAAGGCTGAATATACAGGAGACAATCTAAGGGTGGATTTTCCCAAAATGTCAGGGTTTGGGCTACAGAACAGCGGGGCAGGTATTGATCTCAGGAAGTAGAAGAAACACTTCTAGTGTAACAGGAATGCTGTGGGAATAATGGAACAAATGCAGATGGGTTTCAAATTTGATGGAAAGATGTTATAGGATCTCCCTTTATAGCTGGTTCCAAGTGTTCTGTGAAGTAGAAAGAGTGAGGAGAAACAAAAAAAAAGGTTTGAGAAAGTTACATTTTATAGTTCGCATTAACAAAAGGTATATCAAAACTAAAGTGTATTTGTAAAACAAAGAAGGAAGAGGAGAGGGAGCTAAGAAGGGAGGGAGAGAGGACTGAAGGGTAGCAACTTATGAATTTCCTCTGATATTTTTTATGTTGCAGATGGGAAACTTAATGGTGTTCACCAATAAGGAGATGTTATAAAATTTTGAAGATCAGTTTGTTCATGCTGTCACAAAATAGTCTTGTCAAAATATCACAATATTTTAGTGATGGAAGAGGCCTTGGAGATTTCCTAGTCCAATAGGGGATAGATTGGGGAAGTCTCAGATTGTTGACAGAAGAATCAGAATTAGTAATACCTTATATGCCAATACCCAGGCTACACTGAACACTAACCCCATGGCCAGGCCAACAAAGTCAGGGAGTCATTCCAAGCCAACGGTCAACTGTCTAAAGTGAAGTGTTGATGGTGGGGATGAAGCTGCCTGCCTGATTCCAGGCTCAGCTCCTGACTCTTCCAGAAGGACTTCTCTCTGAATTCAGGCAGGAATTCATCAAGCCACCTCTGTTTTTTTCTGCAAAGCCCACTTCACTGTTGGGTTCAAGAAAGTCCAACAGTGATTTAGTAGAATAAGGAAGCACATTGGAGTGGGAATGTACAGCTCCCTCATTTAATGAGTTTAACTCCATGATGATAAAGAAGTAGCTGCTAACTAGCCGGGCAGCTCAAGTTCTCTTTCTTTCTCCACTCCTTTGTTGGGTAACATGAGCAAGGTATGACTTCTCTGTGCTAATATAGTACATCTCCAGCTGCACTCTGCTGCATTGTTTGTGTTTCCAGAACACCTCAAAGGAATGCTATCAAAGTTGGGGCTTGCTAGTATTTTGGGTATGAATAGGAAAGTTCTCAAGTCACCATGCTTTGATGTCTCCTTTCATCCCATTTTTTACCCCCAAGTCATAAAGACCCCAGTGTCATTTTACAGATGAAAAAATTAAACAAGGTGACACATGGACCAGGAACACCAAAACAGCTCTGTAATGCCCCTGAGGACGCTTACAACAAAGAAAGATTTTAAGCTAAGGCATACAATAGGGTTCATTATTTCACATAATGATACAAAGGCACTTTGGAACAAAATAAAATAAAATTGTGTTCATGGACTTTTCGGGATTTGTCATTTCCTTTTCATTTAGCATAATGGCAATAACCCAGGCTCCCATCAGCCAATATGGAAGATAGTGTCTCAATAGCCATAATGTCTGACAATGACTTCAGCACATCCAAGAACAAGTTCCCGTCATTATCTGAGAGCAGCTCTCAGACAAAGGGCAAAGCCTGGATCATTGTTACCATAGCCTAATGGGGATTCCATCTCTCTGGGAGGATGGAACATTTTGCTACCTTCTATGTAATAATAATAACCACACTTATTGTTCTGGGGAATGGAAGGCCTAGAATATGGAACCAAAAAAAAGAAAAAGACAGTGGAAAACTAATATATCATTAATGTGCCTTTGGGAAAGCTCCTTTGGCAACCACAAAAGCATTATCCAGCACCAGTTTGCAGATAAGGATCAATTTAATTAATTTTAAATGGCTTTGCACATTGATAAAGCCAGTGACTGAAGAAAATAGAAACTTGACTCAAATAAATTCTGTGGAAAGAGCTGTTGAGAATAGAAGACAAGCTCTGGAAATGTTCAACTTACTACCCTCATCAGTGAGTTTACGAATGGTTGTTAGTTCCACAGTCCTTTAAGATTTAAGTATAGTAAGTATGAAAAGCAAAGGCGGTTTCAAAAGACCCGAGTTCAAACCTTGGCTCTGCACTTCTTTAGTTGGGCAACTTGAGTGAGTTAATTAACATTTCTAAAGCCTCTGTCTATAATTTATGGACAATTTTCATAGCAGCCATTAATATATAATATTAGACTCTCCAAAAGCCTTCCCTGAAATTCTCTTCATTTGTTATCAATATGCTTGTGGTGAACCCTGGCTTCCTTGATTACCTGTTCAATCGTCTGATCCCAGAGTACCTATTCTAATGCCTGTAAGCATATGGAGAATGATTAGTGGACCCACCACAAAGCTATCTGTTTGTCTAGGCTATGCACCCAAGCATGGAACTTGAAGGATGTATAAGGTTTCATCTCTGGTCTTTGGGACTTTTTAGCAGTGTTCAAGAGATAAAATGTACGGACATGGTTTTCCCTTTTAGTGTATTTCCATGGGTATGTACCCATGGAAAGTTAAATGTCACACAGGGCCATCTGCACTTCACGCCCTTAGAATGGCACACATTCTAAGTGTTGGATAAGATCAGAAGATGAGATGAGGAAAGAAGAAACTTCCTAGAGAGGAAAGTTGATCTCAAAAGATGAATAGAACTCAGATTATTCCTGGCGTACTTAGACTGAAGGGACAAAATAAAATAATACGAAGATGTATCCATACCTCCAGCCCAGTGCCCAGCAGATGGGAGGAGCCCAATTCTCCTAAATGAGTTCCATGTCCACTGAATTTCTAAAAACCACTCCAAACCTCCCCCATCACTAAAGAGGAATAATGGCAAAGACCCACTCTCTGGTCTCTGGGAGTTTACAGCACTTGAGCTGCTGGCTGGGTCTGTTCTTAAGAGCCCTTGTACTGGGCCAATGCATGCCAACACCCCCATCCTCCAGAAATCACATCCAAAAATCTTATTTGGAATTACTTTTGTACTCTTTTGCATTAGGGTCTGAGTCCTGGAAACTTTCTTACCAACCTAGGGCTTCCAGTGCCAAGAAATCAATCTGAGCCAATGCAGGATGCAATTCTTATGTTGCTTATGTTCAGCAAGCAGTTGATGAATTAAAAAAAATTATTAAGACATGGTTTCCCCTCTTATGGAGTGCATAGACCAGCAATATGAGTCAGACAAGTATACCCAGAACTATTCTAAAAGACCATATGAACTAAATGACATGAGGGAAAGAGCATGTGCCATTGAGGTTCAGTGAAGGAAGCAATCACATCACACAGCAATGATCAGGAGAGGTTTCCTGTAGAATTGGAGATGGCATCTGTTTCTCTTCCCTTGTCTATAAAATGAAGATAATCATAGTTCCTATTGTGTAGACTGTTTGTAGTCATCAAATGAGTTATTCCATGTCAAAAACTAAAGATAGCTCCTGGCACATGGTAATTCTCAATAACCGTTCGTTACTTTTTGCTGCTAGCTGAGAATGAACTTGGAGGATAGGTAGTATTGTATAAATGGAAATGAAGGGTGGGAAAGTACAATCTATAATCAAAGAAAAAGTAATATCTATCTTTCCTCACTGCTTATCTCATAACCAGGAAGAAAGAAATCAGAGGCTGAAAAGCAGGAAAGTCAAGGGTGTCAAAGTCAAAGCCCAGGAAACAAAGCATTCTGCTGGGAGTGAAACAAAAGCTTCACATGGAAGAGTGGGAAATGAAACATGAAAGCAGTGTGGGAGGGCCTTGAATGCTAGTCTGAGAATTTGTACACATTCTTGGTTCCTGCCCAAGCTTCTATCATCCACATTGTCTTAATCTGTTAAGTCTTACAGATGGACCCAATTCTGAGTGTGGCATCACCACTCAGCCATTAGATGGAACACAGTCTTTACAGCATCAAAATGGTAAGCCTTCAGAAGAGCAAGGCAAAGTTATTGATCAGTGTTGTCTTTGTGCCTTTTCTTTTGTGTCTACTTGGGCTGAACAAATATTAGCTGAATTTGTCTGAGGACCCTTACTTCAGCATCTCTCAGCAAAATAAAGACCAGGCCAACTATGCAATTCAGGTGCCAGGGAAATGATGAAAGTACACGCATTAGCCATAAGTAGAGATGCATAGCACTTGAAACCAAACGCAAAACTCCTTTTCAGAGAAACTTTCCTTTGCTGGAGAAAAATAGTAAACAGAAGACAAAGCAACATGTCAGAGCATTAAAGAAGCGATGAGTGACCAGCGGCCAGGAGGGTAAGTTGAGTGTTGGTGCTCTCAGAGAAGACCTGGGAGTAGAGGGTGTCAGAAAAATCAGGAAGGACACAGGAGTCAAAAGTGGCTTCATAGAGATAGAATATAGACAGGTGGAGAAAGACCAGGGAGGTAATAAATCTTAACCTACTCCATTCATTTATTTATTAATGAATATCTATTGAACACCTGCTATGTGCCAGATACTGTCTTGGGCTTTATAACAGGAAACATAGTGAAGTCCCTGTCTTCATGGGGCTTATGTGTAAGTAGGTGAGACAGAAAATAAATGAAAAGAAAAATATATGATACAATGTCAAACTGTAAGTACTGTAAAGAAAAATAAAATTTGGTAGGGGAATAGCATACTATTGATTTAGTGGTTGAGGCGCATATATTAGTCTGCTAGGACTGCCATCACAAAACACCACAGACTGGGTGGTTTAAGCAACAGAAATTTATTTTCTCACAGTTCAAGAGGCTGGAAGTCCAACACCAAATGTTTATTCTAAGGCCTCTCTCCTTAGCTTACAGATTGCCAGCTTGTCATGGTGTCCTCATGTGGCCTTTTCTCAATGTGCTTGCATCCCTGGCATCTCTGTGTGTCAAATTCCTCCTTCTTCTAAAGGCCACAGTCAGATCATATTAGGGCCCACACTAATAGCCTCATTTTTAAGTTTTATTTTTTTAATTGACACGTAATAATTATACATATTTTTGCTGTATGGTGTGATGTTTTGACACACATATACACAGCAGCTTCATTTTAACTTCATCACCTCTTTAAAGATCCTATATCCAAATACAGTCACATTCCAAAATGCCGGGGCTTAGAGCTTTGACATATGAAGTGGGAGGGCACAATTAAATCTATAACAGGGGTTCTTTCTGATGAAAGGGCATCTGAACAGAGACTTAGATGCTTTGATGGATTAAGCCATGAAGCTATCTGGGGCAAGAGAGAACAGCTTGTACAAAGCATGCTCATCATATTCTCAAAACATGCAAATGAGGTGGGCATGGCTGGAAAACGTGAACAAAGAGAATAGCAGGAGATGACAATGAAGAGGTAGCCAGGGGGCAGATCATGTGGGTCTGAGCAGCTGCATTAAGTCAGAATTTTGGAATTTGGGGAGAGAAAGATTTAGAAGGTTTTGAGGAGGTCAGTGACATATTCTTCTTTGCATTCTAAAAGAGTGCTTCTGGATTCTGAGTGGGAAGCAGACTGTAAGAAGCAGGAGTGTAAGCATGAAGATTGGGTAGGAGGCTACTCTGGTTGTCCCGGAAAAAGAGAATGGTGACTTGAACCAGGGATTACAGGGAGGTAGTAGTATTTATATCCTATCGAATTTCCCAGTCTCTAGAGTAGGGAATACATTCAGCTCTGCCACAAGACAGAGTTAGAGGCAATAGCATCATCTTTCAAGGAGAAAAAGACAAGTCAGGGGCTAACTGTAGACTTATCACAGATTTGAACTACAGGCATCTTTCAAAAGACTGGAATCTTAAAGGAACTACTCCACTCTATTATCTAAAGGCCCAATGCTGTGGAATGAATATTTTTGTCCTCACAAAATTCATATGTTGAAATGCTAATCTCCAATGAGATGGAGTTTGGAGGTGGGACTTTTGGAAGGTAATTAGGTGATAAGGGTAAAATTCTTGTGACTGGGATTATCAGTCTCGTAAGAAGAGACAGGAGAGAGATGATCATTCCCCCTCTCTGCCATATGAAGATATAGCAAGAAGGCAGCCTTGCAAGAAGGCAGGACCAGAGAGAGGGTCCTCACCAGACACTGATTCTGCCAGCACCTTGACCTGGACTTTCAACCTCTGCAAGAATCAAAAATAAATGCTTATTGTTTAAACCACCCAGCCTATGCTATTTTTGTTATAGCAGCCCAAACAAACTAAGACACCCATTAACTTATGTAGTTAATGGTGAATCAGACAAGCAAATGCCAGCCTTCCCACTAATTTATGGAAATTTTTGAGATTAAAAAGCATAGCTAAATAAAAATTTCCACAGTCAACTCTTAATTAGCCACACTAATGAAGCAGAAAGGTTGTGGATAATCCAAATACCTCCTATTTGTTGCTGTTGCATTAAATAGACTTCCCCATCATTCAATGGATTAACTCTCTTAACCTCTTTTGTTTATGTCAGGAGAGGTTATCTCTCTTAATGTCTTTTGTTTATGCCAATGTGTTAAAATTGTTACTTGGCCAGGCGCAGTGGCTCATGCCTATAATCCCAGCACCTTGGGAGGCTTAGGCAGACTGATGACTTGAGGTCAGGAGTTGAAAACCCACCTGGCCAACATGGTGAAACCCCATCTCTACTAAAAATACAAAAATTAGCTGGGCATAGTGGTGGGCACCTGTAATCCAAGCTACTCGGGAGGCTGAGGTAGGAGAATTGCTTAAAACCAGGAGGCAGAGGTTGCAGTAAGCCGAGATTGCGCCACTGCACTCCAGCCTGGGTGACAGAGCAATACTCCGTCTCAAAACAAAACAAAACAAAAAATTGTCACTCAAGTATAGGGAACAGTAAATATCTCTTGCCAGTATAATTTAACCTGAATGATTCTCCTGACACAATCTCAACATTCAGAGTCCTTTAGACACAATAATTAATGTAATTTGAAGTTGGGTAGAACTTTCTAATTTTCAAAACAGTTTAACAATTTATCCTATCTACTGCTCAGAACTTTAGAGCAATTCCTAATTCCCTGTCCCATTATTTCTATTAATGGAATTCCTATTTGGAGTCTAATTCTTGAACTTTCTGGAGAAGTATTTATCTCTTGGTAAGTGCCATGTTCCTTTTCTGGGTGTAGTATTTATTAACAAACAGTACCCATTTGTGGCCTTGTTCTCACTCCTGCTCTTCAAGTTCTGATAAACTAATTCACTGCCAGTTCATTCAGCAAGCATCCGCCAGTCTCTCCCTCTGATGGGGTGTCCCAAGGTCTTGAATGGAAATGGATAGGGAAGGCAAACTGGAGGAAGCATGCTACCAGCCACAGACTGGATTTTCCCTAGTAACGGAGCTGATATTCACACTCCAACTATCCAGGTTTTGTCTCCTTATTGATTGGTATCCAGTGACAAAGACAATAAACTCGAAACTTGAGATTGCTACTCAATATGAAAAAAAGATCAATAAAAACCAATCAAAAATCATTTTAATATCCAAAAAATATTTGGTCCTGACAAGCAAGAAGAATAAAAATGAAAATAATTAGAATTTGGCCATTTTAGAAGATCTTTTGAACTAGACTACAAGATGTTTAAATGTTTTGGCCAACAAGTAAAAAGTCCATTGTGGGTGGGGATGAAGATTTATTTGAGTTCTAGAATTAAGTAGAATATACTTTATTCTAAATAGAGGCTGCATGACTAACCCCCTTAGGTTACGGAGGTTTTGCTACAGGTATAATTGGAGCCCAGGACTAGATTCTGTTGCCAACAAAATTCCAGTCAGTTTGGGGCCACAATTCTTTGTTGTACAGACTCAAATGGCTGGAAAAGGTATCTCTCAATTGGCTTAGGGTGACACAATTGTTTAATTAGTGGGTACACATCTTTTAGCCAAGATAACTTCGAACTAAGTATGTAAATATATAAGAAAACCATACATTTTTAACATTTGAAAACATGAATTCCTGGGTGCCTCCTCAAACACTAGATTCAGAATCTCATATGGTGAGTCTGGGAATCTAGTTCTTACAAGCTGCCCAGGTGATTCTTAAGCACATTTTAGTTTAAAAACTACTACTGCATATAGTTAGAATAATTTTTAAAAATTAATGCATAGCACCATAAAAGCATAAATATTATATATCCAGGATTAAATGAGGACTTTTCAAATTCAGAATGGCTTTCTTTCCACCCATGGTGAAGGTGCAGGCATTTTATAAATGTCTCTTGCAGCTACCCTTCAGCCTTCAGGGAACCTCTGGCCCTGCCTCCTGTCTTCCTTTCTGGACACATTGACGTTGTTTGGTATTTATTTCCATATTAGGCTTTGTTTCTGTCCTTATATTTGTGACAAGATGAACTTCCTAATTGGCTCTGTTCCTAGCTTCTCCCTCTACTGCCTTCTCCACCGTGAATTTCAGTCCTTCCTTGGCTCCACTCTCTGCAGTCCAAGAGTGGATCCCCTCAGACCCATATATCTATCCCAGATCCCCAGAAGAACACTTGCTCCTTCAATCCAATGAGAGGGCATTTGCATGGAATGGTCTTAGTGTAGCCACTATACTCTACCCTCTAGAAGATGGCCTGATCCCATAGCAAGGCATGAATACACTTTGAAGCTTCATTAATTAGTCACAGTGTAGTCTATGAACCAGCAGAATCAGCATCACTGGGGCTTGTCGGAATGAAGAAACACAGGCTCTATCCCAGAGCTATGAAAACAGAATCTGCATCTTCAAGAGATCTCCAGGTGACCTATATGCACATTGAAGCTTGCAAAACACTGTTTTGAGACACTTTTTTTTTTTTAAGTGTTAAGGCATCTAAAGGGTCTTTGAAGGAAATAATGTATATAGTGGTCCATTTCCAAAACAAAGTGCTTTGAATCTGTTTAGGTCAGCAAACTACAGAAAAAAAAAAAATAGGATATCCTAGGTCCCTGATTGAATAGCTGATGCCAGCTTGTTGGCCCTCCCACCCCCTTAGTTGCCCTCACCCAAACCAAAGAAGTTTAGTCGAAGATGAAAGTGTACTAGCCTGCAAAATAGCTCATTTTTTCTGTTCTTATCAGCCTGCCTAGCTACTTAGCTCATAAGTCAAATACTTAAGGAACCCCTAAGCTAACTAGAATTGCAATGTATTGTGGGCTGCAACAAAATGACAAAGGACAACCCTTAAAAAAGCACCTAAAGCCCCTACCCAACAACTGATATGCAACATCCAGGAACACTGTGACCCCATAGTACTCAGCCCATGAGGAACCAGGGGAGGAAGCTGGGCCCTAGGGGATACATTGCATGTTGTAACCATGCTGGGTGTCCCTGCCCACCAAACACCCCATCTTTCAAGACCATCATTAAAAAGTCTTGCTTCTACTGTTCTCCAGATCTCTGAGTCCATTCTTTGGGTTTAGATGGGCAAGTCTGTTTCTCACCACCTGGTGGCCCATACAGGGATTTCTGCACCTGCATGCAGTAAGACTCTGGCCAAGAGGGGAGACACATCCCACTTGATTTAGGTGACCCACACTGTCCCAGTGTCCTTGTACCCCATAGAAGCCATCGACAAACCCAAGACTGTTATTCAGGAGGCAGCAAAACTGACACAGGGAGAAAAGCAGGCACCGTGGCAATCAGGCAACATCATGCACGAGCCAAGTTAGGAACACTGGACTGTATGTACTGCCTTGGTGGTTGAGCATTGTTGGAGGTCAAGTGTGTGTGACTGAGATGTATCTTAAAACACAAAGCTAGTGCAGAGTCTCAATCCACAGCTCCGTTCTGCATGAGGGAAATGGCCGGAGATAGATGAAGCGATTCTCAGGGTGTGCAAGAAACCTCCAGGTGTGGGAGCTGAGTACACAGGGAGAAGCTCAGACACACAGACTAACCATAAATGTGAAACAGGACTTCTCGGCCTAAGGAACAAAGGAAAGAGGGAACTAAAGAGACCCCCTCTGACATTCCCCCAGATATTCCGTTGGGAAGAATGCCACAGGTCTGGAGGGATAACCCTCAAACTAGGGACAAGGAAAAGCAAAAAATAATAAAGTATTACTGTTGTATCTGGCCCAAAGAGCCCATTTATCAGCCTTTGATCTTTCGGCTTATGTTTGGCTCAGATGAGGATTGGGTGTGCCAAGCTTTGATTCTCTATGTAAATGATAAAACCCCATCCTCAAGAGAGGAGATGTTCCCCCTTAAACAGGAAGAAGAACACAGTAGAGAACCCTCACCCAATGAAAAACCCTGGGATTCCTTAACATGCTCCTCCCAACCATACATCTCAGAAAGTAGAGGACAGGGAGATCAGGGAGCAACAGGAAGGCTAGAGGAAGAGAAATCTGGGGGTGATGAGCTAAACCCAATTCTCCCTTAAGTAGCTATCCAAACTTAAGAAAAAAATTAAAATAATGTAAGAAGGACATTGAGAATTTCCCTATTCCTTCTAAACAGCAGATGTCTAACATGTACCTTCTTAGAGAAGTTCCCATGGGACAGGGAGGAGTTGGATTTGTAAGTGTGTCTTTAACAAGTACCGAGGTTAGGAATTTGAAAAAGGAAGTAAGGCCACTCTTGGAAGATCCCCCACAGTTTAGCAAAGCAACTGAATCAATTTTTAGGACCCACTTTTTATACTTTTATACTTATAATGTCAATCATAAATATTCTGCTTACTGGGGAAGAGAGGGGAATGATTAGAAGGGCAGCCATGACCATTTGGGAAAGACAGAATCCTCCTGGGGAAGAGGTCCTGCCAGCGGATCCAAAAATCCCAAATGTGAATCCTGGATGCAATAATAATAACCCCAGGGACTGGGTCCAAATGCAAGACATTAGGGAGCTAATAATTAAAGGGATTAAAGAGTCCACTCTTGGGACACAGAATGTATCAAAAGCATTCACCATTCAATAAGAAAAAGAGGAGACTCCCTCTGCATTTCTGCAGAGGCTCAGGGATCAAAGGAGAAAATATTCAGGATTAAATCCAGAGGACCCAGTAGAGCAAGACGTTTTAAAGAAGGTTAATTATGTGACTAAAAGCTGGCCTTATATTACTAAGAAACTGCAAAAGATTAATGGATTTAATGAGAAACCGATTGAGGAATTAGTGAGGGAAGCTCAGAAGGTTTTTCTAAGAAGAGAGGAAGAGAGACAGAAACAAAAGTCAAAGATCATGGTTTCCACTGTAGAGGAGGTAGACAGAGATTAAACAAGGACCCCTCTCAGAGGAGATGAGGGAATACTAGGTCTCAACAAAGAGACCGGAGGGAAATGCAGGGAAAAACTCCTAAGACTGTAAGTGGATGTTACAAATGTGGGAAACCAGGACATTTTAAGAGAGAATGCCCAGAGTGGAAAAAGGAAGAGGAGGTGATCCCCCTTATGACTTTTGATGAAGAGTAGGGAAGTCAGCAGCTCCTTCTGAGTAGGTCCCACCAGGAACCTTTGATAAACCTGAGGGTGGAACCCAAAGGGGAAGAAATGACATTTTTTGGTCAACACTGGAGTGGCTCACTCCTCCCTAATATACTAACCAAGGGGCGTAGAACTCTCCAAGGAAAAGTTAATAGTATCAGGGGTAAAGGGGGAGGGAGTTCAGGTTCTGATATTCAAGAAAATGTTCATTAGGTAGGGATCAGAACAAATTAAGGGGTCATTCTTACGTTTTCCCAAAGCAGGAACTAACCTCCTGGGTGGAGACTGGATTATTAGATTAGGTTTAGGATTAGGAGTAGAGGAGGGACAAATAAAAGTAATGATGGGCCTCTTAACAGAGGAGGAATAAAGTAAAATTGATCCCCTAGTGTGGGTTAAGGAAGGCAACAGGGGAGGATTAAAAATCACACTCTTTTCTATAGAAGTTGTAGGGAACTGGCTTGTGGATGACGCTGCTAAGCAAGCCTCCCTGGAGGAAGAAGTTAGACTGTTTAGCCTAATCCCAGATATCTCTAAGGTGGTATTATGACCCCAATTTTCTAAAGAGGAGGAGGAAACACTGAGCAAGATAGGGGCCACTCAAACTGAGGATGGGAGGTGGGTGCTCCCTGATGGGAGAGAAATGATAAGCAAATTCGCAATGAGAGAACTGATGTCCATACTGCATAAGGGAAACCACTGGGGTCCTCAGGCCTTGTGTGATGCAATACTCAAGAATTATGGGTAGAGAGGGATTTATACCCTTGCTAAGCAAGTATGTGGGGGTTGTGTGACCTGCCAGAGAATAAACAAAAAGGTAGTTAGAAAACAGGCTACCAGAGGAAGACTTCCTGGGTTAAGTCCATTTCAAAGAATTCAAGTCAATTTTACAAAAATGCCTAAAATTGGGAGACTAAAGTATCTACTGGTAATGGTAGACCACTTCTCTAGCTGGGTGGAGGCCTCCCCCAGCAACTGCCACTGCCAGGAATGTGGTCAAAATAATCTTAGAACAAATTATACACATATTTGGCCTGATAGAAAATATTGGACAATGGGAGCCACTTTATCTCAAGGGTGCTAGGGGGAATTATGGAAGGTTTACACATTAGATGGGATTACCACACCCCTTGGCATCCTCCTTCCTCTGGAAAAGTAGAAAGAATGAATCAAACTCTCCAAAAGCATATTACTAAACTAATATTAAAAACTAAAGTGCCTTGGACCAAATGTCTCCCAGTAGCACTCCTTAGGATTAGGACAGCCTCAAGGAAAGACTTAGGACTGTCCACTTACAAGTTATTGTATGGACTCCTATTTTTAGGTAGGACTACTGACCTTGGAAACCAAAGATCAGTTTTTAAGAGATGATATACTGTCCATATTCTCCACCCTGTCATCCCTTAGGCTGAAAGGACTTCTAATTCAAACGCTGCCTCTTCAGTTCATGGGTCACCACTTGCAGCCTGGCAACTCAGTGCTAATTAAGACTTGGAAAGAAGACAAGCTCCGCCCAAGCTGGGAAGGTCCCTGTCTAGTGCTCCTGATCACTGAGACAGCCATACAAACAGCTGAATGGGGGTGGACATCTTACAGTAGGGTCAAGAGACTGGTAAAAGAACCCCTGGAAGAAAAGGAAAAGGGTGAATGGGAAGTGCATAGATCGCCTAAGGAACCCTTAAAGCTGACTCTAAGGAAAACCTAGAAGGAAGCTATAAGCAGGCTCTGTCATTGAGGGTGGATGTAATTAGAATTAATCCTACTACCAGGGGTGAGAGGGTACACAATTATTGGATGGAGCCTGTTGAAAGAAGAATATCCAATCAAACTAACAGTCAGCATAACCAGAACCTCCATCCCCCAAACCATAAAAGTTCGATGCCTCCCAAGCCTTAGGGACTTAGGGAACCAAACGCAGCTCTCCCGAGCAAACAAATATCTATGTCCTAAAACAGGCTGCTACTGGGGAAAGCCCTTTGCCAGCTGGAATGAAGTCTGGTGGACCACCTAATTGCGAGGCTGGGTGAGCCATTCTTCCAAAAACAAACCCTTAAAGAATAAAATACATTTGTATAAGGGCCCACGCCACTCAACTATAAAACTTTAGAATGCAATCCTATATTAATTACCATAAACAACCCAGCTACTCTAGACCAGGAACCTTGGAGGTATAGATTAGGAATAGATAGCTCAGGAAGCGATCCTGTGAGACAGTTAGCTTTCTCTACCCTGAGCACATCCCGGAGCCCCGAATCCACCAGAGCCACCTATAACTCCTGGCCCTATTACTTCCTTTAACCCACTAGATAATAACCCTAAGAGAATAAAAATAATTAAGGTAACTGACTTGAGGCAGACTTTAGAAATTGAGACTGGATATGGGGATATAAATGCCTGGGTTAAATGGGTCAAATTTTCAGTACTAGCTCTTAATTGAAGCAACTGCTATGTATGCTCTGCTGCATGGCCTCAGGCACAAGTGGTTCCATTTCCCCTAGGATGGGATACCAATCCTGAGGGAATGTGTCACATGTTGGCTGTATACCAGGACAGGGATGCATGGGGAAATAAGATTTGCCAAAACCTATCATTGCTGTTTCCTGCCTTGCAGAGATCAAACCGTAGAGCAATCCCTTCGTTCTCCATAGGGAATATAAAACACTCCTCTTGCTGCTCTAGGCAGGAGGCAGAATTCAATAAGCCAGCTAGGGAACTCTCTACTTGTACCCACATCCCAAATGTTACTGGTGAGTCAAACAAAGGCAACTACTCAGCTCTTTATATACCCTGGGCTGATGTCTGGTGGTATTGTGGAAAAAAGAACCTCTGTGACCTGTTACTGTCCAATTGGACTGGGACTTGTGCCTTAGTTCAATTGGTCATTCCATTCACCCTGGCATTCCATAAAATCTCCCAAAATCCACATGGCCACCAAAGTCAGAGAGATCTAACAAATTCTTTTAATTCCAACATTTATATTGACTCAATAGAAGTCCCTAGAGGAGTACCTAATGAATTTAAGGTCCCAAACCAAATAGCTGCTGGGTTTGGATCAGCACTCTTCTTGTGGTCAACTATTAACAAAAATGTGGATTGGATTAATTACATCTATTATAATCAACAAAGATTCATCAACTATACTCGAAATGTTTTCAAAGGAGTGGCTAGCCAGTTAGATGCCACCAGCTGAATGGCCTAAGAGAACAATTTGCACTAGACATGATCTTAGCAGAGAAAGGGGGCCTATGTGTCATGCTGGATGGAAAGTGTTACACTTTCATTCCTAACAATACTACCCTGGATGGAACCGTCACAAAGGTGTTACAAAGGTTAACAACTTTAGCCAATGAATTAGCAGAAAATACCAGAATACCTCATTTACTAATTGGCTAAAGAGCTGGTTCGGGAAATGGAAAGGAATGGTAGCCTCCATTCTAATGTCCCTTATAATAGTGACTGGAGTCTTAACAGCTGTAGGGTGTTGCATTTTCCCCTGTGTTAGAAGGTTAACCCAAAAATTAGTCGAAATAGCCATCAACAAACAAATGCCCATAACATATCAACTATTATTAGAAACCAAATCAGATCTACTCTCTTATAATGAAAAGTCAACAGCTCTTAAAACAATTTAAGGACCAAAGGATACAAAAATAAATGTGGAAATGGGACCAATAGGAGTAAAAAGAAGAGGAGGGAATTGAAGGAAATAATGCATCGATGTGCATTGTAATCACCTGTAACTCTTGTTACAAATGCAAATTCCTAGAATCCCACCTTAGATATTTCTGACTCGGTAGACTTGAAATTTATACGTTATAACCACTAGCAGCCAATGATCCTTGTGGGACAGAAACACATACCAGGGAACAAGGAACAAGGAATGAAGCCAAAGGTCACAGCTTGCCTCCTTGGTTCAAATGGGAATCAAGCCCGAGAGTCTAACATTGTGGCATGCGCTCTGAGGATGAGATGGTTCATCCAAGTCTTTGTCTAAGGAATATGGAACCCTCCACGAAGCATATGATTTATACAATTTCAAAATGAAGTTTTATTATTTTAAACCCTGTAACTCTTTAAAGAATCTTTATTTTGCATCAGTGTACATGTATCTATATTTGGTTTTGCATACAGTTGTCCAGAAATGCATTTATATAATTGAAGTTTAAGTCCAAAAATGCTAAAAAGCTGGCAAGTGTTTAGTTTTTTTCACATTGTTTTCCTAGCTACTGTGTATACACCAGCATATTAAGCTTTATGTGCCATGAGAAACTGACTTGTCTCTTTAACAGTACTCTGATTGGGGATCAAATTACTACTTCTAGGTGAATGGCAGGACATTAAAAATGTATAGTTTCAATTAAATTGAGATAGTTACTCAGACGAATTAAACCAAATATCAGAATTATGTAAAGATTAAGAATAAGCTTCTATTTTTTCTTAAATTGTATGGGCAGAGGAAGGCAAACAAGCATGGCCTGCTTACTTCTGAAACAACTAGTGTGACTATGCTCAGCCTGTGTATTAACAGGCAAAGATATAGTTGAAGAATGTTAGCTCTTATTACTTTAAGGGAGGCATTTAGACAATGCCCTTGTGAAAAATAATTATGCTTAGCACAAAGCATGTGGAAAGTGCTTCTGAGTAGATAGGCAAATTATTATTTTTTAATGCCAGGGTTCTTCTGATGAATCCAAGTTATTTTTTAAGAGTGTAAATGATTTGCTTATTATTATACTTTAATTTCTAGGGTATGTGTGCACAACATGCAGGTTTGATACATAGGTATACATGTGTTATGTTGGTTTGCTGCACCCATCAACTCATCATTTACATTAGGTATTTCTCCTAATGCTATCCCTTCCCCAAGACCCCCCAACCTCCCAAGAGGCCCCGATGTGTGATGTTCCCTGCCCTGTGTCCTAGTGTTCTCATTGTTCAATTCCCACTTATGAGTGAGAACATGTGGTGTGTGGTTTTCTGTCCTTGTGATAGTCTGCTGAGAATGATGGCTTCCAGCTTCATCCATGTCCCTGCAAAGGACATGAACTCATCCTTTTTTATGGCTGCATAGTATTCCATGATGTATATGTGCTACATTTTCTTAATCCAGTTTATCATTGATGGGCATTTGGGTTGGTTCCAAGTCTTTGCTATAGTGAACAGTGCCACAATATACATACATGTGCATGTGTCTTTATAGTAGCATGATTTATAATCCTTTGGGTACACACCCAGTAATGGGATGGCTGGGTCAAATGGTATTTCTAGTTCTAGATCCTTGAGGAATCGCCACACTGTCTTCCACAATGATTGAACTAATTTACACTCCCACCAACAGTGTATTTCTCCACATCCCCTCCAGCACCTGTTGTTTCCTGACTTTTTAACAATCGCCATTCTAACTGGTGTAAGATGGTATCTCATTGTGGTTTTGATTTCCATTTCTCTGATGACCAGTGATGAGCATTTTTTCATGTCTGTAGGCTGCATAAATGTCTTCTTTTGAGATGTGTCTGTTCGTATCCTTTACCCACGTTTTGATGTTTTTTTTTTCTTGTAAATTTGAGTTCTTTTTAGATTCTGTATATTAGCCCTTTCTCAAATGGGTAGAGAGCAAAAATTTTCTCCCATTCTATAGGTTGCCTCTTCACTCTGATGGTAGTTTCTTTTTCTGTGCAGAAGCTCTTTAGATTAATTAGATCCCATTTGTCTATTTTGGTTTTTGTTGCCATCGCTTTTGGTGTTTTAGTCATGAAGTCCTTGCCCGTGCCTATGTCCTGAATGGTATTGCCTAGGTTTTCTTCTAGGGTTTTTATGGTTTTAGGTCTAACATTTAAGTCTTTAATCCATCTTGAATTAATTTTTGTATAAGGTATAAGGAAGGGATCTAGTTTCAGCTTTCTACATATGGCTAGCCAGTTTTCCCAGTACCATTTATTAAATAGGGAATCCTTTTCCCCATTTCTTGTTTTTGTCAGGTTTGTAAAAGATCAGGTCATAGATGTGTGGTGTTATTTCTGAGGCCTCTGTTCTGTTCCATTGGCCTATATATCTGTTTTGGTGCCAGCATGATGCTTTTTTTTTTTTTATTACTGTAGCCTTGTACTATAGTTTGAAGTTAGGTAGCATGATGCCTCCAGCTTTCTTTTTGCTTAGGATTGTCTTGGCAATGCTGGCTCTTTTTTGGTTCCATATGAACTTTAAAGTCGTTTTTTCCAATTCTGTGAAGAAAGTCATTGGTAGCTTGATGGGGATGGCATTGAATCTATAAATTACCTTGGGCAGCATGGCCATTTTTCATGATATTGATTCTGCCTATCCGTGAGCATGGAATGTTCTTCTATTTGTTTGTATCCTCTTTTATTTCGTTGAGCAGTGGTTTGTAGTTCTCCTTGAAGAGGTCCTTCACATCCCTTGTAAGTTGGATTCCTAGGTATTTTATTCTCTTTGTAGCAATTGTGAATGGGAGTTCACTTATAATTTGACTCTCTGTATGTCTGTTATTGGTGTATAGGAATGCTTGTGGTTTTTGCACATTGATTTTGTATCCTGAGACTTTGCTGAAGTTGCTTATCAGCTTAAGGAGATTTTGGGCTGAAACAATGGGGTTTTCTAAATATACAATCATGTCATCTGCAAACAGGGACAATTTGACTTCCTCTTTTCCTAATTAAATATCCTTTATTTCTTTCTGTTGCCTGATTGCCCTGGGCAGAACTTCCAACACTATGTCTAATAGGAGTGATGAGAGAGGGCATCCTTGTCATGCGCTTGTTTTCAAAGGGAAAGCTTCCAGTTTGGCAAATTATTTTTTAATGCATGTATTGATATATAATTTACATACATTAACATTCACCTTTTTTAAAGGTACAATTCAATAATTTTTGGCAAAGTTACTCCATTATACAACCATCACCAAAATCCAGTTTTTGAACGTTTTTATATCTCCATAAAATCCTTTGTACACATCTATAGTTAATCCCTATTTTCACCCCCATCTCTGAATACTACTAATCTAAAGCAAACTATTATTAAATACCTTTATTGAGAAAATGATACTCTTCTTTCAGGTTCTGTTGGCTCAGTCATTATGGCAAGGAATATTAGAAAAATACTGCAGGAGAGCATTCTATCTACAAGTATATCAGGATGCTTGCACCTAGTACCTAAATATGTTGAGAATAATAAATATTTGGTAATCTGTAAGTTTAATGGTTATATTTAAACCTAAAACAGAATGCGTGGGCTGAGAGCCAATATTGGCAGGAATCGCAATGCCTGAAAAGACATTTACTAGTAATTAAAACCCAGATGGAGTGTCAGCAGTTTGATAAATTTACCTGGAAGCAAACTGACCTCTGGTGAAGTTTGTAACCTGTTTCAAATTGAAGCAAAATTGTACCATGATGTGCAGTTGACCAGTGGTTAAATGGTCTATATTTCATTGACCTACTAGCTGCTTTCATGTTATGGACTGAGACTTTTAGAGACCTTGGGATAGGATAAATGTATTTTGCATGTGTGACAGAGGTGGATTTTTAGGAATTCAGAGGGTGGACTTAGAAGACAGGATAAAGACCTTCTCAAATATGTCCATCCTAACCTGTGATATGTTCCCTTACATGGCAAAAGGGAATTTGCAACTGTAACTAAGATGATAAACCCTGAGGATAGGGAGATTATCTGGGTGAGCCCAGCTAGTCACATTGAGTCCTTAAAAGAAGAAAACCTTTCCCCGCTGTGGTCAGAGATAATAGAGGGAAGGGTCAGAGAGATGCAAGGTAAGAATGCAGCAGGCAGCTGCAGGCTTTGAAGATGGAGAAAAGGGTCACAAGCCAAGGACTGTGGACAGCCAGTAGAAGCTAGAAACATGAAAAACAGACTATCCCACAGCACCAACAGAAAGGGCACACAATGCTGCCAACTCCTTGATTTAAACCAATTAGACCAATTTTGGGCTTACAAGCTATAAGACTCTAAGTTAACACATCTTGTTTAAGCACTAAGTTTGTGGCAATTTTTTATAGCAGCCATAGAAAACTAATACATTATATTAGGTGACTTAAAAACATCTCCAAAACCATTTCCCTTACCTGTAAAATTAGGATAATAGTACTGATAGAACTGCCGTGAGGATTTGATGTGATGACTGTAAATGTTAGGCACTGTGACTGGTGCCTAACGACTATTTAGCAATAGGCTCAAAAATGTATTCACCAAAGAGCTTCTAAAAAGAGGCAGAGTAAACAGTTCTTACCACAAGCCCGATGGCCCAGACTTTTATCTAGGGCCTGGTACCAACAAGATATATGTGAGCTTAGGCGACTCATATTCCCTCTCCCGGCTGCAGTTTTTCCAAATGAGGAATTTGAACAGAAGATTTATTTTTAAGGGTACCACCTTCTCTGACATGGATGAATAACATAAAAGAAAAGCCATAAAATTTTTGCGTTCAAGTATGAAGAAGTAAAAGATTATTATAGGAAGAATTCACTTTAATATTCAGAATGTAAAAAAGCCCTTTGAGGATAGGAGAGGCTTGAGCTAGCTGGCTGCTTCCACTCCACTCTAGAAGAGAAAATGGTGGGAGCTCTGAAACATCCACTCCAAAAGGCTCCAAGCCCCACATCCCACATGTGTGCATTCCCCTGGAATTAAGGTCCCAGGCAAAGCCCTGGGAAGACTTTCACATAATAATCCCTGGAGTTATTTCAAACATGAATCAGGACACTTAAAGCATAACAAAGAGATAAAAGGCCCTTTTCTAAGTACTATTTGGAAGCAGTTGCCAAATGGCAAAATACCTTTGACTATTTTCTGTTACAGAGTTCTGTCACTGGGGGCTGTCGTTGGAAAAAGCAATGAGCCAATGAGAGTGAGTCTGGAATTTTGAGTTGAAGGAAAAGTTGTGTCCACGGTAGGCCCTGGAATATTTCTGTTCAGCCTCTCTAAGAACAAACAGACTTTTTCCTTGACAGGTTATATCAACCCCAAAGTCTAAAGCAATGATCAGGTCTGAGGGCAAATGATAGCTTCCCACTGGAAACCAGGTTGTCTTAACAGGACAACCAGGGTTTGAGTAGGCTTTGGAAAATGTCGGGCCTCTGAAGAGGATCCTTTGGTAGTGGCAGAGTCGGCAGAGTCTGCCATAGGGGTCCCTCTGTGGGAACCAACCTGCAGGGAACAGGCTGCCGTGCTGGATAGAACAGGAGACTGGGCTTTTCCTTCTGCCGCTTTTCAGACTTTTTTCTCCCTTCCTGGCTTTAGGGAGTCCTGGGCTGGGACATTCACACCAGGGATTTTTGTAGCTTGTCAAGCAATTTAGCTGTTTAATTTAGACTTGCCTATTCCTTGGGTTAGAAATATTTAACTTTTAGCTCTCTTCACTTCTTGTGATTTAAAAAAAAAAAAAAGGAAAAGTAACTTGGGATTTTTAAGAAAAGTACATGAAAGGTGGGAGGAAAGGGGTTCTTTTCCTTATACACAATTATTGTGAATATAAATTCATAAAATTATTTGATGGGCAAACTGATAAAATTAGTTTTATTAACCGTATATATCCTTAACTTAGGAGTTCCCTAGGAATGCGCCCTAAGGAAATAATCATAAAAAGCATATTAATATGTGAAAAGGTATTCATTGCAACATGATTTATTTGAGTAGCAAAATGGCAATAACCTAAGTATTCATCATTAGAATGGCTAAATATATTTTAGCACAACCACACAAATAGAATATTAATCAGACATTTAAGATATGGAATATTTATGATACATACTATATGACAAATATATTAATATTTACATAAAGAGATTTGGAAAGATATCTAGTTTATAATTTAACTTAAAAGACATGTTGGACATTAATAAATATAAGCCACTTCCACAAGGAATACTTATATTTCTCTATTAGATAAAGCTATAAGGTAATCTCAAAAATGGTAAGCTGATTGACAAAAGGTAATCATTGTATGTATTACAATTTCAATCAGCAACAATTATACCACAGCAATAATAGATTAATTATATCATGTTCTCAGCCCTGGAAGAAGGTTTGGTTCTGGGTATTGGGTTGAGGAGGAGGAGGGAGAAGGCATGGGAGAGGTGGCTGTAGAGATAAGAGGATCTGCTAAAGAGGGTCTAGGGAATGGAGATGTACAGTAGCCAGCTCCCAAAAGGAGAGGATGTAAGATGATGCCTTAGAAACCTGCCAGGAGACAAAGGAAGGGGACAAGAAGACGCCTACCAAGTGTACCTGCCAGGAGCTAGTGGGTGCTGCTTCACCCTGACAGGATGGGGGATGGGACCAGGCCTGAAAGCTTTTTGACCCTTTGCAAGTTGAGTTCTTTTTATTCTTATATCACCAGGTGCCTTCCCTTAATCCTTTATGGTTTTTCTGGTGTGTAATCATGATGGATTAAAAATGGCCACAATTCTCTACCACTTCTCCCATCAAAAGGTGGAATCTAATTCTCCCGCTGTGTGATATTGAGCCAGCCACGTGACTCGCTTTGGCCAAAGGGCCATGAACAAACTTGTCTCAAGCAGAGGTAAATAGGTGCTTGCGCATTGAGGCATGTCCTCTTGGAGCTCTGCTTTGAGCTAGCCATGCTGTAAGGAAACTTCTAGCCCCCTGGAAGATGAAAGGCCATGTGGACAAGGACCAAGGAGCCCAGGCTGGTCTTTGTGCTGGTAGGGAGAGCCAGCACCCCCTACCACACATGTGAATGAGGTCACCTTAGACAATCCAGCATTTGATTCATCATCTGGCATCACAGAGGTGAGCCCAGGAGAGACCACAATACCCTAAAGTAGCAATAAATAATTTGTTTTAAAGCCAAAATTTGGAGTATTTTTATGCAGCCATAGATCATGGATATAGGGGTTATTAATGTTCCTTTTGTAAACTCCACTCAGTCTCAGTTGTACTATGAAATAACACTGGTCATACAGAGATTAAAACAGGGAAACAGTGAGACTGAGGCCAGACCATTTTACATTTACCACCACTTCCCCAAACCTGGAAAGGGAATGCCCTTCCAGAGCTCCTTTCTGCTTGAAGCTTTAAATCTTTCAAAGAAATCTTACCTTACAAACCATTTTACCCTGTAAGGAGCTTATGAGAAGCCTTTTTGATTCATGAGCAGAGAAAAAAATGCCATTATTTAATAATGATAAAAATTGGATGACACTTCTTAATCACTTGCAATGCAGTAGGACTGGAATAGGCACTGTCATCCTCATTTTACAGATGGAGAAACCGAGCCTCAGAGAATTTGAGTAACTTGACCAAGCTCACACAGCCAGCAAATTGCAGAGCCAGGCTTCAAATTCAGATTCGCTGATGATAAAACCCTGACTGTAAAAGCCACTATCCAACCCTTCCTCTCAAGTTGTGTGCCAATTTCCTTTTATTTTCCTGAACAATCCACTCAGATGGGAAATGAGTCACTTAAGTTTCTGAATCTGCTTTCTCACATATATAATTGAAGCAGTGACACTGCTTATCTCATCGAGTTTTGATGAGGATTAAATGAGATGGCAAGTGAAAGCCCATAGACAGCGTACCTGGCGTGTCATCAGCAATTAGTGGTAAATAGTTGTAGTGACAACAATGGCAGCAGTGAGGGCAGTGGAACCAGCAGCATGATTAGTCTCGAAGGGAATGAGAACTCACTGGTCTGGTTACATCAGTTGCTGAAGGGAGACGGTGTTTCAGTCTTTGACTTAGATCCACAATTCAATGTCTACTGCAAATCCCTCAGATGTGCCTGATGCTTGTGGTGTAAATCACCAAGACTCACACTTCAGCTTCTGAGGATGAGGGGACAGGGAGGCACCAGGAATCACTCCCACTGCAATGAACAGACCTGCAGTTCTTTGCTTATCAGGGCCCTTGTGAGCTGCTGTAGGATCTAAATTCAATGTTTCTATTGGGCCAAGACAGGTAGGGGTCCCGTGCAGAGTAGTGCACTGTGGGCTCTGTTGACCATCACCTGGACCCCAAAATTGTGTTTTGGCTCTCACCTGTTCACTCCCTGCCACCTTTACATTTATGCTGTTCAGATGAGCAGCCAGATGAGAAGATAATCGGGTTTTGTCTCAGAGATTGTGATGTGTGCATTGACACCTTGCTTTTGTAACTGGGAACATTTTCTAACAGGAGGCAGAAGCCTAGAGTTTGCTAAGAGGCATGGGGTGCTTCCATAGCCCTGCCCTGCGGACAAAGTCCATGAATTTTAAATGCCATCCAGTTTCCTCTGCAGCAGACAATTATCCTGTCATCACCAAGAAAGCCTCAGCTGTCTGATACTCTCCCTCCCCCAAATATACAAGGCCTTTGGGAAACTGAAAGATTCCATTTATTTCCTAAAACACTATATTCCCTTTATCATCCACCTACAGCTCTTCATTCAGAAAATGTAGAGAGGGCGACTGTCAATGTATTGAGAATCAAATGTCTTTGGAATCTAAACAAAATTGGCTTTAACCTCTAGTCCTCATCCTAGGGAGGTTCAATCTTCACCCCAAGACACCTGCAAATTCCCAGGGGCTAACATTCCCAGGGCATCTCATTTTCATTTCCTTGTCCTTCTGAACCTCCTCTTTGCTGAGCTCTTGAATAGCGCTCCCTCCTCTGCTCTTCCCACTCTAATCATTCTCTTCTCTCCTACCCACTGATCCAAAATAGAACGTCACCACTTTTCCCTGATTTCCTCAATGTTGAACTCTTGAGACAGCTGTGTGTATTGAAATTTTCTTAAACTGCTGGGCTGGGAGTAGAGGGAGATCACATACAAACAACACAGATGATCAACTTAATATAGAACACTTAAACCTTCCTGTTCTTCAGAAACCCATCTGCCGAAACTTCCTTGGGGGACTTTCCACTGATGATATTTACGTCTAATGCCTCCCTACCTCTTACAAAGGATAGTCACCGTTTGGGGAGGTCACACACAACTGAAAATTCCCATCAGTATCTTCTGCAAGAAAGTCCAGTTTTCTTTTGGTCTCCTTCCTCCTGCCTCCTTGACCAAGGGGATCCAAATTCAGACTTGTCCATCCATATGTGTTTCTGAACAAAGGCATTTCTCCTCTGGAGAAGAATTCTAATGTCGTAAATTTTGGTTAATACTTTCTAGGGGAAGCTGCCTGGTGGAGTGAAAGAAGCTGTGAACTAGGAATCAGAAGACATTAGTTTGAATCCTGGCTCTGCTCTTTCCTAAGTTTTGGTTGAGAAAAATAACTTAATCTCTCTGAGCTTCTTTCTTCTTTGGAAAAATGCATCTAATGAATCCCTTACAGGGGTCATATTAGGGGGCAAGCAAAAGAGTGGCTATAGAACCTAATCACAGTGCAAGTCTGAGTGTGATTCAGAAATGATTGTTATATGCTAGACAGTTTGCTAGACACATATTACTATGTGTCTACTAATTAGACACATAGTAACTAATTAAATAATCTTGCCCCACTCTCATGAGCTCACACTTTAGTTGAGGAGAGCAGGAAACGGAGACCCTCTGCAAGGGGGCCAGGAGCCCAGAGGAAGGGGAGATCCCTGCAGGGTGGGAGGGGAAGAGGAGGCTTCCTCCAGGGATGGGTGGTGGCTCAAGCTGGGCGGTGAAGGGTATGATGAGGGGAGCAGCAAGACCATTTCAAAGCAAGAGGAAGATGAGACGTTGGGATCACATTTCCCATTTTCAGGAGATAAACTCAAGGTCTATGTGGGCTTCTTAAACTAGAGGGTCAACAACTTTTTTGAAATTCTGATGAAACCTCTGCATCCTGCACACAGAACATTTTGCACAGCATTTCAGGAGACTCACTGACTTTGACTCCAGGTGAAAGATCCTTGGTTTCAGAGCTTTGTTCCCCCACTTCCTTAACTCTCATGTTTCCCTCTTTGAATCTCAAATTTTTCAACCTTAGGATGCATCTCCATTGATTTTTTCCTGGACTGTTTCTATGCATAGGAGATATTGCAGTTTCACATAGCCTAAGAAATGAGACCCCTGTTTCATGCCCAAGTTCAGAACTAATTAAGAGAGAAAGGAAAAGGAACCACGTAGATGAAGACCAAATATTATCCTTATTAGTGAGAAAAGGTGTTTTGGATACTGTGGCTTAGAAACGTGTCAACCGTGAAGCTCCTAATACTGCCTGTCCCCAAGTTAGGCATTGGGCCAGCACACTGGAGGGAAATATTGAACCTACAGAGCACACAGGCTTATTCAGGATCACAACCATGCACTACTTGAGAAGAAAGCAAAAGGAGAGTGGATTCCTCTTGCTTGAGACATTTGATAAATTCTCTCTACCCAATCAAGAAACATACAATCACTGTTTCTTCCTTAAAAAAGGACTCTCTTCTTCATGTCCTTTGCAGGGACAGTGGATGAAGCTGGAAACCATCATCCTCAGCAAACTAACAGAGGAACAGAAAACAAAACACCGCATGTTCTCATCATAAGTAGGAGTTGAACAATGAGAATGCATGAACACAGGGAGGGGAATATCACACTCTGGGGCCTGTTGAGGGGTTGGGGGAAAGGGGAGGGAGAACATTGGGACCAACACCTAATGCATGCAGGGCTTAAAACCTAGACAGCAAGTTGATGGGTGCAGCAAACCACCATGGCACATGTATACCTATGTAACAAACCTGCAAGTTCAGCACATGTATGCCAGAACTTAAAGTAAAATTTAAAAAGTAAAAAAGAAAAAAAAAAAGAACTCATTTGACTTACTTAGGAAGGAATAAGCCTGGAGCAAGACAGCAGGAATATCTGGAAGAAGGTCTGGTCTTGGTTATTGGGCTGAAGAGGAGGAGGGGGAAGGAGTGGGAGAGGTGGCTGTAGAAATAAGAGGATCTGCTAGAAAGGGTCATTAAACAAACTCATTAGACAAAAGAGTCAGTAATAAATGCATCTACTCTAAAATGAGCCATTTTTTTCTTTTCGTCTTCTCTTCTTCCCTTTCATTCATTCATCTAATCATTCAACAGGTATGCATTGAGTTTCTAATATGTTGCAATTACCATGCTGGGGATAAAACGGTAAGGTAGGGACATGGTTTCTGCCTTCATGGAGTATTTTGTCAGAAGGATAAGGCAGACATTGAACAATTAACCCTACCAATAATACATACTACACAATGTAATGTCAGAGCAAGGGCTGGAGGCTGAAAGCTCTGAAGGTTGTGTGGTGCTATGAGAGTGTAGCAGGTGACCTGACAGAGGTAGGTCAGAGAAGACTCTCCCAAGTGACACTTTAGCAGACCAGAATTTCTGGGTCTTTCCCTTGTCTCCTTGGCTTTTTTACCCCATCACCCACAGTGGACGTGCAGCCCCAGAACTTGCCTCAGAATATCTCCAAACACAACCTCTGACATCTGCTGTAGCTCCAAGTAGGTGACCATCGTAAGTCTCAGAGAACATATGTGTCATGTCCCCCTTCACAGGAAAATGCTTCTCAGATGAGATGGATGACTTGCCCTAACTCACCTTCCAGAGACGATTTGACAGAAAGTGTGTATTTTTGATGAGTTTCTATGGCTTATAACAGAATAGCTAAAACTGAATAATTTGCAAAGTAAAGGAATTTATTTCTTACATTGATAGAGGCTGAGAAGTCCAAGGCTGAAGGGCCATGACTGGTGAGGGCCTTGTTACTGGTGGAGACTTTCTGAAGAGTCCAGAGGTGGTACAGGACATCACACATCAAGGGGGCCGAGGGTACCCATGTGCTAGCTCAGGTCTCGCTTCCTCCTCTTATAAATTCATCAGGTCTTCTCCCAAGATGACCCATTAATACATTAACCCATTAAGTTATTAATCCATTAATCCATGAGGGTAGAGCCTTCATGATTCAATCGCCTCTTAAAGGCCCCACCTCCCAATATAGCCACATTGAGGATTACGTTTCAGCATGACTTTGGAGGGTGCATTCAAACCATAGCACCACGTAACATAGAAGTGGTAGATTATGGAGAGAGAGAATTGTGTTCTTCTTGTCCTGGATGCAACATCTTGGATTCACAAATAAAGCCAGAAGGCAAGAGCATAGATGTACCAAATGAATTAATGGCATTGGAAAATACAAATGTTTAGTCAATAAAACACACACAAAGGGTAATAATAAACAGCTGCTGCCTAATAAGCTATCAGTGATTATAGAGCCAATATTTCACCAAAAACGTTGAAAATAATTTTATGCCAGTAGCTCAACAAAATATAGAATAGTGGATCAATGAACGACATGGATATGAAGCAGAGAGTTATGTGTGACAGTGCCTACTTGGTTATGAAATCTGAACTGCTCATAATTCTAGAAGAGATGATTCCAAGGAAATATAAAAGAGATTCAGCACAAACCTTCCCATACCTCCTTTTAATGGCAGAATCAAAGGTAGACAGAAAACTGGTAACAAAGGAGAATTGCCCAATCTAGGCTGGATAACAGGGCCAAGCTGTCCTGCACAGGCTCAGTGAGACAAAGACAGAGGCACTGTGCAGGCTGGCTGGCTGGGAAGGTAGCAGCACCCACTATGACCAGTGTGATCCAGGGCAGGCTATTGGTACGTCACCCTGAAGATGACATCACCCCACAGAGAAAATTCAAGAAGAAAGAGGATCCATGGAACAGCCTGGGTTCAAGATGAGGAGGAAAAAAACACCAAGTTTGGAGGTTAGATGCAGATATAAACGGTCCTGTGCAGTTTCATTTGACAGTGTTTGTTTATGTCAGCACCCTTTCAGAAACCCTTGGGCTCTTTTTACATTCCCACAAGTGCATCCGTAACACTTTCAAAAGAAAAGCATATTGCTTCTGGAGCTTGACAGATACCATCTGATAACACATGGGAGAAGACACTCCAGCGTGTCAAATAAAAAGAGTGCAGATACAAACAGATTTTTGGATACAACAAAAAAGATGATACAGGAAAATGAAATTTATGGGATGTATTTCTGTAGCAAAATTGTAACCAAAGGAATAGGAACATCATGTTTCCATTTATACCTGAATTGGGAAACTATGAATCAAATAGACATGTGTGAGATGGTGAAGGGGATGGCAGTAGATAGGGAGTAAAAATGAAATCTATTGATCAAAACCACAAAGAATTAGCTGAAAAATGTACGTATGGCAGTAGGTCAATGAAATATAGAATTTCTAATTACATGCCTTTTGCCACACTGTCTTGAAAGTCTCCACTCGTATCTCCTGCTTCCCTTCTCACCCACGTATCCCACTGTATTTCAGTCTGACAAGTTCTTAAATCAGGGGCTGAGAAAGAGAATGTGGTTTATAGCTTCTCAATACCACCAACCCAGTCATTATTCAGGAGTAACTACTGGGATATATTCTACTGTTGAGATATAAAAGGTTTTGAAAATAGAGTAGCATTCAATGCTCAAGCAGCTGGGATGTTTTATAACTGGAGAATAAAAATATCTATTACTTCCCTTGAAGAGACTCAGTAGCTGTATATATTGCCATATATTCTTAGTATCATAACTTGAAACTGTTTCACTAACTCAAAATTCCAGATAATTTCAGGATATATATCTTATAGAAATAAAAACTATTGAGGTTGCAGTTGGAAGAGACCTCCAATATCAAACTCCTCCAGTTTAGAAGGTAAAGCAATGAATTTATATGCATAGACTTTGGTAAGCCTATATAGTTTAAGATCTCCCCAAAATCTAAAAGAAATGCAATATGTTTTAGTTAATGACACTTGTAGACAATTGTCTTTGGGGAAGAAAAAATGAGTGGACATAGAATAGCAGCTTTCTCCAGTTTATATTAAATCATGTAAGTACTTTAAGATTTCAACTTATTACCCCAATTTATTCTTAAACTAAAACAATTTTCATTAAAATGCCTTTGGTTCTGTTAATTTTGAAATTGAAAACTGCTTTTAAATGCTGTGGCTAGTAGCAGGTTAGATTGGCACAACCCATTTTCAGGTCATGAGACACTTAACTCTGACCTCTTACTCCCCTAGATGCAGAAGCTTTTCTTAAAGTGGATAGTTACTGGCTTGGGGATTGCATGTGCAATATGCCTAATATTTCAGTAAGATAAGATCCTCAGAATGCAATGCTAAGTAAGACCTAGCTTTGCACTAGAATCCAGAGGACTGGAGACCACAAAGAAGCTAACATGAAACTGCCAAATAAGAAAAGATAGTTATAAAGAAAAGGACCAACTGAGAGAAAACAAAGCAAAACAGAAGCAAATCAACAACTAAATTTAAACAAGCTTGTAAATCAAATGAAACCTGATGGTATGAAGCCTTCCAAATTAACAATTTGAAAAAAAAAATTGCTCCAGATAAAATTAAGTTTATAAACAAATCCAAGAAAATATTAAAACACATATATTAGGATGCTTGAATTCATACACCAATGTCTTTGTTACCAAAAGTTCACCTTTTATCCAGAAAGGAAAAGAGAGAAGGAGCAGAGTAGAGGCATGGAGAGGGAGGGAGAAAGAAGAGAGAGGGAGAAAGAAGAGAAAGGGAGAAAGAAGAGAGAGGGAGAAAGGTTAGGAGAGACATATCAGAGCCAAGGCTGACACCTAGATGGCTGTCCTGAAACTTACCTAGCTGAATAATTTTATATCTTTTTGGCCAGAGACAATTCTAGAATATAAATGTCTAAGATAGATATTTGTAACAATAAGCATATGTTCTGAAATGATAGATACTATGTGTCATTATTTCATTGCATACACAGGACTTTGCATTCAAGGAGAATTATTTCTCTAGGAAGCTCAAGGCATTTTATAAAATCTAATTCCAAGCAACCACTAGAGTAGGCATAATAATTCACTGTTCATAGAGAATACTCTCAGTTGGCAGGTAGAAATTTCTTTAAACTTTGAAAATAGCTATAGACCTCCCTTTCTCAGATAAACCCCTCTTTAAAATACAAGACTGTTGAATAAGCCATACTGCAGGAAACAATGCAAGCTTTGTTGAAATAGGAAAGAGCAAAACTCTGTCTCACAAAAAAAAATAAAAGATAAAAAAAGGAAAGAGAAATAGGACTCTGTTTAGATTTCTTACTTACTACTATGAGTTTTCAGAAATCTTGGATACAGCAAAGTATCAAATGTCAAAGTAAACAAAATGAGAAGCACCGTTTTAAAAACAGCAGTGAATTTACCAAATTATCTCCTTTTCCATCCCCAGATCCGTTTCCACACTCTGCATCCTGCTCTGTGCCCTAGGAGGGCAATCTCTAGGGATGCATCTCTGGACCCCTTTGCCTTCCAGCTTCCTGTTGGGTTCAGCCACACAGGAAGGGGCTCCAGCAGGCTGTCATGGGGCAGAAGCAGAGAGATGTGGGATTTCATTACCCTGTTCCCTCCCCGTTGGGCCATTGCCTGGAAGTGGCTGCTCTCCCTACAGCCAGAGGTCCTGTCAGGTGGCCCCATCCATGCTTCAGCTCTCATCGAGCTGCAGTCCCCTTTAGCCCTTTTTTTTTTTTTTTTGGCATGGCTTCACACTGCTGCCAGCCCTGCAGTGCTCACCATGCCTTATTACTATTTCTAACACTGTCTACTCACTGTGAAATGCGCTGGGTATTAATGACTTCTGAATTACTCCTTCAAGGTGGCCCTCTGTTTCCTGCCGTGGCTCTAATTGAAAGAATGACTTTGTTGTGTGTGTCTGAGTCTGTTTGGGCTACTATAACAGAATACCATAGACTCTGTGGCATGAAAACAACAGAATTTTGTTTCTCACAGTCCCAGAAGCCGGGAAGTCCAAGATCAAAATACTGGCAGATTTGCTGTCTGGCAAGGGCCCACTTTCTGGTTCACAAACAGGGTCTTCTTGCTGTGTCCTCACATGGTGAAAGGGACAAGGGAGTTCTCTGGGGCCTCTTTTCTAAGGGTGCTAATCCCATTCATGAAAGTTTTGTCCTCATGACCTAATCACCTCCCAAAGGTCCCATCTCCTAATACTATCATATTGGGGATTAGATTTCAACACATGATTTGGGGGAGGGCACAAACGTTCAGTCTATAGCAATGCACTTTAATCTTATTACCAGGGTGTGCCAAGGGAAAAGCACCAGCAGTGTGCCCCGAGAGTGCTTATCTTTCTGAGATCAGCTTTTTCTTTTCCAAATGGGAAAACTATCTCATTGTGCAGAAATCAATGATGATCATGTCTACACCAGAGGAAAGGTGTTTGAAGTCTTGCAAACTCTGTGTGGTTGTAAGCAGTGAGAGATACAGAGTTTGATAGCTTGGAGGAGGCTCTGCAGAAGCAGTGGTGATGAGCAGGTGCACCCAGTGTGCAGAGAATAAGAAAAAGAGCAAAACAGGCTGGAGGGGAGGGAGATATTGGGAGCTTATGAGGACCAGAAGCAATGCCCTTGAAATCTTCTGCCAAAGGAGTCTGCAAGTCCACGCTATACATGCTCAGCAGTGGCAGAGACCCTGCCTGAGGTGAGAGCTGATTCATTCTGAGAGAACACTGGAGACAAGGAGGGAGCAACCTAAGCAGACAGAAGAGATGATAAAATGAATGTCAATGGCCCCTCTTGGTTGAAGGACAAACAATAATGCCTTAGGGAAGAGAAAGGACCACTTGAACTCAACTCGACATCATAAAGTTCACCTACAGGCAAAATGTCAGACATCTGTAGTTAGCAAAATCATGTAATTTAAATGTTCAGCAAATCTAGTTATAGTATGATCTGTAGCATCCTGACTGAGTCCTTCTCAAGCTGCACGGCTGGTCTTAATAGCTCCCTTTTTAAAACCCAGAGAGGCTATACTTTTGTATCTGAAAATATCTGAGGCCAGGTGGACTAGGCCAACCATCTGTTTATTTAATGGGTGCCCAGAAAGAGAAAGAATGTCCAACCCACTTGTCAGACAGAGGTGAGGGGACACAAAATTGGTCTCTGCATACGGTTATGCTTCCAGAAATAGGAAAGTAGGGAATACATAGAAGTGTAAAAGTTTAGAGCATGGAGAAGGCACAGATATCTCCTGTGCCAGCTTCCTCATCTGCCATTTTACAGATGAGGAAAGTGAGGTCCCAAAAGGATTAGAGACTTCTCCACTCTCACAAGATCAATGCTAGAATACACGTTTCTATATTCCCAGCACATTCCTGTCTAAGCAGGATAAATAGCCAGAATAACATATAATTCTCTGGGTCCACCCTCCACCCCCTGGAACAGTTGGAAGATTCTTGGATTCTTGCAAATATGAAGACCTCTAAGGTTGGTGAAGATGTCCACCATCTTCAGTTCATATTGCTGCATGTACACACTGTTAACATTTCTTGAGAGTATATCAACTGAAGATACTTCACTTTTTTCTCCAAGACAAATCACAAGTTTATTGCAAGTAATAGAGCTTCCTTTGGATTTCTACACAAGGGAAAATAGCAATGGCTGGACTCAAACCTGGACCCTTTCATGGGGCCACCTAGTCAACTTGTTTGCTGCAAGCAGTTTGGCTGGTGGACTAGAGATTGTTTTGTGAAGTGAGACAACATTTAATAGTCACATTCTTGTTTCATGAAAACACTTTCCAAAATAGCTATTGAGAAAGGAAACCATTCTTACTGAATGTTTACAAATCAACTTCATGATCACTTCACTTGGCCTCCCTTGCCATCTGTTGGACCTCTGTGTGACCTCCCTCATCCTCGAGTCTGGGAAGAGAAGGCATTTGTTCCACATGTTCTATCTGAATGCTAGGAGCACTGTAGACGATAGGCAGGCTGAGCTGTTGAAAAAGAACATAACCAACCACTATGCTAGAGATTCCTGGGTTTTCCTCAAATTAAACACACACATACACACACACACGTGCACACAGTTTTGAAGAGAGATATAACTCTTTAACCTCATAAACTAAATAGAAAGTCTAAAGTTTGCAAATACCAATGGCTGTCCTGGTGAAAATTGGCTAGCTAAACCAGGTGTCTATCAGGACCAGAATAGTGAGATAATAGTTGTAAAAGAACAGATCATACTGGTTAAGTCTAGAGTCAAATATCCAGGCAGACTCTTGGGACTGGATAAAGGCCAAGGACTTGGCTGAAGAATGAGGCTGTATAGCAGGCGAATGAGTTCAGAGGTAGGTCCAAAATACAGAAATAAGCCCATAGGGAAAAGACGACACATTCTAACATAGTTATCAAAACTTCCAAACGGAGAGTCCAAATTCTCTTCTATTTCTCTAAAGGGTCAAGGTCAGTCAGGGGTTATTGAAAGCACAAAAGGACTAGGGATAACTTTTTTAGAGAAACAGCAGGCAGCAGGTAGAAGAGAACTGGTCATGGGAAGACTTTATGCTTTGTAACTTTCTGGCAAGGAAAGAGGGAGACTAGACAGTTCCTAATGCCTTTTCTACTTTCAATCTTCTTTGCTTCCTTCTGTGGACTTCAGATTGTTCAGGCAGGTACTGATGACTGGATTCCACAGATTAGAAAACCAAGACCAAAGAGGCAGTGATTTGCTTCCAGCCACTCAGCTAAAGAATGGCTCCTCGTGAACTAGAGCCAAGCTCTTCTAGCAGCAGTGATGCCAAAAGAGAAGAAGATAAGAAGTTTGAAAGAATAAAATTGGTCCTGATTCTATTGCTTAAGTTAACCCCACCATCTCCCTGATTTCCTCATTTATAAAATAGAGTTAATAAAAGCTATTTTTAGGATGGTTGTAAAAATTAAATTATATGTGTATAAATTATAAAGCAACAAGGTATACAAATGTAATGTATGCTTATGTCTACCTCATTATAATAATTTTTTCAGAAGTCTTTAGTGAACAAAACTAGTTTCAACCTACCATAAAAATTTCCAG
Organism: Macaca mulatta; assembly: GCF_049350105.2. NCBI lineage: Eukaryota > Metazoa > Chordata > Mammalia > Primates > Cercopithecidae > Macaca > Macaca mulatta. Next base: position 106,958,087 of record NC_133418.1, read on the forward strand.
ATAGATTACACCAGCAATTCTCACACATGCCTCAATTTGAAAACAAGTTTTTTTCTTCCACTCCAAAAAAAAAAATGACATTAACAAATAAAAAGATAATGACCACCTACTGCATGCAGGCCCATCACGTGCTGCACAAACTCAGACAATCTCAGTGTCATAAATGGCCTCCTCCTTCTTAGAAACAGCTAGAATATGACCACTGAAGAAAAGCATAACATGGCAGTAAAGAATTTTATCACAACAAGAAACATGACCCAAAAAGTCTTTGAATGTTTCTTGGAGTGGTGAGAATCAGCCTTCTCAGGCATTCCCAGGCTCAGATAAGTGATTCCCATGAATGTTCCTTAGAGATCTATGACATAGCCCTTACATACAGCAGAGTATCTGTTGAGTTTCAAAAGGCTTAAACAAGGGATCTCAGTACTTTATAAATCTAAAGCTCAACAGGCACTATTTTTCATGTTTGCCTCAAGCCACATTATCACCACCATCACCATTAATCAAAGGTATCATATTGAGATGTGCTTTCTTTTGCATGGGGAACTTACATATTTCTAGTTATCAGGGAGCAAAAGATAAAAAGTGGTTTTGGTGTACCCCTCCATTTAGATACCAAAATGGTTCTATTTTTAGCTTGAGGATATAAGAGCCAGCTTGTCCAAATCCTCCAGCCTGTCATTGTGGCTTAGACGAATTAAGCAATCTCAACACTAGACACTTAAAGACATTTTTAAAATGTTTTATAAAGGCCAAAAAACAACTGGATGCCACATCCAAAAAGGGAAAACATAGAAGTGATGGCAATTGCCCATCTTTTTATTCTCTCATCCTGGACCCTGTGTTGAAAGATGCCCTTGTGATCTGAGCAGTTCTTCCTCACTGTGTGGAAGATGGAGGGGATATTTATGACCCCCTGAGCTGTGATTTGGTGGCTGCTGTGCTCCTCATATTTTTGGCTGCTGATTCCCCAGGTGAAGCCATTAGGGGTCCATTTGAGCCCCTCATGGCCACATGTACAGGTGGATACTTGACTTAGTCCTCTCATCACTATCCTGCCCTCAGCCTGAGCTCCTCCTTCATTGATCTCTTGCTGGATTATTTCCTTTTAAAGCTCAGTCTGAAGGGGAGGACCTAATCTCTACAGGTTCAATTGCTTTTTCTTACCTAAGAAGACAGTTTACTTTTGGTTATACTACAAAGGAAAATGTCTACCTTGTCAGGTCTTAGGAATTACCATAAAATTATCTCTAATTTATTGTACATTTTAAACCAAAACGACTTAGACTATAACCTTAAGCATTAGCAGCCTTACTTGGAACTTTCTTCCAAAAGGACGTACCCCTCACAATCACCTGTACAAATTTTTCCTATACAGGCTGACAAGTAATTTCCTTTTTCCCCACCAACTCCATCCTATGACATAACAACAAATGTAATTTTATAAAGCCCTCTAAGCAGAGAAAAAAATGTCAGTCATCACTTCTGCCTTAAACAAACAATGCACCCATGTAGCTGAATTCTTAGTCCTTTGATGTGTGGGTCAGATCTTGGCTACAAATGCTCAGAGCCTGGCCGGAAGTCAGCACTCCAGCTATGATAAAGGGATTAGACTTGGGGTGCAGGGAGGGCTTTCCCAGCTGTTCACTGTGATAGGGGTTTCTCAACTGGAAATAAAGCCGACAGGGACAGAGCTGCTGCAGTCACTCAGATTGTGCCCTCCACAAGGGTGCCTGACCAAGGGATAAGGGAGATGAAATCAAGACCATAAGCTGCCCACCTTAAGCCCGGAAAAGCTATCTTTTAAAATTCACCCAAAGCCCCATTCACTTGGCAAAGCTTTGGTTCACAGACTTGCCAGGCCATCCTCATTTAGGACCCAGGGAGGGTCACTGGACAGAACACGAGGCTCCCAGCCTCCCTCCTTGCCTGACTGCCCCTACTCAGCTCAGCCACTCTCTCTGATCAGCCTTTCTAGAGGACTGGAGAGAAAGGAGGTAAGAAAAGAGGAGAGGAGGGTAAAAAAGGAAGCATTTTTGCTCAAAACTAAGAGAGATCATGACCAGCTGCATGCAGCCCACCCTGGACAGTTTCCTAGAGTGTGTACTCTTGACCTTGGCAAACCGACCTTCAACACCACATCTGTCTCCAACCAGAGGCTGAATGGGATGCTGCAGCTCTGGTTGCCAGTATCTAAGACCAGGCCATCAGTTCGATGTTCCATCCTCACCTTTCTCTGTGCCATTTCCATGCATACACATAGCCCTCCCTCCCCAGCTATGCAGCCAATGCAGAAACCCAAGTAGGCTTTTAGAAAAGTTATAGCAAGAGGGAGAGCAGAAATTCTCTGATTGATGCAATATTCTTCTTCTCTGTCTACAGGAGGTATTTGTAAATGAGTACTCACCTCCTTGTCTTTCAGGGAGTGACAAAATGGGAATAGGCTTGTTTGGTTTGCAAAGCCTTTCTTGGTCTGCCATGACCGGCCTAACTCATCAGCCTGGAAAAAAGGTCTTCAAGTACAAGGAGGAAGTCAGAGCTTCCAGTATTTCTTTTCCACAACCCTCTTTCCCTGGGTCCTCATACCCAGGAACCACACAAGTTTTCTACCATGCATTTTCAGAAGCACTCATCCATTATAGTTGGATTCCCCAGTTATCAATTCTTTGACAGAAGCTGCAAGCACCAGCCTCCCTTACTATCATTTACAAGTTGTTACCACCTACTACAGTCTTTGGAATTCTGCTCCCTAACCTTCCCTGCACTGCGCTGATGCTCTGACAGCACTACATTGCTCTTCACTCCAGCTGTCCCATGGTTGAGTCAAAACCTGCATTCTTCTCTGGTCCTCCCTTGCCTCGATCTCATTGCAATGCTTATATCTACCTCCACATTACTCTACTGAAACTATAAGCTACTTAAGTACTTAAGGAAAAGTATCATATTTTATTCAACTCTGAATTCCCAGCACTGAGCACAGTGCCTAAGCACAATTTAGATTTGAATGAATTTAAATGAGAAGAACAAAGTGGTAGCTACAGGAGAATTTGCAATCAATAATGTTTTCTTCCTTGCTTCCTTCTTCCCTTCCTTTCTTCCTTCCGTCCCTCTTTCCCTTTTTTTTTTTTTTTTTTTTTTTTTTTTTTGAGACAGAGTCTTGCTCTGTCACCCAGGCTGGAGTGCAGTGCCAAGCGATCTTGGCTCACTGCAAGCTCCACCTCCCAGGTTCACGCCATTCTCCTGTCTCAGCCTCCCGAGTAGCTGGGACTACAGATGCCCACCACCACACTGGGCTCTTTTCTTTCTTTTTTTTTTGTATTTTTAGTAGAGATGGGGTTTCACCGTGTTAGCCAGGATGGTCTTGATCTCCTGACCTCGTGATCCACCCAGCTCGGCCTTCCAAAGTTCTGGGATTACAGGCGTGAGCCACCACGCCCAGTTTTTTTTTTTCCTTTTTCTTAAGAAATGCCTAAACTGACAAAGTAGATCCCTTTAGGCGGAATGAAAGACAGTAAAGATAGATGGCAACCTGGATAAAATGTTTATGGACGAGGAATACAAAATTGAGGGTTACCATAGTGTCTTACTTGTTGAAAACAAAGATCAAGTCTACAGTAAGTAAGGAGCTTCTTTAGAGGGGCAGTAGAATCCTAAGACACCTACAAATTGTGGATCCTAGTAATAGAGTTATTCAAGTGTTCAACTACTCAGGACAGGCTGGGTAGATAAGGAAAGTAAGAAAAGGGGGAGCTGATTGGCAGGGAGCAGACAGATCAAGGAACTAGAGGTTTCTGGGAAACAGAAGAACAGGAGTTGTGAAACAAAACATTAGTTTCTTGAGAGGATGAGACTGTGACCAGATCTCTGACACAAAGTGGTTCCAAGTGATGCTAAAGAATGTGTGCTAAAATAAAAGAGAAAGGTAAGGCCACCAAGTGAGAAGGTAAAGGAATGTAGGGCCCAGGTACAGGTCACATCACTCACATGGATTGTGAAGTCACACAGGTCTTGTAAGGGAGAGGAAGCTATGGTACAGGCATTATGGTAAGGGAGCAGTATCTACCTATGGGGGAAGGAGAAAGGTCCAGTATGTACATGAAGGAAGTCAGAGCTTCCAGTATCTCTCTTCTACAACCTTCTTTCTGTGGGTCTTTATGCCCAGGAAATACACAAAGGTTTCCTACCATGTATTCTCAAAAGCTCTCATCCACTGCAGTTGGACTTCCTGGTTCTCAATTTTTCATTTAATAAAGGCTGCAGGCACCAGCCTTCTTATCTTTCATTTACCAGTCGTCATCATCTACTAGAGCCTTTGGAATTACGCTCCCTAAAATTCAGCTATGGAGGATCATGCTCTCATGCCATGCTAGCCTAGAATGCATGTGCTCTTGTGCCACAAAAGAACCCTGTTGAAACACTGGATCCCAGGCACCAACAGAACAAAAAGGAAGAGGCATGGGAACATGTGTTGTACAGAGCAGCTCTATCAGAAAATAGCGTGTTACAGAGTTGACAACATGGAGAGATGTGATAGGCCTGGGTCACAGGAGTGAGAGTAGGAGCTCACACTGTTGATCACTTGATCGCAGCTCAAGGTCCTTCACTTCAACATGAGAATAAACATAGCTCACTTTTCGGAAGCTAACAATTTGATTAAAATATGGCAAACTATGCTGAGAAGGTCATCTGTTTTCAACTAAACTGAAAACACTGAAATTAAACATGTTGTTGGGAAAACGTTCTCAAAAAACGTCCAGATATTTTAGTTCTTAGGGGCTCGTTTCTGCGTCTTTGCCATGTCTTTGATGTGTGTGGGTTCTCAACTAACCTGTTCTGAGAGTTTATTAACAGCATCTCCTGGCTTTTACAGATGAGGAACTAATGCCAAAAGAGGGAAACTGGTTTGCTTCAGATCACAGAGCAGATGAGGAGCAGGAGCTGAACTAGACCCTATTCTCATAACCACTAATTCAGACTTTTTTCCAACAGAATGTGATCCCACTGGAGGGGAATAAATGATTCAGTTCTGCAGAAGTGGCTCTTTCTCCCAAGTAATTTGACAGCATAATGTTTCTGTTATTATTGGACATTTGTATTAGTGTTAGTATAAAGGAATACAACAGAATAGAATGACCAGAAATAGATCAACACCTTTATGGACATTTGGTTACTACAAAGGCAACACTGAAGATCAATTAAAAGTGGGCAGTTTAAAATAAATGGTACTTTTTTCCACATAGAAAAAAAAGTAAATTTTGACCTTTATTACACACCATGCCCAAAATTCAATTACAGGCGATTGTGGGTTGACATTTAAAGAATAAAACAATAAAGCTTTAAAACACAACACAGGATGATACCTTTATGTCCATGGTTTAGGCAAAGATTTCCTTAAAAGGACACAAAAATCAATAACCTAAATGGCAAAAATGGATAAATTGGACTTCTTTAAAATTAATAAACTTTCATTTATTAAAGACACGAAGTCAGAGTACAAAATGTTTGAAACACATATAATTGACCAAGAACTCATATTCAGAATGAAGAAGTTTTATTATAAATCAATAAGACAAAGGCAAATAAGCCAATTATTTTTAAATTGTAAAGGATTTAACTAGGCACTTCATTAAAAAGGATATTCAAATGGTCAAGTATATAAAAATGATACTCAACATTACCAGTCATCAGGGAAATGCAAATTAAAACTCCAATAAGACACCACTGCATACTCACTAAAATGATGAAAATTTTAAAAATAGACAATACTAATATATTGTTAGAGGGAGTATAAAATTGATCAACCATTTTCAGCAAAATCAAAGTTATATTTATGCATACCCTATTATCCCTAAGATATACACTCAAAAATTGTACACATTTACCAAGTACTTGTATAAGAATGTTCACAACAACATAGTAACATAAAACTGAAAAATTCAAATGTGTATCAACAATAGATAGGATAAATTAGTCACGTTTTATAAAATTGAATACTTTTCAACAATAAAAATAAAAAATATTGTTGTACTTGTATTTCCCAGGAGATCCTCATCACAACTGAGCACTTGAATTAATGAACAGCCAGCATATCCCACAAGACCTTCATAGGAGAACACCACAAGGAGGAGGTGACCTTGACTCCTGCCCATGACCCTGAAGTTGGGACTGGATTTGTGCCATGCCCCAACAAACTCATGAGGCCACCTTCCTCTGGGGAGGGCTCTGAAATCCCTGGGAGCTTGGCAGCCCCTAAGAATCTCAGAAATTTGGAAGACTTAGAGGTCATCTAATGCATACTTTCAGTTTCTAGAAAGAAAAGATGAAGCTCAGGAAAAGAAAGAAAATGAGGGTCACAAGCTCACCAGTGGCACTACATTATAACTGTCTCCTTCTCTTGGACACATTTGCCATTTGCAATGAGCCAAAGTCATTACGAAGTCGAAGAACAATATTGGTAATGGATTCAACTCACATCTGTGGTTAAAAGAAATAGCCTGTTTGATGTTTTATGTTTCAATATTCTGTGTACCAATAAAGATGCATAACTGCAGAGAGACTCTATATTGCCGTATGAGGGCATAATAGAGATTTACAATCTGCAAAGAAAATACCAAGATTCCCTGGCACAGAAAAAATCAGAAATTAAAACAGCATCATCAAAATCAAACAAAGAAACTTCCCAGCTGTACTAGCCAACCAATCAGAAATTGAGATAGTCCTTAATTCATTTTTTAATTGCTTGATCAAGGACCTTGGGAATACATTTATGAAAACTTAGATCATTCCATGCTCTGATCTCACGACCTTGGTAGTGCTTTCTGGGTACATAAAATTGCGTGATTAAATTTGCAGTCTGGTGTTCCTGCATCTGGAGATTCCACATGCTGGAACTCATACCAGTTGAGCAAAATCTAGTAAGTTATTGACGGAGTAGAGCGTGGTGGCCAGGTTTCATTCTGCTCCCACATCTACAACACGGCTTCTCAACCTCGGCATTGTTGACTAGATAATGGACTGGATAGTTCTTTGCTATGGGGGCTGTCCTGTGCATTGTAGGCTGTTTAGGAGCATCCCTAGACTCTAGATGCCAGTTAACCTCACCCCCAGTTGTGACAATCAAAACTGTCTCCAGACATTACACAACACCCCCTGTGGGGCAATACTACCCAGTTGTATTAGTCCGTTCTCACATTGCTACAAAGAAATACCTGAGTGCCGGGCATGGTGTCTCACGCCTGTAATCCCAACACTTTGGGAGGCCAAGGTGGGTGGATCACGTGAGGTTGGGAGTTTGAGACCAGCCTGACCAACATGGAGAAACCCCCATCTCTACTAAAAATACAAAATTAGCCAGGCATGGTGGCACATGCCAATAATCCCAGCTATTCAGGAGGCTGAGGCAGGAGAATCGCTTGAACCCGGGAGGCGGAGGTTGTGGTGAGCCGAGATCGCACCATTGCACTCCAGCCTGGGCAACAAGAGTGGAACTCCGTCTTGAGAGAAAGAGAGAGAAAAAAAAAAAAAGAGAGAGAGAGAGAAATACATACCTGAGACTGAGCAGTTTATAAAGAAAAGAGGTTCAGTTGGCTCATGGTTCCACAGGCTCTATAGGAAGCATGGCTGGGGAGGCCTCAGGAAATTTGCAATCATGGCAGAAAGTAAATGGAAAGCAGGCATGTCTTGCATGGCCAGGGCAGAAGAGAGAGGAGAGGTGCCATATACTTTTAAAGAACCAAATCTCATGACAACTCTATCACAAGAACAGCACCAAAGAGGAAACCCATACCACCAGTCGCATCACACCAGACACCACCTCCAACGTTGAGCATTACAATTTGACTCAAGATTTTGGCAGAAACACAGACCCAAACCATGTCATCAGAATTTAAATCCTTGGTCTATCTGCATGCAGCTGAGATTTGACTTTCACTCATGAGGTACCAAAGAAACACTGACAAGGAATAGTAATAAAATAAACATTAAGAGCTACCATTTCCTTAGTGCAACCCACCTATATAAAAGGCACTGTGCCAGGTGCTTTACATGCATTATCTCATTTATCCCCATAATACCCTGAGAGGCAGTGGATCAGTCAATAGTCTCAGTTGCTAAAACAGTGCACATCCTAAGTGGTTTAAGCAGAAGTAAAATGTAATTTATGAGATAAATATAAATCTCACAAATGTAGATCTAAATCTCCAGGCATCCCAGAAGGTCAAACTAGAGCTTGGCAGCTGGGAATGAGACCCAAGCCACACTGTAGGAATGCTCCAATAGGCACCTCATTGCAGCCTCCCCAGGCACAGGCATCTAACACTATATTATGCCATGGCCTATACTGTGTACACTGAGTTGGACCAGAATAAGGTGGCCTCAAGAGTCAAAGCCTCTGCCACTATAATCTCTAGAAAATTCATTGCTCCTCCTGTCCTTTTTCTCATTAGTACAGTTTAAACCAGTACCTCTCCCCAGCCGTTTGATTGGCAGAACCTTTATCAGATGCCTATACCAGAGCTGTAAGAGAAGCTGGAATAATGATTTTCTCAGGGAATTATGAATGATGGAGATTCCTCAGACATGGAAGTGTATCCAAATCTCCTAAATGACTACACTACAGGTAGATGCCCATTTAATTTATGAGGAAACAAACTCAGAGAGTTTAAGTAATGTGCTTACCATCTTATCTACTATGTGAATTCAAAACAAGCTCTTCTATTCTTTAGCCAATATTATTTTCTATATAGTATCTATAGCCCAAGATCCCTATCTCTCCTTCAACCCCTGGCCTTGATTACTGGTTGAAGGAGAGGTAGGGACCTTGTCTGAGATGTTCTGAGGAGTCCCTAGTCTGAGATGTTCTGAGGTTTTTCCCAATCTAGATTTTTTGGTAAGCCATGAAAAAATGGTCTCTGGTTAGTTCCTCCCTAAATCTCCTGCAGGAACCAGGATGCGAATTGTGTTGGCTGTGGTAGAACTAGTAGTTTCAAGATGAATGAGGATGGGCTCTTCCCTACTTTCTTTGCCTGATGCCTTTAGAGAAAGCCTCTCTTCTACAGTGCAGAGGAAAAGAGGGTACAGCAAGCTGCCCAACTGTGATGGACAGCCGCTGCTTTCTCCTGGTACTCAAACTTTCGTACAGTACTTCCTTTGAATATGGACTAGAGCTGGTGACTCACTCCTAACAAACAGAATACAGCAAAGGTGAAGGAGAATCACTTCCAAGATTACGATACAATATACAATGATTTCTGTCTTGCTCTTTCTCTCTGGCTCTCTCTGGTTCTGTTACTTTCTTTCAGGCTCTATTTGAGAAATCTAGCAACCATGTTGTCAACTGCCCTCTAGAGAAGTTCACATGGAAGGGAACTGAGGACAACCTCCATCCCATAACCAGCAAGGAATGGAGGTCCTCATCCAACAGCCCATGAAAAACTGAATCCTGCCAACCACTGCATGAACGACCTTGGAAGTGGATTCCTCCTCCCCTTTGAGCCTTGAGATAATCACAGCCCTAGATGACCCCCTGATTGCAGCCTTGTGAAAGACCCTGACCCAAAGGGATCAAACTAAGCCATGCTCAGATTCCTCCCCCACTGAAACTGTCAGATAATAATGCTTTAAGTTGCTAAATTTTGGGATAACTTGTTACACAGCAATAAATAACCAATATAGCTGCTGAAAAAATGATCTATGTCCTCATCTGTGACTAATATTGTTGATCATGCATTTCAACTATGTTTAATTGAACACATATTTATTGAACATCTACTAACAAGTATTAGATATTGAGCAATTTCTAGGCATTTATATGTTCCCACTATGTTCTTAGTTCCTTGAGGGTGGGGATAACGTCATTTCTTTCCCCAAACACTAATTTATGCCTAGCACTAGTAGTCAGGGCATGGTAGCTGTGTAAACAACTGAATTTACCCCACCTTTATGGCTTACCTTATTCCCATTCTACATTTCAGCTCCACTCAAGTTACCATGTTTTCCTCATGCTCCTTTTCTTATCCTCTAGGTCTATTACGTCCTCCTGCTTGCAATGCCCTTACACTATCATCACCCTGATTATTCTTTAAGATCCAGTTAAAGCCTCAATTGTCCAAAAAGGACCTTGCAAACCATCCTAGTCCTGAAGATCTCTTTCTGAGATCTGTGGCACTCACAGGTTAAGACCTGATTGTTCTGATTCATAGATGTGCTAGATCAGAAGCTCTTCAAGGGAGCACCCTTTGCTTGTGCCCCTTCATATGTCCTCACTAGTATTTGGCACCATGCTGGGCTCACGAAGGCTCAAGAAATATTGTTTGAAGAAATGAGTGCCATTGAATCTGATAAGAGCTATGGTTGGCCAAACACTCAAATGCTTTTTTTGTTTTTCCTTCGTTCTTTTTCATTCACAAAACATTACTGAGCTCATTCATATACTCATCACTGTGCAAAAAATCAGGAATAGAAAGATTAGAATAGAAAGACAAATCAGACACAGTTTATGTTGTCACGCTATTTTTGTTTGCAATGCAGCAGCAACAAATTACTACCAACTTGGCAGCTTAAAGAATAAAAATTTATTATCTTACAGTTGTGGCTTAGAATTCTGACATGTATCTCAGTGGGATGAAGTCAATATCTTAGCAATATTACATTCCTTTTGATATGATTTGACTGTATCCCCACCTAAATCTCATCTTGAATTGTAATTCCCATAATCTCCCTGGGAGGGACCAGGTGGAGATAATTGAATCACAGGGGCAGGTTCCCCTATTCTGTTCTCATGATAGCGACTGAGTTCTCACAAGATCTGATGATTTTATAGTGCCCTTGGCTGGGCACTCATTCTCTCTCCTGCCACCCTGTGAAAAGATGCCTTTCGCCATAATTGTAAGTTACCTGAGACCTCCCCAGCCATGCGTAACTGTGAGCCAACCTCTTTTCTTCATAAATTACCCAGTCTTGGGTATGTCTTTAGCAGCATGAAAATGGACTAATACACCTTTGTAGATGTGCCCTTGCCTTTTTCAGCTTCTAAAGGCTGCCTGTAATCCATGGCTCCATCTTCAAACCCAGCAATGGTAGGTTGAGTCTTTCTCATGCTGCTGTCCCTCTGGTTCTCTGAAACCTTAAATATTCTTTACTTTTAAGGATTTGGTGATTAGCCTGGGATCACGTGGATAACAGGATAATCTTCACCTATCCAGGTCCTTAACTATAAACACTTCTACAATGTTTATTTTGCCAAGTAAGATAACATATTTCCAGGTTCCAGAGATTATGGTGTGGTCATGGTTGGAGGCCATTATTGAGGGGGGAAGTAGCATTATTCTTTGGGGGCTATCACTTAGGGGTTATTAACACCCCCTCTTTGTCACTGCACCAAGTCAACCAACTTATGAATGGGTTTCCTGTGCTCCAATGGTTGTCTTATGGCCAGCAAGAGGTATACTGAGACTTAGATGTGGACTTACCATTATGGAAAAGAAGAAAATAGAACTTAGCTTAAAATAAAAGCCATATATGATGCAGATTTCAAGTTGGCTCCACTTCTAATGAAAGCTGGAGTTGATATGCTTGTTCCTGCATCAGTTGGTTTTCACCTCACAGTGTCTTAGTTTGCCTCCCTTGAAAGGAGTGGATGTGTTATACCTTCTCTGCAGCATCATTCTCTCTGGCCACCATCACTCTTTTTCACTACACCCTAAAATCTTTTGTTGGACAGTTTAAACATTGTAGAGGAATATCCTTGGTAATTCTATAGGAATCTGCCTGGAGCTTCAGTAGGAGGTTGATCTTGAAGATGAGTCCCCTGAGCATCCTGGAAACAGGACTTATACTGGGAAGCCCAGTAGGGTCTTGGAAATGCAGTGTTTCTACAGCAAGAGGACATTGTTCCAGCCAACCCACCATCTGCCATCACTACCCTTCAGAATAGGGCACCTTCCTCACCTCTTGCTCACAAGAATGTCAGGGCTCTCATTTCTTGGCTACATCTCTAACTTCCAGAAAAGAAGGGGGATGATGCTTCTTATACGTACTAAAAAATTAAAGATACACAAGTTGTTCTCAATCCTGTACCCCACAAAGGTTGCCCAGAGTTCTAACAAACCTTCCCATTGTGATTGTTTCCATTTGTTCAGACCTGGGTCTTTTGGATTGCACATAAACTCACACTTCTTCCTGGACAAGACAGACGAAGCTCCTTTACTCCAACTCAACGTTTGATGTAAGCACTGCTCTCCTCCCTCCCACTTCATCCTACCTCAAGTTCTCCACATTGCTATAGGTAGTCAGTAGACATCAATATTCTTCTAATTAAAGTGGAATGTAATCATACATGTCTGTAGGATTTAGAACTGAGGAATACCAAAATCTGGAAGCACCTTTGATACTCTCTCTTTTAATCTCCTAATAGAGAATGCCCCAGATATTTTATTCTAGTGGCTTTCTAAATTCAAAGACTGGAGCTTTTTAAGTTCACTACAATGAGTACATCCACACCTATGCTTCCCAAGCTCCTCATATGTTATGGAAATGTGACTAGATGAGGTTCTGTTCATTCAGTGAATTGAACCAATGTCAGTCTTCTAAGCACACAGGCTTCCTGCACATGCTCAGACTCATTTTGATTCAACCAATTAAAAAATAGAAGCCTAAAAGGCTTTGCATTAGCCTAAAGTTGTCTCCATTTCATAAATTCCTCCCTCTAATCAATAAGAAAACTGTTTTGGTGCAGCAGAAAGAGCTAGACTTTCTAGCCAGGCCTAGTAGCACGCACCTGTAGTCACAGCTACTTGGGAAGCTGAGGTGGGAGGTTTGCTCAAGCCTGGGAAATGGAGGTTGCAGGGAGCCAAGATTGTGCCACTGCACACCAGCCTGAGTAACCAAGTGAGACCTTGTCTTGAAAAGAAAAAGAAAAAAGGAAAAGAGCTAGACTTTGGTACTCTTAGTTTGGGTCTCACTTCTCCTACATACTAGCTTCGCAATTTAGGACAAGTCATTTAGTCTCTCTGAGCCTCCGCTTCCCCCCTAGTAAGGCAAGGTTAGAAAACCTCATCTCACCTGGTGACTGTGATGGTTAAAGTTACAGCATGTACAGACAGAGCAGCTGCAGTGCATTTTCACAATGAGCACTCACTCCGTAGCAGCTATTATCAATATTGATTACTTTGCTTCTGTGGTGCTACAGAAACTAACGAAGCAGCTCCTCCATTTGATACTCAGTTACATCTAGGAAGGGATGTAACAGGGCCACCAGAAAAGACTCGACTTTGCTTTCCAAAAGCCTAAGAGGCCTTCAGGCAAGGCGAAATCTGGCAGAAACATTGTGATAAGGAACATGACTCTCTGCCTCCACCACCCTTAAAAAAATTAGAGGAACCTCCCTGGGACAAGCAATGGGGTGGGCACGAGCGATGGAGAAGGTGGTGAGAAAATAGAGCCGGGAGATCGGTGGGGCCCAGAGAGGAGAAGACCAAAAGGGGCCAGATGTGCTGGAAAAAAGACATTCTTAGCAAGGGCCATGGTAGAGGTTTGAGATCCCAGTACATGATCGCAAGATTCTACAAAAAGAAACAAAAAAACAGACTGTGTTTTCCTAAGTCCCAGCCCTTCTGAGTCTTACCTGTGACTTTTAAAAATGCACACAATTGGCCAGACGCGGTGGCTCACGTCCGTAATCCCAGCACTTTGGGTGGCCAAGGCAGGCAGACCACTATGTCAAGATATCGAGACCATCCTGGTCAACATGGCGAAATCCTGTCTCTACTAAAAATAAAAAAAAAAAATAGCTGGGCCTGGTGGTGCATGCCTGTAGTCCCAGCTACGCAGGAGGCTGAGGCACAAGAATCGCTTGAACCCAGGAAGCAGAGGTTACAGTGAGCAGAGATCACGCCACTGCACTCCAGCCTGGGCTACAGAGCGAAAGTCTGTCTCAAAAAAAAAAAAGAAGGCACACAATCTCTATGAGCCTTAATTTCTGCATGTGAAAATCGAGGGTTTGAGATAAGTGACTCCCTCCATCTCTGAGGTAATAAGTAGTAGTCATTATAATGTTATTGGGGTTTTTATATGTGTTACTTTAAAATCTTTCTAAGAGTCACATTTTCCACATAAGAAAACAGAGTCAAAGAAGACGAGGAACCTGGCAAAGCTCACGCAGCTAGAAAATAGTCGAACTAGGACACGGAAAAAGATCCATCTGACTTCAAAGCTCTTGGCCTTTTCATCCCAATGACCTGTAATAGAAACTAAAGAGGCAGCACCCCTACCTGAGTTCCGAGGATCCTGTGGTTCGTTCATATCCAGATACCCAGGAAGCAGCTGACACACGGAAAAGCTGACCCTTCCTGGAGTGAGGGTGGCACCCCTGGGCAAATGCCCACTGTGCCTCACTCTCGCTCAAGTAAGCAGATTGTCTGAGCCACCTGTGGAATTCAGGACTTTCCAGTTTACCTGAGGAGTGACCACCGGTGGCTGGAGAGAGCTGAAACCCCCAGCGCTTCTGGGTTTCTGACTGGAGCAGAGAGAATGATTCTTCCGGTGTTCCTGCCACACATCCTCCCTTTGTATCTGGATTGTGGTTCTACGCTTGGGTGCGAAGCTATGGTTTGTGAAGACCTCTCACAGTTAAATAGAAACACCTTTTGAGCAGATGACCTGCTACTATCTAGGTGTGTGACATAAGAAAATTTAAAATACTCTCAGCTTCAGCTTATTTACAAAACAGAACGATTTCCACATTAATCACAGGTGATAAGGAAAATTCAATAAGGATAGAGTCAATGCCTGGTTCAGAGGGAGTGACCTCTGAACTTTCCTAGCTTTCCTAGCTTGTGTGTCAGAGCAAGCAAGGGAGTCAGCCTAAGGAGTGAGTGAGTGGAAGTGTCTCTTTCCGCTGGTATTCTTTCCGGTATTCTCCCCAGCCTCTGGTAGAACTGGCCCCTACCTTCATCGAGCTCCCATAGCATGGTCTCGAACTCATTTCTTGCTTCTCGCTTCTTATCTTCTCAGACAGATAAGTCTCTGCCATTGTATTGTGAGTCCTGAGGGTCAGGATCAAGTGGGTTCCTGTCTGAGTCTCCTACAGCCAAGCACGGGACCCAGCCAATGGGAAACATGAGCTACAGCAGTCTCCATTTAATCTCTGCAGGCCCACGTGCCCGGGGCCCAGAACCAGTGGGGCACTAAGAAGAACCCCACCTGAGGCTAGGCTGCTGCAGCAGGCACACCTGTTCTTCTAGGAGGCCACTGGATGCAGCACCCACCACATCAGCCCATCAGTCCTGGCTTCATGTGTCAGGTGAAACCCATCATCCCTCCTAATCAACACTGTCTCTAGGTTCCACCCCTTCCCCGATGTTTGCGAATAAGAACTTTTGAAAGCAAAATGTATAAAAATGGTTGTTATGCTAAGCAATCTATAGTAGCTGGAAGAACAAATCGAGAAAAATATCGTGCTTGTATCTTTTAACCTATATTTATATATTTACAGTGTTTGCTTTTGTCTGGAAAAGATATAAAATATATGTTGTAAGCTGAACTGTGTCTCCCAAAATCCACTTATTAAAATCTTGACCCCCAATACTTCAGAATGTGACTATTTGGAGATAAGGTCTTTAAAACATACCTGCATACCCAATCACCTGGGCCACCCCAAAACAGCAGGTAAAAAGCAGAGTTGTTTAAGGTCTTTAAAAGGTAATTAGGTTAAAATGAAAACATTAACGTGGGTTCTCCTGCCCTCATCAGAAGAGGAGACTAGGACACAGACCCATACAGAGGGAAGAGCATATGAAGACACAGGGGAAGGGTGGGGCCATCTAAAGCCAAGGAGAGTGGCCCAGGAGAAACCAACCCACCAGCACCATGAGCTTGGACTTCAAGCCTCCAGAACTATAAGAAAATACATTTCTATTTGTTAAGCCACCCAGTCTGTGGTTCTTGGTTATGGCAGCTCAAGCAGGGTAATACAGTACAGCATGTAAAATGTTTCTTGCAAAAATGCATCCATCCATAAATATACCCTCACAGAATACTGATGTTCACTTTCTGTTGCTGTTTGCAAACACTGTGAAATATTTTAATTTGGGAAACAAATGGACTATGTATACATTTGTGTACCGACTAATAAACAAAAATGCATTCCAGTATAGCCAGAATTATTTTTGGTGTTGAGAACCCAAGCACCAAACCCCTATTAACCCTGACTAATCCATTATAGTGATAAGCCTGGATACAGAAGGACTTGGGAGGAACACTGGTCCAGTTTCCAGAAATGTTGGATGAGGAAGAAAAGGGAAGGTGGTGGTGGTGGTGGTAGCGTCCTACACCAAGATAACAAAGCCAGAGAAGGTGAAGATTTTCTGAGGACTTGTTAAGGAAATCATCTTGTCCAGTGTCCCCCTTGAACTGCACAGAGATGGTGGTACAGTGTCATGAAAGCCACGGGGGTGGAATGTTTTGAGGAGGGCATGTTAGCAGCATCGAATGCTCAGTTCCCAGAGAGATAGGTTGGAGGAGGGCCAAAGGAAGATTTAATAGTCTCAGAGAGGCCTGGCAGTCTGGGGGCAGGGAGTGGCTGGAATGTGCCCTGAGGCACATGACTTAATCTTGAGCCATAGTTTCCCTCATTATGAAACAGTTCATAATCTCACCTGTCACACAAGGCTTCTGAGATGATCAAATGATGTAAATCCCCTGTGAACAAATCATTAGACTGAGAGTACAGTAGTCCTCCCTTATTCATGGGGGATAGGTGTCAAGACCCCCAGTGGATATCTGAAACCACATAGAGTACGAGATCCTACATACACTATGTGCGAATTTCTTTTTCCATCTTCACAATTTCTCAAATAGATTTGTTCTTACTGCAGTTCTTCACAAACTCAGCATACGATTTTTTTTCTTTATTAAGTTGAGACCTTTCACCTTTCACTTAAAGAAAGCACTTCTCTTTGACATATTCAAATTGCCAGCATCACTACTTTTGCACATTGGGCCATTATTAAATAAAATAAAGGTGACTTGAACACAAACATTGCCATACTGTGACAGCTGATATGACAACCTAGAGGGCTACAAAGTGACAGGAGGGAAGTGTAGACAGCATGGAGACACTGGACAAAAAGGATTCATGTCCCTGGCAGGACAGAGCGGGACTACACGAGATTACATCATGCTATGCAAAATGAGGGACAGTTTAAAACTGATAAATCGTTTATTTCTGGAATTTTCCACTTGATATTTTCAGACTGCCGTTGACCATGGGTAACTGAAACCTCAGAAAGCAAAACCAGAATGCGTTAACAGAGTAGGTCTATGTTAGGCACAGCTGCAAGCACAGCTGACTCCTTGGGCCACCATGAGGACAATCAGTTAATTAGCCCTAGGGCTGACCTAACATAATATGACCTAATTTAGCCCTCTGTGCCGCCAAATGAAATCAGCTGCTTGCTTTTTGCTTTTATGAAACTGCTTGAAGCACTTTGAAATTATTTGGGATAAAGAAGCAAACAAGCTCTGGGTGGGCTTGTATTTGATAGAATTTCTCCTCTGGTTTAAAGCAGGATGGCCAGGTGACGCTTAGGCAAGAGACAACCTGTGCTGTCAGCATTCCAGAGACACACGGACGGACACACACATCCAGTGGCACTCACTCCCAGGCAGCACTACCTCCTCAGCTCCCCATCAACACCTGTGCCGCCCCAAAATTGCAGGTAAAAGGCAGAGTTGGTTGAAAGATTGAGCAGTGAGCCCAGGATAAGGGCCCAGTCCACAGAGGCAAGGAGAGCTCTTGTGAAAGCTCAAAACATGAATCCAGAAGAGGCAGCCGCCAGACCACTGAGCATCTGCACTTCTTGGAAGGAGCTCGCATTCTGCTTGGAAGGCTTAGTCAAGAGTGTAATTAACTTGCCAAGTGACCCTGAGTGAATCATTTCCCCTTCCTGGGCTCCTCTGTGGTGACAGAGGGCTACAACCCAGTCCCAGAATATCAGGACTGCCCACTCCATTGGTAGCTGTCCCTTGAGCCATATTCTATCTCCCCTGGGATTCCCACCGTGGCCTCTGTGTAAGGGCCAAGTTCTGGTTTTTATTTTGACCACAAATGTTATTTAGTTTCTAAGACATGGCCATGGAATACCAGGTCAACCCATTCTGTCAATTTGAAACTGAAAATGCCTCTCCATCTATCTCTTCCTCTCCATCCCCCATACCCACTGCCACTTCCACAGGCTGAATAGCGTCATCTCTCTCCTAGACTGCGGCATCACCTCCCGAATGGCTTTTCTGCCTCCAAGCTCACTCTTTCCAATCAATTCTCTGCGTAAGCATCCAGAGGGATATTTCTGAAACAGAAATTTAATGCTATAATTTTCCTGCCTAAAAGTATCATATAAATAGCTATTAACTACAGGATCAAGTCCAAGTATGCCATCCATACCCTCCAAATTTTGCATAATTCTCCAGTTCCCCTTCTATGTTGTACTCACTGCATCTTGAGCTCTGCCCAACTTCAGTTTTTCACCATTTTCACACAAGAACAGGACTTATCTACTGATCCCTTTGACTCAAGTGAACCAATAAACAGCATTTTATTTGTTAAGCAAAGTAAACTTCCATTTTCCTGTACCCATTAGTTCCAGAATTTTAATGGTAAAGGCCACCTTACTGAAGTTAGCAAGACGGCCACCAGTCTGGGTCAATGGTTTGTCCCACTGCAGCACAAGACACATAATCAGAAGTTAATGAGCCCATCATTTTCTCATTAATTAGTCACAGTACATAGTATAAATGCAGTTATATCAAAGTTCATTGTTTTGGGGCTCTTCTCTTGTGCATGTATGAAATTTAATCTTTAGAGAACAAATCTGTAAGATTCAAAGTCCAAATATTTCTTAATAACGGCTCCATTTCTTCAAAGAAAGGGATTGAATTCTCACAATGTACATCTTGAATATCAAATTCCTCCTTGCACACCCCATAAATAATCTCCTTTCAAACCACCTTTTATTTATTTAACAGACTTATCTTGAGATTTATTATGCAAAAGATTCCATCTTCAGTACAGCCTTTGTCTTCTATTATATTTAAGAAGAGCAGTGAGCAATTGCAGAGACTGCACTTAACCTCTGTGAGATGCTGATCTGTGGGAGTGTCTGTCCCATAGAAAGAAAAGCATTTGCCTCATTTTCAAGAAAATCGTTTCCAATGAACTCCAGTGCCAATTTTGCCATCTTGTCCAAACTCCCCTGAGCAAAGTATCAGAGCAATGCAGACAAAGCTATGCAGTCAGGCTCTCTTGAAGCCAAGCCATAGAGGCCAGGCCCTGAGCCTCAGAGAAAGATGGCAGAGCCTCACTAAGGCAAGAGGCCATCTCACCATGGGCGAGAGTGCAGATCTCCAGGAAGCCCAAACTGAAGCATCTCCGGTCAGACACAAGATTTGATGTAACACAGCTTACCTGGTACATACATCACCAGTGTATGAGAGGGTCTCAGGAAAGCAGACAACTTCAAGTTACATTCACAGAAAGACAAGCCTTTGAATCCAATTTACCTTTAATTTGGGGTCACTTAATGCCTTTCATGAACTCCCATTGTCTTAGTTTAACAAATGGAATCATAAATTATACAATCGACAGCAATTGCACTTATTCGCAATTAGAATTTGTCAGTGCTCTGCCCATGAATAATTAATACTAGGATAACCTTGATAAAGCAAGTGCACTTTGGAGGGGTGTACTGAATATTTAGGAAGTCTCCATTGTGATCTCCATTTTAGGTTGAAATGATCAGCTGGTAAATCTCTCCAACAGCAAGTCTACAGTGTCTTGAGCTAGAAACAAGAGCCAAGGCACAAATAATTCCAAAAATTTGTGGCTGGAAATATTGTCAACAGAAGTATTGTGTTCTTGTGCATACTCACTGAATAAAACTCCCCATTTGATTCTGAACCAAGTTGGGGGAACTGTCTTTGGGAATCACATCTTCTTTCATCTGTAAAGTGAGAATAAAGAAATTTGTGACTCTTAAGTTCCGTTTTGGATTTTAAATTTTTGAGACACCCAACTTTTTTTTTTTTTTTTTTTTTGAGACAGAGTCTCACTCTGTCACCAGGCTGGGGTGAAGTGGCGCAATCTCAGCTCACTGCAACCTCCACCTCCCAGGTTCAAGCAATTCTCCTGCCTAAGCCTCCTGAGTAGATGGAACTACAGGCATGCACCACCACATCCAGCTGATTTTTGTATTTTTAGTAGAGATGGGGTTTCACCACGTTGGCCAGGGAGGTGGTGAATTCTTCATAGTAAAATAACCAAAATGACTCATTTTCCAGGCAGATGACAGAAATTGCCAAAACCATTCCTACGTCCCCATCTGAGGTAAGAATGCATTGTCTGAGATCCTGGGGCCACCACAACAAAACGTAGTGTAACAACTGAGTCACCATCTTCTACAGATGCAAAGAAATGCTTTAATTCTCAGCATTTCTGTGATATGTTTCTCAAACGAAGTCTTGATCAGAAGTTCTAACTTATAAGAAAATGAATTTTAAACACTTGATTCTTGCTGAACTCAGCCTGTGATACAAAGGGCTGACCTCTGAGGACTGAGGGGATCTAAGGCTCAGAACATTCCAACTCAAGGCACACAGAAGAGTTCAATCCAACAACTTAGTGGCTGCCTACTACAGAACAGCAAGAATATGCCAAGTGCTGAGCTCCGCACCCTGAAAGGGTAGGAATAAGATATAAACTCATAGGCCAGGAAAGAAATAAACACATAAAAAAATAATCGCAGTACAAGACAGGATGTGCCAAGGCTAATGCAGGAACACACCAAGGAAACAGAGATTCATTTTGACTGGTAAAATAGATGAAGGATTCATGGACTGGGGACCTGGGAAATACCCCTCAAATATATCCCCTTCCCTTCATTTCCACCACCAAGTGAGGTATAAGAAGAGGGTAAAGGAGGGCCGGGCGCGGTGGCTCAAGCCTGTAATCCCAGCACTTTGGGAGGCCGAGACGGGCGGATCACGAGGTCAGGAGATCGAGACCGTCCTGGCTAACCCGGTGAAACCCCGTCTCTACTAAAAAAATACAAAAAACTAGCCAGGCGAGGTGGTGGGCGCCTGTAGTCCCAGCTACTCGGGAGGCTGAGGCAGGAGAATGGCGTGAACCCGGGAGGCGGAGCTTGCAGTGAGCTGAGATCCGGCCAC
Organism: Macaca mulatta; assembly: GCF_049350105.2. Taxonomy (NCBI): domain Eukaryota; kingdom Metazoa; phylum Chordata; class Mammalia; order Primates; family Cercopithecidae; genus Macaca; species Macaca mulatta. The sequence continues at coordinate 106,979,303 of NC_133418.1, forward strand.
TGCACTCCAGCCTGGGCGACAGAGCGAGACTCCGTCTCAAAAAAAAAAAAAAAAGAAGAGGGTAAAGGATACACTGCAAACATGCAGAGATGTCTCAGGGAAGAGGGGAGGTACAAATTCAGGGAGGGAATTGCAGGCAGGCCTAAACAGATGACCGCGCTGTCGCAAAGGACCAGATACAGCAAGAGAAGGGGTTCACACCATACCTCATTGCTGACAAGGAACCAACTGACATTTTAAATAGAAGACAGACATTTTAAATAGAAGATTCACAAAATCTAATTTTTTAGAAAAGTATTTGGGAAGGATGGTGGGGCTGAGGAATTAGAAGCATAGGGGCCACTTAGTAATGAAGTCAGTTAGGAATGGACTTGCTAAGAGCCCGACATTCAGCAGCAGCTGGGAGACCATTGCAGATTTATTATATTGAATCCAAAGCTGCCTCCTGGTAACTTTAATGAAGGTATTTTTTCTGAAATTTTATTCAGCAAAAAAGAAACTAATGTTTTATTGAGTTACACTTGCTACTTCTTAGGTCCTTAATATAGAAGAAAAATGCAAACCATAAAGTAAATACTTATGTCAATCATCTGGAAATTTCAGTCCTCCAAATGTTTTTAACAGTAATGGCTATTCCATGTGGAAAAAATGGACTTTAGCCTGAAGTACACATGGCAGGTCTTAAAACTTAACGAAGCCAATCCTGGGTCATTATTTTGTGGAAATATCTAACTTCAGTCATGCTACTCAGTCTTTAATTGCGCACTGTACAAAAAATGAAAGAGAGGGAGAGTGTGGGGGAATGGAAAAGGAGGAGGAGAAGAAAAAGGAAGAGAAAGAGGAAAAAGAGGAGGAAAGAAAGAAACTAAGAGATAGAGACAGAGAGAGAGAAAGAGGGAGTGAGGAAGACAGAGAATGGACCGATGGACCAGGGTGCTAATATGAGAACAAGAGGCTTAGAAGAACAAGGCAGAAGGTGAGGGTTTATGGGCTTGACACCAATGGCCATCTGAACACTTAAAAGTTTCCAATTGCTAAAATCATCATCCAGTATCTGCTACATACTTGCCTGAAGAAGAAACAGCTGATAAAGTGAGATTGTTTCCCTTGTTACTTGCCCTACTTCAGAGGATTTTATGTATGGCACAGTGTGGGGTCAGTGGCAATATGAACAGGTAAGATACCTTTACTCCACTACATAGAGTAAACTATTCCATTTTCCCCCCTTTCCATTCATACAGTAAGCACCCTACTGAGACATTTGTTACATTCCAGGGATAGTAGCAGTCTCTGAAAATAAAAATGAATGAATAAGGAAATGAAATAATGAAGGAAGGAGCAAAAGAATAAATAAAATTATCCAGTTTGCATGCCTAGCATTTGTTTTGCTTTGGTTCCATATCATTAGAAATGGAGTAAATCTCTGAAGAATCAGAATAGAACGAACTGACTGATCTTTGACTGTGTGGCCTTATATAAGTCACCTAATGCCTCAGACTCTGCATTTTCTCATCTGTGAAACAGAGATAAGGAAACTTCCCTGCTCACCTCATAAAGTTATTGGAAAGACAAAAGGAGCCCATATATAACTTTGTAATCACTAAAACACAGCATGCGATACCATTATAATAAGGGAAACATCTCAAAGTTTAATTTGTGACCACTAAATGTAATTTAAGTTAGAGGTTTGAAGTTCACCTTCTATTCTTTGAAGTGTCAGTTCATTAAATTAGTAATGTAAACAAGATGAGGGAGGGGAAGCAGGCATTTAAGCCACTTAATTATTTTTAACCACAATTGGTGTGCTAATTATGGATCTAATTTGGCTATTCACCAAAGCAAGGTCTTTAAGGACAATGCTATTCATCTTGGCTAGGTAGTTTGCATATTTGAAAGAAATGAAAATAAATTTCTTTTAAAAATAGACTAATTCAGATTTCTTTTATTTGAGGTTGTCTTGTTCACCAAAGATCCCTCATCCTCCACCCCTACAAGGGTAGCCTCATGAGGTTTGATATGTAGGACTTCAGAAAAAAAGATGGATAACCAGCAGTTCATTGACTCTACAAGTGGCATTTTCTAGGCTGTGAACCACTTGCCCTACATTACCTCATTTGATTCTTATCACAAGCCTCTTCTTCCTTGATGTACACATTGAACTTTGGTTAGAGTTGAAAGGAGATGTCTCAATTATGTAAGGGAAAGGATTTCTAGAGACCCTGTGTTCTTTCATTTTCTCTTATAGGGAGAGCCATTTTATGAGAAACAGAGTGGTAGCATGGAAAAGGTCAAGAACCAAAGGTTGACTTGGGTTCTAATAAAGCTGAACTCCCACTGATAGGCTTGAAAGCTTGGTTTCTCATTCTTCAAAACATTGATAAGAATGTATGACAGAGGTATTTTAAGGGTTAAATGTGTATAAACTGTGCAGAACAATTCCTAACAGAAAATCAACATTTAATAAGTGGGAGTTATTTTCCCTTTCTGTCTATCTTCAGGGAAAGTTTAAGGATCAAATAGTCATTTAACAAATGTTTGTTGAATGCTTGCTCCCTGGCACACACTGCTCCAGGATTGGAGGATATACAGGAAAAATGCTTAAATCTCTATAGAAGTACCACATAAATGTGAGTTGTGTAATTAAGAGGAATCAACACTACATGACTCTATCTGTCCCAAGAGCTGGTTAAGGTTAGGATCCAGAGGAAGACCAAAATGAAATTGTAGAATGGTCTTATGGAAATGAAAACTTGTTCTGTTCAGTCACATGGAAGTTATTATGGGAACTATCATCCTTAGAATTTCTCTATACTATGGTAACTGCTGAAATTGTCAGGCATGGTAAATAGGGATTTTTTTTTAATTACACAACCCTACTGTGTCTGTTTATGATGTAGAAAGTCACAAGTTTTTTTCTCACTCTAACAAACAAAACAAACCAGATAAGTTGCATCACTGTTTTTTCAAATATACCAGTTCAAGACACAAAGAAACACAAATTAACTACATTTCAGAAAAGCACAAGTGCTTTATAAGAGAGAAGAGACCTTAGCTGTTCACATCCCTGGAAGAGTTCTGAGAGGACTTAAAAACAAAAACAAGAAAAGAAAAACACACCATAGTTTGGGATAGGAAGAATCCAGCTGAAATTAAAAAAATAAGAGTGTATATGGACTGGCATGACACATTAATATTCTGAAGAACCCCAGGTACAAAGTGAGGTTGAATCCACCTGCCAAATCTTTCTAATGGTCTTCACTGAGTGCTCAGAGATAGTGTGCCAACAGCTTGGGACAGGTAAGGAGAGATCACCCATGAGATATATGGTACTTCCTCAAGTTACAAAGCAGCCCACCTCCAGAGGTAAGGAGCATGACAAGAGAGCTAAAAGATATTCATCAGAGGCACCAAAGATCAGAAGAAATGCCAGATATCTTGCACACATCTTAAAATATAAGTCATTTCAAGGCTTCAAACAATAAAGTTGCCCACAGAAGGTTTGGGCAAGCCAACAGGGGAAAAAAAACAAAAAACAAAAAACTCCCAAGCCATGAAAACTCAGGAGCTGTACTGGAGAGCAAAGACAACCCTCTAGCAACTTATAAATCTGACAGGCAGGCTATAAAGCAGAGAGTTTTCACACAGTTTGGAAAGCTGTCAACTCTACTGAAATTCATAAAAAGATCTCCACAATATTGGCAGTTCCAGAGCATAAATCCTGCAAAAGGGAGAATCCCAAACAATCCTCAAAATAACTAAAGCCTGCAGTGAGTGAAACAAACTAAAGCTGCAACAAAGCCCAGACCCAGTTCAATAACTGATCAGATTAATTTTGGCCTTCATTCTAAAAAAAACTGATAGAAGAAAAGGGATGCTTTTTCCTAGAAGTTATTATTGTTTGCCTCAGTCTTTACTATTCTTTTATACGAAATGTCTATGCTATGACCAAAGATTACAAGATACATATAGAAGCAAGAAAATGTGACTCATAGACAAGAGAAGAAACAGTTAATAAAAGCAGAACCAGAGATAGCCTAGATAATGAACTATAAGACTGGGTCTTGAAGGTATTTAGGATTAAAATGCTAAAGGAGCCTATGGAAAATGTATACAACATGCTTTAAGACAGGGACCAGAACTGGTTTGTGGCCTGTTAGGAACCAGTCCACACAATAGGAGGTGAGTGGTAGGCAGATGAACATTACTTCCTGAGCTCCACCTCCTGCCAGATCAACAGCATCATTAGATTCTCATAGAAGCACAAACTGTATTATGAACTGTGCATGCAAGGGATCTAAGTTGTGTGTTCCTGGTGAGAATCTAATGCCTGATGATCTGAAGTGGAACAGTTTCATCATGAAACAATTCCCTCCACCCACATCCATGGAAAATCTGTCTTCCATGAAACCATTCCCTGGTGCCAAAAAAGGCTGGGCAGTGCTGCTTTAGGAGCTAAGTGGTTATAGCAGAAAAACACACTATTTATTAAGCCAAATGAAAACACTAGAAATTAGAAATACTACATCAAAATAAAGAATCCAAGAGAAAACCTTAAGTGCAAAATGCACACAGCAGAGGAAAGGACCAATGAACTTGAAGACAGATTAATATAAAGTAACAAAAATGAAACTCAAAGACAAAAATTATTGAAAACGAAAAAAGCAAGCACCTGTGGCACAAGATGAAAAGCTGTGAGATAATATGAAAAGTTCCAAAACACATGGAATGAGAGTCCTAGGAGTAGAAGAAAAAGAAGAGTGCAGAAAAAATATTTAAAAACAAAATAGCTGCAAACTTTTCAAAATTGATGAAGGACATTGACCCACAAATTGAAAAAACCCCAAGAAGGACAAATACAAAGAAAACTGTACCTAACACAAGTGTGAAAACATGCAAAGTCAAAGACAAAGAAAATTCTAAATGGAGCTAAAGCAACAAAAAGAACAACAATAAGAATAACAGTTGTCTTCTGATCAGAAACAGTAGAGACCAAAATTAATAGAATAATAATTCTGAAGTGTTGAAAAGGAAAGAAGGCAGTCAACACATAATTCCATATACAATGAAAATATCCTTCAGAAATAAAGACTAAATAGGCATTTTTATTCACACATATGGGCTATGTTTGGTTCTGCTTTTATTAACTCTTTTCTTGTCTGTGTGAGTCACATTTTCTTGCTTCTATATGTATCTTGTAATTTTTGGTCATAGCATAGACATTTTGTATAAGACAATAGTAAAGACTGAGACAAACAATAATTACTTCTAGGAAAAAGCACACCTTTTCTTCTATTAGTTTTTTAGAATTAGTCTTGAAAAACTAATCTCAATTTAAAAAATAAAATGTTTCCTACAACTGATGGAAAGTTAAACCAGATGAAATTCTAGAACTATGGGAAAGAATAATGAACCAAAAAGGATAAATACCTAAGCAAAGATAAAAGCCTTTTTTCGTTAGCTTCTTGAAATATTTTGATGGCTATTAACAGTTTAAAATATAAATAATAACAATATAACTGGTGCACAGCACATGCAGAGAAAATATATAAGACAAGAGGATAAAAAGCAGAAGAGTGAATAGAAATATATAGTTATAAGTTTCTTAAACATTTGTTTGAAAGTATAATTTTACTTGAAGGTTAACTGTGATAACTTAAAGATCTATGTTGTGGTATCTAAAACAACCAGTAAAATAAGTCAGAAAAGACACGTTTCTAAAAGATCAATACAGACTTTTGCTCCTGGCCAAAACTGAGTAATGAGATAGAATTTTCCTTCCCATTTGAAGTAGTAAAAAAAAGCAGGGGACAAAATATATGGAATAAAAGTTTTCAGGCAATGCAGGAAAGCTATCGCTCTGCCCAACAACAAAAAAAATCACAGCAGAGCTCTACTATTGCTAAGCTTGAGATCTGGAGAGAATTTCCAGGCTGCTGTGCAGGAAAATGATCTGTAGAGGAGCTTGTCTCTAGAAGACAAAACAGAGGAGGGAGTCTGGAGAGATTTTTGTAGCTGGAGTTCACAGGGCAGGCCTCCAAAGGGGAAAGATCTGCACAGATTGCTCTGGAGAACTACAGAAATGAGAAATTATTTAAACGTGTGTGTAAGGAAACTACAAGAGGAAGAATGAGCTAGAAGAGTAGAAGGAAGAATCATAAGAAAGAGAGCTTACATAGGAGTAGGAAAATTCATTTTTCCACCAAAGTGAAGAAACCTCGGTATTTCCAGAGCACTGGGTAAAATGCTTAGATGTGTATGTCTTAGTAGTGGAATAAAATTGGCCCCAAACTAAAGGCTGCCCTGGCCCAGACTAATGAAACTTAAAAGCAGGACTTGAAGGATTAAATGTTGCCAAATAACAAGTACATTCTAGAACAAAATGCAAGATTATTCTTTAAACTAATGAATGCCCAGCATCCAACAAGGTCAAATTCACCATGTTTGACATTCAATATAAAATTGCTAGACATTCAAAAAACCAAGACACTACAATCCATAAAGTTGGGAAAAGTCAATCAATTGAAAAAGACCTTGAAATAACACACGTAATAGAATTAGTAAACAAGAACATTTTAAAAGCTAGCGTAGAAACAATGACCCAGTTACAAAATGAGTTAAGGATTTGAATAGACATCTCTCCAAAGGAGATTTACAAATGTCCAATAAGCACATGAAAAGATGTTCAACATCAAGGAAATGCATATCAAAACCACAATGGGAACCACTTTGCACCCACTAAAATGATTATAAGAAATTGGGGAGGAAGGAAGGCAAATAACAAGCAAAGGTGGAGAGAAACTGGAACCTTCATGCAAAAATACTAAAAACCATTGAATTGTATACTTTAATGAGGTGAATTTTCTAGTAACTGAAATTTGTCACAAGTTTTTTTGAAAAATCATTCCCAATTTGAGTTCTTGAACAATGTGGCTTTTCAAGCGAGTAGTCTTCTTTCTAGAATTCACATTAGATTGGAAGATGAATCACAAATAGCTTGAAAAAAGCATTGCATTATTAATATGCCAAGCCAGAATTACTTAAAATTGCCAATCATAATTCTGAAAATAACAATCCCAAATGCCATAATCCAAATGTTGAAATCCCAAAAGATCAAAAGTCATCCATAAAGATCAAAATCCCTAAAGTCTAAAATACATAATGTCTAATTGAACCCCCAAACCATAATGACAGATTTGGAACTGAGTGTGATCAAAACCTCTAAAATAAATTTCAAGGTGTTACTAATAAAATTTGTTTTATCCATTCAGCCCTATGCATTTGACAGAAAATTCAGATGAGTGGATTGGCCATGCAATAGAGCAATAACAAAAACTTCAAGTTTAAAAATGTGTCATTTTCTGCACTGACATTCCTTCCAGCTGATGATATTCTAGGATCATTTAGTGAATTAAAGTCACATTTACCTGCAGAAGCCAAGGCAGTTACTGACTAGTTCAAAAATAGTTACATACATGGTAAGGTAAGAAGACACTCAACGGTGTTGCTGTTCCATCACCAGCATTGTTTCCTCCAAATTTACAGTTTGTATTTTAGTGCATGTGAAATAGATTTTTGCATATGTAAAACAACATGAAAGCAAGGCAGAGAAGATGAAAAATTTTGATAGGGAATGTTCATGTCACAATATATTAAATCATAGCAGAATTTCAAAAAGATCAGTACCACATAGAAAATGAAGTGAACATATTCCCTGAGGAAAGCATGCCCTAAAACAAACAAACAAACAAACAAACAAACAGCTATTCATCACTATACAAGACATCAAAATATAGTTAATGATCATGAAAGCTGGCCAGCTCTTATGGACTATCTCCATGCAGTTGTCCATGATCTATCCCTGTAATACATCTTTTATTCATATGTCAAATTTTCTTTCAGGTTTATCTTTTAGTTTTATTTTCATCACTATTTTAAATTGTCAGCATTATTTTTTACAATTTGCTATGCCATGTATTTTATCTTTATATCATTTCCAGTACTGGAGGTACAGATAAATTTAAGACTTTTAGAGAATTCTAATTTGTTTTATGCATTCTTTGCAAATTTGACTCCATAAAAATGCATTACCACAATACTGACTTTGTGTGCAAGCATTATACATACATATAAAAATGTTGAAACTTCCTCAGTAAATGAAGAGCTATCTTTTCTGCATATCTACATGTGTGAAAGATAAAATTTCTCCAGGTCTCAGATCTTCAGGCAACTGAATATGTGATAGTGGCCCATTGCAGTTTTTTATCAGTCTCATCAAGGCATTTAGGTTGTCCTTTATAGTATTTCAGATCACTGCAGGTACAAAGCTGGGTGCACACAATTAATGATGAAAGTGCCTATAATGTGCCTATAAGGTAATGTGCCTATACCTTTCCCACTTTGACCCATTTCTTTATGAATGTGGTTCATCTGCTCAAAACTTATATCTATGTAACTGTTGTTAGTATACTGTTTATCCTTGCAAAAATGTGTAATTATTATCTATTTATTTGTGTAAAGTGTCCTATGAAGTATTCTGCCATGTTTTATGTTTGTCAAATAAATCCTCTTTAAAAGTGTAAATAAATGTTTTTCAAAGTATTTTTTAAATTACCTTTTTTCAGAATTATATTTTTGGGATATTGATTTTTCAAGATTATGATTTTTAGATTTTAGACATTAGGGACTTTTATCTTTCAGGAGTTCAACATTCACGATTATAGCATTAGGAATTGAATCTTTTAGGACTATGGCCCAAACCCAGTTAAATCAACAATGTATTTTTGAGTTAATACTCAGATGTGAAAATGGCAAGATGAATAAGATTTCATCATATAAACTGCAGACCAATTTCACATCTGTAATGTGGCTATTCAAATGTTATGGTCATTTACACTTACACTGATAAATAAATTTTAAGCATGCATTCTTCTCCAACTCTGGAAGTGGTAAGATACGAGTATAGTAACACAGTCACTGCTAAATATGGATTAGAAGCACAGGGCACAGAGTTGGAGAAGAATGTAGAAGAGAGATAGAAAAACTGGGGACTCCAGATACCTTGGAGTAGAACTTATAATCCAGATCCCAATTTTTTGTCTCTAAATTAAGAAGGTGACAGTATTATTGTACTAATAAATATTTGTGTGATTAACTCTAAAAAGGTTATTATAAATGTATTCCATATTTATAGAAAGTAGAGGAAACATTAGCATGTAGAGCAAAATTGAGCAAGTAGAGACATGAGAGAATGTTTTTAAGACACAAACATCAAGAGATGAAAAATAAAATAGCTGAAATGAAAAATACATTGACCAGAGTTAACAGCAGAATAGACTCTGTAGAAGAAGAAAGGATGATCGAAGTTGAAGACATAGCCATAGAAATTATCCAAATAAATCAGAGGGAAAACATTCAAAACAAAAAAAGAACAGGTCATCGGTGAACTATGAGACAATTTTAAGTAGCTGAATATACTTGTAATTGGAGTCCTCTAGAGTAGTAAGAGTGGATAAATAAAAACTGCCAAAATTTTTTCCAAACTTCATGAAAACTATAAAGTCATAGACCCAAGAAGCTCAATGAATACTAAGCAAAAGAAATATGAAAAATAACTACACAAAGGCATATAAAAATCAAATTACTTAGAACGTGTGATAAGTCTTGGAAGCTGCCAAAGGCAAAAGACACCCTAGGTAGAGAGAAAGAAAAAATTGACAGCAGACTTCTCATTAGGAACAATGTAAAATAGAAGATAGTGAACCAACTCTAAAATACTAAAAGAAAAAAACTATCAACCACTAATTCTATATCAAGTACAAGTACATTTTTAAAATGAAAGCAAACTAGAGCTGTTTTTAGAAATACAAATAGTTAAGAGTTCATCACTAGCAAATCTGAAGTAAAGAAAGAAGAAAAATAATACCAAATAGAAATCTACACCCACACAAAGAAATGAAGAGTACTAGAAATGCTCAAAATATGAGTACATGTAAAATTTTTTGTAATTTCTGTAACTCTTTTAAAGATAACTGAATATTAGAAGTAATAACAATGTAGAGTGAGATTTATCTAAAATTAAAATGAGTAACAACAATAACACAACAATCAGGAGGAAGGGATGAAAATACATCTTTGTAAGGATCTTGTGCTATACCCAAAAAGGTATGACATCTGAAAATGGTACAAGATATATGAGTCCCAAACAAAAGGAAAGAAAGAAAAAGAGAGAAAGAGGTGGTGAGGGGCGGGAGAGAGAAGGAAAAGAAAGAAAGGAAAAAAAAGAAAGGAAGGAAGGAAAAAATGAAGAAAGGAAGGGAGGGAGGGAGCAACAAAGAAAGACAAGAAAAAGAGAAAAGAAGGAAGGGAAAGAGGAAAGAAAGTGACAAACTATGGCAAATAACACAACAAGGAAAATTAAAATGGAATCATAGAGTATGTTCAATTATCCCAAAGATAGGCAAACAGGAAAGGTAAATAAGTAACAGAGGGAACAGATGTTTTAAAAAACAGATAGACTGATGATAAACTTAACTCCAATCATATCAATAATCACTTTTCATCTATATGTGCTAAATGCCCTTAATTAATTGGCAGATTAAATAAAAAAGACAAGACCTAAGTATATGCTGCTAACAAGAAACACGTTCTAAATACAATGACTCACATTTAAATATTTAATCCAAATTTAGTTGATTTTATATATGGTAAAATATAAAGACCAAGTTTCATTATCCTGCGTAAGAATATCCAATTTACCCAGCACCATTTATTGAAGAGTGTGTCTTTTCCCCCAGTTCTAGTTCCTAGTGCCTTTGTCAAAAATCAGTTGGTTGTAAATACATGGATTTATTTCTGGGTTCTCCATTATATTCCTTTGTTCTATATGTCTATTTTCATACCAATACCATGCTGTTGTAATATATTTTGAAGTCAAGTAGAGTAATGCCTCCTGCTTTATTCTTTTTGTTCATGATTGTTTGGGCTATTAGGATGCTTTTGGGTTTCCTAGTAAATTTTAGAATTTTTTTCTATTTTTCTGAAAAATAATATTTGTATTTTGATAGGGATTGCACTGAATCTATATATTGTTTTGGACAGTACATTTTTTTTTTTTGAGACAGGGTCTTGCTCTGTTGCCCAGACTGGAGTGCAGTGGCACGATCTCAGCTTATTGCAACCTCTGCCTCCTGGGTTCAAGCAATTCCCTGCCTCAGTCTCCTGAGTGGCCGGGATTACAGATGCCCACCACCAAGCTCAGCGAATTTTTGTATTTTCAGTAGAGATGAGGTTTCACCATCTTGGCCAGGCTGATCTTGAACTCCTGACCTCGTGATCCACATGCCTCAAACTCCCAAAGTGCTGGGATTACAGGTGTGAGCCATCACGCCCAGCCAGTACAATCATTTTAACAGTAGAATCTTTAGGTTTTTCTAGATATAATTTTATATCATTTGCAGAGGGATAATTTCATAATAGTCTCTGATGATCTTTTGTATTTCTGTCATATCTGTTGTAATATCTTCTTTCTCATTTCTGATTTTGTTTATTTGGGTCTTCTCTTTTTTTCTTGGTTAGTGTAGCTAACAGTTTTCAATTTTGTTTATCTTATTTAAAAAACTTTTTTGTTTTGTTGTTCTTTGTAAACTTTTTTAGTCTTTATTTTGTTTAGTTCTGCTCTGAACTTCATCACTCTTTTCCTTCTGGGGAAACACTTTAGGACATTGGTCTTGGCAAAGATTTTATGGCTAAGATCTCAAAAGCACAGGCAAGAAAAACAAAAATAGACAAATGGAACTGTATTAAAGTTAAAAGTGTCTGCACGGCAAAGGAAACAATCAACAGAATAAAGAGACAACCTGTTAAATGGGAGAAAATGTAGGCAATTAATTATCCAACAAGTGACTAGTATTCAGACTATACAAGAAACTCAAATAATTCAAGAGTAAAAAAATAACAATAATAATCTCACTATAAAGTAGGCAAATGATATGAATAGACATTTCTCAAAAGAAGACATACAAATGGCCAACAAGTATACGAAAAAAATCACTAATCAATCATCATGGAAATGCAAATCAAAACCACAGTGAGATATCACCTTACCCCGCTAGAAAAGCTATTATTAAAAAGACAATAGACTGGTCCCAGTGATTCACTTCTATAATCCCAGCACTCTGGGAGGCCAAGGCAGGCAGATTGCTCAAGCTCAGGAGTTTGAGGTCAGCCTGAGCAACATAGTGAAACCCTGTCTCTACAAAAAAAAAAAAGCCAGGTGTGGTGACATGCACCTGTAGTCCCAGCTGCTTGGGAAGCTGAGGCAGCAGGATTGTTTAAGTACAGGTAGGTCAAGGCAACAGTGAGCCATGATCACACCACTGCACTCCAGCCTGGGGGACAGAGTGAGACTCTGTCTCAAAAAAAAAAAAAAAAATTAGTACAACACTATGGAAAACAGTATGGAGATTTCTCAAAAACCTAAAAATAGAACTACCATGTAATCCAGCCATCCCCCACTGAATATTTGCTCAAAAAAAAAAAAAAAAGAAATCAGTATATCAAAGTGATACTTGCACTTTTATGTTTATTGCAGCACTATTCACAATAAAGAAGATATAGATTCAACCCAAGTGTTCATCAACAAATGAATTAATAAAGAAAATGTGGTATATATACATTATGAAATACTATTCAGCCATAAAAAGGAATGAAATTATGTCATTTACAGAAACAAGGATGGAACTGGAAGTCATTCTATCAAGTGAAAAAAGCTAGGCACAGAAAGCAAATATCACAAGTCCTCACTCGTATATAAAAGCTAAAAAAGGTAATCTCATGGAAGTACAAAGTAGAATGATGGATACCAGAAATTGAGAAGGGTGTGTGGGTGAGGAAAGGGGGGTGATAAAAAGAGGCTGGTTAATGGGTACACACACACAGTTAGATAGAAGGAATAAGAGCTAATGTTTGATGGCAGAGTAAGGTGGCTATAGTTAACAACAATATATTGCATACTTCAAATGGCAAGAAGAGAGGACTTGAAATGTTCCCAACACATAAAAATGGTAAATACTCAAAGTAATGAACACCACAAATACACAGACATAATCATTACATTGTCTATGAATCTAATAAAATATCATATGCACCTCACAGATATGTACAAATGTTATGTATCCATTTAAAAAACAAATAATGAAGACTAAAATATTTTAAAAATGAAATGTTAAAAAATATACCCTACAAATACTAATCAAATGAAGGCTGAAGTGGCTGTAGTAAAATCAGTTAAAGGAGATTTTGAAGCAGAAAACAATATATTAAACTTGTTAATTCTCCCCAACTAACCTATAAATTTAATTAAGTTCCAACTAAAATTCAAGGAGGCTTTTCCATAGAAAGTGAAAAGCTGATTCTAAAATTCATATGGAATTCAAAAGACACAGAATAGTCAAAATATTTGAAAAAGAACACAATAGGAAGGCTAAGAGTAGCTAATTTCATGACTTATTAAAAACCTATAGTGATCAAGAGTAATTTATTGACTTAAAGATAGACAAGCTGATCAGTAGAACAGAGTGGGCTTCAGCAGTTAACCCACACATATATAGACAACTGATTTCTGACAAAGACCCAAAGACAATTAAGTGAAGAAACGGTATACTTTTCAAAAAATGGGTGATGAAAATATTGGCTTTCCATATATACACAAATAAAGGTTTTAGATCCATACCCCACACTATATGCAAAAATTAGTTCAAACATGGATCTAAGAACAAAATTAGAACCCAAAACTAATAAACATCAAGAAAAACATGGGATAAAAATCTTGTTACCTTTATGTGCTTGTATAATTTCACTTATATGTGGAATCTAAAAAGGATGATCTCATAGAATCTAAACAGAAAGGTGGTTACCAATTCTACTATAAAGACACATGCACACGTAGGTTTATTGCAGCACAATTTACAATAGCAAAGACTTGGAACCAACCCAAATGCCCATAAATGATAGAATGGATAAAGAAAATGTAGCACATATACATGTGGGATACTATGCAGCCATAAAAAAGAATGAGTTCATGTCCTCTGCAGGGACATGGATGAAGCTGGAGGCCATCATTCTCAGCAAACTCACACAGGAACAGAAAACCAAACACCAAATGTTCTCAGTCATAAGTGGGAGTTGAACAATGAGAACACATGGAAACAGGAAGGGGAATATCACACACCAGGGCCTGTCAGGGGATGGGGGGGCAAGGGAAGGGAGGGCATTAGGACAAACACCTAATGCATGAGAGGCTTAAAACCTAGATGACAGGTTGACAGGTGCAGCAAACCACCATGGCACATGTACATCTGTAACAAACCTGCACGTTCTGCATATGTATCCCAGAACTTAAAGTAAAATTTAAAAAAAAGAAGAAATTCAAAAAATAATAACAACAACAACAATAATAATAATAATGGTTTGTGCTCTTGGGTTGGAGATAATCCTCACAGAAACACAGACACGAGAAGTAAAAGTATGGCACAGAGATCAACATTAATTTAATGCAGTAAGATGGTAATTCGAGGCATTCCTTTATGGTCTTCCCCAATCCTGAGTCCACGATCCTTCAATCTCTGAGGGTTTTCTCCTTTAACCCAGTTAGCCTTCAATGCCCACTTCTAAGCATAACATGGCACAGGGGCTCAGATATAAACTTGCAGAGCAAGTCTTTCCTGCCCTTAAACCAAATAAAAGGCACCACAACCATCTAGAAAGGAGCAGAGTAAAGACAAGAGGTCTCCAGCCACCACAGGCACAAGCACCAAATCAGTGTCCAGTTGCCCTTCTCTCTATGGTCCAGTGAGCAGCCTGTTTGTTGACTTGAATTGTCTGCCGGAATGACAGTCATCTCTGCCTCAACACATTGCTTAGCACCCCCATCTGACCCACTCATGGAGGCAACGTCTCCATTCACCAGCCCTGTACATGAGGTGAAGGGGGGTCCTGGAAACCTGGCTGGGAGTTGTAGCCTGGAATGGAGACCTACCCCTCACACATCTGATCATGGTGAAACTAGACAGAACCAAATGTCCTACCTCATCTGAATAGCCGCGGACCCCTACTTCTATTACATTAATATAATAATTTAGACACTCTATATAAGTACCTAACTGATGGGGTTCAAAACATACTATCCAAAACATTGAAACTTGGCATATTATTTTAACCTGAAGGTATTTGAAAAACAGCCTGTGCAGGAAGGTCTCTCTGACCTTCTCCTCACCATATATCTTAAAGCAGGTCAGTAAACAACAAAAAGAAAAGAAAAGGAAGGGGGGGAGGGGGGGAGGGAGGGAGGAAGGAAGGAAGGAAGGAAGGAAGGAAGGAAGGAAGGAAGGAAGGAAGGAAGGAAGGAAGGAAGGAAGGGAGAGAAAGAAAAGAAAAAGAAAGAAGAAAAAGAAAGGAAGGAAGGAAGGAAGGAAAGAAGGAAGGAAGGAAGGAAGGAAGGAAGGAAGGAAGGAAGGAAGGAAGGAAGGAAGGAAGGAAGGAAAGGAAGGAAGGAAGGAAGGAAGGAAGGAAGGAAGGAAGGAAGGAAGGAAGGAAGGAAGGAAGGAAGGAAGGAAGGAAGGAAGGTTGTTACCAGAGGCTGGAGGGGAAGGGAAGGAGTGGAGAAAGGGGAAATGTTGATCAAAGGGTACTAACTTTCAGTTAAATCAGAGAAGTAAGTTTCGATTTTTTTCACTGTATTTTGACCACAGTTAATAATAATGTATTGTACATTTAAAAATTGCTAAAAGAATAGATTTTTAATGTCCTCACCACAAAAAACTTAGTGAAGTGACAGGTATGTTAATTAGATTGACTGAATCTTCCTACAATGTATATGTAGATCAAAACATCACAATGTACCCCATACATATACACAATTACTATTTGTCAATTAAACATAAATCAAAAAAAATATCAAAACTATCAAAGACATGAAAAACAAGGAAAGACTGAGAAAGCATCACAGATTAGAGAGGATTAAAAAGCAAAACAATTAAATGTAGGTAGTATTCTACATTGATTCCCGGAACAGAAAAAAAAAAAAAAAAAAAAAAGACATTAGTACAAAAACTGAATGTCATCTGAAATGTCAGATGTCATCTGGTGACAGATGTCAGATGTCACCAGGTGATATCTGAATTGTCTTTAATTAATAGTGTCATACCAATGTTAGTTTCCTAATTTTGAGAAATGTACTATGGTCATATAATGTTTACATGAGGGGAAGTTGGGTGAAGAATATACTGGAACTCTCTGTATTGTCTTTGCAACTCCTTTGTAAATATAAATTTATTTCAAAATAGAAGTTTTTAAAAAGCAATAAAGAAACATAAATAATCTTATGCAAATAAATTCAGTAACTTAGATAAAAAGGAAAATCCTTGACAATATATTTTTATTAAATCACAAAAATAAAACATAAAATAACATATCTATCAACAAAATTAATAATAAATTTAGAAAAATTACAGGTTAAAAAGCCTAAACACTAGCAATAAACAACTGGAAATCAAAACTAAAAAAATACAATTTACAACAGGTTTTAAAAACTTCAAAAACTTGAACTAAAACTAAAAATATACAAGCACTTTTTACTGAAAACTACAATATATTGCTGAGAAAAAACAGAAGACTGAAATAAATGAATAATGCTTATTGATTAGAAGACTCAATATTGTTAAGATACACAGTCTCTGTAAACTGGGATACATGTTCAATGCAATCCCTATCAAAATTCTGCAGGTTTTTTTGGAGAAATTGATGATTTGATTAAATAATTTATATGAAATGACCAAAATAGATAACACAACTTTGAAATAAAAGTAACAAAGAGAATATATAGTTCTTGGTTTTAAGACCTGTAAAATTAAAATAATCAGGAAAATAGGGAGGGAGGCAAGATGGTCAACTAGACATAGCCAAGAAATTCCCCCACCAGGACAAGCCAGAATATCAAGTAGACTGCCATACTCCAAACAGATCATCTGAGAGAACGCACTGAAAATGGTTAAAGAGATAATCCAGATGCTAGGGCTTAACCAAGAGGAAGCTAGGACACCTGCACAGAGTTGTCAAGTGCTAGGACATGCTCTAGGCCCTAAATGACTCCTAAGAAAAAGGGGAGTAGTGAAATAAATGTGTAGCAGCCCACTCTTGCCACTGACCTCTGGAATCATAGCTGCAGGAAGCCCCAAAACCCCATGGACATCTTAGTGGGCAGAGTGAACTGCCTGGAGAGTAGTCAGAGACAACCTGAATCTGCATAAAGCCTAGGTGGTCTGTGTGGGGATGGCTGCAGACGAGAACAGCCATAGGCACCCATCCCCCAAGGTTCTCCATACTCCTCCAAGTGACTCTGATCTGTTTAATCTGCCTGACCTGGAAAAAGCAGGGCTGCATTTCCCATGGTACTGGGGTGAGTCCGATCTGCATGCCCTGCTGTTCATCAGCCCCTCCTGGAGTCCATATCTGGCTGTGCTGACATGCAGCACAGCCTTGGGTAACCTACCTGAGTGGTTTTTGCCGGCAAAGACCACCATAGAGCTCTTACTTGAGGCCCCCATCATCCCACTAGAGTGTTTTTGCTGATAGTCTCCTGCTGGAGTGAGTTTCCTCACCATCCCACCACTGCCCCAGCAGAGCACATTCACCTGTGATGCTCTGCCACCCTGCCTGATATGGTTTGGCTGTGTCCCCACCCAAATTTCATGTTAAATTGTAGCTCCCATAATCCTCATGTGTCACGGGAGGGACCCAGTGGGAGGTAATTGAAATATGAGGGTGAGTTTTTCCCATGCTGTTTTCATGATAGTGAGTAAGTCTCATGAGATCTGATGGTTTTATAAAAAGCAGTTCCCCTGCATGTACTCGCTTGCCTGCCACCACGTAAGACTGGCCTTTGCTCCTCTTTTGCCTTCCACCATGATTGTGAGGCCTCCCCAGCCATGTGGAACTGAGTCCGTTAAATCTCTTTTTCTTTATAAATTACCCAGTATTGGGTGTTTCTTCATAGCTCATGAAAATGGACTAATACAGTAAATTGGTATCAGTAGAGTGGAGTACTGCTATTAAGATACCTGAAAATGTGGAAGCGGCTTTGAAACTGGGTAATAAGCAGAGGTTGGAACCATTTGGAGAGTTCAGAAGAAGATAACAAAATGTGGAAAAGTTAGGAACTTCCTAGAGACTTGGAGAGCTCAGAAGACAGAAAAATGTGGGGAAGTTTGGAACGTCCTAGAGACTTATTGAACGGCTTTGACCAAAATGCTGATAGTGATATGGACAATGAAATGCAGGCTGAGGTAGTCTCAGAAGGAGATGAGGGACTCATTGGGAACTGAAGCAAAGGTGATTCTTGTTATGCTTTAGCAAAGAGACTGGTGGCATTTTGCTCCTGCCCTAGAGATCTGTGAAACTTTTAACTTGAGAGAGATGATTTAGGGTATCTGGTGGAAGAAATTTCTAAGCAGTAAAGCATTCAAAAGAAAGGAGACCATAAAGGTTTGAAAAATCTGCAGCCTGATGATGCAATAAAAAAGAAAATCTCATTTTCTGGGGAGAAATTCAAGCCTGCTGCAGAATTTGCATAAGTAACAAGTCTTGGTTAATCACCAGGACAATGGAAAAAATGTCTCCAGGCCATGTCAGAGATCTTCACAGCAGCCCCTCCCATCACAGGCCTGGAGGCCAAGGAGGGCAAATTGTTTCCTGGGCTGAGCCAGGGTCCCCTGCTGTGTGCAGCCTAGGGACTTGGTGCCCTGCCTCCCAGCCACTCCAGCCATGGCTAAAAGGGACCAAGATACAGGTTGGGCCATGACTCCAAAGGGTGCAAGTCCCAGACCTTGGTAGCTTCCACATGGTGTTGAGCCTGCAGTTGCACAGAAGTCTAGAATTGAGGTTTGGAAACCTCCACATAGATTTCAGAGTACATATGGAAATGCCTGCATGTCCAGGCAGAAGTTTGCTTCAGGGGTGGGGCCCTTATAGCAAACCTCTGCTAGGGCAATGCAGCAAGGAAATGTAGGGTTGGGACCCCCACACAGAGTCCTTCCTGGGGCACTGCCTTAGTGGAGCTGTGAGAAGAGGGCCACCATGCTCCAGACCCCAGAATGGTAGATTTCCTGACATCTTGCACCATGCCCCTGAAATAGCTGCAGACACTCAATTTCAGCCAATGAAAGCTGTCAGGAGGGGGGTTATACCCTGCAAAGTCACAGGGCCAGAGCTTCCCATAACCATGGGAGTCCATCTCTTGCATCAGTATGACCTAGATGTGAGATATGTAGTCAAAGGCAATCATTTTAGAGCTTTAAGATTTGACTGCTCTGCTGGATTTTAGACTTGCATGGGACCTGTAGCTTCTTCATTTTTGTCAATTTTTCCCATTTGGAATAGGTGTTTTTACCCAATGCCTGTATCCCCATTGTACCTTGGAAGTAACTAACTTGCTTTTAATTTTACAGGCTCATAGGTGAAAGGGACTTGCCTTGTCTCAGATAAGACTTTGGACTGTGGACTTTTCAGTTAATGCTGAAATGAGTTAAGATTTTAGGGGACTGTTGGGAAAAGAGGATTGGTTTTGAAATGTGAGGATATGAGATTTGGGAGGGACCAGGGGTGGAATAATATGGCTTGGTTGTGTCCCTACCCAAATCTCATCTTGAATTGTAGCTCCCATAATCCCCATGTGTCATGGGAGGGACCTAGTGGGAGGTAACTGAATCATGGGGATGGGTTTTTTCCCATGCTGTTCTCGTGATAGTGAAGAAGTCTCATGAGATCTGATGGTTTTATAAAAAGCAGTTCTCCTGCACATGGTTTCCTGCCTGCTGCCATGTGAGACATACCTTTGCCCCTCCTTCATCTTCTGCCATGACTGTGAGGCCTTCCCAACCATGTGGAACTCTGAGTCGATTAAACCTCTTTTCTTTAAAAATTAATCAGTTTCTGGAATTTCTTCATAGCAGTATGAAAATGGACTAATACACTACCAGAGTGTTCCCTACACACAGCAACCAAGCTGCCCATACCAGAGCACTTCCTGCCTGTGGATCCCCTGCTGACCCTGCCAGAGCACTTTTGCTAACCACCTTCTGCCAGAGCATATTTGCTTGAGACCCTGCCATTGCCCCCTTAGGAAAGTGTTTTCCAGCTCCCTGCTGGAGCACTTCCCATCCTTAGCATGCCCACTGCCCCTCCACCACCAACAGAGTACTGTTGTAAGTGGTCTAGGAGTACCTTGGCTCCTCCAGCCCAACCAGGGCTCAATCTTGAGAGACAAGAGGACAAAGCTATGGGCCCAGTCCCAGCCACCCAGGGTTAGAGGACATAGCCCAGAAGTGGAGTACTGAGACTTAGCCATATGAAAGTATCCAGAAACAAAGTCATTCAACTATACCCAATTTGTACCATATTCAAATCTTCAAGGGCAATATGGAACATAGAAACAAAAAACCCCATCCAAAGGACAGCAACTAAAAAGGATAAAAAAAAATCAGCCCTCATGGATGAGAAAGAACAAGCTCAAGAATTCTGGCAACTCTAAAAGCCAGAATGTCTTCTTACCTTTAAAGATCACACTAGCTCCCCATCTATAGTTCTTAGCCAGATTTAAATGGCTGAAATGTCAGACATAGAATTCAGAATCTGGATATCAAGAAAGCTTATTGCAATACAAAAGAAAGTTAAAATCCAATTCAAGGAAATAGTAAAACTATCTGAAGAAGACATACCATTTTAAGATAAGACTAAAATGAACTTCTGAAAACGAAAAATTCACTATGTGATTTCAAAATACAATTGGAATCATTAACAACAAAATAGGCTGAGGAAAGTATCTCAGAGCTTGAATTCTGTTCCTTTGAAGCCATAGGCATACAAAAGTAAAGAAAAAAGACTTTTAAAAAATAAGCAAAATCACCGGGAGCGGTGGCTCACACCTGTAATCCCAGCACTTTGGGAGGCTGAGGTGGGTGGATCACCTGAGGTCGGGAGTTCAAGACCACCTGACCAACATGGAGAAACCCCGTCTCTACTAAAAATACAAAATTAGCCACTCATGGTGGCGCATGCCTGTAATCCCAGCTACTCGGGAGGCTGAGGCAGGAGAATCGCTTGAACCCGGGAGGCAGAGGTTGCCGTGAGCTGAGATCATGCCATTGCACTCCAGCCTGGGCAAAAAGAGCAAAACTCCATCTCAAAAAAATAAATAAATAAATAAAAACAAGTAAAATCTCTGAGAAATATTGGATTTTATAAAGAGACCAAACCTACAACTCATTGACATTCCTGCAAGAGGAGAGAGATCAGGCAACTTAGAAAACATTTGAGCATACAATCCACTAAAATTTTCCCAATTTCACTAGCAATGTCAACATGCAACTTCAAGAAATTCAGAGAATCCTAGAAGTTACTATGCAAGACAACCATCCCCTAGACACATAGGTGTCAGATTCTCCAAGGCCAATGTGAAAGAAAAAATGTTACAGGCAGCTAGTGAAAAGAGGAAGGTCACTTACAAATGGAACTCCATAAGACTAACTGTGGACCTTTCAGTTGAAATTCTAAAAGCCAGAAGAGATTGTGGACCTATCTTCAACAGCCTTAAATAAAAGAAATAACATCAGCACAGACTCTTTACGGGTGTTGGGCTGGGTGATGGTCAGGTCTTTCCCTTCTCAAGAGGCCATATCTCAGGCTATCACATGGGGAGAAACCTTGGACAGTACCTGGCTTTCCTAGGCAGAGGTCCCTGTGGCCTTCCACAGTTTATTGTGTCCCTGGGTACTTGAGATTAGAGAATGGCGATGACTTTTAACAAGCATACTGCCTTCAAGCACTTTTTCAACAAAGCACAGCCTGCATAGCCCTAAATCCATTAAACATTGAGTCAACACAGCACATGTCTCTGCAAGCGCGGGGTTGGGGCTAGGGTTACAGATTAACAGCATATCAAGGCAGAAGAATTTCTCTTAGTACAGAACAAAATGGAATCTCTTATGTCTACTTCTTTCTACATAGGCAGTAACAGTCTGATCTCTCTTTTTCCCCCACATTTTCCCCTTTTCTTTTTGACAAAATTGCCATCATCATCATGGCCCATTCTCGATGGTCGCTGTCTCTTCGGAGCTGGTGGGTACACCTGCAGACTAACAACAGACAGAACAGGCACACAAGGATTAATATGAAATTTACAATAGTAGTACTTTTGACGGTCTTAACCCAAGAGACAGAGTTAAGATTTGTGAGACCATCAGCAGCTCTTGCTATTGCCTCAGTTTCTGGTACAAAGTTTAAATGGGCTTTTGATACTTTGAAAATTTGTTCTTTTAATTTGGAAATGTTTAAAGTGAGATTATCTTCTCTTCCCTGTAGATGGCGTCTAACCATGTCCCAGTGATGCTCAGACTCATTATAAACTTAGGGTGTAATACAAAAATCTGACATATTCCAGTCACACTATAACTGGAAACAGTGTTCTAAGCTCATGAGCCTATCTCCCATCCAAATGACAGTTTGTCTAAGATCATTAATTTGATTTGCCAATTTTTGATCAATACCAGATTGTGAATTCCACAATCTTGTAGAATTCTTTTGCCAATTGTTAACAGTTTACTGTCTGAACAGAAGAGCTCAATGCAATTCCTGCCACAGCAGCCATAGCTGTGACTGCAATTAATCCCATAATCACTGCAATTAAAGTAAAAATGAATCTTATAGATCTATTTAAAATGTCTTTTAATACTTCAGTCAAAATATGGACAGATGGTGAGGCCTCCCACGGTTGGTCCATGGACACAGGGATCCACATGCCTTCTCTTGCTCTCACTAGCAGAATATGGTGCTGCCAATTAAAAGTGGAATCAATGCAAGTAAACAATCTGCAATTTTCACAGGTTATAACTTGGGAGTCTGGTTTAGTAAGTATATTTCCTACAACTAGCATATAAGGGGGCTTTATACAACTTTGCAAAGGGACCGTTAGACTGGAATTTAGGTCAATAGTATAAAATGGCTTACGATCTCTTGTTTCTATAGTTTGATTTCCAAATCAAATTCTAATGCGGTATGAAGCCACAGTAAGCCTCCATATGCAGAAGATTGAAATTGGACTCATTTCGTTCACCATATACAAAATTTAACTTAAGATGGATTAAAGACTTAAATGTAAAACCTAAAACTAAAAACCCTAGAAGAAAACCTAGGAAATACCATTGTGAACATTAGCCTTGGCAAGGAATTTATGACTAAGTCCTCAAAAGCAACTGCAACAAAAATAAAAATTGACACATGGGACCTAACTAAACTAAAGAGCTTCTGCATAGCAAAAGCAACTTTCAGTAGAGTGAACAGACAATCTACAGAATGAGAGAAAATACAAGCTATGCATCTGAAAAAGATCTAATATCAAGAATCTATAAGTCACTTAAACAAATTAACAAGAAAAAAACCCATTTAAGAAACTGGGCAACAGATATGAACAGACTCTTCTCAAAAGAAGACATATGTGCAGCCAACAAATATATGAAAAAAAGTTCATCATCACAAATCATTAGAAAAATGCAAATCAAAACCACAATGAGACACTATTTCATAAAAGTTAGAATGGCTGTTATTTAAAAGTCAAAAAATGACAGATATTGGTGAGGCTGCAGAGAAAATGTAACACTTATACACCGCTAGTGCGAATGTAAATTAGTTCAGCTGCTGTGGAAAGTAGTGTGGATATTTCTTAAAGAACTTAAAACATAGCTACCATTTGACCCAGCAATCCCACTAGTGGGTATATACTCAAAGGAAAATAAATTGTTATATTGAAAAGTCACATGTATTTATATGTTCCTCACAGCACTATTCACAATAGAAAAGACAGAATCAACCAAGATGCTCATCAACAGTGGACTAAATAAATAAAAATGTTCATCAGTGGTGGACTGGTACACACATACACCATGGAATACTATGCAGCCATAAAAAAGAATGAAATCACGCCCTTTGCAGCAACAGGGATACAGCTGGAGGCCCTCATTTTAAGTGAACTAATATAAGAACAGAAAACCAAATACTGCACATTCTCACTTATAAATATCAGCTAAATATCGAATACACATGGACACAAAGATAAAAACAATAGACACTGAGGACCACTTGAGGAGGGAGGGTGGGAGGGGGGTTTGTGGGTTGGAAGGCTACCTCTCAGGTGCTATGCTCACTACCTGGATAATGAGATCATTTTTACACCAAGCCTCACTGACACGCAATTTACCTATGTAACAAACCTGCACATATATCCCCAAACCTAAAATAAAAATAGAAAAGAAAAATAATGTCATTTTGTTGAAAAGAAAAAAAAGCAAACAGATCTTCTGATTTTAACCATCCTTGATGAAAACTTGCCATTGTCAAAAGAAAAGCATAAACCAACATTTTCTAGATGAAATCATTGAGGATAACTACCTTGAGAGCCTTTCACCACTTGCAAAAGGGTGGCAGTAAGGGAGAGCTGTGATGGAGGTAAGCACTGGATAGTCCTAAGATGCTAACTTTCTAGTTTATTCATTAAACAAAACTTTATTGTATGCCTTTACTGAAAGATAGTCTTTTATATAAGACAAAATACAAGAAAGAGGAGGAGAATACGGGGTAATAATAAATAAATTAGACATGTGGTTTCTGGTCCTGTATAAGATATTGTATGCATATCATATGAAACATTACCATCCCCATTTCACAGAAGAGGATCCCGCAGTTTGGAGAGTTTAGGTAACTTACAGCTACATAGGTAGTCATGTGAAAAGGTGAAAATTAAATCTAGGTTTAACCTGACTTCTAAATTCTGGCTTTTTTTCCCCACACTACATTGCCTTCCAGGCCAGTCTAGCAGGGGAGGTGGATAACAGGAAAATACAATGCAATGTGATGAGTGCTAGATAACCAAGATAATTAATTCTCCCTGAAGGAGCTTTGGAAGTCTCAAGAAAGAGGTGACATTTGAGTCAGGTTTTATTAATGATTAGGAACTCACCAGGTAGAGCCCAGAAAAAGCATGCTTGGAAGCCTGTGAAATGGACTTGAGGTTGTACAGAGAATGACAAGGAGTTAGGGTGGTCTGGAATACAGAATTGGTAGGGTTGTTCAATTTCCAGAGATAAGGGTAAACAGTCCATTTTGAGTCTAGATTGAGAAATGCTGTAGATGTCAAACAAAGGAGTTTATATTTAATTTTACAGACAATGGGGAGTCACTGGAATGCTTGAACAATGTGACTTTAAGATGATTTTGACAATGTATGGAGACTAGATCAAAGGAGAGAGATGGTAAGTGGGAAGATCTGGTAGACATATGGCGGTAACCCACTTGAGAACTAGATTTCCAGAAATGGAAGAGCATCAGTAGAAATGGATTGATGCAATGGAGTGAATACAATGTAGGGCATGAACTTGACTGGTCATAGTAAATATCTGGATAAATATGAAGATGGAAGAACTTCTCTTAGTGTCAGGCTTAGGTGACTGTGTGAATGTGAGAGAATGTAGAAGAAACAAGTTGGGGTGGGAGGACACTAATTAGGAAAGTCAGTCTTCCTCTTCTGTTTACTTACCATGGAATGCTCACACATTTTCTCAGTGTTCCAATTTCAGCTTGTAGCATGAAAAGAACAAAAAATTATCTCTGATTACAGTAAGGGCTCAGTTTTATTTTGGATGTCTCCCCTCAGCTCACCACTACTTCCTAATGCCACATCTGTGATATATTCCAGCCAACAGAGCATCACATTTGCTTTTGACATCCACCTTTCAATACTATGTAATTTTTCCCTGCTTGTAGGTAAATCAAAATGTGGCAGACACTGGCTAGCTAGTCATCAAATTTGTTTTCCTTTCTTCCATGCCCACAGCTGGGCCATACTTCCTAGACTCCCTTGCTGTTAGATGTAGTGATATGACCAGATTCTAGCCAATAAAAACTGGAAAGACATGAGAGATGCTGTTGCCAGACCTGACTGTGAAAACTTACTGCACAGTCCTCCACTCTTATTTTCCTCTGTGCCAGCTGGATGTCAGTGTCCAAAGTGTCCTTGAAAGTCACATGTTGAAGACACCAGAGTTTCTGCAAACCTGAACGACAGCATGGTGTGTATTCTTCTCTCCCCAGCCCCATCTCCCCAGTGCTGCTGCTGTTAGACTTAACAAAAGCTAGAAATAAACTTCTACTGAGTTAATACACCGAGATTTCAGGTTTTATCTTTTAAGCCACAGAGATCCCGGAGTTTATCTGCTAAAACACCAATGCTGCAACTCAGCTGATAATGGACTCTATCCCACCTGTGATACAAATCTGGGTTTCTAGCCAATAGCAGCTTTTAAATTCCATTTATTTGGAGACTATAAAATTAATTCACACACCAAACACCTGTTTAGCCTCCTACATAGGGAATCTATGTCCACAAGTGCCTCATACTACAGAGTTTCCACCTGCAGTCTTTTCTCAGGCTGAGTTCTAGACTGAGACCAGTGTTCATGGGGACCCACCTTGGGCATAGAAAGCCATGGAGGCCTGAACAGCTAACCAGACGGTTAGAAACATCACTCTGACTAAACCTTACAGAGTGTGCCCTCACACATATGTCTTCTCATCCTTGGGATGAGGGTCACCAAGGGCCCTCATAGCCACATAAGAAAGTTACCTAGTATAGGAAAATGACAGAACCAAGGACTGAAGGCTGAACTCTCAGTGGCTGAAGAGAGACAGAGAGCAGTGATCCATGTTCTTTACTTTTCTTTGTAACTTTTATTGACATATATATTGAGAAAAGTCCACACCTCTCTAGTGTGCCGTGCAAGGAATTTTCCCAAACTGAACACCATCACGTAAATCAGCGTCCAGATTGAGAAAAAGAACATTACCAGTATCCCGGAAGCTCTCAGGGTTCCTTCCCATCACATTTCCCCAAGAGTATTCTCTCTCCTGACTTTTCACAGCACAGCTTCATTCTGCCTGCTTTTGAACTTTATACAAGTGGAAGTACTCAGTCTATATTCTGTATCTGGCTTCTGGCTTTTTTTTAACTTTATGTTTGTATGGTTCATTCATGGTGTCCCACATGATTTGTTCATGATTGATGATGAATGGCATTTTATTGTATGAATAAGTCACAATGATGTACCCATTCTATAGTCAAGAGACCCCTTGCATCATTTCCAGTTGGGAGATATAACAAATAGTGTGGTATACACATTTTGTACATCTCTTCTGGTGAACATATGTAAGCAATTCTGTTGGCTATTTTGGGGTCATGTCCTGTGCATTCATTCAGCTTTAGTAGAAGTTATTGAAAAGCTTTCTAAAATGGTTGTACCAACTCCTTGTTCTCTGAGGTAGACACCCTACAAATAACCAAAGTACCAGGAAAATGATGAGTTAATTTGGGGAGATACTGAATCTGAGATGACTATGGAACAGCCAAGGAAAATTAAGAGAAAATTGTTGACTCCAGGGATCTGAGGCTCAGGAGGAGGATCTAGGCTGGATCCTTCTATTGGATCCTCCTCCAATAGAAGGAGCCCAAGGAAAGATGTGATCATCAGCAAAAAGATGACAGAGGAAGTCAGCTCAGATGAAATGCCCCAAGTATAGTGTGAGGCATAAGAAGGGAAGAGGACCTGGTATTCAAGAGGAAAGCAGGGACAGAGAAGCTGGAGTGGGAGGCAGGCTAACAAGCACCTTTCCCACTAACAGAGACCAGGGTGTCATATGGGAGAATTGGGTTCACTCTGTGCTCTTTGGAAACTGACAGAGTATTTAAGGAGATTGATTATGTTACATTCTCTGAAATTTAGATTGAACAAAACTTTCTCCAGACTGTGCATTTACTCTGGCTTCATTACTAATTCCCCCAGTTCTTTCCTGTACATTTGGTATAGGAAAGCACAATCCACAGAGAAGAAATAGCTTCTGGCATTTTTCCTTTTAACAATAATTCAAACACCTCATTAGATTTGAGTTGGCTTTAGATAGTGTTCCCTGTGACAGTTTGACTTACTGCAATGGGGTTCAGCATCTTTATTATATAGGCAACTCTGAAACCTACCACCCCAACATTTCAGGCTGGTTTCTTTCTAACCTTAGTAAATTTCTCTATCATGTTGCTGATGGACTCTATTTGTTCAGGCACTTAAATGTTGCATATCCTTCTATCTCAAAAGGCAGGTGGCTGCTCCCCATAAGATTGTTGTCTTTTCTGCAGGCTGTGATAATCAGATACATTTTTAAGAAAACAGATGTGTAATTACTGGGGCTGGCTTTTAGGCACCATGATGAAATTCAATTCGTTTGAAGATCGAAGATTAATGAAATATGGTCCCTTCTTTCATGGGCTTGACAACTGAATGTGAGCAAGAAGACAAACACAATTAGCTCTAGTACAATGCAGAATGGTATAAATACTAAAGCAGAGTACAAGCAGCATGTTGTGGAAGGAAACAGGAGTCAGTGCTCCCCCTTTAATACTGACTGATGATTAGTATAAGCTTCCAAAGAAAGTAAAATTAGTTTGAAAAATGAGAGGAATTCTACCAATAGAAGGTGCCCAAAGAGAGAGGAAAGAGCACCAGAAAAATGCTAAGATGAAAAAGTAGACACTAGATATATTCCAAAAGAACCAGCATTTGGTGTTTTTTTTTTTTTTTTTTTTTTTCTTTGAGATGGAGTCTCATTCTGTTGCCTAGTATGGAGTGCAGAGGCACGATCTTGGCTCACTGCAGCCTCCGCCTCCCTAGTTCAAGCAATTCTCTTGACTCAGCCTCCTAAGTAGCTGGGATTACAGGTGAATACCACCACACGCAGCTAATTTTTTGTATTTTTAGTAGAGACAGGTTTTCACCATGTTGGCCAGGCTGGTCTCGAATTCCTGATCTCAGGTGATCCCCCCAGACTCGGCCTCCCAAAGTGCTGGGATTACAGGTGTGAGCCATTGTGCCCGGCCAACAAGGCCAGCCAACAATGATTCTTAAAAGCGTAGTCCCTAGATAAGCAACATCAGTGTCAACTGGGAACTTGTTAGAAACGCAAAATTTCAAGGCTCCCACTTAGGCTCACAGAATCAGAAATGCTGGGCATAAGGCCCAGAAACACGTGTTTTAACAAGACATCCAGGTGACTCTGAAGCACACTTAGATTTGAGAACCCCTGAAATAGAGGGTAATGTGCATGCAGTGATATGATGTGAGATGAGGCTGGAAATGCATGGTGAATCTGAATCACGGTGAGCTTAGAATGCAAGCACAGGGGTGGAATTTTGTTGTGTAAGCAACAGGGAGCCAATGTAGAATTTTGAGCAGAGGAGTAGCATGATCAGAACTGTGCTTTAGAAAGAAAACTCCAACAGCAGGTGGGTAATGCATTGGCAAAAGGGGTAATTGGGCATAGGGAGCTAACACTTAGAAGCCTATACTTGTGAAATAGTTGTCAAAGAGAACATATACTCCAGTCCAAGGTGGTGAACATAAGAGTCATCATTATCTTTATGAGAGAATAATTCTTTAGTTAAACAAATATTCACAATTTGGCTCTCTAATAGAAGATCCCAGATCATTGTACTTTTATAGTAGCAAGAAAAAAAATTGACATTCAAGAATTTACTCAGTATCATGTATTAAGTGTCATATATATTAACTCATATAATCTATGCATCAACCTTAATCTAAAAGGGTTAGACACTTTCCAACAGCATCCAGATAGGAAATAAGAAAGGGAGACCATAATTGAGTTGGACAGAAAAAAATCCAACCCAGGACTATATAAAACATTTTTTGTTCTGGTCCACCATGCAGCTAACATTGAGCCTGGCTTCAATTTGACTATAGCCATCTCTATGACAGTATGGAGACATAGAAAAATAGACCCAGTTCTCAGCTGCAATTTTCTCAGAACTCTTCCACTTATCTGCCACCCAGTTTACCACACCCCCTTCAAAAAGAATCATGAACACTCCTTCTCTATTATGCCAGCCACATAGCTTTCTCGGCCTGTTCGTCTATTGAACCTTAACATATTGAACTCTTCCTACATTGAAATTGCCTATGCAAAGTTTCATTTTTTAGTCACCTGGTAGTACTTTGGTAGCAGAGACACATAGGAATTGGAGATCATGCGGTTCAATCCCACCACCCCCATTTTACATACATACGGGATAGAGACCAGCAAGGACAAGAAGTTACCCAAGGCATTTATAGAACTAAAAGCAGTTATTTTTTGTTCAGAGCTCTTTCTACCTCACCACGATCTGTTTTGTGAAAATCTTCTTCCATCGTTACTCAGCAGTCAGCTTCTGAAACAGAGGCTTACACATAGTAGGTACTCAGTAAATATTTTCTTATTGAACAAATGAAGTCTGAGTCAATGAATTCTAGTCAGTACCCTCCAGTCATACTTCATTCATCCTCAACTCTTCCTTTTTTCCCAGTCTTCAAAGCTTAACTGATTCCTCCTCCTTGCAGCACACAAAAAGACAATCATATTACCTTCCCTTTAACTGATGTGACACCAAAAAGGACACAATTTCATTCTTTAAATTAAAAAATCACATGCAATTATTTCTATGTTAAAAAGCTATGTGTGCTTTGAATAACTATGCAGAATGTGAAGGGATTTCTATTTTTTTTTTTAGAAAGCAATTTTATGATTTATAAATGCCTACAGCAAAATACAACAAGCTGTGATAAACAAGTACCCTGGGATGTACATTGAGAAATACTGTGTATATCAATTTGATTATTAGTAAATAGATGTTTTCGAAGGGACTAAAAATGAAGTTTCCTTCAAGGAGATTAAACTTCTTTGTTGGCAGCAGCTTAAACAAATGTTTACACAGCTACATTATTTGACCTACCAACATTCATTATGTTAATCCATTAACTGGAATGTGCAGAAGTAGTTTCACTTATTCTCTTTTCTGGGGGAAAAAAAGTGAGTTCTTCTCTAAGTCTCTTCTGCTTAGAAAGCCTGGAAATGAGTTTGGATATTTCAGTGTGATTAGAATCTAATAAACAATAAGTTAAATGAGTTTTTCTTCAATGATTCAGGACTTTGTGGGACCACCACATCTTAATTTTGAATATATCTTGGCGTTTTCCAACTTTGTTTCCTTCTGGTCGTTCAATCAAACAATATTCCTGAGCAGTTGCTATGTGCCAGACCCTGGGCTAGAGACTGGAGAGCCAGCGGTGCTTCCTCCACCTCCTATACCTATGCATTGATTAGGTTCCTGATGGTCAGGATTTTCAATATAGAGCAAATGGGAGATTGCTACCCTGACCACACCCTAAACAAAAACCAGTAGGAAGCTGGACTTGTTGGGGTATCCTCTATTTGAAAAGCACTCATTTTAGATCAGCTTGGTTCACATTTACTGAAGATCTGTTAGGTTCTAGACCCAAGGCTAAACCCTGAAGACACAGAATACTAGACTTATCCTCAAAGGGTTTAGTGAGGGATACAGATGAGTAAGTAGATGATTAACACTGAGACAGATCGGCAGAGAAGATATTAGGTCCAGAAGAGGTGCACCTAATCTAGATCAGAGAAGTCTGCAGACTTCCACTCTGGGAGAAGGTCAGAGAAGGCTCCCTGGACGAAGTGGCAGGGAGGAGTGAGTTAGCTAGGCACAAAGCGGGAAAGGGTGTATTCAGACAAAGCAAACTGCACAAAGACCTGAAATCTACTGAAGTAATTCTCCTTGGCCTTGCAGAAATGATGTTGAGGGCAGCAGCAGCAAGAATGAAGGCATCTCAGGTGTTCCCAGCAAGGAAGACCTCCTTGCCATCCTAGACTTGTTCTGTGCCGGCATAGTAGAAAGGGAGGAGGGCACCCTCTCTAAGGGTGTCAACAGTACTTGGTACAGCTGGGACTACAACAGGAACTCGCTTTTTATTTTATGAATTTTAATGCAGATTTTCTCAAAGTGTAGTTTGAGACCCACATGCACCAGAATCACATGGGCTACTTTTTAAAAACTTTAAAAAGTGATTTCCAACTTTTTAAGTGGTTTTAAAGTTTAAAAACTTTAAATAGTGGTTTCCACAGGCCACTGTACACCTGCTCAGTCAAAGCTCTAGGAGTGGGTACAATAGTTTAAATTTTCTACAAGCATCCAGATAAGCATTGGCACATGAGCATTGGGAATCACTTTTAATGAGATTAGAGCAGGAATTCTCAACCTTAGATGGACATCAGAATAACCTGGGGAGCTTTTAAAACAAAGGAATTCCCAGGGCCCACTCCCAGATTTTCTAACATATGTGGTCTTGGTTAGGGGTGAACATTGGCGTGTTTTTCAAGCACCAGAGGTGATTCTAATGTTTGGCTAAAGGTGCTCTGATGACCATTTGAGAGTAAAATCAGAGATACCACACATCAAAATGTGTGGAACTTACTAAAAGCAGAGCTTTGGAGGAAAGTATTGACAATAAAGGCTTATATTAAAATGAAAAAGGGTTTCAAATTAGTAATCTAAAATTTTATCTTAAAAAACTAGAAAAGTAAGCAAAACAAATCTGAAACAAGCAGATGAAAGGAAAAATAAAGAGCAGAAATCAAGGACACTCTGAACAGAGATGACAAAAACAGTGAAATCAATAACTGGTAGTTTGACAAAGCCAGCAAAATTGATAGACCTATAGCCAGATGGCCCAAGGGAAAGAGAAGAAAACAAAAGTTTCAAATTTTAGGAATGAAAGAGAAAACATCATTACAGACCATACAAACCATTAAAATATAAAAATACTACAAGCAATTGTATACCTTAATCTCCAAAATTTTGATGATACAGACAAATTCCTTAAAAGATGCAAATTGCCAAAACGTCATGAGAGAAAGGAAGAAAGAGGGAGAGGATCTATTTCAAACTTACTCTTTTTTTTAAATTATACTTTAAGTTCTGGGATACATGTGCAAAACGCCCAGGTTTGTTACATAGGTATACATGTGCCCCATGGTGGTTTGCTGCACCCATCAACCCATCACCTACACTAGGTAGTTCTCCAAATGCTGTCGCTACCCTAGCCCCCCATCCCTGACAGGCCCCGGTGTGTGATGTTCCCCTCCCTGTGTCCATGTGTTCTCATTATTCAGCTACCACTTATGAGAGAGAACATGTGGTGTCTGATTTTTTGTTCCTGTATTAGTTTGCTGAGAATGATGGTTTCCAGCTTCATCCATGTCCCTGCAAATGACATGAACTCATCCTTTTTTATGGCTGCATAGTATACCATGTGTATATGTGCCACATTTTCTTTATTCTATCATCGATGGACATTTGGGTTGGTTCCATGTCTTTGCTATTGTGAATAGTGCTGCAATAAACATATGCCTGCATGTGTCTTTATAGTAGAATGATTTATAATCCTTTGGGTATATACCCAGTAATGGGATTGCTGGGTCAAATGGTATTTCCATTTCTAGATCCTTGAGGAATTTCCACACTGTCTTCCACAATGGTTGAACTAATTTACATTCCCACCAACAGTGTAAAAGCGTTCCTATTTTTCCACATCCTCTCCAGCATCTGTCGTTTCCCGACTTTTCAATGATCACCATTCTACTGGTGTGAGATGGTATCTCATTGTGGTTTTGATTTGCATTTCTCTGATGAACAGTGATGATGAGCTTTTTTAATATGTTTGTTGGCCACATAAATGTCTTCTTTTGAGAAGTGTCTGTTTATATCCTTTGCCCACTTTTTGATGGGGTTGTTTTTTTCTTGTAAATTTGCTTAAGTTCCTTGTAGATTCTGGATATTAGCCCTTTGTCAGATGGATAGATTGAAAAAAATTTCCCCCATTCTGTAGGTTGCCTGTTCACTCTGATGATAGTTTCTTTTGCTGTAGCATTTATTCTTAAAGAAGATAAATTATAATTTAAAAAAACAAAACAAACAAACGCCTCCTGGCTCAGGGGGCTTTACTTGTAAATTCTGCCAAGTATTTAAATAAGAAATATTTCCAATTCTACACAGCCTCTTCTAGAATTACAATAAGAGACAATACTTCCAAACACATTTTATTGATGCAGGATTTTTTACTCCTTAGCTCAGCTAGATCTGGATTCTTGTCTCACAACCAGGAAAAATCAGGCACACAGACATAAAAGAGTGAGTAGAGTACAATTTATTAAGCAAAAGGAAAGTTCTCAGCAAAGAGCAGGGTCCTGAAAGCAGGTTCCCAATTGCCCCCTTCACAGTTGAATACAAAGGCTTTTATATAAAAGCTGATGAGGCTGGGTTCCCTATTTGTATAAGGTGCAAATTCCTGGTGGCTCCACTCCCTCCCCCAAGGGTGCACATGGGCCCTTATTCTGCTGTGGGCACATTCAGGCAAGACCAATATGCAACTTCCCTTATCTGTACAAGACATCTGGTGTAAGCACTTGTGGGGCTGGTCAGGAGATTCTCTGGGGACCTGCCCTATCTGCCTGGGAGAGTTCTCTTCGTCCTGCCTCTGTCATTTCCCCAGGTGCCTTTAACAGACGTTAGAATAGAGAGGAAGGCCAGTCTTAACTGCTTCCTGCTGACAGGGGGCGCTGTTTTGGGAAAACGACAATTAGATCTCCCTCAGAGGCATATGTAAGGGTCACTGGTAAAAAGGAGTCATCGTTTGAGGCTCCAGTTACATGACTGTTTGGAGTTTGACGGTCTAAAGGTGAGAAAAGAAAAACTGGGTTATTAGAAGACATGCATCAAAACAAAACAAGTGGTGGTAAGGACCCGAAGGCTGCCAACATGCCCAGATAACTGGTGGCTATAGTTATGCCTGCTAAGATTTGGGTGCTTGGGGCTTGGCTTTGGTTAGCTCCCTTGGTCTTATTTTCCCAAACAAAGAAAACTCCAGGTTATGGGCACCCTATTTACTCCCATCACCCAGCAGGATTTGCAGGATAATTGCTCAGAATTAAAATATTGATCCAGATTTTTACAATACCCAACCCTTTTGTTTCTTCTGAGATGTAGCCAGAGATCGCTGGTAAGTTCACAGGAATAAGCAGGGTTATCTAAAATGTAGGCAAAAACTTTAAAACAATGAATGAGATTAGAATGTAATGACAAATGTATGATAAGTTTTGAAACATAATTTTTCTCTCTCCAGTCCTCATTTTTGTCAAAAACAAATCATGATAGGACTGAGTTGTTTGCAAAATAAACTTTAGTCTCTTGGCTTGATTATTTGTATAAAGTGCAGCAAGAATAATTATTTGTCACATTGGCTTTTCAGTTGGCTTTGATGGAACTCTGTTCCACAAGGAATCTCAGGTAAGACCTATTACAGCTGAGCCCAGCCGGGCGTTTGTACCCTCAAATACCTATGAGTTGTGTAAATTCCTCTCTTCTTGAGGTCCCAAGAATATGGGGCTCCTGGGTCTGTTAGCAAGTGACATTTTTTACTCACAGCAGGTGAGGAACCCTGTGCAGGGACTGTGTAGACAAGGTATGAGGCCAGGTTTCCCAAAGGGCTCTTATTGGCTCTGCAAGTCAAGCTTGATTCCTTAAAGGGAAGCACACCCTTCCATTCAAAGCCTGAGTAAAACAATCAGTTTCTCTAATTGTGTCCTGTTGCAACAGAAAATGGATTCTTATTGCACTGATGCAAATAATTATATTGCCATAAGTCAAGAACACTCACAAATGGTTTCCAAATTCTGGAGAAGCCAGGCAGAGAAAAACAAATATGTTCCAAATTTCATTCACAGGAAGATACCTTACTCAATTACTAAAGACTGCAAGTAGCTCAAAATAAAAGTTTCCTGGACTCTGAAAAACAAAACAAGGATCAGCAACCCTTTAAGCAAAAAGATTAAAAAGATTACTTCAGTTTTCTGTCAGTTCAGTCCATTCTGTTAACTGTTGTTCTGCTTAATATTCATGAACATTTCAGTTCTTTGTGAGTCTTATATGTTCTTCCTTTATGCCAATGTCAAAATCTCCAAAGTTATCAGAAACCTGCATTGAGAGCACGTCAAACTCCTATAGCTGATTATAAACCATCTTTTGAAAAAGGCTCAAAGCAAGACAACAATTGTCTGTGAATGACAAAATATCCAGGGTAGTTGTAGTTACAGTCAAACACAATTGACAAAAAAATTTGCTTATTTCTGTGGTTTACAATAGTTTAACATAAAAACCTTAATTATGATTGATAGCATATACTCAGACATTAGAATTTTAGACACCCCATACAATTTTGTAACATATATTAATATTATTTACTAAAATATAACCTAAAGAGATTGAACATCACTTTGACAACCCCACATAACTAAATACGTCAAATAATCCTGTTTACCTCCCTGTAGCATCCACAAGGTAGGGGTCAGAAAAGACAATTTTTGAAGCTGAAGTTTGATTTGGGGAAGCCTATTAAATATATTAGAGGTTCAAAGCATTGATATTATGAAATAAAATTCCAAATTACCATAAGTCATTTATTTTAGCCAAAATGGTGACTCAAAAATTTTTTAAAAGGCAAAAACCTTTCATTATTGTTTACTATTACATGAAAATATTGTTCAAGGGAGAAAAAGCCAAATTTTACACTTGCATTAGTCTATTAATGTCAACCTCAATTTTTTATGGATCAATAATTTTTTTATTTTTATTAATTTTTATTTTACTTTAAGTTTCGAGATACATGTGTAGAATGTACAGGTTTGTTACATAGATATACATGTGCCATGGTGGTTTGCTACACCTATTGACCTGTCCTCTAAGTTCCCTCCTCTCACCTCTACCCCCCCAACAGGCCCCAGTGTGTGATGTTCCCCTCCCTGTGTCCATGTGTTCTCATTGTTCAACCCCCACTTATGAGTGAGAACATGCGGTATTTGGTTTTCTGTTCCTGTGTTAATTTGCTAAGAATGACAGCTTCCAGCTTCGTCCATGTCCCTGCAAAGGACATGATCTCATTCCTTTTTATGGCTGCATAGTATTCCGTGGTGTATATGTGCCACATTTTTCTATATCCAGTCTGTCATTGATGGGCATTTGGGTTGGCCATGTCTTTGCTATTAGAAATAGTGCTGCTGGCTGGGCGTGGTGGCTCAAGCCTGTAATCCCAGCACTTTGGGAGGCCGAGACGGGTGGATCACGAGGTCAGGAGATCGAGACCATCCTGGCTAACACGGTGAAACCCCGTCTCTACTAAGAAATACAAAAAACTAGCCGGGCGAGGTGGCGGGCGCCTGTAGTCCCAGCTACTCGGGAGGCTGAGGCCGGAGAATGGCGTGAACCCGGGAGGCGGAGCTTGCAGTGAGCTGAGATCCGGCCACTGCACTCTAGCCTGGGCTACAGAGTGAGACTCCATCTCAAAAAAAAAAAAAAAGAAATAGTGCTGCAGTATATGTGTGCATGTGTCTTTATAACAAAATGATTTATATTTCTTTGGGTATATACCCAGTAATGAAATTGCTGGGTCAAATGGTATTTCTGGTTCTAGATCCTTAAGGAATCACTGTATTGTTTTCCACAATGGTTGAACTAATTTACATTCCCACCTACAGTGTAAAAGGATTCCTATTTTTCCACAACCTCACCAACATCTACTGTTTCTTTACTTTTTAATAATCACTATTCTGACTAGCAAGAGATTATCTCATTGTGTTTTTGATGTTGCATTTCTCTAATGATCAGTGACATTGAGCTTTTTTTCATATGTTCATTGGCCACATAAATGTCTTCTTTTGAGAAGTGTCTGTTCATATCTTTTGCACATGTTTTGATGGGGTCAACCCCAATTTTTTTAAATGAAACCTTATAGATATTTCTATCCAATCTTAGTCATTTGACCATGAAGTAAGATTCTTATAAACCTTTTATAACCCTTTAAAAAATTTTGTTAATATGTTCACACACAGAGTTTCTTTTACAAGATTATTTTTACAAACCTTCCACCATTTGTTTAAACCTCTAGCTTTATCTTATCTAACTCAAAACAATCCTTTAATCGTTGGGAGAAATTTACATTCCTATGCCTTCTAATACTCTTTTACTAAAAATGCATTTTACTTTCCTTACACACCTTGCATATAAATCTATTTCCAGTAGTCTCAAGTACATGTTATAATGGCAACTCTTAGCAATTTTTAATTTTAATGTAAAACCTGTTATTTTAATTATGTACCACGCTGTGGCTCTTTCCAGCATAGTTAAGGGTCTGGTTAATTCCATATGTCCCCAGGCTTTACTAGTTGTGAAGCAGGTAAGTCAAACAGTTCTCAAAGACAAAGAAGCAGTTTACAACCTTAAAACATTTAGCAAACCTAGTATCTGACCCACATAATTTAGACCACATATTTACATTTTGAAGACATTTGTATTTTACCAACTATCTTCAAAACTGTTTTTATTCCTTAAAGATTAAAGTCACATTAACTAAAAGGCATTACAGCTTTTATTTTTCCTTCAAAAAAAATTTGATATAAGCACTTATTTTTCTTCAGGTCAATCAATTAAAGCTCTTTTTTATATAACCATCCACACATGATACATATATGATGATTATACAGACAGACAGAAGAAGACCTCGTAGTTGTAAGATTTTTCATTTGCCAATCTCCTAATTGGATTATTGGCTTCAGGGTGGAGCCTTCCAAGAAACAGGGCTAGGAAAGTGTGTGGTCTATCAGAGCCTAATAAGCAGATACGGCTGGAAGACAGAAACGGATTCTGAGAGGGATCTATCCACTTTTAATTCCTGGGGTTCCTTGAGGAAAACAGAGGGTTTTTTTTTTTTTTTTTTTTTTTTTTTTTTTTAACCAAAATGGAGTTTGTGGCTCCTTCTCTGCTTTTTCCCAAAGTCTCAGGCTATCAGAAGTTATCTTAGGCCCTGCCATGCATGCACTAAGAGTGGCAAGACAAAATGGAGAAAAACAGTTCGGTTGATTGAGAAAAAAACAAGAAAAGTTCTTTCTTTTTACAGAAAAACAAGTTCCAAGAAGAGAAAAACATAAAGGCCTTTAAAAAAATACCTATAGCTTAGTTATTCATTTTTAATTAAGCTGAGTGCTCCTTAAGAAAATCTTTTCAAATCCCTTATTACTTGACGTTAGCCATGCCAAGTGGCCAATATTTCTGGCCTTTGAACTTTACCAAAGTAACCTCACAGGTGAAAACAAGAAGCCTCAACTACAGTTATGGCTTAACTGCACGTATAGGAAGTATTTTCAAAGAGGTGATAAGCAGTTTTTACAAAATTTAGGATCTTTAAAGGTGGCTCAGAGAAAGGAATATTTAATAAAGGAAGCTGGAAGTTGTTCATGGAGTGAAAGTGAATCAGCAAATGGTAAAAGTCACACAGACATTAACCAGAAAGTACTCGTTCTCTATGCCAAGATTGAACCCAGGCCACCATTATAAAATGGCAGAGACCAAAACCAAATGGTGGTTACAGGTTGCCACGTGGTTACAGCTCATGCTCCCAAAGACATAAAACAAGATGGAGACTTGCAACAAAGTTTGTTACTGACCAGTTTGCCAGGCTGGCTTTGAACACTGGGCTTACAGAGTCCTAGGTCTGCATTCTGTCCTAATGTAGCCTTTATGACAGAACCATACACAAAGACACAAAGCACACCAGATTGGCTACACCTTAAGACTAGCCTCACACATCTTTTTCCCATTAATGAACACTTTATAGAGGATATAAACAGTGATTTTATCATTCATTCAACCAGTTTGCACAGGGGGAGAGAGGCCAGAAGTCTGACTGGTAAAAACTTTTACCCTTTTGCCTGCATGTCAGGCTTCTGGGTTCTCTTCCACGAAACTCAATGTTAAGCCCAGCAGTTTAAGGTTTGGGGAAGTTAACTTGTTCCAGTTTGGGGAATGCATCTGAGGGGAGTACCCTGTGGTATGAGAACACCACTATATATCCTGTGGCATGAGGACACCACTATATATCCTGTGGTATGAGGACACCACTATATACCCTGTGGCATGAGGACACCACTATATATCCTGTGGTATGAGGACACCACTATATATCCTGTGGTATGAGGACACCACTATATACCCTGTGGCATGAGGACACCACTATATACCCTGTGGCATGAGGACACCACTATATATCCTGTGGTATGAGGACACCACTATATACCTGTGGCATGAGGACACCACTATATACCCTGTGGCATGAGGACACCACTATATACCCTGTGGCATGAGGACACCACTATATATCCTGTGGCATGAGGACACCACTATATACCCTGTGGCATGAGGACACCACTATATATCCTGTGGTATGAGGACACCACTATATACCCTGTGGCATGAGGACACCACTATATACCCTGTGGCATGAGGACACCACTATATACCCTGTGGCATGAGGACACCACTATATACCCTGTGGTATGAGGACACCACTATATACCCTGTGGCATGAGGACAGAGGAGGAAAAAGGAAAAATAAGGCATTTTTTTCAAAGGCGTCCCAGTGATTCAGGAGGAGTTTAAGAGAAGCAGAGATTGAAGATGATTGTTTACCCATCTAGAAAGAGGGGAACAGGCATTTCTAGTTCCTTTTCCTTCCTAGTAAATACCTGGGGTATGTGAGGGAGAGAAAGAAGAGGCATCCCTCTCTCCTTTTTCCATCCTTATACCCCCAAGTTCTGGCAACCTCGAACAGGGTGCCACCTCTGGCTGTGAATGTGACTTTCACCCATGTTAATAGGGGACCTCGGGGGTGGGAATTATCCACCTTTACCCTTGCATAGCTTGTCCTCCTGTTGTCAGTAACCTTTGAGTTCCCCAGACCTTGTCAATCTCTTGGATGCTAGCATGACCTCCATCCATGAAACAGGAAAGAGCCTAATCCACAGGAATTAGTCATGCTAAGGTGAAGCTGTGGAGCTGGGTCCTCCTTGAACAAGGGAGTCCTGGCCTAATAAAATGCCTTTCAAAAGTGGAAAAAAAAAAAAAAAAAAAAAGTCTCTCAAAGAAGTTAACACCAACAGCTTAAGTGCGGGGGGAGGGGGGAAGATGCCTAGGGAAAAACTTCTTATGCAAATGGATTCCTCCAACTGAGAGATAAACTTTTAATTGCTGTTTCCTCCCTCCTGGCTTGGCCAGCTGGCCACATGGGGCCCTTGGTCCCTGAGACTGCCCTGAGGCCCGGGCCTGGGCAGTGGTCATGGCTCATTCCCACCCCAAGTGGCCATTGCATGTAGCATGCACATGTGGCAGACATAGAGCCATGCACCCTAGCCAGGAGGGGATAGGGGCAGGAAGCTGCTGCTCACCCGTCCATCCCCTGCGCAAGCCTGTGGCCACTGAAGTGGGAATAGGGGACATGCTTCTAAGAACAGATGGAAATTACATTGTTCTAAATTGCACATCCGATGGCTGGGGCAAGGGCTCATTCTACCCAGTAACAGTTTGCATCAGCCTTCCTAACATTGTAAAAGAGGAGATAGGTGCCATGACCATCCCAAAAGAAAGAATAAAAATGCCATAGAAAAGACTAGACTGGAACAAAGTCAACATTCCCAACTCCTGAGAGCAATCGGTGTGGAGAGGACCCTCCTCTGTAGATGTGCCATCATTCATTCTTAATTGGCTAATCAGAGATTCAGTTTTTCCTCTACCTTC
This sequence comes from Macaca mulatta, assembly GCF_049350105.2. Classification (NCBI taxonomy): domain Eukaryota; kingdom Metazoa; phylum Chordata; class Mammalia; order Primates; family Cercopithecidae; genus Macaca; species Macaca mulatta. The sequence goes on from NC_133418.1 coordinate 107,020,974, forward strand.
AGAAAAATCTGAGGATAAGAAGGCTGTGAAATGAAAGTAAAAGAGGTTTTGGGGCTCTGCATTTTACTCATCCTTCTTCAGGTGCCCATATGGGCCACCAAGATGATGCAGGATTTTTTTACTCCTTAGCTCAGCTAGATCAGGTTCTTGTCTCAAAATCAGGAAAAATTAAGCATGCAGACATTGAAGGGTGAGTGGAGTAGAATTTATTAAGCAAAAGGAAAGTTCTCAGCCAAGAGCTGGGTCCTGAAAGCAGGTTCCCAGTTGCCCCCTTCACAGCTAAATACCAGGGCTGTTATATAAAGGCTGATGGGGCTGGCTTCCCTATTTGTATAAGGTGCAAATTCCTGGTGGCTCCACCCCCTCCCCACAGTGTATATGTGTGCCCTTAGTCTGCTGTAGGAATGTTCAGGCAAACCGCCTGTGCAAGTTCTGCACAAAACATCTGGTGTAAGCACTTGTGGGGGGAGTTGGAGATTCTCTAGGGACCCTCTCTTATCTGCCTAGGAGAGTTCTCTGCCTCCTGCCTCTATCACTATGAGGCAAGCATTAACCTGATACCAAAACCATACAAAGACATTATAAGAAAACAGGACTTCAGAAAAATATCCCACATAAACATATACACAAAGATCCTCAACAAAGTTTAGCAAATTGAAACTAATATATACAAAAAGGATAATATGTCATAATCAAGTAGGATACATGTCAGGTATTCAACTGACTCAACTTTCAAAAACCAATCAATATAATTCGCCATAGGAATAGACTAAAGAGGGAAAAGCATATCATCATTTCAACAGATGCAGAAAAAGCCTTTGACTAAATTCAATATTCATTCATAATAAAAATTCTCAGGAAATTAGGAATAGAAAGGAACTTCAATCTGATAAAAGGCATTTTGTTAGTCCATTCTCACACTGTTATAAAGATACTACCTGAGACTGGGTAATTTATAAACAAAAGAGGTTTAATTGACTCACAGTTATGCATGGCTTGGGAGGCCTCAGAATACTGACAATCATGGCAGAAGGGGAAGCAGGCACCTTCTTCACAAGGCGGCAGGAGAGAGGGAATTGAGAGCAAAGGAAAACACTGCCACTTTTTAAAACCATCAGATCTCGTGAGAACTCACTGTCTATCACGAGAACAGCATGGGGGAGACCACCCCCATGATCCAATCACCTTCCTCCCTAGACATGTGGGGATTATAGGTCCCTACCTCAACCCATGAGAATTTAATTCAAGATGAGATTTGGGTGGGGACACAGACAAATCATATCATTCTGCCCCCGGCCCCTCCCAAATCTCATGTCTTTTTTACATTTTAAAACCAATCATGCTTTTCCAACAGTCCCCCAAAGTCAAAAGTCTTTTAACTCAAAAGGCCAAGTCCAAAGTCTTATCTGAGTCAAGGCAAGTGCTTTCTGCCTATAAGCCTGTAAAATCAAAAGCTAGTTAGTTACTTCCAAGACACAATGGGGGTACAGGCATTGGATACATGCTGCCATTCCAAATGGGAGAAATTGGCCAAAACAAAGGAGCTACAGGCCCTATGCAAGTCCAAGATCCAGTGGGGGCCGTCATTAAATCTTAAAGTTCTGAAATGATCTCCTTTGACTCCATGTCTCACATCTGTGTCATGCTTATGCAAGAGGTAGGCTCCCATGGTCTTAGGCAGCTGCACCTCTGTGGTTTTGCAGGGTACAGTACCCCCAACACCCTCTCCCTGGCTGCTTTCATGGGCTGGCATTAAGTGTCTGCAGTTTTTCCAGGCACATGGTGCAAGCTGTTGGTGGATCTGCCATTCTGGGGTCTGGAGGATTGTGGCCTTTTGCTCACTGCTCCACTAGGCAGTGCCCCAGTGGGGACTCTGTGTGGGGGCTTCAACCCCACATTTCCCCTTTTCACTGCGCTAGCAGAGTTTATCCATGAGGGTTTCGCCCCTGCAGTAGACATCTGCCCGGACAGCTAGGTGTTTCCATACATCCTCTGAAATACAGACAAAGGTTCCCAAACCTCGATTCTTGACTTCTGTGTACCCACAGGCCCAACACCACGTGGAAGCTGCCAAGGCTTGGGGCTTGCACTCTCTGAAGCAATGGCCCATGCTGTAACTTGGCCCCTTTTAGCCATGGCTGGAGCTGGAGCAGCTAGGACACAGGGCACCAGGTCCCAAGGCTGAACAGAGCAGGGGAGCCCTGAGCCTGGTCCATGAAACCATTTTTTCCTTCTAGGCCTCAGGGCCTATAATGGGAGTGGCTGCTATGAAGATCTCTGACATGCCCTGAAGACATTTCCCCCGTTATCTTTGCTATTAACATTTGGCTCCTTATTGCTTATGCAAATTTATGCAGCCAGCTTGAATTTCTCCCCAGAAAATGGGTTTTTTCTTTTTTACCACATGGTCAAGAGTTCCACATGGCTGGGGAGGCCTTAGGAAACATGCAATCATGGAGGAAGGGGAAGCAGGCACGAGAGAGCATGTGAAGGAAGAACTGTGATCTCGTGATAATTCAGTCACTCTCATGAGAACAGCATGGGGGAACCACCCCCATGATCCAATCACCTCCTTCCCTTGACATGTAGCAATTACAGGCCCCTTCCTTGACAGGTGGGAATCACAATTCAGGATGAGATTTCGGTGGGGACTCAGAGCCAAACCGTATCAGGCAGGCATCCACATAAAACTTAAACTAACATCACACTTAATGTTGAAAACCTGAATTTTGCTGCTAAGATTGGGAACAAGACCAGGATATATGCTCTCATGAATCTTATTCATCACCATCTTCAAGGTTGTAGTAGTACCATAAGGCAATAGCAGAAAAAGAAAATGTTTGGACAAGAACAAATAAAACTGTTTTAATTACAGACAACAAAGAAACCCCTACAAAACCACACACATAAAAAAAATGCTACTGTAATTAGTAAGGCCATGAGATATAAAGTAATACATAAAATCAGTTGTATCCTTATACACTGCAATGAAAATTAGAAATTGTATTGTTTTTGAAAGTTTCATTTACATTACCACCAAAAGCATAAAATGTTTAGTCACAAATCTAACAATATTGCAAGATATACAGGTTGAAAACTACAAAACATGAATGAAACCAAGTGAATCTAATTAAATAGAGTGATATACCACGCACATAGATTGAAAGAGTCAATATTGTTAAGATGTCAACTCCCCAAAATCAATCTCTAGATTCAGTGGAATTTCAATCAAAAATCCCAGCAGGATTTAATGGACATGCTGATTCTAAAATTTGTATGGAAAGGTGAGGGAACTAAAATAGTCAAAACACTTTAAAAAACAATAAAGAACTAAGTTGGAGTTCTCACCATACCTGGTTTCCAGGGTTACTATAAAGCACAGTAATCAAAATAGTGAGGTACCTGCACAAAGATGGACATGTAGGTAAACAGAACAGAATAGTCAGGCCTGCATAAACCTGCACATGTATGATCAACTGATTTTTGACAAAGGCATAAAAGGTTGTTCAATGGAGAAAGGATTGTATTTTCACCGGATGCCACTGGAACAATTAGATACCCACTTGCAAATATATATATAGTTTCTGATGACTTTGACAGGTAGGAATAGAGGATATATGTGTGTGTGTGTGTGTATATATATATATATTTATATTTACATATTATAATTTTTGTATAAGTTTTGTGAGGTAGGAATAAAGGACATATATATGCACATATATACATACACACACACACATATATATAAGAGGTAGGAATATAGGACATACATATATGTGTATATGTATCCAGTAGGGGCAGTCATTAAATCTTAAAGCTCCGAAATGGCCTCCTTTGACTCCATGTTTCACATCTGGGTGATGCTGATACAAGAGGTGGTCTCCCACAGTTTTGGGCAGCTATGCCTCTGTGGCTTTGCAGAATACAGCCCCCAGCCTCCACCCCCTCCACCCCGCTGCTTTCATAAGCTGGCATTAAGTGTCTCATAAATGTGTGTGTGTGTGTGTGTGTGTGTGTGTGTGTGTATCCTCTCTTTCTACCTTACAAAACCTATACAAAAATTAACTCAATATGAATCATATACCTAAATGTAAAACCTAAAATTATAAAACTTCTAGGAGAAAATCTTTTTGACTTTGGATTAAGTAAAGAGTTCTTAGATACACCATCGAAAGCACAATCCATAAAAGAAAAATTGATAAATTAGACTTCATAAAAATTAAGAATTTATACTCTTCAAAAGACTGTTAAGAGAATGAAAAAGTAAACCACCGATTGTGAGAAAAAGTTTCAAGCTGTATATAAGATAAAATATCTCATATATTCAAAATACATTTTTCAAATTCTGCCAAACTTCTAAAACAAGAAAACCAGCAACCCAAATAGAAAACCAGTAGTGAGCAAAAGATGAGCAGAAACGTTACTGAGACGATATAGTATTACTATTGATAAAACTAAAATAAAATAAACTTACTGTACCAAATGCTACCGAGGATATGGAGCAAACAAAACATTCATACATTGATGGTGTGGATGCAAAGTGATATAACCATTTTGGGAAAGCAATTTTTCAGGATTTTTTAATTGATAAATTTTATTTTTTAGAATGGATTTAGGTTTACAGAGAAACTGAGCAGATAGTAGAGAGTTCTATCTATCCCTGCAGATAATTTCCCCTATTATTAATATGTTACATTAGCGAGGTACAGTTGCTACAATTAACCAGCCAACACTGATAGGTTATTATCAACTAAAGTCTATAGCTTATTCAGATTTTCTTATTTTGTACCTACTGACCTTTTCTGTTCCAAGATCCCATCTAGGATACCACGTAATGTAAAGCCAGCATGTCTCCTTCAGCTCCTCTTGGCTATGTCAGTTTTCTCAGGCTTCCCTTATTTCTGATGACCTTGACAGCTTTGACGAGTACAGATTACATATTTTGTAGGATATCTCTCTATTGCAGTTTGCCTCTTTGTTGGAGATGATTTGGTTATGGGTTTTTGCAGGGAAAACCAAAGAGGTAAAAGTGCCATTTTCATCACATCATATCAAGAGTACATATAATCAACATGATTTTTGGCTGTTGATGTTAACTTTGATCACCTGGCTGTGGTAATGTTTGTCAGATTTGTCACCTTTAAACTTACTCTTCTTTCCACTTCCCACCCATTTCCATACTGTACACTTTAGAAGGAAGTCACTACGTTCAACCGATACTGAAGGACTGGGGAATTATGCTCCCCCTTTTTTGTGGTGAAATACTTAAATAATTTATTTGGAATTCCTATGCATGGGAGATTTCTCGTCTCTTCTCCCCCATTCGTTAATTTATTCGATCATGTATTTGTATCAGTATGGACACATGGATAGCTCTTTTGTACTCTGGGTTACAATTCAATACTACTTTCTCTACTTTGTTTCTTAAATTGTTCCAGCTTTGGCCATTAGGAGGTCTTTCAGTGGCCCTTGTGACTCTTTGATATGTCCCCATCAATGGGCTTTTTTGTTTTTATTTCATTTTTGATACTGCAAGATGCTCCAAGTTCATTTTATATATTTCCTGTCCTAGTCCTTGAATCAGCCATTTCTCCAAAAATCTCTGGTTCCTTTTATTGGAGAATGAGGTATTAGAAACTAAGATTTGCGCACTAGGTAGAAAGGTTTGTATAAAGTTAAATTCACATTTACCATACAACATAGCAATCCACTCTTAGGCACTTACCTGAGTGAAATGAATCACATGTTCATATGAAAACGTGTATGTAAATGTTTACAGCAGCTTTTTTGTAATTGTCTAAATATGATCAGATTTATACAAAACCCAAATCAAATGTACCTCACCGAGGGAATAAATATAGTTCATTTATACAATGGGATACTACTTAGCAATAAGAATGAATAAACTGGTTATACAGAACAACATGTATGAATCGTAAATGCAATATGTTGAATGTAAGAAGGCAGAACCAAAAGTCTGCATACTGTTTGTATTCATCCATTCTCACACTGCTATAAAGAAATACCTGAGACTGGGTAAATATTAAATAAAAGAGGTTTAATTGGCTCACGGTTCTGCAGGCTATACAGGAATCATGATGCTGGCATCTGCTCAGCTTCTAGGGAGACCTCAGGAAACTTACAATTATGACAGAAAGTGAAGGGAGAGCAGGCAATTCACATGGCCAGAGCAGGAGCAAGAGAGAGACAGAGGGAGGTGCCACACACTCTTAAACAACCAGATCTCAGGAGAACTCACTCAGTATCATGAGGATAGCACCAAGGGGGATGGTGCTAAACCATTTATGAGAAATCCTCCCCCATGATCCAATCACCTCCTACCAGGTTCCACATGCAACATTGGGGATTAAAAGTCAACATGAGATTGGGTGGGGACACAGATCCAAACCACATCCCTGTATAATTCCATTCACATGAAATTCTTGCAAAAACAAAACTTTAGAAATGGACAACAGATCAGCAGTTTCCAGAATCTGGGATTTAAGGGTGGTTGAATACAGAGGGCCACAGGGGAATTTGAGAGGAAGACGAAATTGTTCTATATCTTGACCGTGGCAGTGGTTACTTGACTGTACACATTCGTCAAACTCATATTCATGAATCTCACAAACTTTTGTATGCTGAAAAGGAGTGAATTTACTGTAGAAATTACTATATGTAAATTATATCTTAATTAAAAAGTGTAATAAAAACTGTAAAACAACTACATATTAACATATAATGCTTGTGATATAAAGGCAAGTGGGGGAAAACATATGGTATGTTCTCAACTACTGAAATGTATAGAGGTACAGATGAAGGGGAAAAATTTTAACACAATTTTAGCGATTATCTTTGTGTGTAGAAATATGGATACAATTATTTCTTGTTATTAGCATTTTTCATATAATTTCATAATGATAAAAGCTAACCTGTTTAAAGGAAAACTATAAAGTGGTATATAAGTGTTAGGGACTTTTCAAAGTGACCATCTCTTTTCTTGTGGCTCCTTTTTTCTAATTCCCCTGTGTGCCTCATGCCTTTTATATGCCACGCAACATAGAGCAGATGTGCAGAAAGCAGTAAAAAGCCCTTATAATATGGACAGTTTCACTCAGGAATGCCTGTCAGCTGAAAATCTCTTCATTGGGCTGAGAGTGATGCCCTTCCCTTTCATTCTGTCCCTGACCTTCAGTGATCTTCCCTCTGCTGACTGGGCATACACTCATCTTCATTTAACCACTGATGAAATCGGGCTGCCTCCCGGTTGTGACCACAAGCCTGGGGTAGCAGACGGAAGAGTGTGGTGTCCTCTTCTACAGCTTATTCATTAAATCATGGGAAACTTGCCCAAGCTTAATATTTCACCAGTAGGGATTACTTGAGCATGAATTTGCATTTCTTCCTCAGGGATCAGTGTTTAATTGTGTGTGTGTGTGTGTGTGTATATATATATATATATATATATATATTTTTTTTTTTTTTTTTTTTTTTTTTTGAGATAAAGTCTTGCTCTGTCACCTAGGCTGGAGTGCAGTGGTGCCATCTTGGCTCACTGCAACCTCTGCCTTCCAGGCTTAAGAGATTTCCTGTCTCAGCCTACCAAGTAGCTGGGACTACAGGTGCCCACCACCATGCCTGGCTAATTATTGTATTTTTAGTAGAGATGGGGTTTCACCATGTTGGCCAGCATGAGATTGGGTGGGTACACAGATCCAAACCATGTTGGCCAGGCTGGTTTTGAACTCCTGACCTCAAGTGATCCCCTGACCTTGGCCCCCCAAAATGCTGGGATTACAGGCATGAGCCACTGTGCCCGATCTTCATAGTGTATTTTAATATCCAACCTTGAGGTGATCCATATGTATCTGTTAATTGGAACTAAAAGAGAACTCATTTATTCTTATCACCCCCAGGCAGGTCCTGGTGGGAGCTTCTGAATGGGAGATCTGTATATTTCCTGAGACATCACCAACCCTGGGCACCTTCTGCTCTACCCTACTTTTCCATTATTAATGGCCAGCAAATATGTAGTGGATATCTACTAGGAGAAGAAATAAGACTGGGTCCTAAGGAAGCTACAGAATGAATTAAGGAGTTTTTGGCCACAGAAGCTCATGGTCTGGTAGGGATACATACACACAGCTATACACATATACGCAAACACACCAAATCTGAGCCCTCAGAGTAGGTCTCCAACCCACCTGAGGGGATCTACAAAGTTTCCCTAGGGGCGGTATTGTCTGGGCTAAAGCTGAAAGATTAATTAGAGTTTGCACGATGAAGAGGTGAGAGTCATTGTGGGTAGAAACATGTGGGGAGGAGCAGAGACATAGAATAGCATGAGACAGCCTGGTCTCCACACAGACGTGGAGCACGGTGCATGTCGGGAGTGCGGAGAGGCAGGAGAATGGAGAAGAAAAGCAGCAGCCACATTGTGACAAGCTTTATGTACTAAGACGAGGGGTTGGAATTTATTCCATAGGTGATCAAAAGTCGTTGAAAACTTTTACATAGGGCCGTGACTTGGTCATTTTTGTATTCTGAAATGTCATTCCACTAGAAGGATAAAAAAAAAACAACAACAAAGGTAAATTAGGATTGGAGGTAGCAAGACCAGTCAGGATGCTATTGAAATATTCCAGTTGGGACATAGTGGAGCCTTAACCTACCCTTATCCTTAACCTAATTAAGCATATGATATATTAGAGGGATGTGTGAAAGGCATAATCAGGAGGAACTGATAACTTATTAGATGTGTGGTGGAGAAGACATAGGAAATAACTTACAGGGTTTTATTTTTCTTGCCTCTTTTTTCCTATCATATGTAACCTAAATTACCTGGTTTACATTTAAAAGTGAAAACAAAGCCCTCTTTTAGTAGGTGACCCCATACAAGCATAGAAGCTAGTAAATCTATTGGGTACTATGCTCACCACCTGGGTGACTGATTCAATCATACTCCAAACCTCAACATCACTCAATATACCCACGTAACAAATCTGTACATGTACCCTCTGATTCTAAAAGTTGAAAGAAAAAAAAAGAATCTGGAACTGAGCTTTAGGAAGGTCAATTCTAAGCAGATGCAAGATGAACAGAAACACGACTGTGAACTTCTCACAACCTGGCAGGTATTGGCATAGCCCTGAGAAGGACATCATGGTGCACTACACTCACCGCACTGCAATGTCTCCTGCTGTGCCCAGTTCATATTCATTTGCCTGCAGGGAATTCTTAGAGTCTGCCCACCAAGTACGTAACAGAGTATTTACCCAGCGAAGGTGCAGAATGTGATTCTGAAATTGTGCTTGGCCTCAATGGGGGTTAAAAATGAAAACACTCTGAGCCAGTAAAAGGAGACATCAGCACACCTCCATCCAAGCTTCCATTTTTTCCTTTCCTAGTAAAGCTGTAAGGCCCTTGCTGGTCTGCAAATAATTTATCTGCTTCAAGTCCTGCCAGACTTTGGACCAGCTCTCTCCAGACACTAGACTATAAATGGCTGAGGAAATAACAGGAAAGAAGCAGGGTTGAAAGGCCAGTGGGCAACTGGTTTTCTTTAGCTCTGTCTGAACTGAATAATCAGCCAACTGGGGTCAGCCCAGTCATGTGAATCCCACCTTTTGTTACTCAGCGAGACAACTCATGTGACCTAATCTCAGAGCAGTCACTGGAACTGGCAACGTTCTCAAGAGTCTAAAGCCCCACCGCATATATTCCTAAGAGCCACCAAGACTACTGTTTATTTCTTCTTAAGCCACAAAGAACATTCCACTGTACAAAGTCAGCTTATTACAAGTTTTTTTTTTTTAAGAAAGGAAAAATAAAGGAGGAAAACCTGGATAATCTCTCATTGGCCTGATCCCATTCTGTTGCAGAAGGAGGAAGGAATGCAGTGTGTGGCAGCTCGAGTGACCCCTGAGAAGCTGGATCCTGGCTGCTCCAGAGGAGGAGCCATCTGTTTATAGGACTGGGTGGTGCCACGGGTAGGGTCAGGGGACAAAACAAACAGCTACAGTGGTTTCTTTCCAAAATCACTGCCTCGCCCACTTTTTGCTATCTGATACTACTGAGATGCCTATTTTCGGAATCAAAAGCACAGAGAGTCTTTCTGGAAGCACCTGTTTACCTACTCAAAATAGAATAGAAATAGCCTCAAAACCCCTCCTCTTGCTGTCCTGAAGGAACATGTGAGTCAGACAGAGTTGGGTTGGGACCAGTTCCCAGAGGGGACTGTGGGGAAGAGGCTCTATCGCAGTCATCTGGGCTTTTTCAAACTATACCTCCTATCCCAATTAAAGGGCTATGGCTACTTCCCTCACCACCTTTTGAGAATTCCTGCTGTTGTAAGCCACCAGTTGGTGTTGGCATAACCTTCATGTACGCATAGTGGGTGAAGGGGCTCTAAATAGCACTCATTGGCAGGGCAGCAGTTGGAGAAGGCTGTCTGTAGGCTGAAGTCTGATACCCATCTGCTGTGGTCTGAATATAGTTTGTTTGGTCCTACCAAGACTCATGGTGAAGTTTGATCCCCAGTGTTGGAGATAGAGCTTGGTGGGAAGTGTTTGGGTTATGAGGATGGATCCCTCGTGAATGGCTTGGTGCCATCCTCGCAGTAGTTAATGAGTTCTCACTCTATTAGTTCCAATAAGAACTGGTTGTTGAAAAGAGCAGGTAATGCCTGCTTCCCTTTGCCTTCCCCCATGAGTGGAAGCTCCCTGGGGCCCTCACCAGAAACAGATGCTTATGCCATGACAGCCTGCAGAGCCATGAGTCAAATAAACCTCTAAATAAACCTCTATTCTTTATGAATTACCCAGCCTCAGATACTCCTTAACAGTAAAACAAATGAACTAAGACCCCATCCCTGAAAGAGGTGAGGCAAAACTGTAAACCCTATGTGGAATACAAAGCAGAAAATTAAGTCAGGACTCAGCAGGGTATTGGCAAGTAAGAGCTCCAATCACCAAATTAAAACAGAGCAAGGACCAATTACAAAGCCCTATGTTGTTGTGTTAGTAAGTTTGGGCTGCTATAACAAAAATGGGTGGATTAAACAACAGAAATGTATTTCTCACAGTTCTAGAGGCTGGGAAGTCCAAGATCAGGTGCCAGCATGGTCAGTTCTGGTAAGGGCCCTCTTTCTGGTTTGCAGATGGCCATCTTTTTGCTGAGTCCTCACATGGCAGAGAGCAGAGAGAGAAGCAGCAACCTTTCTCCTGTCTCTTCTTATAAGAGCACTAATACTATTATAAGGACTCCACCCTTATAACCTAATCACATCACAAAGACTCCATCTCCTAATATCATCCCACTAGGGTTTAGGCCTTAAACATATGAATTTGAAAGGGACATAAACGTGCAGTCTAAACAGTTACGTAGTATACCAGAGACATTTATTGCTTAACAAAATCTATGTGCTTTCTTAAATTTCCAAAACCCCTTGCAGTTAGCAAAGACCATGTAAACTAGTTCTAGCCAATGGGCAGTGAGCAGAAATGACGTGTGTCATTTCCAAGTGAAAGCATTTAAGAGATGAAGCTCACCCTCCAGCTCACTCTCCCTCTGCTAGGTAACCTGAAAGCCCACATGGTGTGGCTACAGGATGCACGAAACTGAGCTCTTTAAGTTACTGCTTGAAAGAAAATTATCCTACAGTGGTGCCAGACTCATGAGTGAGAAATAAACTTTATATGTTAAGCCACTGATATTTGAGGGTTGGTTTGTTACTGCACTAAATCCTAGATTAGCCTGACTAACAGAGATAACAAGCAAGAAGTCAAGGCAGAGACTTAGGCCTGGGGTTGTCACAAAATAGCTTTTGTCACTGAATCAAGGTGAAGCAAGAACCCAGCAAGAAACAGAGTGATGTCAGAGCAGCACTGAAGCCAGCTTGCCTGAGAACAGAACTCCTGAGCCCCTCGCTTTACTTCCACCTTGGGACTGGGCTGCTCTGAGACCCTAGGACAGGTATAAGATGGGGATGGGGCTGAGTGGCCTCTAGGACTATAAAATTAAAAATTTGGATTTGATGAGCTCTAAAACACTTTAAAGCTTAGACTATCTCTTATAGGACTTATGTGAGAGCATAGGAAGAACCTGCAAGACCACTAAACAGAGAAAATCTGCACTAGAAATAATATGCAGAAAAGTCTGAATACACAAGTCAGAGAGTTTCCAAAACTTTGGCTGTGCCTATTTATCTACTTATTCAAAGTGTAATAACACCACACGGTTCTTCAAAGGTATTATATACTCAAAATATTTCTCCCTTTTTATCTCTGGGTAAGATGTAGAAAATTCCTCTGATAAGCTGGCCAACTTTGAAAACAATCATTCTTAACACATGCTCAAAGGAAGACACCTTGAGGAAGCATGAGTTCTTCTCTTATTATATCAGGTAATTATCTTCAGATATCAGCTTATCTGCACTGAATGAGAATTATATCTCCAAGAGTTTCTATATCTATCAACTACTAAGCTCGTCTTCAGAGATGCTTAACTATAAAATGCATCACCTCTGTAAACTATTATGCACTATTGATTTTTTTTCCTGTCTACGTAAAAGTTTCCCATTTCCCTGTCACTTGCTGATCACCCTGGTCTTTTTTATATACCTAATATCTGAGTAGTTCAAAGACCTCACATTGAATTTGGTTTATGTTCCTCAAAAGGAACATTCTGCCTTTTATTAAAGGAGGATTGTCTGTGAAAATACAGCAAGGATGGCTCTTCTAAATGATCTGCTATCAAATTCAGTTCACATTCTACCGTGTACCTTATCACTCCTTAAAATCATTGTACAATGCAGGATAGTGAAAAGAACATGGGTTTTGTTTCAGACAAATCTAGTTACTAATTCTCAGCTCAGAAATTCATTGGCTACATGAACCGCAGGATGGTTTCTGCCTCCAGAAAAATGGCATGCCAATACCTTACAGAATTTTAATAAAAATGATGTGCCTACTATACATTAGGTACTCAAAATAGTATTTATTATTATAGAATGTTGGAGCTGAAAGCACCTTAGAGTTTATCTAGTCTGACTCCTTATCTTACAGAGGTAGAAATAGGGACTTGCTTAGATTACTTGAGGGTTTAAGAATCTCTTAGAATTTCACTACAGTGTTGCAGTTGCCCCTTCCACTCCTCTGCCCCAGATTTCATCAAAGACATCCTAATTTATAATTCCAGTGGAGGTATTTTCTTTGATATTTTGCTAGACCTCCCTGCTGCATTCATTAGCTGAGTATTTCTAAAAACTCTGCCTCTTTGTTCTCAGGGCTCTCAGGACCTCTCACTTTATTGGAATGCCAAGTCTATCTAGTGACATCTTTGTCCCCTTAATTCTGGTGTGCCAAAGGGTTTTATCTTGGGCCACTGTCTTTCATACTCCTGTATGGTTACACTCCTGTTTTCTATAACTCCTATGATAATAACTTGCAAATTTGGACCGCCATCCCAGAGCTCTTTCCCCAAGCTCGAGACAGTCAGCTCTGACTAGCTGCTCAACCATCTACCTGGAGCTCCCTCAGCCCCTTCATGTTCAACAGCACTGAAAGTTAATTCATTAGACTACTCCCAGGTCCATGTATTGGTCCTCTTATAGGCTCTTCTTCAGTAAAAGGCACCACCAATCATCCAAACACTCAATCAAGAAACTTAGGACTCATTTTTTAATTCTCTCTCTCTTTCCATGCCCTGCTCCTGTACTAAGTATTTCCAAAATCCATTCCCTTTTGTGCACTAACACCACCCTTGCTCTAGTTTAGGTCTTCATTGTCTTTCTTTGGAATTACTTCTGCATCTATCTTAGGTGGTCTCTCTGCTTCTGAATATATACCCCTCACACCCATCATCCACAGTAAGCAGAGTAAATTGTCTAAAAATGCTACTCAAAGTGTGGGCCTCAGACAAGTGGATAACTTTCCACACATAACCAAATAAGAAGCTTCTGCCAGAATGAAAAACTACATCACTTATCTTGCTGTTTAAGTTCAGTAGACTTTTTTTTTTTTATCTCGAGATTTACTCGAGGAAAGACACAGAGTGTTGATTTACATTCTGCACATGCTTCTTACATCATCACAGATCAGCATGTGGAATAGGACCCATCTCAAAAAGTCCAGGTCCCCAGCATGGCATGTAAGAGCCTCTGTGATCTGCCACCTGCCTCCCTCTCCACCCCCTTCTGTCCCCTTGATCAACCTTATCCCTTCTGTTCCAGCCACACCAAACTTCTTATTGCCCTCTCCTTCTCCCTACCCACAACCTCTTTCCTCCAGCCAATCCCACATTTGCAAGAAACTCAAAATGATGCATTTCCTCCAGGAAGCCTGTCACCATCAGCATCCCTTTCTTACCACCTGCTCTACTTCCACTGCATATTATACATTTCATTTGCTATATTGATCATATTGTTTTATAATCATTTATTTAAATGTTTCTCCCACCCAAAATAGTAACTCCTTAAAGATAGGATCTGTATCTTATTCATCTCTATTAGTCAGAGTACATAATATAGTTGCTGCAGTAACAAATAAATCCTGAAATCTCAGTAGCTTAACAAAATTAAAGTTCACTTCCTCATCACACAAAGTCCCATCCAGAAGTATCTCAGAAGATAGTTATCCCAGATGGCTCACTGTCATGTGATAATTCAGGAACCCAACTGTTTGATCTAATGACGGTGCTAACTCCTAAGGCCTGAAACTCCTTTTCTGGATCTACTGCTTTCAGCTGGCCATGATGAATGAGGAAGAAAAGTCAAGGTCATGCAAGCAGTCAGACCTGAAAATGGCCCTTATTACAACTGCTCAAATCCATTAGTCAGAACCTAGTCACATGGTCTCATCTGACTGCAGGTGAGCTAAGAAATATGGTTTAGCTATGTGCCCATGAGGAAAAGGAAACTTCCGTATGAGCAGCCAGTTGTGCCTAAGCCACATCATCCCTGAATTTCCAGAATTTACCACAGTACCAGACACAATGCTGCAGGTTCTCAATACACACTTCTTTAGTGAATAAATGGCTGTGTTCTCACGTTTAGTCAAGTCTTTATTCCTCAATAGACTAGGTCCAGAATGAAAGATGGGTATTGATTGAATGAAGGAAAGAAGGAGTTTGGGAGAATGGGAGCTATGAGAGTCAGTGACAGGCACAAAAGTGGAGAATGACAAGTGAAACATCTTGAGGAGAGACTTCAGGAAGCCATGTTTGGTCTCAAGAGGACTTCGCTCCACTTTCTTTGCCATTTCAGGCAACAACTCAACTGCTTGATAAAGAACTTTCAAAATCTCTCCCTCATTTATCTGTCTATTTACATTTTTCATTTCTAGCAGCTTAAACTTGAAGAGTAAAGAGTCTTGCATTCCATTTCTAATGACCCCACATTTTTTTCTGTGTGCTTCAGTTCTCTGGGAAAATCTTTAAAGGTTACTCTTAAACTAAAGTAACTTTCCCATTTTTTAACTTAAACCATTCCCTCAAAATCTCTTGATCTCAACTTTATATGGCACTCTTCAAACAAAACATAAATTCAGGGCTTGAACATCTTAACAAGTGTCCCTTTAAAGGAATAGCATTTAATAGTAAGAGCTATTAAATAATCAATCCAAAGTTCAGAATGGTATTAATAGAACATGATGTGAGATGGATCAAAAACACGTCACACTCTTGGGGTATAAAACAACCCACTTTAAACACTTACATGGAAATACTCAAGTCCTGTTCTCAGAAGGTGGATCAAAGGGTTTCATTCAGCCTGACCCCTCTTTGAAGAGAATTATGACTTTAAGCTCTTGTAACCTAATGAATGTAACATAATGAAACATCCAACCAAATAATGCCCATTAGATAGCTTTGTAGAAGCAGAGAAATTTTAATTAGAAGACTCCCAGTATTGTGGAAATCAGGCTATTAAAGCTATGGGGCATGGAATCTACTCTCTAGTTACAAAGTTCACCAGAGTTAAGCTAGTCCAGCCAGCCACCCTACACACAAATCCCTATTCTTTCCCTAACCACTTTCACACTTTGGCTTCAGGCTTAGAGGACAGATCCTCATCTTTAACACTACATCTTGTCTGACTTTTTATTTCAACAGAGGCTTAGGAAACAAAGACTTGGACCACAGTGTTTGCCTTCAGCCCATATGGCTAAGCCCGCATGGCACACCGGGGTGAGATCTCTCATGACACCTGCAGTCTGCTCTGCTCTCTGAAAGGCAACATTAAATAGTCATTTCTGCACACACTTCACTAATACATTGGCTTCTTTGGGAATTATTTGAGTACTGATTATGTGCAGGGGCACTGGCTAGCATCCCTGATTATTGCTAAAAAGCAAAAGGCACACTTTAATGAGCTTAGGATCTAATAAGGATAAAAGGCATAGACACCAATAATTGAATTTCAAAAATATTTGCTGGACACCTGTTCATACCAAATAATGTACTAAGCCTTTGGAATTAAAGTTACATGACAGTCAGGTTCACACAAATAATAATAACTGTGTGAATGAAATCTGTATAAATAAAAGCACTAGGGAGGTATATATGATGGTAATGGTAGTGGTAGTAATAAATGATAGCAAAAATAATAAAAATTAACACTTATTGAGTTATTGTGTGCTTAAAGGAAACTTTCTTGATTACTTTATTGTCATAGTAAATAATTATTTGCAATATTATTATCTCTGTTGTACACCTGAGGGAATTAAAGCACAGAGAGATTAAGTGACTTGCCCAAGTTTACAGCATTAAGTGGTGGAGACAGGATCCACACTTGGCATTCTGACTCCAGAACTGTGTTACGAATGTTTGAGATGTAATTGGAAATGGAATCAGTGACATCCCCATGGGGGAGATGACATTTCACTACCTCTCACAGATGAGTATAGAAAAATGAAAGAAGAAAGTCAAGTTTCTCAGGGAGGGAAACAGTGTGGGCAAAGACACAGAGGCATAAAAGAACATGTCACATTCAGGCACTGGCCAGTTAGAGCTCCCTGGAGCACAGAGATAGGGTCCATGCAAGGGAAAAACATAGAAAGATGAAGTGGAAGAAGAGGTGGGTAGAATTCCACATGCTGCCATGTTTAGGAACAGGAACGTCACCTTGCAGGCAATGAGAAAGTTTGCGGATTATGGGCCCGGGAAGGGATCTATCAGAAGCCCCGGCCTCCCTGCCATGCTTGTGCAGCCCTTTCTCACTTCTGCCCAGCTGCTGATCATATTTGTTTCAGCATTTGACCAGTTCCCTCCTCTCCGTACCATGGGACTCAACTCTCATTCTTTAAGAGTTTGTGGGAAACAGTCACCGTCTCAAACATCTGCTCCTTTTAAGCAAGTTGGAAAAGTTTACTTTTAACTGAAATTCACCAGAATAATGAAAACAACTGCACTTGAAAAATTACTATATAAAGCACCTTTAAAATAAAATAAATTCAGGGCCTAGGCTGTTTGACTGAGCCTCTTGAAAGGATTGATATTTATCTTTTTAAAAAGGAAATAGTATTTAATGACTACAAGTACTTAGAAACACAATCCAAAATTCAGAATGTGAATACTACACATGCCAGGCAAAGTTAAAGTCCCAACTGTGGCTGACGAAAAGTTCATTGCTTGCATTTTTCTGTCATGGGTGTCCTGTTTTTCCGGACCCAGTACTCTATCTCCAGAGCCCAAGATAATGGAATCACTCTACTGTTCTTACCGTACGAGGATGTACAGTGCCTGGTCTCAAAGACTCTCATCAGTCCCTGTGACCTCTGTATTGCGATTTCTACACATCTGGGAGGCTGCCACTCAAATGGTCATCAGGCATCTCCATGTCAGTCAAATCAAGCATGGAATACAATTGTTCTTCAATCTCTAGGAAAACAAGCGGGAGGGAGTGGCTGCTGTATCATCTCCTGGTAAACTAAGGGGATGCAGGGGAGCAGTTTGTCACAGGGGAGCAGTCTGCCCCTGGTGCTGGCAATATGGATGTCCTTTGTGGTACAGAATTTAAAAACAATAATGAAATCAAGTATTCTCCTGTGCTGCAAATTCTAAACAAAGACAGTGATGAAACCAGGCTCCCCATCAAGGTGGGCCACATGCACTGCAGGCTCCTTAGTGTGTCACAAATTCCTCCAGCGACTGGCTGGATTTCACGTGGGACATGGCTGCTGCTTTGGCCACTTTAGGTGGCATTCCATGTGGACTGAAGGCAGAGATTATCAAAGCACCCAGGAGAACATCCATGTTCTCCACCTTCTACTGAGAAATCTTTCCCTTAACTCCTCAAGTGAGAGTCAGTGTCCTTTACTGCATTACGAAAGACCACTTTGGATGGAAAGTGGGGAGGTGTCATCTAATAATTAAGATGGGCAAATGGCCCAGATCCATTAGCCTGTGCATGTGTGTCAGACGTGGTCCCTATCATTCCACTGGGTTTTAAACAAGGAAGTAGCATGATCACATTTGTGTTTCACAGAAATTGTTCTGATGGTTGATAGTAAACGGGGCACTGAGCAAGAATCTATTGGGATGTGATGGAAAAGAAGATGAGATTATTTGGCTGGACAGACAAAAAATCACATAAAATATTCTGTGATGCTTTTCATCTGTAACCCTATTAAAGCTGTGGGCCACAAGGTTCAGTCCATGAAGAATGCTACATGGAGGTCAACCTCCAAAGGCATTTTTAAAATAATTCCACTCTGTGTTTATGTCCTAACTCCCAAACTGTATTCTCTTCTCCACAACTTTTTCATACTCTTCTCTCTCTAATGCTTCTCATTTGCAAATAGCCCCTAGAAAAATCTCCTCCTGCATCCCCTTTATACTCTGTTCCTATTCCTGCCTCCACTCTTCATTCTCTGCCACAGATGTTCAGCGTGAAGAAAAACCTTTAGGAAACAGACTGGTAGGCGGGTGGAACATTTGACTGCCAATTACAGATTCTCCTTAGCAGAGGAAAAGTCTGAACACTCCCAGGTTGATAATTTTTATTCTATCACACATCCTCAATTAAGTGCTGACTAGCAGAAAAAGTAAGTGCCATAGGAATTCTGAGAAGTATCAGTGTAAACGAAAATACTTAGCGACTTGTACTTATTTCTACTTTAAGCAAATTCTTCTGAGCTAGAAACACTTTGTATTTATATTACACACACAATATATAGCCACTTTATTTCTACTGGTCTGAATGCTCAAATATTAAATAATTTTTTATTTTCTATGCTAGACTATAATCATAAAAATACCAAATTGTCTTAATAATAGACAGCAAAAACAAACATTTTCATTAATCTCTTACAGTATTAAGATTAAATAAAAATATATTTGTATAATTTTGTCATACATTATTTCATTTATTACTTGCAGAAAGTGACTGGAATCATTCTTACATACAGATAAAGAAACCGAGGTATTGAGAAAATGGGTTAAGGTCACTGGACTGGAAAAGCAATAGAGCTGGAATAGTAACATAGGTCTTCAAAGCCAAATTTTCAGCTCTATGGACTCAGAGAACTTTACAGATGTGGTTTCCTATATGCCATTCACCTGGTCTTGATTCACACACTAGGAAAATGTTCATTAAGTACTGACCACAAGACATCAGCAACAGCAGAGGGTTTCAATGGATGCTCTTTTCATTAAGGGGCCCAGATACCTAATCATGAGACTGGCCTCAGGTCATTGATCCACTGTCATCCTTTAAGCATCTTTTTGTCTTCTGTCTTGATGACACCAAAGGCCTTTGCAAATGTAAGTTTTTCTATGAAGAATAGAAAAAGAGGGCTATATAGCCTTCTTAAAGCTTTACAAGGGAATTCCTGAGTAAAACAGAAAAATGAGCCATACTTAAACTGGCTACTTCTCTGAGGATTTACCAGTAAACGATCCTACTGGCTCCAACATCCAAATGCAGCCCAGAACCACTAATGTGTATTCTTTAATTCAACACTTACAAAAGCCTGAGTAGTGTAAATAAAGAACAAAACATGCTGCATTTAAAACCTGACTTCAGGGGATATAGAATGGAGAACAGTCTGATTTAAATCCTTAGAACTGAGCTGGGACACAAAACCCACAAAAGAAGTTTGTCAGATGCATCCTCATTTGTCTGTGGCAAGAAGCAGCCAACTGAGAACAGGAAGTAATTTTCAATTAACCGGCCACACAAAACATGCCCGAGCCTTCTTAGCCATAATCATTCAAAAGTAAATACTATTTGCCTTAATGGGCAAGATGTCTTCAGAGCTTATTTGGAATCGAAGCTATTGTATAGCAATGCAACCACATCCCCATGGGTGAAAGTGCCCCTCATCCATGTGAGCACTCAGCTGCTGAGATCCAGGACACCTGCGGCCTTGGTTCAGAAGAGTAAGGGCTTCAGTAGCTCGCTGGCAGAGAAGATGCCAAGGTAAGTGAGGGAGAGAGTAAGGGCGGGCAGAGATGGAAAGAAAGCAAATACATTGATTCCAAGAAAGCCCCATTCCCCAGGCAACACTCAATAATGGATTAACAGGGGCAAAGGAGTTACAGAGAGTTAGAAAGTCAGCTCCAAATAGATCAAATATCCACACCACGTTGCCTCTGAGCTCCTCCTCTGCCTCAATCCCCAGAGCAAAGTAAACCATCAAACCATCATCTGCCTCTGCTCACTGATTTCATAAGAGTATGTCTAAGCAGAATCACCTTTAAAAAGAAAAAGTATATATAAACTCCCTGCAGGGTTGCCATGCCAAAACGAACAGTTCCACGGTGAACGTGGCTTGTCACACCACTGCAGGGTGTCAAATTGAGCAAACTACTGTTTATGGACAAAATGAAGCAGCAGTTTCTTTCCTCTTCTCGCTTTCGAATCTCATCTCTGATTTCTGTTTCAGGCATAGAGCTTGGCACTCTAAAAGAGGTGCTACTGTCGGAGCCTAGTCAGAACTCAAATAATTAGGGGAAAAATGTTAATCTTTATACGGTAACGTTATGGAGTTGATGTCATTGCTTTCATTCCATGACCTTAACATAAAGTTCTGTGCTTTATCTGGTCAATTTAGAATTGTTAAAAGTGCATGTATTAGTAGGTTTTCATGCTGCTGATGAAGACATGCCCGAGACTGGGTGATTTATTTAAAAAAAAAAAAAAAAAAGACTCACAGTTCCACGTGGCTGGGGAGGTCTCACAATCATGGTATCATGGCTGAAGGCAAAAGGCACGTCTTACATGGCAGCAGATAAGAGAGAATGTGGCTGGACACAGTGGCTCACACCTGTAATCCCAGCACTTTGGGAGGCAGAGGTGGTCGGATCACTTGAGGTCAGGAGTTCGAGAAAAGCCTGACCAACATGGTGAAACCTTGTCCCTACTAAAAGTACAAAAAATTAGCCAGGCATGGTGGCACACGCCTCTAATCACAGCTGCTCAGGAAGCTGAGACAGGAGAATTGCTTGAACTCGGGAGGCGGAAGTTGCAGTGAGCTGAGATCGCACCACCGCACCCCAGACTGGGTGACAGAGAGAGACTCCATCTCAAAAAAAAAGAAAAAATTAAGAGAGAGAATGAGATGCAAGTGAAAAGATGTGCGCGCGCACGCACACAAACACACACACACCCTCTGCAGTCACCTCTCCGGGATGTACACACACACACACACACATACACACCCTCTGCAGTCACCTCTCCGGGATGTACACACACACACCCTCTGCAGTCACCTCTCTGGGATGCACACACACATACATACCCTCTGTAGTCACCTCTCCGGGATGTACACACACACACACATACACACGCTCTGCAGTCACCTCTCTGGGATGCACACACACATATATACCCTCTGCAGTCACCTCTCTGGGATGTACACACACACACATACACACCCTCTGCAGTCACCTCTCCGGGATGCACACACACACACACACATACACACGCCCTCTGCAGTCACCTCTCCGGGATGCACACACACACACACACACACCCTCTGCAGTCACCTCTCTGGGATGCACACACACACACACACCCTCTGCAGTCACCTCTCTGGGATGCACACACACACACACACCCTCTGCAGTCACCTCTCCTGGATGTACACACACATACAAACACACACACATGCCCTTTGTAGTCATCTCTCCTGGATGCGCACACACACGCGCGTGCGCACACACACACATTGTAAAAACATCATATCTTGTGAGACTTATTCACTACCACAAAAACAGTATGGGGGAAACTGCCCCATGATTCAATTATGTCCCACTGCTCCCCTCCCACTACACATGGGAATTATAGGAGCTACGATTCAAGATGAGATTTGGGTGGGGACACAGCCAAACCATATCAGTGCAATAGAGAAAAAGAAAACAGGGTAAGGAGACCAGAGCAGTCCCCTGCCCCATGTTACCCAGAGGCTGGCACTTTCCATTCCTAGCCACCTATATTTGAGATCAAACTTCTAAACAATATGCTTATCATGAATTCCTGATTATTTGTCATTTTTAGACATTATCTATTCAATTTTCATAGAGAATGAAAACTTGATCTTAAACCAGACCAATACTAGACAGTCACTCATGTGCTCACACATGTGCACACACACACTTTCCCCAACTTTTTAATGTTCGATCACATTTTCAGTTAAATTAACTACTGCCATTATTAGGACTATGAGAATGTTCTTTACAGCAGAGACATAGAGACACCATGGTCACATTCCTTTCTCACAGAAATGTACATATTTTCTGGAAATAATAATGGGTTTAATTTTTTAAATGCACCTATCATACAACTTTCCCCCAAGCGCTCCAACCATGAGGTAATATTTCTCTCAACGTCATATGCATCAGGTAGTCTATCAGTTTCCTTCCACACAAGCATGCGCGCACACACACACACACACCCTCTGCAGTCATCTCTCCTGGATGTACACACACACACACACACACCCCCCCTCTGCAGTCATCTCTCCTGGATGCACACACACACACACACACCCCCTTCGCAGTCATCTCTCCTGGATGGTAACATACACACACACACACACACACACACACACCCCCTTCGCAGTCATCTCTCCTGGATGGTAACATACACACACACACACACACACACCCTCTGCAGTCATCTCTCCTGGATGTACACACACACCCTTCGCAGTCATCTCTCCTGGATGGTAACATAAACACACACACACACACACACACACACACACACACACACATATACACCCTCTGCAGTCATCTCTGCTGGATGCCTATCTCCTGCTCCATTCTGGGCTGGCTGCTCTCTTGCCTGAATTGCAGCCTGGGATTTTACTACATCAGCCCTCTGGGAATTCCCTTCCCCTTTCTTCCGGTAGAATCCTGTTTCCTGGATCCTGTGTCTGTCTCCTTTGTGGTTTACTCCCTCCCCTTTATGAGGCATTATGTTGGTGCAATTATGGCAAAAACCGCAATTATCTTTGCACTAATGTATCTGTCAGTAGCTTCCTAATAAAAAGTGCACCAGAAAATTAAAGTTTAAGACATTTCATGTTTAAAATTATCTTTATTTTTACTTCATACTTAAGTGACATTTGGCTGAATATAGAATTATGGACCGGAAATTCTTTTTTCTCAAAATTTTGAAGTTATTACCACATCATCTTCTGGTTTCCCATTACTATTGAAGAAGTAACAGTGTTGATTCTTGTTTTGTATGCAAATTTTTTTATTTTTTTGAAAACTTTTTAGATGTTTCCTTTATCCACAGTGCAGATAATAATTTGGCCTTATGTGAGTCTTTTTAAATTCATCAAGCTAGGTGTTACGTGGTCTTTTCAATATGGAAACATGTCTTTCATTATTTAAATCTGTTTTCTTAAAATTTTTCTGTAGTAATGTCTTCCTTTCTATTTTATCCTCTATTCTTTCTTTTTGGAAAGCTTACACTTTCAGTGTCAGAGATCCTAGACTGGTCCCCTACTAGCTTTTCTCTTTTATTTTCCAACCTGTTGTTCCATTTCCCAGTACATTTCCTCGAGTTAAGTTCCCAAACTTGCCAATGAATTGTTAAGAATTTGTCCACCATATTTTAAATTTCTTTTATCAGAAGACATTACATAAAATGCCTGAAAATTCTACCTAAGAGATACAACCAAAAGCGATTGCCAAATTTTTGCTCTCAACTGAGAAAATGAATTATAAAGTTGTGCACTAAAATGTAAGGAGTGTTTCCAGTAGTAATTGATTAATCTATCATCATCAGAGAACGTTTTAATGCAATAATTGATATTTCTACATAATAACTAACTTTAAAAACCAACATAAAAAAAATAGGACACATATGTTGACCTAGAATGTATTTACTCAAAAAACAGTCATTTCTAAATGAAAGGTATTACGCTAGGTTTCGTGAAGACGATAGACATGGCAATGAATTTACTTATATAAAGCACTTACATTAAGTGCCTTAGTAAATATGGAAATTAATACATGGTCTTTTCCTGACAGGAACTGAGAGTCCATATTGATATAAGGGAACCACATTGTTTTTATTCTTGCTTAAACATAAATCTGCTATGCCTGTCATTTCTCTAAATTTCCATTAGATGCAGGAACGCTCCTATTATTTTAGTACATCAAATCAGCCAGTCAGTCTGGTAAACAAACCTTTGTGTGCCAGGTTTGTGCCAGGCTGTAAAAATATAAAGTTGAGCAACAAGTGGAGGCTACTTCTGGGGATCTTGTGTCCTTTAGAGAGTAACAGGTTAGTGTAAAAAGAAAGACACACACAGTTGCACACAAAGCCCCTAGGTTTAACCATGGATAAGGGGAGATTTAAGACAGAGGAAGCTTCACTTTATCTAGCCTATGCTCAAACTCTATCTGTTCAAAGTTTCTGTCATTTTGTTTATTTGTGTAGCCAGAGGTGGAAGAAGAGGTAGATAGCACTGTTTTCGAAAAGGCACCGTAAGGGGCCAGGCACCGTGGCTCATGCCTGTAATCCAAGTACTTTGGGAGGCCGAGGCAGGCGGATCACTTGAGCCCACAAGTTCGAAACCAGCCTGGTCAACATGGTGAAACCCCGTCTCTACTAAAATTTCAAAAAAATTAGTCGGGCATGGTGGCATGTGACTGTAATCCCAGTTGCTCAGGAGGCTGAGACAGGAGAATCACTTGAACCCAGGAGGCAGAGGTTGCAGTGAGCCAAGATCGCACCACTGTGCTCCAGCCTGGGCAAAAAACCAAAACTCAGTCTAAAGAAAGGTGGGGGACACTGCAAGGGACCCCCCACTTCTTAGGCACAGAAAAAAAAAAAGCAAAAAGCTTCCTGTGGGTGAACTTAAAAGCAGAAGGATGGGAAGAAAAAATATTGCAAATTGTATCACCTTTAGGAAGACAGTTCTCAGCCTCGACCTAGAGTTACTTTGAACTGCCTGCAAATATCTGTGCATGTGCTTGGGGCAGGTGTGCGAGCGTCTGCATCCAGATATGGCTCTGCATCAATGAGTTGTCCTCAGGAGGCTGGCAGGCCACAGGAAGAGCACGCCCCAACTTCATTTGCACTAGTAAAGACCTCAAAGCGGAGTCTGTGAGCCAAGATCTTTTCCCCACTCACACAACCACATTTGGACAATGAACTGTTAAAAAACATTCTGTCCATTTCTGCCCTGTGTCAGAGGAGCTCGCAAGGTCAGATGCTTGGACAAAATCAATTTCTATGAGCAAGGAAGGGTGGTTTCCTTCAAGGTGGTAGAGATTTATACTGTGAAGGATGGAAGAAAAGGCTTTCTCTAGGAGACAGAAAAAGTAAGGCAACATCTAGGGTGCACCCATGAGGGGGCCTCTGAAAATATTAACCTTTCTCTTTTTCCTGTGGATAGAAGTAGCAATATTTAACCTCCAGCTTCAATATTATGGTCTTGTTATCCCAAGTGTTTAGTAAAAGCTATTACATTTTAGCTTTATGTTGATGGTACTGTGGGAAATACAAGGACAGGACAATAAAGAGAATAGTGTCTTACCCATTAGGGTCATTAGGGCCAGCAAGGTATTCGGGAAGAAAAGTGATCCAAGAGGTCCTACAGGGGAAGCAAAAGGCTGACCACATGGAAGCATCTGGGAAATGCTCCCTGGAGTTGTGGACAACTGAGCTGTGTTTTGAAGGATGAATAGGAGTTAACCAGAAGAAGAATAAGGTAGGGTAGATCATTTCTGTCATCCCAGGCAACCAAGAGGTATTTATAAACTCATCATTTCTCCTTCATCATCAGTCACAGGTCCAGCTCAGTGACTCTAGAACAGATATGCACTGAAGTCCATCCAATGCATTTACCACCTGGCGCCATGTGGGAACTGAATTCTGTCAGTCATTCGCTGCGTAACTGTGCCAAAACATTACTGAAAACATTACTGGACCCTTGTTTGCACTCATTCATAACTCCACCTCACATGAGGGCACTGAAATTTGGAGGCAAACGACTCAGAATATCCTTTCATTAATTTTTTTAGATCATCAGAAATTAAACAAAATCTAGTTTAATCTCATGTTATTGTTGCATAAGGGCTATAAGCATTAAAAATTTACAACAATGTTCATGTTTTATGTATTCAAGTAACTAAAATAAAAACAAAGTGTCCTAGAGATCCTCAAGAATGATTTTTTTCTTTAAAAGTGGCTTGTATACTGCTGAAATTGATAAACACCACGCAAGCTGCTTTGGATATTGAAAAGTGATCTCTGCATTG
This sequence comes from Macaca mulatta, assembly GCF_049350105.2. Classification (NCBI taxonomy): domain Eukaryota; kingdom Metazoa; phylum Chordata; class Mammalia; order Primates; family Cercopithecidae; genus Macaca; species Macaca mulatta. The sequence goes on from NC_133418.1 coordinate 107,047,695, forward strand.
TTCAAGAACTAAAGACTTCCGCCTCCCTCTCACCGCCCAGCTCCTCCCACCCGAGAGCCTCTAGGTCAGGATCATCTTCTCTTCTGTCTTGGCTTACACTGCATGATTGTTAGCTCTGTGTGGTTCCACACAGAAGAAAAAGAATGGCAGAGGAGGAAATGCAGAGGGCCCTGCCACACCCCCTGAGATTTTGCTGTCTGTGATGATGGAGGCTGAACCCCTAGAATGTACCCAATTATCATCATTGTGCCAAATCCCCAGAGTAAAAAACTTAGGCTTTGGTGATTTGCACAGTATTACATGATGGCCAAAAAAAAAAAAAAAGAAAAAAGCACCACTAATCCAAACTTGGATAATTATACTGTACCATAATAGGCAGATAAATCTAGAGGGAAGATGATTATTTTTAGGGTTGGGTACCATGAATTCAGCTCCAGCCTCTGCCTTTTACCAGCTGTGTGTTTGGGACTTCTGAACCTCAGTTTCCTCATCTATAAGGTGGGATAATAACATTGGCCATATCTGTTTTCAAGGATTTTTACGAGAATTACATGAGACAAAAAGTGTAAAAAAAAAAAAAAAAAAAAGGCTTGGCAGGTTGTAAAGTGCTCCGTGCATTTGCATGTATAGAAAACAAAAGGCAGACCTAGGAGAGTGGCCAGGGCACTCAAGCTAGGTGCCTCCTCAGGCCTGACCCAGATCTTCTCACCATCCCCAGTACCCCTGGCTGGACAACACTGGGTTGATGCTGCTGACTCCTCAGTGTAACTCATCTGCACGTCTCAGTAGATTGGGATGACTCAGGAGCAGCTGAAGCATTTTCAAATGCACATCCCTCCTCAAATCCAATCTGAACCGGCCACCTAATTCTTTTGTTGTCTTTCAGCTTGGAGCACACTAGGAATGGCAATTATGAAATTTTAGAAGATTCTTTGGCACCATTAGAATGAAATTCATCTTCTGAACAAAGAAGACTTGCTAGCTTTGCATACAAATAAAATCCACACAAAAGCCTGGGATAACTTCCATTTTTCTCCTTGGCAGAGTTTCTGTCCTCTAGAAATAAAAGTGATTCTAAAAGGCAGCATGCTTTGCAACTCTGTTCTTCTTCATTAGAAATAGACTGAGCCCTGTAGAGGGAATATATGGGGAAAATGCTATGTTGAGAATTAGCAGTGCTTGTCAAAATAATAACAGCCACTTATTCAATGCCTACTACATGCTAGATACTGTCTCTGTCATGTCATTAAATTCTCACAACGGTTCTAAGAAAGGTACAGCCATCCCCACTTTATTTATTTAAAAAAAAAGAAGAAAAAAAAAACTTGAGGTATAAAGAAGTGAATCCCCTTATCCACAGAGACTGAGCAGTGAGACTGAATTCACACTCTGGTGTGATTCCAAGCCCGTGCTCTTTTCAAAACACAAATTGAACCTTCTCTCAAAAAAAAAAAAAAAAGGGAGGAAAATACTCGGCATTTCCCACCCTGGTGTAGCAGGGTCATGGAATTCTTAGTTGGAAAGGTGAGGAGGCTGGGTTTGCTGTGAGGATCCCTGCATAGACCAAGCTTGTAAGAGCTGGCAGATGAGGCTTTTATTTTATTTTATTTTATTTTATTTTATTTTATTTTATTTTATTTTTTTGAGACTGAGTCTTGCTCTGTCTCCCAGGCCACAGTGCGGTGGCACGATCTCAGCTCACTGCAACCTCCGCCTCCCGGGTTGACGCCATTCTCCTGCCTCAGCCTCCTGAGTAGCTGGGACTACAGGCACCCGCCACCACACCCGGCTAATTTTTTTGTATTTTTTTTAGTAGAGAGGGGGTTTCACTGTGTTAACCAGGATGGTCTAGATCTCCTGACCACATGATCCGCCCACCTCGGCCTCCCAGAGTGCTAGGATTACAGGCATGAACCACCACACCCAGCTAGATGAGGTTTGTTTCACAATGACTTCTGTGCATAGGAAAGCATCGTAGAGCTTGAGAGGGAATGACGGAAAGCAGCTCCAGCTTTTAGAGATGAGGTACATGCACTGACAGAAAGGAGGGCACCTGCTATTGTCACCCCAAGCACAGGCAGAGCCAGGCCTCAGCAAAGTGGCAGAGTTGGCCGAAGTGGTCTCTCTTGGCTGGGTAGTGAGCTCAGTAAAAGGTACTCTGGACTTGGAGCAAGGCAGACTCAAACCCCAGCTCCACTGTTTATTAGCCTTGTGACTTGGGAAAGATACTGCAAGTCTCTGAGCCTTAACAGGGTTACTGGGGCAATTAAATGAATTATAAGCCTTAACATGGAATCTATCTCACGCAGGTGTTCAAGGCAGATGCACCACTAGACTATAAGGAGGAACACCTTGACTGAACCCACTCTGCCCCTGAGTTGACCCCAGAAAGCTGGCAGTAGAGTGCACAGGACATTGCATGGTTAAAACATTCCCCAAACACCCATTAATTCATTCTATCTCCACTGGATCAAGGGTTTTATATTTTGGTGAGGTATCACTGAAGCCCATGCTCTGGTAAAATAATTTAGAATGGCAAATAAAAAGCAGCAAATCTGTGTTTTCCTATAAAGTGTAAATTAGAAACGATAAAACTGTTAGGAGACACCTAAGTCATCTTGACTAAGGACACTCTGATGCATTTGTCAACTTTACAATCTTTTAAAAATGGGAATCTTGCAATTTTGAGCAAGTCATTTAGGAGACAGAACTGATTCCTCATCTTAAGCATTTCATAGCTTTTCTATTTGTAGAATTGAAAATACCACATAAAGAGAGAGGTCACATAGTTCAAAGTATTTGAATATACAATCCAAATAACCAGTGATTTGGGAAAAGACAGTAAATCTCTTACACACAAGAAATGACACTTTAAAGTAATGGAATGGTTTCCAAGGACATCCTTCACAGACCCAGTTTGAACAGTGGACACCAGCTGTCTGGACAAGTTTTCACATACAGGAATGTATTGCTCCGTGAAGTCTCATTAAGGATGTAGCTGTGACTGTCTGTATCCTTCCACTCCCTTTTCCCGTGGTTGAGACTTCTGACAATCCAGTGCTGGCCAGCCCTACACAATTCTCCAGAATATGCTGGACCAAAGAAGACAGACTTGGGCAGCTATGGCCATTCACTGTTAATCCAGCCTGGTCTTCATGCCCCTCATCAGGTGATGAGAAAATAGCTTTGTTAATTCTGTCATTGTTTTTGTTTTAACTCTTAGCTCAACATAATTTAAACTTACAGAAAAGTGATAAGATTCTACAAAATAGTACATTTTGCCCAGCTTGCCCTAATGTTAACATCTTACATAACCATATTAAAATTATAAACCCAGGAAATCAATGTTGCTACAATGCTAGTAACTGGACTGCAGACCAATATTTTGCAATTGCAAACAATGTTGCAGTGAAGAAACTGGTACATGTGCATTTTCCTAATATTGAAATAGGTCTTCAGGGCAGATTCCTAGAAGTGAGATTGCTGGATCAAAAGATAAGTGCATAGTCTGTGAAGTGTTTATAGCCAGATTATCCTCCAGATGAGTTAAACCAGTTTGTGCGCCCACTAGCAACTGTGTGATAGCACCTGTTTCCATACAGTCTTGCTAACAGGATATATTATTAGACTTTTAATCTTTGCTAACCTGATAGGTGAGAAATGGTATCTTGTGGTGTTTTAATTTCCATTTCTCTCATGATGAGTGATCTTGAACATTTTCCATTTGTTTGAGGGCCATCCGATTTGCTTTAATCGCTGTCCCATGGAAAGGCGCAAAAGACCACCTTGGTCAAAATGTCCATCCATTCAGCTAGGTGCAGGCAGAGAATGAAGGTCACAGAGACTCCAGTACAAAGGCTACAGATATAGGCAGCCACTGTCCCTCCACTGGCTCTTTCTCCGTGCCCTGGCAACATCCCATTCTGCTTATAGACACCAGGGGCTGTCCTCTCCCCAGAAAACTGAACCTGTAGAAAGAATATGGGCTGAAAATCAGATCAACCCGGTACTACTTCCTACCTACATCGTTTTGGGCTAATTATTTCAACTCTGAGTCTCAGTTTCCTTATTTTTCAAATGGGCATAGATAAAATCTATTTCACAGACCTGTTATAATGATTAAATGAGTCAGTGGACACAAAGCTTCTCCTTAGTGACTGACAAGCAAGAGATCCTCAGTGAACATTAATTCTCCTGAGTTACCTTCTCCTCCCACACAGCCATGGAGTTGCCCTGCATTCTGGAGTGTCCCTCACCTACAAACACCCACATCTGGTGCAAGGGGTACCCATTGAAGAGGCCCAAACCCAGACATTTCTCCTTTGACCCATGAAGCTGGCAAACAGGGTGGCTCTTAGAGACTACAATTTAGACACCATGTTGTCTGGATCAGAAAAACAATTGGAGTGGATAGGGGATATGGTTGCCAGATTCAGCAAACAAAAATACAGAAAACCCAGTTAAATCTGAATTTTAGACTCTATGTATAAAAAGTTACTCAGGGCCGGGCGCGGTGGCTCAAGCCTGTAATCCCAGCACTTTGGGAGGCCGAGACGGGCGGATCACGAGGTCAGGAGATCGAGACCATCCTGGCTAACATGGTGAAACCCCGTCTCTACTAAAAAAATACAAAAAACTAGCCCGGCGAGGTGGCAGGCGCTTGTAGTCCCAGCTACTTGGGAGGCTGAGGCAGGAGAATGGCGTAAACCCGGGAGGCGGAGCTTGCAGTGAGCCGAGATCCCACCACTGCACTCCAGCCGGGCTACAGAGCGAGACTCCGTCTCAAAAAAAAAAAAAAAAAAAAAAAAAAAGTTACTCAGGTAAGATGCTCTCCTAAATTTAGAAACCTCATAATACTACTATAAGTGCATTCTTAAAATATGGTTATTTGATAAGCCTAGATTAGATGAATAAATACAAGACACTTAAATTAGAATTTCAGATAAGCAATAATTTTTTTGGTATACATATGTCCCACATACTACATAGGACATAAAAATTTATACTAAAATTTTTTTAGTCGTCTGAAATTCAACTTTAACTGGGAATTCTGTATTCTGTCTGGTGACCACGTTAGGAGACTTCCTCATCTCTCTGAAAATCACCTGCTTCCTTCCCCCACATGAACAGGAGGTATCCATTGTCTACTCTCTGCAGACCATGGGACTAGCTGGTGTCAAAGGATACAGAAGTAAATTACACAGGTGATCAAACCAAATAAAGAGAAATTTTCATGGATAAAATGCCTAGAAGTTATATCTCTCAGGACACTTTCAATTGCAAATGACAGAAACCCACCTCATGCTAGTGTATACAAAAGATGGAATGTATTTCCCACATAGCTGAAAATGCAAGGGATACAGCTGACTTACGTGTGTCAAGATGCAAGAGTTCAATGATGGCATTAAGAAAATCCCTTTTCTCTACCTCTCAACTTCGCTTTTCTGTCTTGATTTATTCTTAGGCACACTTTCCCCACATGGTAGCAACCAGCAATTTCAGCTTATGTCATCCTTACAACTAATGGTCCTAGGAAGAGAAAGAACTCTGCCTCCCTCCTGTTTGTCTTTGCAAAAGGCTCAGAAAAGACTCTATCTTAGTCAATTTTCTGTTGCTGTAACAGCATACCACTGACTGGGTGATTTATTTAAAATATATATAAATATTTTTTTACAGCCCCGAAGACTAGGCAGGATATCCAAGGTCAACGGGTCACATCTGGTGAGGGTCTTCTACTGCATCTTCATATGGTGGAAGGCAACACACGGCAAGGGGGTAAGAGCATGTCAGCTCAAGTCTCTCTTCTTCTTCTTATAAAGCCGCCAATCCCCATCATGGGGGCCTACCCTGATGATTTTATCTAATCCTAATTACCTCCCCAAAATCCCACATCCATACATCATCAACATATGAATTTGGGGATTAAGTTCCAACACATGAAATTGGGGTACACATTCAAATCGTAGCAGACTCAAGGGCTTTGATCATTGCACTCTCCTGTGACTGACAAGTGGAAGTATTAGCCCCAGCAGAGAGCTTATGAATTGGTTTTCCAAGAGAAAGATGAAAGAGACATGGTCTTGGCCACCGAAAGAACTAGCAAAAAGAAAACATGCATGGGGATGCAAAATCTACAATGACTATATTGCTCAATAAAGTTTGTTAGTCAAATATTCAATAACAAAAGAGATTCCTACTGTTACTCATTCACAAATAGTATAAGGAAGAAATCAAAGGAAGGATATGATGGATGACTAACACGTGGCCTATAATATCTAAATAAAATACTTAGTATATGTACTGAAATACTTAGTAAAATACTTGTATGTGTATGTATAATGAAATAAAGTAACATTTACCACCCTTTATCAGTCTACCTGATATAAGGTTAAAATTGACGGGGAAAAATCTCTACAGATGATTGGGCATTAGTAGAAAACAAAGTAATCTCAAGATTCCACCAAGGCTACTAATGATAACTAAACACATATTACTGTCAAACAGAAGGAGGGGGCTGAAGTCTGATTTCTCACCAAGTGAGAAAGCATTTATATGCCTGTCTAAACTTTTTCATAAGATGGCCTGACTCCCACAAATGCATGGCTTTATAGATGTCAGCTTTTCTAAAGCTGCCTTCTCCTAATCTAATAGTTGTATCCTAGGGAGGTTTTTCTGAATGGAAGAATTCAATAATTATTAAATATCGCAAGCTTGAAATTACTTGCTTTAATGGAAACAACATTTCCGGTGACCAGTCAGCCCTGAAATCAAACAAATAGTTCAAAATGATGGCTAGACATGGAGGCCAGGAAGCCAGTGAAGTGAATCTTTTGTATCTCAAAGGACATACTAATTGGAATTCATGGTAGAATCCAGGTAAGTGATTGCTAAGGTTTGATCCACAGATACCTCTTTCAAAACAGCAGAGAAAATGCCTTGTGGCTTTTGTGAAGGGAGCATTGCACAGAGAGAACATATGGTGCAGAAGGCAGCAGTTAAGGGCACAGAAAAATGTGGGAACTGTATTCAAAATCCTTCTCCCAAGTCTTACAGGGTTTCTCCACCAATGAGAATAGTTTTTCTTTAGTAGCATTTGGTATATGTGATCTCAAATACCAGGTCAACAGTAAGGAAATGTTTCTCAAGCTAACTGCTTACAAAAATAGAGTACAGAAAATATTATACTTTATAATTAGAAGAAATAGTCATGTGTTTATAACATGTAATACAGGAAAAAAACTGAGTGAAATCACATTTCAAGTTATCTCAGCAAAGTATTATTCAAGGAAACATATTTCCCCCTTAGGAAGCTTGAATTCCTGTGTAAAGAACAAAATTGCCTTCCTCTTGTTTGTATTTCTCTGAAAATCTCATTTCACTTTTCCTGGGTCCTAGAGAAGGATGACATTTTAGATATAAAATCACAAGCTACCATCACTCTTTTGTTTTGGGTTTTTGGTTTTTTGTTTGTTTTGAGATGGAGTCTTGCTCTGTCACCCAGGCTGGAGTACAGTGGCACAATCTCAGCTCACTGCAGCCTCTACCTCCAGGGTCCAAGTGATTCTCGAACCTCAGCCTCATGAATAGCTGGGAAGCACCACCCCACCCAACTAATTTTTGCCCTTTTTTTAAGCAGAGATGAGGTTTCACCGTGGTGGCCAGGCTGGTCTCGAACTTCTGACCTCAAGCAATCTGCCCGCCTCAGCCTCCCAAATTGCTGGGATTATAGGCATGAGCCACTGCACCCAGTCACAAACTACCTTCACTCTAAATCTAAGAGCAAAAACAAGAAACAACCAACAAAACTCAAACTAAGGAAATGTCGATCAAAGACAGGTAACCAAAGAATCAACATTTAACCTCAATAATCCCTGGAGAGCCTCACGTAGCCCAGCCTCTGCATGAAGTCACAGTCAAAGGAAACATAAAGTGGATAACAGTGGCATTAAGGAAAAATGTAGGTCTTTAAGAGGGGAGAAAAGCATCTTCTTTACACATCTCAGCACCCATGAAACTTCCCAAAAATAGCTTCAGATACTGTTTCCTCTTCCCCACCCCTCCTGCATGTGGGTCCTACACCCCAACAGTCCCTTCTTTCTTCATATGTATGTAGCAAGTCATTCTGACGCCCAGTCCATGCACATTCCTGGGCCTGCCTTTCCCAACAATTAGTCATGTTTCTCCGATCCAAGGAAGCTGAAGATACCTCCATTAACTACCTTGACTCCCCCACTCAGAAGCCACTAGGGCCTCCTTTGCTGAGTAGTTCTTCTCTTGCTCTGACTGTTTTCCTTATGAGAGACCCTCAGGCAGCTTTTCCCTTCATTACACACTCATGCTCCTGCTCTATTCCCCCAGAAGTAAACAAGGGAGAAAGTCGAGAAGCAAAATTCTGGGAAAGAATTCAGACTCCCCGCAAAAAGAAAATGGTGGTGAGTTGAAGGAAATGGGATAAACAGTACAGGTGAAACTACATGGAATGTCCCTGTGGAACAAAAACTCCTCTGGTTCCTCTGGATGGAAATCTGCAGGGAAATCTACCATGGTGTTGCTCCTAGATGCAAGAAAGTTAGGGGTGAGCCCAGGAAATAGGATTTCATGCAAAAAAAATTACATCGTTGGCATGTACACTCTTGTGAATAGCAGCATTATTCGTAATGGCCAAAAATCAGAGGCAACCCAAGTCCATCAACAGATGATGGATAAACAAAATATGGAACATCCACACAATGGAATATTAGTGAGCCTTAAAAGAGAAGAAATTCGTGACACATGCCTTAACATATGCATCAGCCTTGAAGATATTATGCTAAGTGAAAGAGGTCAATCACTAAAAGATAAATACTATAGTCATTAAGCCATTACTGAGAGTAATCAAAATTAGAGAATGGAATGGTGATTGTCAGGATCTGAAGGGAGAAGGAGTGGGGAGTTGTTTAATGGTCATAGTTTCAGTTTTGCAAGATAGAAATGGTTCTGGAGACTGGTTGCACAACAATGTGAATAGAGTAAGTCCTCACTTAACCTCATCAATAGGTTCTTGGGAACTGCAACTTTATGGGAAACTGTGTATAACAAAGTCATTTTTTCCTTATCCCTGTTAGAAGCACATTGAAGGAAACGACATTATTTGAGGACCTTCTGTATGTCTTTTGCTTAAAGTCTCAGTTTCTAAGAGCCTGTCTTTTACTAAAGTCAGTTTCCGAGAACCTACCAAGGACATTAAGTAAGGACTTACTATATACTCAACATCACTAAACTTAAAACACTTAATAATGATTAAGATGGTAAATGTTATCTCTATTTTACCACAATTAAAGTGTTTTTTTTTTAATATCACTTAAAACAAAAAAAAATGATCAGGAAGATGTAAAGGATATGACTGTATAAACAATGTGCATTGACTGGGGAGAAGCCAGAGGCAGATAGACAAATTATGAAGCCATTGTAGAAGTTCAGTGGAGAGTCTATTTTTACACACTATATAAATATCAAAATTTCACATGTACCCCCCAAATATTTATATCTGTTAGGTATTAATAAAAAATAAAAAACAAAAATTAAAAAGTTCAGGGGAATCATAGCAGAGGCACAGCCCCCAAGATGAAAGAGGGAAGGACTCCGTGCTGCACTGCCTGCCTCCTCCGCTGCCCAGCAACTGCAGGGAGGATCCAACTGAGAAGCTTCTGTCCCTCTGAAGGGCTGACAGGTCAAGTGTAGACACACTGCACACTCGATCACACCTGTGTGATTGGCCCAACTGATCAGAGAGACCAGAAAATCAACATTGTCCCCAGGTATAAATTGTGGTCCTGCTGAGCAAGCAAGGAGTGAGCAAAACTCAGGTCAGAGAACTAGCAAGTCCCTGAGCCACTTGGATGAGAGCCTGAGTACTAGTTCCTCAAGTCCTTTGGCATCAGTGGGGCTACAATTTAACCACTAAATTGACCCGAGTGGCCCTTTCACAAAACCAGTTTCAGATATTTATTTCTCATAGTTCTGATCATTCCACCCACACCCATATTGCAGGCTGTGGGTGGATTCCTACTGATCATTCCACTCACAGCCTGCAATATCAATGAAGCTTAGTGTCAATCCCAAGATCCCACCAGAAACACAGAGCAGCGACGCCGTCCAGACAGTGGCAATTATTTGTAAACCGAAATGTCTGGGTTCCCTTGAGGCTGTCTCTGCCCCTCGATTCATGTAATAAAGACACAAACCTAATTGCAAGGACCTTGAAGAACAATGTAGGACTATAGTAGGCTTTTGAAGAAACTTAAAGAGAAATTACTCCCATAGGAAACATGGCAAGATTTCTCGAAAGTCTTTTCTGAACATATCCCTTTTCCCCAAGAAATCCAAGATCAAGGTGCAGCAAGTTCTGCTCCTGATGAGAGCCTTCTTCCTGGTTACAGATGGCCACCTTCTCACTGAGTTCTCTCATGGGAGACAGAAAGAAAGAGAGTGCTCTCGGAAGTCTCTCTTCTTATGAAGGCACTAATGCCGTCATGAGGATCCCACCTTCGTGACCTTATTTAACTCTAATTCCCTCCCAAAGGCCTCATCTCCAAATACCATTGTATTGAGAGTTAGAGCTCCAACATATGAATTTTGCTGGGACACAAACATTTAGTCCATAAAGTACTTAATATATTTAATCCACAAAGTGGCAAAAACTATCTTTGTCATCAAAAAAGTTCTGTTTTGAACAGATAAGAATCATTGTAGCATTTTTGAATCTTTAAAATGCTTCCAGCTGAAGATTTTAAAAGAGGAGAGAAAACTATATTTTTAAAGAACTGCATGATTACTATGAGTCCAAAAACCCAGCCACTGAAGGCAATCAGTGGGTGTATCCTGAGGAAAAAACCTCACCGTCCAGCAGCCGCCTTGTCCTGTCCTCCCACAGCTTGGTGTTCTGCACTTCCTTGGATCTGTGACTCTCTCCTGTGTTTTCTAATAAATTCCCCCCTTTTTTAAGTTAGCTAGAATCAGATTTTGTTGTTTGCCACCAAAAGAGCCTTACCAGACGCAGGGTTTCCTATTCAACTCCGTTAAGGCTATTAAACCGAAGTTGTGTGATATTATGTGATATTCCATTGTGATCTCAACTTCTTTGTAAAGTGTAAATGATCTCCAAGATGCCTTCCAATTCTGGCAACCTATGATTTTTTGAGAGCTCAGAATGAGCCAATGTATATATCTGTGTAAAGTCACTCCACTGATCATTCCACCCACAGCCTTCAATATGGATGAAGCTTAGTGCCAATCCCAAAATCCCACCAGAAACACAGAGCAGTGAGGCAGTCCAGACGCTTCCAATTATTTGTAAACCGAAATGTCTGGGTTTCCTTAAGGCTGCCTCTGCCTCTTGATTCATGTAATAAAGACACAAATCTAACTCCAACAAATCTAACCTTGAAGGCCAATATAGAACTATAGTAGGTTTCTGAAGGAACTCAAAGAGAAGTTATTCCCACAGGACTCATGGCGAAATATCTTGAAAGTCTTTTTTTTTTTTTTTTTGGAGACAGAGTCTCGCACTGTCGCCCAGGCTGTAGTGAAGTAGCGCGATCTCAGCTCACTGCAAGCTCCGCCTCGCGAGTTCACGCCATTCTCCTGCCTCAGCCTCCGGAGTAGCTGGGACTACAGGCGCCCGCCAGCACGCCTGGCTCATTTTTTGCATTTTTAGTAGAGTTGGGGTTTCACCGTGTTAGTCACGATGGTCTCCATTTGAAAGTCTTTTTGAACATATCCCTTTTCCCCAAAATTTGATAAGATGAAGCCGCTATTCCACCTTTCACTCTCCGTGCAGTGTCTTCATTGCCAAATGCGCTCCAATTTTCTTCCCTTCTCTGTGTGATGCACCACCCTTGCCCGTGCACCCAAGCCACTTCCTCCAAATCCTTACATGTGATTAGGATTTTCCCCAGCATGTCCTAAGTCCGTTGGTCATCTACTTGCTGCTCTGATTTTCTTGCAAGATGCAGCTTCCTAGAATTTTGGCAAATAGATTGCACAGTCATTCAACAAATATTTACTGAACTCTTACCATATCTCTATAACTGGGAGGAAGAAGGTGCCACTGAGAAAATGCAAGATGCATATCCCATTCCAATTCCAGCCCCACTCCATGTTTTATTTCTAAAGTTTAATGAGTAGAAATACATACACACATACATACACGCATATACTACTCCAGTTGGCAGTTAAAAATGCCCTCATTTAACCTAAGCTGCACATGACCCCAGTGGGATGCTGGTATCACAGCCTCAGCACAAATGTGACAGCTGTGTCATGCTAGCCCAAAGAGGGAAAGGGCCACCACCATTTGCAAGGTGCTGGTGCTATCTGGAGTGCCTTCCTTGGCTGCCTGGAGGGAGATGCTGCTGTAACTTTTTCTAAATAGGGCTCTAGGGCACTGCTGACAGGTGATTTCAGCCTCCTGGCTCATGCAGTGCAACTGACCCATGTTTCATTGGAAGAATAACTACAGAAATGGCCTTATGGGGCAGCAAAGACATTTCTTCAGGAAGACTCAAGGTAAATTATTTAATGAAATCTCTTGCCCTTAGGAAGGACCAGAGCTCACATAATTGAACCTCAAGTCTGAACACTTATATTACTCTCCTCCGAGGGGCAAATTAAGTTATTATAAGCCAAAATGATAGACTTTTTGTAAAGTGACCTCTAGTTTTCTATCCTTGGCAGACATCCTAATAAGCCACCACCATCTCATGCCTCTTAACTAGCACCTACACAGCCATGTGTTCTCCCCTCTTCTCCATTCTCCACATTTTAAGACAAAATTAAAATCAATCATATCATCTTTATGCTTATAACCCTTGAACAACTGCCCTTATACATGTAGGATATAGACAAAACTTGTCACCTGATCCACTAGTCCCTGCATGGTCTGCCTAGTCATCTCCCAGCCTCACTCAGGCCCCACTGTTGCCTGTAGAGCTACTCCAGCCTTGTCTCTGTTCCTTCAATGCCCCAGCTTGCTTTTCCCAGGGCCTTTGCATGTGCTATTTCCTCTGCTGAGAACATATCATCCTCTATCCTTTAACTAGTTACTCATATTCTTCCTTCAATTTCAATTTAAATCTCAGTTCCTATGGGAAGAAATCTTATTGCATATTCTTATACCAATCTTGATCATAAATAAAATGTTCCATTTATTTTTGCAGTTCTTTGATCAAAGTCAGTCTTTCCCATTACAGTATAAATTTATAAGAGCAAAGGCTGGGACTTTGTTTTGTTATTTACTTTTATTTTCCCACGAACGGGCACAAGACAGAAAGGAAGGGAAGGGAAGAGAAGGGAAAGGAAGGGGAGAGGAGGGGAGGGGAAGGAAGGGAAGGGAAGGGAGAGAGGGAGGGAAGGAAGTAGAGGGAGAGAGGGAGGGAAGGAAGGAGAGGGATGAGGGAGGGAGGGAGGAAGCAAGGAGGGAAGGGAAGCGAAGGGAAGGGAAGGGAAGGGAAGGGAAGGGAAGGGAAGGGAAGGGAAGGGAAAACCTGACTTGAGAAGTGGTTTCTGGGCATCTGACTGGAGTGACAGCATGGATGTGCTGCCATCCCCTGAAACAGACAAGACCATAGGATCACCATCTTGGGAAGATGATGAGCTCACTTTAAGACTTGTTGTGGAACATCCCAGTGGTGGGGTTCCACAGGATTTTTTGTCTATCTGAAACTCAGGGAAACAAGCAAAAACTGAAATATAAATGCCTGTCTGCCACTGCTGCATGAGTGGATGCAATGGCACAACAAAAAAAGAGCAGAGAAAGAAAAGCAGTGGACCAGAGGGAAGCTTGCAAAGAGCCCGTACTTCAGCTATGGGTAAAGACTGAACAAGCTTTTAGGAAGACAGAGACAGAATGTTCAGGATTATAAAGATCCAGAGAACAAGGTCAAAGACACCAAGGAATCACTTCCAGAAGGAGGGAAGAGCCAACACTGTCCAAGGTGACTGAGAGGCCCAGGATGGTGTGGACGCAGAAGTGTTCAATGGAGTGACTTTGATAAGGGCAGTTTCAGACCATGGGGATTACAAGTGAATGTGCAGACAGGAAGGGAAAGCTATAATTATAGGCAATTCTTTGGAAGCTTGGCTTAGAAGAACAGAATGAAGGTGATAAAAAGAAAGCAGTGGAAGAGGATGAAAATGATTTGGGCATTTTTATAGGTTGAGTTAAACCAGCAAAAGAGGGAGTGGGTATAAGTGACAGGAAAGGGGATGGTACACACACAAAAGGTTGAAGACAGTGGAAGGACTGGCATGAAAGGACAAACCACAGTTAATTTCCAGAGCCTGGCACCACATCTGGCACCCAGGAGACGATCAATAAATATTGAGTGAATTAATGACAAACAAATAAACAATGGATAGAAATAAGTGATGAGGCTGACTTTGAGGAAGACTGACTTTCTCTCCCCAGGATAGAAAGAAGGCAAAATAGGTGATGGTATAAGTAAATTGCTATGGATTATGACTAGTGTTGCAGCAGAAGCTTCCACTTTATTTGTTTTTTAATGCCATGCTCACGAGTTTAATCAGCTATTTTGTTTTTGTTTTTCAGAACAAAGCTGATAGACTTACAAATGACTTTGTTAAGTGAATTGGTGGTGGTATGAGGTGATCACTAAGATCAAACAATCAGTTTACAAAAAGCTTCCATTTTGAATAAGGACTTACTCATTAGCAATTTGGAGGTGGAAAGTGTTGAGAGATTGAGGTGTTTGTCACATGATGACCCCAAATGAGATCCCCCTGATTTTTCCTGGCAACTGTCCCTTGGCCATCATGGATGCCACTGAATAAAATGGAGGTAGCAGTGTGGGGAAATCTGGTCTTCGAAATCAGGAAGACTCAGGTTTAATCCTACTTAATTTGCCATTCATTCGACTTGGGGAAAATCACCTAAACTCTCTGTATCTAAATCCATTCTCTATAGAATGGTGCTAAAAATTATTCTTTACTCATGGGATTTTTTGAGAATGAGCAAAGTGTCTACCACAGGAATGCTCAAAACTTGAAGATGATATGGTTGCTGTTATTGCTTGTGACATTGATGTTGTTGTTGTTGTGATGTTACAGCTGAGAAGTAAACCCTCCTGCATTTAAATATTTTATTTATCAGAAAATTGAGACTACTTTATGACTGTCCCTGGGTGGGCTAGCACAGTGTCCTACCAACAAATTAAGAAGCCAGCTGGCAACTTCTTGAAACCATCAAACATGCATAAAGTAGTCTGATACACAGTCAGAGAAGACATGAAGGACAGAAAGCCCAGGCTCCACACTGACAGGTAGCCAACTGGGTGAAACAGATACTTATGCAAAACAAACAACCGAGCAAAGTAGTCAACTGCAGTGGGTATGGGGCCAACAGTTGGTGCAGTGTGTCCCATTAACCCAGACAGTACCTGTCCATATGGGGATTTGGGTTCCATGCACACAAGTTGTGGCAGTCAGGAAAAGTGCTAGAGCAGCCCTGAGCCAACATCCTGAGAAATGCTTTGCTGAGGTCACCATGGGAGGACAGTGTCCAATGCAGAAACCACAGGGCAGGAGCAGAACTAAAAAGAGGAGTCAAAGTCGAGAGTCAGGGCAGAGACAGAAGAGGACCTGATCAGAAGTAAAGTAGGCAAAGCTGGATGATTGCAGAAGACCGGGCTCAGGTGTTTCAAGTTTGCCCTCAGTTTTTGTGCATGTGAAACAAAGGGTCACGACAGATCCCAGGATAGATCCTAGGGCCAGTCACTGTGCATGGAAACCACACATTTAGAATTTGGGGCTCTATCCAATTTTTCTTCTGTGAATTCCTTTTTGGTTTTTTTTGTTTGTTTTTTTGTTCATTTTACTATTAATTTCCTGGTATTTGTTTTTCAATTCCTAAGTTTAACAAAGTCCTTTGGGGAAGCAGTCAGCACATAAATGCATATATTCTAGTTATTTTCATTTTGTCATATTAGATGGACATATCTTTGAAACTACTTTAAAAACCCTCCTAAAACAAGTCAGAGCACAAATAATTAAATAATATATATTTTTAAATATATAGCTATGCATATTTTCCAACTTATTTCACATTTGCCACATTTTTTCTCATCTAAGTCTTTTTTTTTTTTTTTTTTTTGAGATGTAGTCTCACTCTGTCACCAAGGCTGGAGTGCAGTGGTGCAATCTCCAGCTCACTACAACCTTCGCCTCCTGAGTTCAAGTAATTATTCCACCCCATTCTCCTGAGTAGCTGGGATTACAGGCACGTGCCGCCACACCCAGCTAATTTTTGTTTTTTTAGTAGAGATGGGGTTTCACCGTTTTAGTCAGGCTTGTCTCAAACCCCTGACCTCAAATGATCCACCCGTCTTGGCCTCCCAAAGTGCTGGGATTACAGGCGTGAGCCTCCCTTCCCAGCCCTAATCATTCTTATCTTCCTGTTTCTGTCACCTCTATTCCAGAGAGTCCTGATCAATTCTGTAACCACCCCAAATTTCTTTTGGAATGAGCTGGAACTGAGGCTCAGAGAACAAGCATAAATGCCAATACTCTGGTTACTGCTATTGCTGTAATGAAGTGCCTGTTGTTTATTACAACCCAGAAACCATGTGCCTTTCCCAGCTTCCATGAATCTATAGCAGACTAACTTACAACCATGCAAGCAGGGAAAACCTCAGATCTTTCACAGTTCTTGACAAGATCATGTTTAATGATAATTCCCCACTCTTCTCACCAGTAGCCAAGAAAGTCCTTTCCACATAGCAGGGTCTCAGTAATAACAGGAATGTCAAGAAATAATGAGGAATCACTTCTCAGCTTACAAATTTGAGGCCATACTACTGGTAAACGTCAAAAACTCAGCCTCTTGAGATAATCAAAATTTTTTCAATTAAATCTCTAAATGACCATTAGTCAATGACTTACATTAGTATTGAATGTTCAATTATTATTTGTCAATTAAAAATAAAATAAAACTAGCTTTTTAAAACATAGTTTTGAGCCTGTATACTGTAGTACAGGTTGAAGCATGACTTCTGAGCTCAAACTGCCTGGGTTCAATTCCTAGCTCCCCAGTTCCTAGCTGCATGACTTTGGGCATGTTTTATAACTCCCTTGGTTCTTCAGTCTCCTAAATGATAAAATGAGGACACTAACAGCACTTACTTCATGGTCTTGTTGTAAGAATTAAATAAGTTAATTTAGATAAAGCACTTAAAACAATGTCAGGCATATATATAATATTATTGTACAGTTTCTATTCCAATTGCAACAGCACATTCCAATGTATCCAAACTATTTTTAAAACTCCAGCTTTATTAGATCTGCTGATTGCAGGCAGTTTCTTGAGATGGATTGAAACATTTAACCATCAGAAATGATGGCTGCTTGTCCCAGGACAAACCTGTGCAATGGCATTGTAGACATCGGGTGCCCAGTGAGGAAGGGAAACCCCTGCCAAAACTTTCATGGAATATGGTGATACTTCAGTACTAAAATACTGGTTTGTGAGGCAGTTATGTGGGGCCTATGTTGTTTTTAGAATGCTTCATTGTTTGATAAGGCAATATTAATTCATAAATGTCAGCAAGTCTGGAACTGCTCGAGGAAGCTCCCAAGACTCAGGGGTCTCCTGACTCATGATACACAGATCATGAGGGGAAGAGGGAAAAGGTCTGTACAAGCAACCTGTCAAGGGTAGAGGATGCTCTTGACCTCAGAGCAGCACTGGAACTTAATATCATACTGATATGCCAATATGAGTTTATCAGCAAAGAATGAGAGGGGAGCAAGTCATTGTAAATCTCAATCACCAACTGTTTACTCTATTCAGATTCACTAAACTGATGTCAAGGTTTCAATTCCACTTATGTAATAAAACCTTAGCCAAGAATGCAATATTAGTCAACAAAAAAAGGAGGAGAGTAACCTTTTTTGAGCACCTACAATGTGTCCTTAATGTGTGTTATCTCAGCCTTGTAAAATGGGCCTTAGTCCCCTTTGTACAGTTGAGAAAAATGGAGGCTTCAGAGAGGTTAAGTAACCTGACTGTGGTCACAGAGCAAGTAAGTGGTGAAGCCAGACTCTGAACGAAGGTCTGACCTCCAAGGCCTGTGTTCCTTTTCTGCTACCCTTAAGCACCCCAGCCCTGGATGTCCATCCCATCAGACTATGAGCATCTTATAAGCAGGAACTGTGGGGTTTTTTTCACCACTATATCAGAGCATAAATATATAATATAATGGAACATAACATAGAGTAGCCTTTAATATATTTTTATTGAACAAATGAAATTGGATATGAGACAAAACCATAAAAATAATCTGATCCTCAAGGACAATCAATCACTCACAGTAAAAGCTATAGGGTCCTTCCCAACTCCGCTGGGAAGCTGTCACAAATAACCATACAACTCTACAAAGTCCTTTCTGGACAATCTACCAAGAGCCACTGGGGCTGACTGATTAAAAGAGCAGCAATTATACTGGAGGTTCCAGGAATACACAAGTAAAGCACGGTTCATTTAAAATCCTATTAAATATCACGCAGTATCTTATGTTGAAATGACCCCAAGCTTCCAGTGGGAGTTGATAACTCTTACTAAGAAGCTTGGAATGGAGTCTGATCAGGCCTGTCAGTCACCTGAGGTCATGAACAGCCTGAAACATCCAGGTCTTTCTCTCTGCGGGGCTTTCAAGAAGTTGGACTAAACCCCAGCTGGCTGAGACTTCGGCTTGTCCTTAGAGGCTATCCTGGGGTAGGCTTACATGAAAATGCTCTAAAATGCAGAAACACATAGATGGAGGGTATGAGTGGTAACTGGAGTAATGAATAGAGAGATGATTTGCCAAGACACAAAGGCAGATGGTGGACAAAAACCAAAGCTGAGAGTCAAGAACCAGATTATACCCGATCCAACGGAAGCAGAAAAGGCCAATGAAGAGAGTCTGGGTATACTGCTGTGAACCCTGTAGAGGGTTACAGCTCACTTCTATGGGCTGCTAGGCTGTCTGACTGGCTCAGAGACAAAGGTTTTAAGGAAACATGAACCATTCCTGCACCCATCCCCAGCAAAGCCAACAGCAGGATCCTGGAAAGGATTCTAAAGTTTTGGCTTGTGCAGACCCCAGCAATGGGGCAAGATGGTGTCTGCAATGGTTCTGAAATCTTTTTCTTGCTAGGCAGTGAAGGGTGAAGCTGAGGATTCTGAATGTGCTGACTTTCCATGTTTCGTCTCCTCTATGACACCATACACCTTGCACCATGACTCTTCCTTTGCATCTGGAATCTGTTGGGGTTGGCTCAGAAAAGAATGGGCCAACTGTCTGACCCAGGGCCTTAAACATACTCAGTCCACGATTAAAATGGCACATGCTGGAGTCAACATCATCTATAGAGAGAATCCCTTGCAGCAGTAGATTTGCTGACAGAATTTATAAATCCATCATTAGCTCTTCAGAAACAATGAGACTATTTCTTGCCAGCACTCAGGGATGAATGCATGTGCTGTGCATGCTGACAAACAGTTTTTACAGTTTATAAATACCAGAGCACGTGCTCCCTACTCCAATGGGAATATAGCTGGCTTGTCTGCTGCAACAAGGCACAATTTCATCAGATAATTGCTACTGGAAAAAGAGCTCTGTGTGTGCTTCATACAGCTGGCCTTACAGCACCATGGAACTTTGCAGTAAAATGTATACTCATGCTGGTATCTGGCAGGATTCATTTGGAAAGAAAGTTATCTTCAAATAAAGCTACACAATGCTTCAGGAAACAAATGTTCTGCTCATTGATTTTTTTTTAATGATGTAATAAAGTCCATCGTGGACACACATGTAGTTGCTTCACCTCTTCATCTTTCTCATCAGGGAAGAGGGACCCCGATGGCTCCTTACTATGAAGTGTTTATGGGACATACTTGAATAATTTTTACATATTTACAGCCATGATCTTGTTCTTTCCTTTTCATACATTAAGACACTGAAGCTTAGAAAGCTAAGGTAAGTAGTTTCCCCATGCCCAGCTAGAGAGAAATAAACAGATCTGGAACACAAACAGGTATTCTCGGCTGGGTCCAGTGGCTCACACCTGTAATCTCAGCACTTTGGGAGGCTGAGGCAGGCAGATCACTTGAGGCCAGGAGTTCAAGACCAGCTTGGCCAACAAGGTGAAACCCCATCTCTACTAAAAATACAAAAATTAGCCAGTGTGGTGGTGTGCACCTGTAATCTCGGCTACTTTGGGAGGCTGAGGCACAAGAATCACTTGAACCTGGGAGGCAGAGGTTGTAGTGAGCTGAGATGACGCCACTGCACTCCAGCCTGGGTGACAGAGCGAGACTCTGTCTCAAAAAAAAAAAAAAAAGAAGAAAGTATTCCAACTCCAGACCCAGTGCTCCTTCTCATCTTCAAATCCCTTGCCAATCAGTGACATTTTTTGTTTTGCAAAAACCTTTACAAATTTCACTTAAAAGTTGCTCCAATATGTTCTATGATTCTGCTATTTTAGATTTTTATTTCTTAATTCAAAATTCTCATCGTCTTTTCACACAATAATACTTCATAAATTACCCTTCTATTCACTACTGTAAATGTTTTGACATCGAATTGTTTTTGGTTTCATTAATATATTGCAAACAGAAAATACCTGGTTCTGCATGGGTACCACATAAGATAAGCCAAAGGGGGTCTTGCATTATAATAATATGGGAGCTCATTTATGGAATGTGTACTATATGCCAGGCACTGCACCAGATACTTTATATAGATTAGCCAATTTCATCCTTACACTAGCCCTATGAGAAGACTGATATCATCCCCATACACAGATGAGAAGACTGAGGCTCAGAGAGGTTAAAGTGCTTGCCCATGATCACAGACAAAACTAGGATTAGAACTTAAGTTTGATGCAAAAAGGCATGCTTCTGTCCACTGTCCCTTTTTCCCAACCAGTAAGTTGTAATACATTGGTACATTAACATTAAACCTTGTAGCTGTGTAACTTTGGTGCAGTAGGCTGAATAATGGCCCCTGAAGACATTCATGTTGTAATCCCTGGAAACTGTGAATGTTATATCAACAAATGACTTTGAGGATGTGATTAAATTGAGGATCTTAATGTGGGAAGAGTACCCTGGATTATCCAGTGGGGCCTAAATGTAATCACAAGTGTCCTTATAAGAGAGGCAGACGAAGATGTGACACAGAAGAGAAGGCAATGAGACTGTGGAGGCAGAGATTGGAATGATGTGGCTACAAGCCAAGGAGTGCCAGCAGCCATCATAAGCTAGAAGAGGCAAGGTCCAGATTCTACCCCCAAAGCCTCCAGCCAGAACCAGCCCTACCAACTCCTTAGGTTTAGCTCCTAAGATTCAGTTCAAACTTCTGGCCTCCAGAACTGGAAGAAGGTAAATTTTTCATCTTTTCAGCAACTAAGTTTGTGATAATTTGTCACAGCAGCCATCTGAAACTAATACTCTTATGAAAGTCATTTAAGCTCTCTACTAAAACACCTACCACACTTGGATGTTGATTAAATTGGGTAGCACCTAATAAATATTTTCTCTTTCTTCTCCTACTTTCCTGGAAAAAAAAAAAACTGTGTAAAAGTTTAAAAACAGGGATTCTTTACAGCAGCAGAAGGGAGCTCTAAATGGAAACCGAATAACTTGAAGAACTCAAGACATTGATTATTCAGAGGGCAGTTAGTAATTGGTTCTACCTTCAGTAAGTGTGAAATAAGGACAAATGGACTTGAAACTGCCATTAGCAACATTTAAGTCAAATGTAAGGGGTAAGGTGTGTTCTCTCAGCCTCTGGAGGTCTTGAAAAACTGAGAATATGTTGAGAATCTAAGCAGACATCATTTCAATTACTTTTTGAGGCTCACTACATTCCTGTGACTCTTCAGCATAACATTTGTAGAAATTCCTACTCAAACCAGGTGTTCAGAAATGCCATGTAACTAGAAAGTGATGGTTAGACAATACTAAGTCTGGCTATTTCATCGCATTAAGGAGTCATCATTAATTTTTAGTTTTACTAATGGCATTGCAATCATGTTTAGAAAAAGACTGCTCTTTTAAAGATACTTTGTGAAGTATTTATGGATTAAATGATATGATTGAGACTTGCTTCAAAATAAACTGGGGAGAAGAGGAAATGAGTCACAGAGATGAAACAAGTTTCTCAGGAGTTGATAGCTGTTGAAGCTGGTGATGGTCACAGGAAAGTATATGGTACTATTCTTGCAACTGCTGTATATATTTACACTCTTTTATAATAAAAGCAAGGAGGAGAGGGAGGGAGAAAGGAAAGGAGGGCATCAAAGAGGAGGGGAGCCAAGGGGAGATGGGGAGGCAGGGGAGGGGAGGACAGGGAGAGGAGGAAGGGGAGGGGAGGCAAAAGGGAGGCGATAAGAAGGGGGCAGGGAGGGAGGGAGGGAGAGTGCTGTGTCTGTATTCTAGTCTGGATTTGGTCTCTGTTGCTGCATGGCATACTGTATTAGGCCATTCTTGCACTGCTGTAAAGAAATGTCTGAGACTGAGTAATTTATAAAGAAAGGATGTTTAATTGGCTCACAGTTCTGCAGGCTTTACAGGAAGCATAGTCCTGGCATCTGCTTGGCTTCTAGGGAGGCCTCAGGAAGCTTACAGTCAAGGCAGAAAGCAAAGCAGGAATGGACACATCACATGGCAAAGGCAGGAGCAAGCAAGGCAGTGCAGGGGGCGGTGCCACATGCTTTTAAATGACCAGATCTTGCAAGAACTATCATAAAGGCAGCACCAAGGCATGTGAGATCCAATCCCCTGATCCAAACACCTCCCTCCAGGCCCTGCCTCCAGCATTGAGGATTACAATTAAACATGAGATTTGAGCCGGGACACAGATCCAAACTATATCACATGCCTTACTTAGGTAAGTCATTCCTTTTCCTCATCTATAAAATGGGAGGGGGGCCAGACTGTCACATTCCATAGCTTTAAGCAGTGCTTAGACATCAAGGACCTGTGAGTTTTCTCTCTCTCAGCTCACCCCTCCTCTTTTTCCTGTGTTCTTAAATGCTTTGGCATTCTTCCTGAGAAGGACAAAGCAGCAGATGCTGAAAATGAACAAAGTTAAGCCACCAGGTGATTTAAAAGCAAACGAAAATCATGCACTTTTTGAAGTTCAAGAGGTTTTCACCCAATATCATTCCAGCATTTTAGGGGCCTTCACTCCTCGCCACCAGACACAGGGAAATAAATGATCTTTGCAAATGTTTTTAATAGCCTAAGTTTTAAGGTAGTCAATCCCTTGGGCCATCAACAACAGGAAGTAAAACCTCATTGGTTAGGATTCTACTGAGAAGATAAGAAAAATCAGAAAGTAGTTTAAATCGGTTTTTGCTATGCACATTTATAATGAAAGCCAAGTTAGAAGGGAACTAGCCATTTTGCAGTAACAAAGCAAATTATACAAGTGTCAGGGATATAAAGAATTCCAGCAATTGGGCTGGGCACGGTGGCTCACGCCTATAATCCCAGCACTTTGGGAGGCTGAGATGGGCGGATGGTGAGGTCAGGAGATTGAGACCACCCTAGCTAACACGGTGAAACCCTGTCTCTACTAAAAATACAAAAAATTGCCAGGCATGGTGGCGGGCGCCTGTAGTCCCAGCTACGCGGGAGGCTGAGGCAGGAGAATGGCGTGAACCCGGGAGGCAGAGCTTGCAGTGAACTGAGATCTGGCCACTGCACTCCAGCCTGGGTGACAAAGCGAGAACCCGTCTCAAAAAAAAAAAAAAAATTCCAGCAATTAATATATTCATCTCAAATCTAAGAAAACAAGCTCAGAGAGGTTCTCCCCCATCTCCTACTCACCCAGCCAGCACACCCTGGTGCTAGTCGTAAATCCCCAGGCATCCTGGTGCCCACTTCTTCCTTAAACCAGACATGGACATGTAGTAGATAGGACCTGTTACAAGCTTGTCTAAGAACTTGAGAAATACCTTTGTGCTAACATGAAGCAAACCTTTAACAATAAATTGAACCATATTGAAACTGCTGTTATTCTCAATCAAAAAGTGATAGATATTGGCAGTTCCATATGGTACAAATTACCCATTTCTGAACATTAGTTACAGATTCTCCAGCAACATTAATCAGCCTCTATAAAACAGAACAGCAGTCTAACAGCATAGAAGCCCCAAGACAAGGGTCCACCATAACTATCCAGACAGAAACAATAGCAAGTGCCCCTAAAACTCTGAGTTAAATACAAAATAAACACTTGAGGGAGATTTCAGGCATGTACACAAGCAATTGAGGACCAAAAACAAACAATAAAAAAAAACACAGGAAGAGCAAGTAAAGTCACAAAGTTACCTATATCTGCATATTTAAACCTCTACAGGGAAAAAAAAAAAAAAGAGAGAGAGAGAGAGATCAGTACATCTAAAGGTGAAAGATCTTTTAACGGAAGTAGGGTGGTCAGCAAAAGGGGAGAAAAGAGAAGCCCCAGAGGCAGAGATTAGTAGTGTATATGGCTGGAAAGTGGGATCTGGGAGGCAACAGACTCCGCCTGCTCAGTATCAGTGAAGGTTTTATCTCTAACATCAAACTGAACTCACCAGATCACCAGACTCAGAGACTAGCGCCCCAAACAGCTCAGGTGTCACCTCCTCCAGGAAGCCTCTTCTCTCTTTGCTCTCTCTCTCCAAACAGAGAGAGAAAGAGGTGAGTCAATTGACCCCTGTTTCCTGTTGGCCTGAAGGCCCCCAGAGGATAAGGATGGAGTCTCAGTCTGCTATTCCCGGAGGCTGCCCTGAACATACATCAGAGCAAGCGCTCAGGAAATGCTGAATGAAAACAAGCGGAAGTTGAAACAATCTCCAGGGCAGAGGGAATGGGAAAGAGAAAATCGACTCAGGTGGGACAGGTGCCTGGGGAGTCAATGGCCTTCCAAACCTCCATAAAGAACTGCTGTGGATGAAAACAGATCTGAGGAACTGGAAGGAGAAAAAGCGGTCGCAGGACAAGAAGAAAGAACTGGAAAGAATTGCAGGATAAAACTCCTCAAGTGGTCGGGTCTCCCACAAATGAACCCTGATACCCAGGACCAGTCAACACAGAAACAGGCAGTGCCTCAGTCCCCAGCCAGCATCCCTGCAAGTGCGTGTTCAGCCACTGACTCAAGCCTTGGAGAAAGAAGGAACCCAGCATGTCACCATGTGGGAATGAAGAAGAGGAGCCCTTTGTGGATAGTGGGGAAACTCAGAGAGGCTAAAATAAACACAACAAGGCGCTGCAATTTGTGGCATGGAGGCCTAGGGATGTGGCAGGGATTCTAACTGAAGAGTATGGCAGGGATTGGGCTGAGAAGGAGTTGAGGGAAGGGTTTGCAGCTGGCCAAGCCCAGAGGGAAGCCACCATCGCCACTCATGCCACATAGCAAGCCGCTCTCCAGCAATTAATATGAGACACAGGCAGAAACCCAGTTCCTACACAGGTCCAACTATCAAAGCTCCCCTTAATCTACTTGCTCTCACCAGCGAAGAGACATTTCTAGGCTCTTACAGAGCCACAGTTTATGCTTTGTCTGCCATGCAGTGTCCTCAAGGACGGATCCTCAGAGCCTGTTCCAGCTTCAAGGGGCATTCTAGAAAACTGTCTCTGTAAACAAATGTGTCTGATTTCTGGATTAGGAAAGGAAAGATACATAAGCCAGCATTTCCCCCTTTCAGCTCACATCCTTAAAAAGTCAAAGTTTGACAGCATTTGTGGCTCTTTGTCCCTTCAGATGCACTCTGTTCTGATGTTTCCTTAAATCCACTCCCTAACACGGCAGAGCAGGGGGCAGTGAAAAGCACAGGCCCTGGAGTCAGCCTCCTGGGTCCAGAGCCCAAGCCCACTGCTGACTCTTGAACTTTCGCAAGCCACTTTCCCTGCAAACCTTAGTTTCCTCATGCCTTGAACTTATGCAAGTCACTTTCCCTGCAAACCTTGGTTTCCCATTTTAAAATGGGAACAGTAACAAACTTTTCTTCCGGGGTGTTGTAATAAATAAATGCAATTATACAGTTAGCTTATTATTACATTATTATTGCTGCTGTTGTTATTACTATTACTACTGTTACTATTATTACATAAGCAGTCTTCAGTTACCTCACCACTAATTAGAAAATCTTTGATAAAACAAGATCCCAAATTCTATTGCTGTGCCTCAAAACTATAGTTACTCCAATATCAAAAATGCATTTTGGAGAAAAGATTTTTTTAATGAGCAGGGGGTAACACACATGCATGTAATAAACCTCCAGATTTAAAAGTGGCCATAAACACTGTTTAGTTATATCCATCTCAGAAGCCATAGAAACATTAAGAGGAGTGATGAGTCAAAGAGTTACCTATATCTGAAAACGCCCTTCTTTCAATGAAATGCATCTACAAACATAACAAATCCACGTGGCTCTTCCATTGGGAAGATTTCAGGTAAAGAATCCCATAACCAGCCCCTGGTGGCATGCATGAGAGTCTCCACACGTCTCCAAAATTAACACTTTAGCTAAATTCTCTCCACATGGGATAGAATTGCTCTGCCACTGTCTGAAAATGCATTGGTATGTCTTCTTTCCTTGTGAGAAGTTTCTACACGAGATGCAGAAATTACCATCTCTACGGCTATTGGAAAATGTTGGCTCATTTTATAGCTGCTGGCATAGCTTTTTCCAGAGATTTAAGTTTCACTCCTCTGGTCATAATGAATCACATCTGTGTGTTTGTACAACATTTCTCCCTTCTTCCATTCACTGAAAGTATTCCTGCCTGTGAATGTGTAGGTTTACTCTGCTCTGCAACATTTTTTAGGTAATGAGATTTTGTCTTAGGAGTATACATTATTATAAAATTCAAAATATATACTGAAGAAATATCTGTAAGGGCACACGCTTCATTCATATATGCCAATTTGGAGGGTGTCCCAAACACCTACATGTTTAATCAGTTTATGCTGGACAGCACAATTTAGTCATGGACATGTTCTTCTATCTGCCAACTCCCATCAAGTCTACTGAAAAAAGAGTTAGCATACGCTTGGTACATACCCAAAATTCAAAACGTAAAGAAAGGAGGGCTCTTGGTACTCCAGAAAGAACATTTTTCTTCCAAACCAATCCTGAACATACTAAAATGTAGTTACTCAACATAAAAACACACAACCAAGACATTCTCCATACTGAATTAGGAAGTTTATTAGGCTCCTAGTTTCCATGTTTAGAACATGAGCATGGATTGACATGCATTGTCTCATTTTGTGGATCTCACATGCATGTCGTCTCAGTCAGCTGGACCTCTGATTCTACTCATGAGTAATTTAAAGTTAGCTCAATGTGAGTAAATGACAAACACAGAATGATGCATAAGCTGTAGCCACAAACCCCACCCAATGCCATTTGTCTTATATTCCAAAACCATATCACAACTCTCTCGTAAAAAATAAATTTCAGAACAAGGCATTTAATTGACCTCACAGAGAAAAATAAAGACAATTCTATCATTTCAGAATTCAGCAATGAATGTCCAACTATGGCTGAAAGGTACACCCTGAGAATTAAATGATTTTAACGAACCCATTGAGGTTTATAAAGCTGTGTTAACCTAATGTCGGGAAAGGATAAGAGAAACAGGCACAAACACCCCCGCTCATTTTGCTGTGCAATTCTCCAAGGAGGTGGTGTTACAAATGTCCTCATTGTCTTCAATGCTTGAAGCATCTGTGGAGTCGGGATCGCTCACCACAATGCCTACAGAAGAGAGACTGGTAATGAAGGCATGCATCCGCTGTGCATAAATATCCCTAATGTTAAAGTAAGGTAGCTCATGACACTTCTCTGGTACATCCTCACTGCACTGGTCCACATCAATGTCCTTTTGCTTCTGGTAGTACTTGGAAAACTTGTTGAAGATGATGGTGATGGGAAGGGCCACCACCAAAATGCCACAGATGATGCACGTGCTGGCGATGAGCTTCCCCGCCAAGGTGACTGGGTGGGTGTCTCCATAGCCCACGGTTGTCATGCTGATGGTGGCCCACCACCAGCAGATGGGGATGCTGGTGAGGCTGGATGTGTGGTCATCTTTCTCCACAGAGTAGATAAGCACAGAAAAAATGGAAATGCCCACAGAGAGGAAGAGAAGCAGAAGTCCAACTTCATGGTAGCTGTGCCTCAGTGTGGCACCTAGAGACCGAAGTCCTACTGAGTGCCGGGCAAGTTTTAGAATTCGGAAAATCCTCATAAGCCGTAGGATCTGGACCACCTTGCCCATGTTCTCAATATCCTCACTCTCTTCCTCCTTGGTGTCTACAGCCAACGTGGCATAGAAGGGAATAATGGAGACAAAGTCAATGATGTTCAGAGGGTTTTTCCAGAATTTCTTTTGACAAGGAGCGGCAGCCAGCCGGACGGCAAGCTCCCCGGTGAACCAGGCAATGCACGCGATCTCCACTCCTTCCAGCACTGGATCATCCACTTCTCCATCCTCATTCTGGAACTCCGACATGCTGTGAACGCACATGGCCACGATGGAGGCCAGCACCACGCTCAAGGAGGAGATAGCGATAAGCTTAGCAGACAGGCAGTGTGCTGGGTTCTCCATTCTGATCCAGATTTTCTTACGGAGCTGACCAAATCGCTGTGTGTCAAACTTCTCCAGCTCTTTCTCAAACAGAGACGACTCTTCAAACGAGGAGTCGGTACTCACGTCATGGCTTTTCTGATCCCAGTCCTTCTCGTGGTTTTCCTCTTTGCGTTCCTGGTAGCGATTGCTGCAGCAGGAATCAATGAAGAGCTCGTTGATGCCCCAGTACTCGATCTCCTGGCAGAATGAGAACACGCACAGCTCCTCCATGACGTGCAGCTTCCCCGTGTAATAAAAATTCAAAACATATCTGAACAAGGAGGGATTCCGATCAAAGTAGTATTCCTTATCAGCCACACTGTAATCATCACACAGCTCCAGAATGGCCTCTTCAGAATGGCAAGTAAGCAGCTTCCCCAGTCTGGTGTGAGGAAACCGCAGGAGGGTGCTTTGGTCAACAGACTGCTTAAAGCCCCCCACATTCAGGTTGACAAGTTCCTCGTCCTGTCCAGGGCGATGGAAAAACTCACCAAACACCATGGTGGATACAGGAGGCAGAGTGCTGGCTGGCAAGGGAGACGAGGAAGATCAGGCTGCACCTGGAAAGAGCACAAGATGATATTAGCACTCTGTCCTGCCGTGCCCGGCCAAGCTTATTTTTAATCTGCCCTTTCCAGGATGATGGGCTACATTAAAAGCAAAGCAGGAAATGCAATAAAAATGAATACATTATTATGCATTATGATCAGAAGAAAATCAACACAAAACAGATTTTCCCCCTAAAACCTCAGGATTTTGGGAACCCATTTTCTTTAGGAAAGAGAAAAGATGACAATATAATTTTTATGAACGCTAATTGCCATTTCTGTGTTCATTAAGCATTCAAACTGTACTTCCCAACCTTGCCCCCCAAAATACAATGCAATTTAGCTCACTTACATAATATAAGCATCTCCAGAGATTCAAGCACGGGCTCTTCATGTTTGGGAAAACTCAATTCAGATGTGATAGGCTAGTTGCTGCCAGGCTTGAAGCTCATCCCTTCCCATCCCTGGGGCTTGGTCATGCCCCCAATGCGCACATCAAAGGGGGCTCAGCTCAGCTCTTACAAAGGATGTGAGTTTCCCTTTGCGTATCAATGTTTTACTCCTTTAAGAGAAAGCCCTACTCCCTATGTTTGGATGTGGACAATCAAGAGGATATAATTATCTCCCTGTGCTTAAGTACCTTATATCTTAAAGATATCATTACACTTCATGAGATGGTGTTTCAGGAACATCCACATGAAAAGCACCTGACTTGGGAAAACCTCTTTATGGTCATTGCACTATCAGTTTCCTGACACAAACGCGCTCCACCCCCATCTCCTCCTTCCCCTCACAGACAGTCCCCATGTGGCCCTAATCTATAATTATCTTTCCATAGATCGTCTATACTGGGTGAGCACGTGGCCTGTTTTTAGTTCTGACACTAATCAGGATGCACCAGGTCCATTTCTCAGAGAGAAAATAACAGCTTTTGATCCTCACCCAATGCAATGATGCTTCCTCAGAACAGATGATACAAATAAAAGGAGACTGTCATATACTGAGTCCCCACCTGATACTACTGGATGCCTTTACACATTATGTCATTCAGTCCTTCCAACACTATATGGTAGCTGGATAGAAAAATGGGTACTGCTCTCAGACTCTCTAGGTACATAATAGGTAAATGGTGGAGCCAAGATTTAAACCCAGGTTGAATTAATTCCAAAGTCCAGGTTCTCTCCACTACATAGACTTCCCCCGCCTTCTTCCTTTTTATAATCTAATAATCCAACGTGAGGCATGCTATGTGAGAGGTCAGTCAAGCATCTTTGGGATTACTGAGAAAAAAGCAGTGACCTTAGCTGGAGAAGCTTCATAGCAGAGGTAATATGTAGCTCAAAGGTTCAAGTGGAGTCCACCTGATATGGTTTGGCTCTCTGTCCCCACCTAAATCTCATGTTGAATTGTGATCCTGTGTGTTGGAGGTGGAGCCTGGTGGCTGGATCATGGAGGTGGTTTCTAATGGCTTAGCATCATCCCCCAAGTGCTATCTCGTGATAGAGTTCTCATGAGACCTGGTTCTTTCAAAGTGTGTAGCATCTCCCCCTTCACTCTCTCTCTCTCTCCTACTCTGCCATGTAAGACATGCTGGCTTCCCTTTTGCCTGCTGCCAGGATTGTAAATTTCCTGAGGGCTCCCCAGTCATGCCTCCTGTACATCCTGCAGAACTGTAAGTCAATTAAATCTTTATAAATTACCCAGTCTCAGGTAGTTCTTTATAGCAGTGTGAGAACAGACTAACACACCACCAAACTGAAAGGAAAAGGACATTCCCACCAGAGGCATCAAAGGGTAGACAGAAGCCAGATTGTG
This sequence comes from Macaca mulatta, assembly GCF_049350105.2. NCBI lineage: Eukaryota > Metazoa > Chordata > Mammalia > Primates > Cercopithecidae > Macaca > Macaca mulatta. The sequence goes on from NC_133418.1 coordinate 107,078,724, forward strand.
AAGGACCCTGTACATCAGTCCAAAGAATCTGGATTTTATTCTGTCAGCAAGATCACTAAAGGGTCTTAATCAACAAGTGGACATAGCTATGTTTGTGACTGTGACTTAGAAAGCCACCAATGACAGCAGCATGAAAGCTGCATGGGGCAAAAGCTGGGCCCAAGAAGACAGGGCTGCAATAGAACAGGTTAGGGGTGGCAAGGACATGGACACACACAGTGGCCTGCATAGAAAGAGGAAGTGATAAACTCAGAAGAAGTTTATAAGATAGAATCTACAGGATTTGGTAACTGACTGGAAAAAAAAAAAAAGGACAAGGAAGCAGAAAGGCCAAAAGAGGATGTGTTTTCTAGTCTGTAAAAGTGGGCAGACAGTAACACCATCAAAGGGAGCAGAAAGGCCAGAAAAAAATCTCTTTCCCCTTATGTTTATGGAAAGGCAAGGTTGTCTGCAAGAGAACAAATTCCTCCTCTGAAAAAAAAGAAAGGAAATAATAAAGATTAACATGCAAATAAATAAATGGAGAATAAAATTAAAAACAGAAAAAAAATCAACAAAGCCATTGGTCATTTAAGGCAATCAACAAAATTGACAAATCTTTAACGAGGCTAATCAAGAAAAACTGAAATTACTTTGGGAGGGCAAGACAGATGGATCATTTGAGGCCAGGAGTTCAAGACCAGCCTGGTGAACATGGCAAAACCCCATCTCTACAAAAAATACAAAAATTAGCTGGGCATGGTGTCATGCATGTCTAGTCTCAGCTACACGAGAGGCTGAGGCATGAGAATCACTTGAACCCAGGACGGGGAGGCTGCAGTGAGCTGAGATCGCACTACTACACTCCATCCTCAGTGACAGAGTCAGACTCTGTCTCAAAACTTAAACAAAACAAAGGAAAATAAAAAAATGAGAGAAGATTCAAATTAGCAAAATCAGCAATGAAAGAACAACACCACTATCGACCTTACAAAATGAAAAGAACTATAAAGGAATACTATGAACAATCATATGTTCACAAATTAGATAACCTTGATGAAGTGTACGAATTGCTAGTGTCGACAAAAAGAGTCAAACTCTGTAAAATACTTAAAGAGATTTATTTTGAGCCAAATACGAGTGACCAATAGCCTGTGACATAGCCCTCAGGATATCCTGAGAACATGTACCCAAGGTTGTTGGCCTACAACTTGGCTATATACATTTTAGGGAGACACAAGAAATCAATCAATATATGTAAAATGTACATTGATTCTGTCCAGAAAGCCCAGAAAACTGGTAGCTGAGGTGGGGGAGCTTCCAGGCCATAGGTAGATTCAAAGATTGTCTGATTGGCAATTGGTTGAGAGTTAAGTTATTGTCTGATATGGTTGGGCTTTGTATCTCCACCCAAATCTCAACTCCAATTGTGATCCCCAAGTGTCAAGAAAGAGAACTGGTGGGAGGTGATTGGATCATGGGGTGGTTTCCCCATGCTCTTCTTGTAATAGTGAGTGAGTTCTCACAAGATCTGATGGTTTTATTAGGAGCTCTTCCCGCTTTGCTCATCTCTCATCTGCTGCCATGTAAGACATGCCTGTTCCCCTTCTATCAGGATTTTAAGTTTCCTGAGGCTTCCTCAGCTCTGCAGAACTGTGAGTCAATTAAATGCCTTTTCTTTATAAATTACCCAGTCTCGTGTATGTCTTTATAGCAGTAAGAAAATTGAATAATACTGTAAATTGGTACCACAGAGACTGGGGTACTCCTACAAAGATACCCCAAACTGTGGAAGCAACTTTGGAACTGGGTAACAGGCAGAGGCTGGAACAGTTTGGAGGATTCCAAAGAAGACAGGAAGATGTGGAAAAGTTTGGAACTTCCCAGAGATTTGTTGAGTGGTTTTGGCCAAAATGCTGGTAGTGATATGGACAATAAGCCCAGGCTGAAGTGGTCCCAGATGGAGATGAAAAACTTATTGGGACCTGGAACAAACACTCAGTCTTGCTATGCTTTAGCAAAGACAGTAGTGGCATTTTCCCCCTGCTGTAGAGATCTGTAGAACTTTGAACTTGAGAGAGATGATTTAGGGTATCTGGTGGAAGAAATTTCTAAGCAACAAAGTATCCAAGATGTGACCTGGGTGCTCTTAAAAACATTCCATTTTACTCATTCACAAAAGATCATTTGAAATTGGAACTTTTGTTTAAAAGGGAAGCAGAGCATAAAGGTTTGGGAAATTTGGAGCCTGATGATGCAATAGAAAAGAAAAACCCATTTTCTGAGGAGAAATTCAAGCTGGCTGCAGAAATTTGCATAAGTAACCAGGAGCTGAATGTTAACTGCCAAGACAATGGGGAAAATTTCTCCAGGGCATGTCAGAGGTCCTGGCGGCAGCCCCTTTCATCACAGGCTTAGAAGCCTAGGAGGAAAAATGGTTTCATGGGCTAGACCCAGGGCCCCACTGCTCTGTGCAGCCTTGGGACATGGCACCCGGCATTCCAGTCATTTCAGCTCCAGTCATGGCTATAAGGGACCATGGTATAGCTCAGACCATGGTTTCAGATGGTGCAAGCCCCAAGCCTTGGTGACTTCCACGTAGTCTTGGGCCTGTGAGTGGATAGAAGTAAGAATTGAGGTTTGGGAACCTCTGCCTAGATTTCAGAGGATGTATGGAAATGCCTGGAAGTCCAGGCAGAAGTTTGCTGCAAGGGCAAAGCCCTCATGGAGAACCTCTGCTAGGGCAGTGCAGAAAGGAAATGTCGGGTTAGAGTATCACATGGAGTCCCCACTGGGGCACTGCCAAGTGGAGCTGTGAGAAGAGAACCACCTACTGTCCTCCTGACCCCAGAATGGTAGATCCACTGACAGCTTGCACTATGCACCTCGAAAAGCCACAGACACTCAACACCAGTCCATGAAAGCAGCTGGGAAGAGGGCTATACCTTGCAAAGCCATAGGGGTGGAGCTGCCCAAGACCATGGGAGCCCACCTCTTGCATTACTGTGACCCAGATGGGAGACATGGAGTAAAAGGAGATCATTTAGGAGCTTTAAGATTTAATGGCTCCCCTGATGGGTTTCAGACTTACCCCTTTGGGGCCAATTTGTTTTGGGGCCAAAACAATCCTTTGTTTTGGCCAATTTCTCCCATTTGGAATGGGAGCATTTATCCAATGCCTGTACCTCCATTATATCTTGGTAGTAACTAACTTGCTTTTGATTTTAGAGGCTCCTAGTTGGAAGGACTTGCCTTGTCTCAGATGAAACTTTGGACTTGGACTTTTGAATTAATGTTGAAATGAGTTAAGACTTTGGGGGACTGTTGGGAAGGCATGATTGGTTTTAAACATGAGGATATGAGATTTGGAAGGGGCCAGAGGTAGAATGATATGGTCTGGCTTTTTGTCCCCACCCTTGAATTGTAATCCCCATGTGTCAAGGGAGAGACCTGGTAAGAGGTAACTGGATCATGGGGGCAGTTTCTCCCATGCTGTTCTCATGATAGTGAGTGAGTTCTTACAAGGTCTGATGGTTTGATAAGAGGCTCTTTTCTCTTCTCTCACCACTCTCTCTTGCCTGCCACCATGTAAGACATGCCTCTTCCCCTTCCACCATGATTGTAATTTTCCTGAGACTCCCCCAACCCTGCGGAACTGTGAGTCAATTAAATCTCTTTTCTTTATAAATTACCCAGTATTGGGTATGTCTTTATAGCAATGTGAAAACAATACATTGTCTAAAGACTTACAATCAATAGGAATGTCTGGGTTAAGATAAGCAGCTGTGAAGACCAAGGTTTTATCATGCAGATGAAGCCTCCAGGTAGCAACTTCAGAGAGAATAGATGGTAAATGTTTCTTATCGGAATTAAAGAGACTGCACTATCAGTCCTAAGGTTTGTGTTGATGTTAATGCTGGTAAGCTTTTCCTGAATTTCAAAAAAGAGGAGGGTATAATGAAGCATGTCTGACCTCTCCTTCTCATCATGGTCTGAACTCATTTTTCAGGTTAATTTTGGAATGCCCTTGGCCTAGAGGAGGGGTCCATTCAGATAGTCAGGAGGGTTTAGAATTTTATTTTTAGTTTACACTAGAAAGACATGATCTACACAAACTAACTCAAGAAGAAAAAGGAAATCTGAATAAACCTATTTATTAACAAGTAAAGATACAGAATTTGCAATTTAAAAAATGTTCTTATGGAAAGCTCACGTACAGATAGCTTTGCTGGTGAATTCTACCACAATTACCACCAATCTTTCACAAACCCTCCCAAAAATTAGAAGAGAAAGGCATACTTCCCAGCTCCTTCTATGAAGCTAGTATTATCCTAATACCAAAATTAGAAAAAGACATCACAAGAAAACTACAGGCCAGTATCCCTTATGAATACAGATGAATAAATCCTCAACAAAACATCAGCAAACCAAATCCAGCAACATATAAAAAGAATTATATACCATGAGTAGTGGGATTTATCTCAGGAATTTAAGGTTAACTTAACATGTAAATCAATCAAGGTAATATAAATACTAAAGAAATAATGAAAATGACATTATCATCTCAAAAGATGCAGAAAAAGCATTTGAAAAAATCTAGCACTCTTTTGTGATTTAAAAAAAAACTCAAAAACTAAGAATAGAACAGAACTCCTCCAATTTGATAAAGAGCATCTATGAAAAACCCACAGCTAAAAACATATTTAATGATAAAAGACTAAAAGCATTTCTCTTAAGATGAGGAACAAAACATGAATGTCCAATCCCACCACTTCTATTCAACATCATACTGGAAGTTCTAGTCAGGGAAATTAGGCAAGAAAAAGAAAGAAAATGCATCCAGACTGAAAAGGAAAAGTTAAACTACTTCTATTTGCAGATGATATGATCTTGTATATAGAAAATCCTATGGAATATATATACGAAAAAAAATTATAACTAATAAATAAGTTCAGCAATTTTGCAGGATACTAGATTGATATACAAAAAACTCTATCTCTGTATACTAGCAATAAGAAAATACAAATATGAAATTAAGAAAACAATCACATTTTCAATAGCATCCAGAAAAATAAAATATTTAGAAATAAATTTAAAAGTGGCATAAACCTGTAAAATGAATACTACAAAATGTTGTTGAAAAAATTAATGAAGAAATAAATGAATAGAAAGACACCCAATGTTCATGGATTAAAAGACTTGCGATTGTTAAATGGTAATACCCTTTAAATTAATTCATAGATTAAATACAATTCCTATAAAAATCCTAGCTGCCTTTATTCAGAAATTGACAAATTGATTCTAAAATTCTAAAATTTCAGAAATTGACAAATTGATTCTTAACACACTTGTCAAAAACCAATCAATAAACTGAAAAATAAGCCCATATGGGCTTTTTGATTGATTTTTGACAAGTGTGTCAAGACAATTCAACAGGGGTAAGAACAGTCTTTTCGATAAATAGTATTGGAACAACTGGATAGTCACATGCAAAAAAAAAACCTAAATTGTATATGTATCCCACACTATATATAAAAATTAACTTTAAATATATCAAAGGCCTGAATGTAGGTGCTAAAATTATAAAACTCTTAGAAGAAAATATTAACATAAATTTTCATGACCTTGAGGTAGGGAATGACTTCCTAGCTATAACACTAAAATTACAGTAAAATAAAGAAAAAATAGTTAAATTGACTTTATCAAAATGTAAAATGCACTTCAAAGGACACTATCAAGTCAAAAGACAAGTATCAAGAAAACAAAAAGACAACCCACAAAATAGAAGAAAATATTTGCAAATCATATATCTGATAAGGATATAGTATCCAGAATAAAGAATTCTTACAACTCAATAATAAAAAGACAAACAAACTCCTTTAAACTAGGCAAATAATTTTGATAGACATTTCTATGAAAACATATAAATGGCCAAAACGTACTTGAAAATATGCTCAACATCATTAGACATTAGGAAAAGGCGAATCAAAATTACAATGAGATACCACTTCATACCAGTATGATGGCTATAGTCAAAAACTAATAATAATGCAAGTGTTGTATTATGATACATCAGGTGTTGGCAGGGATGTGGAGAAAGTGGAATCTTTGTGTGTCACTGGAAGTAATGTAAAATAGTACAGCCATTTTAGAAACAGTTTAGGCCCATTCCTCAAAAAGTTAAACAGAGTTACCACATGACCCAGCAATTCCATTCCTGGGTATAGTCCCAAGAGAACCGAAAACATATGTTCAAATAAAAAATGTATGTAATGTTCATAGCAGCATTATTCATAATAGCCAAAAAGGGGAGATAATCTAAATGTCCACCAAGGAATGAAGTTCTGACACAGACTACAACCTGGATCAACTTTGAAAACATTATGCTAATGAAAAAAGCCTACTAAAAAAAAAGACAATAAAAGATCATATATTGTATGATTCCATTTATAGCAAATATCCAGAATAGTCAAAACTATAGAAACAGAAAATAGGTTAGTGGTTACTGGGGGCTGAGGGTAGGGGAGATGAGTACTATTAATGGATTTGGGTTTCGTTTGGGGGTGATAAATATGTCTTGGAATTGGAAAGTTGTACAGTCATGAATATACCAAGAACCACTGCATTAAACACATTTTTTAAAAGGTAGATTTTTGCTGTATTCAAAGCATATCTCAATAATATTGTCATTTAAAAAGGGATTCCATCCCAGCACTTTGGGTGGCCAAGGCAGGAGGATCACTTGAGCCCAGGAGTTTGAGACCAGTCTTGGCAACACACTGAGACTCCATTTATATTTATTATTTTTAAAATTATGATAAAAATAAGTGAATAAATAAATAGGGATTCTAGATAATAATTAAAAAAAGAAATAATAGAATTAAAATCTTGCCATTTTGTAACTCATAATAAAATAATAGATCTAGGCAATGATCATCAATGGCTGATAAAATCCAGATAAAAAGCTGATGGGGAATCATAACAGAGATCAGAGTTACAATATCTGAACCCACTAATCAAGCCTAATGTAACAAAATAACTAGATTTTACTGAAACAAAATAAATATTTTAGAGGAATATGTTCAATAATACCAAAGGGGTGCAATCAGCAAAATCAAGACTGGGAAACCTTACAGGACAAATGACACAGATCAAATAAGAGGCATACAAAGCCAATATACAGACTTTGTATAGATCCTAATTCTAACAAGCAAAATGTTTACTATATATACATATGTATATTTATTTTTTTCATATATATATATATACACACACACACATGAAAATCAGGGACTTTTGAAAACTGATATGGTCTGGCTCTGTGTCCCCACCCAAATCTCATGTCAAACTATAATCCCCAAGTGTCAGGGAGGGGCCTGGTGGGAGGTGACTGAATCATGGGGGCAGATTTCCCCTTGCTTTTTTCATGATTGTTAGTGAGTTCTCACAAGATCTGGTTGTTTGAAAATGTGTAGCATCTCCCACTTCACTCTCTCTCGCTCTCCTGCTTCACCATGGTAAGATGTGCTTGCTTCCCCTTCGCCTTCCGCCATGATTTTAAGTTTCCTGAGGCTTTCCCAGCCATTCAGAACTCTTAATCAATTAAACCTCTTTCACTTATAAATTACCCAGTCTCACTTAGTGCTTTATAGCAATGTGAGACCGAACTAGTACAAAAATCAACTAGATACTTGATATTATTAAAAAGTTATTGTTAATTTTTTAGTGTCCCAATAGTAATATAATTATGTTCTTAAAAGGAAACCCTTATCTTTTGGAAATACATACTAAAATATTTATTGATAAAATTACACAACATTGGGGATTGATTTCATAATAATACATGGAAAGGCAGGAGCACTGATCATACAAGATGGCTATGAGTTAATCACTGTTGCAGCAGGAGACGGGTAGGCACACAGGAGTTTAACATACTATTTTATTTTTGTACATGTTAAAATTCTCCACTAAAAATGTTTTAAGAAAAATGTACTAAGCATCTTTTTTCAGGCTATGCACTGTGGAAACTGCTTTCATATACACTATTATTCACTCTTTTATTCTCAACAACTGGTGCAGTACATAGACACTAGCAGGCAATGAGTACATGTAACTGAATGAATGAATCATTTTCTTTAATTCTCTAACAGCCCTAAGTCGTAGACCTTAGACTCCTGTGTTGCAAATGGGGACATCTGAGGCTCAGAATTTGCCCAACGTTGTCCAGCTTTTACTGGGCAGATTCTTTTCACGATGCCTCAAATATGAGTATTTGAAGATTTTTTTTAAGTGGGAGGAGGTAGAGACTGGCTGATATTCTCATTTGCATATTATGTCAGCCATACTGTAAGGACATTGACGTTCACACACTGAAGTCACATGGGGTCTCAAATGAGACGCATCTGAGGGTACAGTGGCATTGGCCACAAAGTAGAAGACCCAACTGCTATTTTCATTCTCTTCTTAAAGCTAAACTTAGCTTCACTGTATTGATTTTCCTCCCTACTATCAACCCAAATCACTCATGGTGAGAACACTATATATACAGTATTTGACCACTTTGTCCCTCTTGGTGTTTATAAGGTTGAAAAGAAGAAAAACATGTCAAAAATCCAAGATACTCACTGGCAGCTTAAAATAAAAACTACCATTGATTCAGTTGCTTCCAACTGGCACCCTGTAAAGCTTTTTCAAAGCCATTAACCTCTTATTTGCCTCCTCTTGGTCCACTTCCTGCTCTTGTTGCTTCATGCTCTCAAACTCACCTAAGAAAATATTCTCAAAATTGTGTCTTTTCAAGGCTGACTCATACACATACACACAAGCTCATGACTGTCTCTGATAATGCACCTGCTTTGCTCAGAAAAGTAATGAAAGTATTATAATACAAGCCAATTTTTCTTACTGGACAGAACTGCTTTTTGGTATCAATTTCATAAAAGTAAATAAAAACCCAGATTTGTTTTTCCTTCTTGTTTTGTACATGTCCAAAAATCTATATTAATCCTCTTACATCAAAGAAAAAAATACACCATTTTCAGTATTTAACACTGCCTTCTTTTTGGAACATTATTCTAAGAGTTTTCTTTTGTTCTATTAAATTTAAAAAGAAAGCTCATTTCAATTTTTTTAAAGAGTAGGTCATGCTAAATTCAGTTTCTGGTCATGCCATGTGGTGATATACAAAATGGGAAAACCAAGCAAATGTAAACAGAATTAGAAACCTAAACTCAATCTATACCCATGTCTCCTCCTTACCACCCTCCTACCAGGCGCCTCCCAGGTAAAAGTCTTCTCTTACAGCATTGTCTGAGCATGGCGAGGCTCCTACATGGAGCCATTACCTCCAGTAGCTTTCCAAGTGGTGCAGCCCAGTCCACTGAGAAGGCTTTCTGTAAAGCGTAAGCCCCACTGGCCAAACAGGCAGGCAAGAAAACTCGCTGCCAGGTCTGTTCTGCACTTGACATGTTCTGACATCATGGGCCACAGTCAGACAGCACACCAATGACACAGGTCCAGAAAGTTTGCAGGGTCCCAGGGTGCTCTATTTCAGAGCATTCATAAACTGAATGCAACGTTAAAACGTTGAACTTAACAAAACAAAAACTGTGTCCTCTTATTCATGCTGAATTATCAGCAGCAACTAGCAAAAAAGAGGGAAAGACTAGGATTCTGAAAACTTGTGTCTGAGCTCCCTCTTCTTATGTGCATGACCTTGGGCAGGTGAAGCCTTGATCTATAGAAGGAGATTATAAACCCACCTTGAGGATAAAATAACAAATGTAAAAGTCTTTTGAAACCATAAAGCATGAGACACATGTAAAACTGTATTCCAAAAATAAAAGATTGATATAACGGTATTTCTACCTTCCCCCACTTCTTTCCTCTATTCCCTTCCCTTCTCTTACTCCCACCAACTGGTACAATCACATTAAAGTTGTACTCACTCCCTCTGGATCTGTATTTAGTGTGACTGCTACTCTCTGGAAACTCCAGGGATCTCTGTAATTCACACAGCTCATCGCCAAGCAGAGAGCTGCTCAGAAGGCTGAGTGATTTAGTGAGCCAAGCAGCCAGAAAGCTGTCCTTTTTGTAAAAAGCAAAGAATCATAGATGATAGCTTTTCAAACAGAAACAGGAAAAACCTGGACTTTGCCACAAGAGGGGCCCCTAGCCCTGCTGCAAATACTCCATCACATCTCCAACTGAGCCAGGTTGCTTGGAATCATGCACATACAGAGGTCTGTCATGGGAAAGCTCTGTTGCCCAGAGGGGGGAGTTTTGGAGAATTTAGGCCCAGGCCAAATTAATGGTTCTCCCTTCTCTACCTCCCCACTGTATTCACCCTCTCCCATAGCTCATTTGTGTACACCTTGATTTTAGCACATATCACAAGGCGTTATGATGTTATCTACAATTCTCCTTATTCTCCACAAGTCTGACTGTTGCTCAGTCTAGACTCCAAGCTCCGCTGTGGAAGGAACCATGTATCATCCTCTTACAGCTATAGCCCCTTATGCTAAGTGCTGCCCATAATCTAGTAAAAGATACTTGCTTTTATCTGGAGGAATTAACAAAAGCTGTTACTACTTTTGTCAAAGAGCTAACAGAATGATCTAGAACAGGCATGGCAAAATTAAATACCTCCGGCGACCAAACAAGTCAAACAAATGAGATGGCTGGGGATGGTGGTGAACTGTCCCCACTTATCTAAGAGGCAGAGGCTACTCAGCACTGGAATCCTTTTTAGGAACAGAGGCCCAGTATAGACGTATCATTCGGTCTTCCCAGGAGAACCTGGAAACCCTGATCCTTATGTGCAATATCTCAAGTTTAGTTAGAATTGATCCAACATGTTTTAAGCATTATGTGGCTCAAACAAAGATGTGCCTCTGGGCCAGGTACATCTGATGAGCTACCCAGTCTGTGACGTAAGCCAAACTCTGACCAATTCCAGTCCACAACATACATTTTAAGCCAGACTGGCTAACATGAACACAAATGGAATCTAGTTACAATAGCAGTAGTGTCATTCTCTCAAGTCTGAACTATAAATGTCAAAAAGGGAGAGGGAGGAAATGTGAAACACGGCATTTTCTAAAGCTGTCCAGTGGTGTCCCTTAATGTAACTCCAATCTAATCCTTCAAGACCAACACTTTTCTTCCCATAGTCGTCTGTCCCAACTGCCCAATCGATTTGACCATCCATCAGAAGAGTCTAACTTTCATCTTTCTCACTACACTGGAAGGCTCATTCTCATCCTGCTTTGATAAATAATGGTGCTTGAGAAAATAAGATAGAATGGCAACTCTTACCCTTGAGGTGGAGATGCCACACGCTCTGCCTTCATCCTGCCCGGTGGGACGTCCATCATCATCCAAGACGCTCTGCCCTTCTCAGCACACTGGAATGTGTGGTGCACATAGGCATTTGGTGGCCAAAAAGAAGGGAAGAATCCTGTTCTCTGGTTGTACAGGCCAAAGCAATCACTGGAAAATCACTCTCACCTGCAGAAAAAACCATCAGCCAAGCTGTAACTGCAAGGAACAAATACACCCAAGACATTCTATCTCAGGATCAGCACTCTGGGCACTTTGCTGATGAGACTCAAATCTGAAAGCCCCACCTAATTCTCAGCATGTGGAGGGTGGTCTCTTTCCCCTGTGGAACCATCACTGCCAGTGGACACGTGCTAGGTTTAAGGATCCTCGGAACTCAACAGTAGTGAAAGTCTTAGAACTCGTCTACTGGCAGAGGCCACTAAAACATCTAAAGACAAAATCAGGCACTATAATTAGGGCTGCAGTTACCTACTCCCACAAGGTTTCTTACAGAAGTGTTATTCTCCCAGCTAATTCATCAAGGATATACTTGTAAGCTTCTAAATGAATGCATTCTAATCCATTTCAAAATCCAACTTCTGGGTATTACTGCTATAACAGAATTAACACTGCTGCTCTAATTTGAAATCAATAGATTTCAAAGGCTGGCCAAATTCAATGTTGCTTTATTTGCCCATTATTATATTTCACAGATCAGAAATGACACAGGTGTAATCACAGTTTCTGTGTGTGGTTATGTGTATGAAGTGTGTGTTGGGGGGTATGTTTTAAGTTTCTGTCACAACAAACAAAAGCCAAATTTCAGTTTGTCTCTGAATAAATTTTAAAAAGAAAAAAAATTCCAGTTTCCACCCAGGTAAGCCTTGCCTCATGCTGATGCATTCCCATACATTGGCACTAGTTTCTAAGCATCCATCCATTGATTTTCATGTTTTTCAATCAACACCAGGTCCAAAAGAGGGAGAAAAAAAAAGAAGAAGAAGAAAATATTGATTCTGAGCAAAAAAAAAAAAAAAAACATGAAAAAAGTGCCTCTGGCTAGGTCAGTCATTAAACAAACATTCGCTGTGGTTTATGATCTGCTGGGCATTATCTTAGGCATTGGGATTATAAACCAGATGCAGTGCCTGCCCCAATCCCCCAAGAGCTCTCAGGCCCAAAACCAAATAAACAAGTGAATAGCATCCTAACAACATCAAGGGGCAATGGAGGGGGAATGAAGCAGGAACACAGTTTCCAAGTTGTCCCAACAACAGCAGAGCAATCCTTCAGCACATCTGGACTTTGCAGAGGGGTAAATTCCCACCGCCAACAGAGATGATACTGAAGAAAGATCCAGAAGCAAAATGCAACTCCACCCAAACTGAACTTATAAGATGCTACACTTAGCAGAGGAGGTAGAGAAATCTCAACAGGGTAAGTAAAATCAATTCAGGTGCTAAACTCCTCCTCCTTCCTCCTCCATGCTTTCCTCCTCCTCCCCTTCCTCCTCCTCCTCCTTTCTCCCTCCTCCTCCTTCATGCCCTCTCAGTAGCATGTCCTTGGGTCACCCTCAGTTCTCTGCATTCCAATGAAACACACAACTGCTGCTGAACCTTGGTAAAAGGATATAGCACACACATAGTCTTCCTTTCCCTATCAGATGCCTTTCCAACTGTAGCACATTTTAAGGGAAGGTAGGATTAATCTGGCTGAGAGGTAATTAATAAATCACTATATTAATTACTAAAGAAAAAATAACCAAATAATTAGGCTATGCAGCATTTCTAAGAATCCCCAAGCACTACCTAAAGTTCATTGCACTGGCTTACCACAGGAAGGTCAGGGCCGGTCCAGGGACAGACTGAGAAGTTAGCCAAGTGTATCCTTTTTATAGCACTAGTACCTAATGGGCCTTTAGTCTATGTCTAATGAATAAATGACATCCCAGGCTGTCCCTTTCTCTCCCCCTCCCTGCAAAACTCAGAATTCCTGTGCCTTGCCCCATTTTCCATCACCATGATTCTGATCCAAAAAAAACTGGACTTTTAGACAAGATGTAACACCAGACAATATCTCTTGTTATGAATTTATGTAAATTAGCACCCCTCTAAGAGCATTCACATTCTAAGTGTGACTTCTCAATATAAAATTATAACTAGCATCTTCTGAGACCCACAGGAAGCCAAGTATCTTTTTAGGAGTTTTATACACATCTCCTCTGCCCTCAGCCATGATAAGTGGTATTATTCCCATTTAATAGGTGGGACATTGAGGCTCAGAGAAGTGACCTGTCCAAAGTCCTACACCTGAGGTGCACCACAGCCAGGAGTGAAACTCAGGTGGCTCTGCCTGAGATCAGTTAGTGTGGAAAATCAAGATCTCTCTTAGTTGTCGGGGAAGGTCAAGCAGGGATTGCGGGGAGTGGGCAGAACATGACCCAAGCCAGCAGGCAATGGGGAAGAAAAATGTGTGCATCCAACATATCCTCCCATTCCTGCCTAACAATCCCATCCAGTGTTTCCATTTCTCTGTGTTCCTACCAGCCCAATCCTTGTTGGCTTGTTCAAAAGAAAAGAGCATTGTTTGTGACTTAGCACTTAATAGATTTCTGACTTTCCTGAGTGATTCAGCCTGATCCTGGAAAACACACTAAGCTCACTCAAGTATTGCCACCTTCTGCAGAATTCCCTCCTTTCTTCACAAAACTCTCTGCATCATCCTTGTACTTCCCTCCAGGGTGGCTATATTTCCTGGTGGGTTGACTACAGCATTCAAAAGTGAACAAGTGACTGCCTCTGTTATTGAGAGGGAAAACGTAATGACTAAGTGGCATATTGGACTCTTTCGTCTTCCAGACACCTGATACCCAATCGTGGAACAGAACCCAAGGAAAAGCAAATGGACAGCAGACAGTCCACATGAGTGAGAATGACTCCCTGCACCCTTCTCCCAGGTCTCAGAATCATAGGAATAAGGTTGCTCTCCAAAAACCACAAAATCAGTGCCTGATAGATCAAAGCAGACACTCCAAGTGACACTGCACCATAAGTCTGTGTCCTCTGTACTTGCACAGAATCCTGTGTGGCCCCATCACTGTTCTGGCCATAATCTTCTGAAATGTTGTCACACCAGTACCACCCACTACACTGGGAGAAAGCCTCCAGTTAGGGACAGTATCCTAATATCAATCTTCATATTAATTATCCCTGTCACAGAGTAGTGCATAATACATTTTTTGAACCAATTCCTCTTCCCTGAGCCAATAAGACTAAATTAATGAAAAGAATAAATATGGATAATGAAAGGCAGCTGGTAAGTAGTAGAAGCAGAGAAGGAAAATGTGAAAGACTGAGGTAGGTTCCCAAGACCCATCCCAGCAGTGGTGAAAACAGAAGAGTCTCATCCTGAAGACTCAGCACGTCCAACTCAAATGGTGGGACATTTCGAGTAGGGTCTTGAGTTTCAAGACCTCGGAGTTTCAGGTATCTTTATAATCCCCAAAGACTTCCCTTTGTTCTGACTCCAGGCTCCCTGAGGCATCTCCTGCTGATCTGGGTTCCCACACACCTTGCTATCAAGAGCAAATGAGCTATACAGACAACACAGGTGTCTACTCTGCTAGTTCTGTCTATGACTGTACTGGAACTTAGTAAGACAGCAAGAGGTGTATTTATGCAGTTTCCTGTGAGTTTCTATGCAAGTCAACCTCCTACAGTTTGATCAGCTCTGGGACACCTGAGAGTGAAATGCTGAAGTTGCAAGGTTAAGAGATAGCTGACTCCAACCTGTGATAATCTTACCTGGAAAATGGGACCTGTGAGTACCCTCCTGGCAGCCGGCTGGCTTATCTGGAGATATCCTGACCTTGAAAACTTCTATGGCAGGATGTCTCAGCCTCAGCACTATTGGTGGGGTCAGGTAATTCTCTTGTGGGGGCTGTCCCATGCACTGTAGAGTGTTTAGCAGCATCCCTAGCCCCCATCTACTAGAGGCCAGTTATACACCACCTACCCATCACAATGCTGTGACAACCAAAAATGTCTCCAGATACTGCCAATATCCCTTGGGGATCCAAGTCATCCCCACTTGAGAACCAGTGCTCTACAAGTAGAGTAAAAGAACCCCAGGCAGCTGTTTGGGAGCTGGAAGGTCAGAAGGTTTGGAATGACAAATTGTACTAATACTTCACCTGCTGACAGGGGCTGGGGATACCCTCCCAACACTTGTTCTTTCAGAATTCAGTCATGGCATTTCCAGTGTCATACAACCAAAACTTTAAAAATGAAGAAAGATAAAAGCAAGTTTAACCTTTTGTTGAAACTCAAACCATGCTTCATGCAATTTGAGTCTAAAGGTTAGTGAGTCTGTCTTAAATTTTCCAACATTTTCAGTGCCAGAATGATATAGTGTGCACATGCACTAATCTAGTTTCAGATCTCTCGCCTGCTGCAGCTTTCTGCAGGTAGTGCTGCTCCTGCTGAATACGCACACTCCTGACCAAAGCTCCAACCTTGTGGAGACTAATTGGTGTCCCTGGAAAAAAATGCAAATTCATGTCAGTTTTGTAGTCTTGCTACCACTCATCAACCACAGACTCACTTTTAATAAAATCTGAAAGCAATAAAATTATATGAATAGTAACAAAAGGTGAAACTCAACCCTACTTCTCTCTATCTGGCTTAACTAATGAAAATTGTCACCCAGTGTTTTGCTTAAATAAAATTAAAATATCATAATCATACTGCCATAATTGGATTTAGCGTGCTAGAAAAAAAAATTGTACTGATATTTAAATCCTATAATCCAAAGCAATCAGAATCAAACATCTTCCAGTTGATTCAGACAGGGCATTACTAAGAATATCCCTCCACTACTCACTCTGTCCAAATTTAACTCTGTCAAATTTCAAGAAGTACCTTAAGTTAATATGGCAAATCCTTGAATTAACATGATTTTTTAAAATCTGTCCCTAAAAGAAAATGAAAACTTCTCAGGGTCTAATATATTCAGGGACAAACCAGTAAGTGCTTTCTAAAGCAAAGTCTCTAAATGACTTTTGAAAGGTTAGTATAAATTATATTTTTCTTGGTCATTCAGAGTGAGTAAATGCCATACCAACTGCAGAAATCCCAAGACTTGACACATGGGTAACTAAACACCACCTTCCTTTCCTCTTGCCCTATGTTTCTAGACAACCTCCCCCTGGGGAATGGAGGGGAGGCAGCAGGGATGCAGCTGTGTCACCTCCACAAGAAAATCTAGAGAAAGGAAAGGAGAGACAGGCAGACCAGGAGCTTCCCTGGGGAAGGGTGTGCACCTCACAGAAGGAGGCACCACACAGCCACTGAGTGTTGACAAGGCTCTAGGGTCACTCTGAGTGGTCCATGCAACTGCTCCTGGCCCCAGAAAGGAACTGCACTGGCTCCATCCACCTTGTAGTCATCTCCCTACTGCATGGCTAGCTGGAGACAGAGGCTAGGGCTGTCCCATTTGAATGCATCAAACGACTGCACTCACACAGGCAGATAAAGAGGAACTGAAAGCAAGCAGCTTTGGAGTGAGCAGGAAAGTATCGTACAATGATAGCAGTGAAAACTTCTTAAAGAAACCTTTCTGGAGGACATCATACCAATGTGTATCACAAAATCCCAGGGTTTCGCATTTTGGAATGTATCCTGAAGAAATAAATCTGACAAGCGTTGAAAGATGCATGTACAAGGTTGTTCACTGCATCATTAATTATTTGTAAGAGTGAAATGTCAAAGACAACCTGCACATCCATCAACAGAGGAATGATTAAATAGACCGGGGGTAGCCATGCAATGAATACTCTGTAGCCATTAAAAATGCTGAAATAATAAAAGTTACAGAAGTTAAAGCTTCCTTATACTAAGTCTGGCCCTGTGCTTTTTACATGTCTAAATCCATTTAATCCTCGCAGCACCCAGACAAGTGGTGTTTTTATTGCATTCATTTTGCAGACGGAGAAACTGGTAGAGAAGTTAACTGATTTTAGGGAGTCAACAGCTATTAAGTGACAACTCTATAATTTGAACCCAAACAATAATGCTTCAAAGCCATTCTCTTAGCTACTATAGCTCTACTGCCTTTAAAACCATTACAAAGTCACAATATGCTAAGTATAAAAGAGAAATAATTATGGTGCAATATATACCATGATTATATCTTTGTAAACTACGTCTTTTTAGAGTAAATAAGAATATATACCAAAATGTTAAATTCATTGTCTCTGGATGATGGAATTTGGAGTGATTTTCACTTTCTACTCTCTACCTTTCAACATTATGTATATTTCTCACTTTAAACAAATAGGTATTATAAAATATTTATGAAAATAGTTATTTCTACATAGAAAAATAAAAGGTCATAAGCAGCTCCAGTCAGCATTTGGGCAGGGGAAAAGGGGAATGAGAGAGATATCGAATGAACATACAGATTCACGTGAGAAAGGGTCCCCAGCCCCCAGCCAAAGCCCTCCACTATCCTGAGATGCTGCTGTTCATTCATGGCTGCTTTATGATGGGCAGTATCCTGGGAACTACCAAGGACAAAAGATAACATGGATCTTGCCCTCGAAGCTTATAGGAGCTGAGAAGAACAAGAAGGAGGGTAAATGGGTAAATAAATAACTGTAATACAAGGTGCAGTAGTATGTCAGGCATGGGAAAAGGTACAGAGAAGTTATTGAGGAAGTTCAGAAGAGGTAGAGTCCCTCGAGATAAGGAAGTGGGCATAGCTACATGAATAGGTAGCCTTTGGAGCTAACCCTTGAAGAGCGAGTCAGGTATGAACAAGGTAAAGGAGCCAGGTAAGGGTAAGAAGGTTCTTCTCCAAGGAGAGGAAAGAACACATACAAAAGCATGATGGCAGGAAAGTTCGTGGTATGGACAGAGAGCAGAAAATGGTAGACTTGGGCTATAGGAGGTAGCCTGTGACAGAGCTATTTATACAGATTATTTCTTTTAAAATATGAAGAACTCTGCCTGTACTATCTACATCTTTGTGAACTAGGAATACCAAAGTAAGAGATGTCTCTGGGAGAGGAGAATGGATTGATTGTCTGTGGCCATACAGAGAATCTGTGGCTACAAAAGGACCATACCCCAGGCCTCCTGAAAGATTTAGCCACAAGGAACCGATCCGAGACTATAAAGTCCTCTTGGAGTTACTGCTCTTCCTAGAACCTTTAAAAAAAAAAAAAAAAAAAAAAAGTTGACACTTCCACTGGGTGTGCCAATCTACCAGGAATCCCAGTGATCTGAAATGGCAAGCAGTGAATTCCAGTAGTGCCAACTGACATGCAGACAACAACAGAAACAGCAATATTCCATTACTTCATCCCACTCCTCTTTTGTATTCCATTTAATCTGTTCACTTAAGAGTCAGAGTAGGGGGTCTGTGTTGAACTGCAGGAGGTCCTTGAATTTAGACAGAAAAAAAAATATTTATTTTCACCAATCTCTAACTAAAATTTTAACAATTCCTTCCATTAAGAATGCAGGTATCGGCCCAGGGTAGTGTATATTACCAGTGCCAATGACTTCACACCAACAGAAGTGTGAAAAACTTAATATCCTATCAGAGTTGTTGCAGAGATCTCAAAATACCATTTATACTCATTATTACTTTAGAATCACAGTAGTTAATGGCCCTACTGCTAGATTTTAATTAATGAATTAATAAGCACATATATTGCTAACTCATAAATTGCTTTTACTATTTTGGTAATTGCATTTCAACATAACTGGATTCCTTTACATCCTGTAGGTTTCATCTTTAGTATTTAAATGCGCTATTCTGAAAAGGGGTCCATAGGCTTCTCAGACTCCCAAAGAAGTTCATGGCAAAAGGAAGGATTAAGAATCCTTGGCCGGGCGCGGTGGCTCAAGCTTGTAATCCCAGCACTTTGGGAGGCCGAGACAGGCGGATCACGAGGTCAGGAGATCGAGACCATCCTGGCTAACACGGTGAAACCCCATCTCTACTAAAAAATACAAAAAACTAGCCGGGCGAGGTGGCGGGCGCCTGTAGTCCCAGCTACTCGGGAGGCTGAGGCAGGAGAATGGCGTAAACCCGGGAGGCGGAGCTTGCAGTGAGCTGAGATCCGGCCACTGCACCCCAGCCTGGGCGACAGAGCAAGACTCCATCTCAAAAAAAATAAAAATAAATAAATAAATAAATAAATAAAAGAATCCTTTAGCTAGAGATCCTGTTAAAATGTGCATCACATCATGTCACTCCTATGTTCAACCCTCCAGTTGCTTCCATCCTACTCAGAGTCAAAGTGGCCACCATCCACCCTCCCCTAACTTCATTTGTCTAATCTTACTTCAGACTCCTCTTCTCCTCTATCATTCCCATCTGGCATCCTGGTCTCCTTGCTAATGCTTATCCTGTCAAGTGAGGCACATCTTAACTCAGGGCCTCTGCAGTGGCTGATCCCTCTGCCAGGAATGCTCTTTCTCCAGGTGAGACTGCATGGCTTGCCTCCTCACTTCCCTCAAGTCTTCACTCAAATGATATCTTCTCAACAACACCTTCCTCGGTTAGCCTATCTAAAATGTCAATAACCCCCTAAAAGTTCAATCCCCTTCCTTGCTTTATTTTTAATCCATAGCATTTATCACTTTCAAAAATATACTTAGACATATACTTTTTAATTTCATTATCTTATTTACTGTTTGCTTCTCCAGTCCAATATGAGCTCCCTTAGTGCAGGGATTTGCATCTGTCTTACGTATCACTGCATTCCCAGTCCCTAGAACTTCATCTGACACATGTTAAATTCTTAACAATGTATTTGCTGAAACTATCACAAGGACAGAAAACCAAACACCGCATGTTCTCACTCACAGGTGGGAACTGAACAATGAGAACACTTGGGCACAGGAAGGGGAACATCACACACTAGGGCCTGTCGTGGGGTGGGGATCTGGGGGAGGGATAGCATTAGGAGATATACCTAATGTAAGTGACGAGTTAATGAGTGCAGCACAGCAACATGGCACATGTATACAAATGTAACAAACCTGCACGTTGTGCACATGTACCCTAGAACTTAAAATATAATAATTTTTTAAAAATTTTTTTTGCTGAATTAATGAGTTGGTTGACATTTGCCAATAGCTTAGCTACTGGCTGCTTCCATTCTGTATCAAATTTTAAAGTCTCTCTTGCCCACTGCATTAGCTGAGAGAAAAGAAATCACAACAAACGTGCTTTTAAAATGGTGGTCACCACAGAAGACAAGTAGCTTATTTATCAACCACTGCAGATGGCAGGTACATTTTTTTCCTTAATTAGGAGAGTTTTTATTAAAGACAAGATAGATAAGTTCTAACATACACACACATACAAGTTATTGGCTGGCTCAAATTATATCATAAAACAAATACCAAAAAGTAAATGGAAAAATTGGGGATGTGGCATAAAATCAACAAAAGCATACTAACCCAGATTGTAATAGAAGTGATGCTGGCTGATAAGATCATCATACAGATTCTACCTGGCTAATATTAAAAGGAAATGGACAGTGTACATACTCATGAGTAACTGTAGGTGGCAAATCACATTAACACTGCTCGACTTAATCTACAGTTGTTAAAATGTAAAATTACCCATCTTAAGGCATGGCTGCTTATATATTCAACTAGTAAAAATGCATTTAACACTAGTAAAGATCTAAAGAGGCAAGGCTGTCTTTGCATAGACGTATAAAATACACTTTACCCCATCCTGTAACCTGGAGAGCTTTGTTTTCATAAAAACCACCAATTATAGAATAATCTATCAACCAAAGTTAAGACTAGACTTTTTGTAGTTCTTATCAAATGTAAGTCAAGGACAAATAAAGTACTATTTTATATTAAATACATCCTTATATAGACATACTCAAAGCACTCACATTAAAACAGACACACACACACACACACACACACACACACACACACATTAAAGTCTCCCAATCTCAAATTCCTCTAACGCAGCTTCTTGAAATTATTTTCTACATTCATCCTTCCTTTTACTCTACAATTCTTGACCTAATACCCCATTTTTAAGCATTTTTGCAAAGGGCAATTCCAGGTGACCAAACCCAAAGGACACTTCCCAATCTGCATATCTGCATCTGTCCATAGCATTTGTCCTACTGACCTCCCCTGCTTCTGCAATTCACTAACACCATTTGCTGTATTCTCTCCCACTTGTCTGACTACTCATGTTTAGTTTTTATGAAACTCTGTGTCCTCTTCCCAAATTTTAAATCTGGGCTCACAAAATATTGATAAAATGCCTGCAGGAGCAAGGCAGGGGCCCAAAATGAGAGGAGGAGGACACCTGGCCACTGTAACTACCAGGGAGCACAGGTCCTGCTGAAGGAGGGCACTGGCCAACTGTTGTCCCTTATCAGGTGGCCAGATCACTCAATTTGTGAAGAATACCTATAAATTTTATTTTTATAAAAAACCAATTTTTTAAATGTTGGCAACTATGGTTCTTCAAGTTTTAATATCATCAACCAAGCTGAAGACACCTGCAGCCTGGATACAATCTGCAGCCTCCAGCTTTGTGTCATCTTCCACCCGGCCCCACCTACCACCAGGGCCTCCTCCCTGTGCCTCTGCTCTTCTCATTGGCCAATGTCATCTGACAGTGGAGTCCAGATGTGCATCTCCAGCCCAGTCTCCATCCTGCATTCCAGACTCACAGAGCTGCCTACCAGATGTGTCCTTCTGAATGTCCCACTGGGGCCTTACAATAAGCACATCCACACTTTCCCTTCATCCTCTACTCCCTTCACACCCGCTTACTCAGGCCAGACACCTGGAGGTCACCCTAGGCCCCTCCTTTTTCCTGCCACGCAGGCCTGCTGGCAGCCAGCCAGCACTGAGGGTGAGCAAATACACATCCCCATTGCCTCTCAAATCGATTTTTTTTTTTCTATCCCTCCTCCTTTAATCCAGACACTCGGTATTTTTCCACTGGTTCACCACAACAGACACCTAACTGTCCCCCGTGCCTTAGGCCTATTTCCATTCCCTACCCTCAAATTCTTCCTTCACACTCAGCTGAAGTTACCCTTACCATGCACATTGGATTAAGTTATACGCTACTCACCATACTTAAAGTCCCCACATGGCTCTTTTGGCCTTCAGGGTAAACTCTGGATCCAGAATGCTTGAGGTGGTATCCTGGCTTCCGCGCTCACTAGCTGTGTGACCTTGGGTCAGTCATTTAGGTTCTTTGAGCTTTAGTTTCCTTATTCGTATGGCATGGATACTAAATATCAGATACCACAGAGAAGTTATGAGGATTAAAAATGAGATAATACAAATAAAACACTCTGTGCTTGGGATATAGAAATGTTCAATTAAATGGTAGCTATTATAAATTGTTATTATTATTATTATTATTCCTTATCCATTAGCCTTTCCTGTCACAACCGAACTGAAACTCTAGAACAATAAAGAATTAGTGAAAAACAGTCAGACATGGTGGCTCATGCCTGTAATCCCAGCACTTTGGGGGACCAAGACAGGAGGATCACCTGAGGTCAGGAGTTCGAAACCAGCCTGGCCAACATGGTGAAACCCTGTCTCTACTAAAAATACAAAAATTAGCCGGGCATGGTGGCACATGCCCGTAGTCACAGCTATTCAGGAGACTAAGGCAGGAAAATCGCTTGAACCTGGGAGGCAGAGGTTGCAGCGAGCCAAAATCGTGCCACTGCACTCCAGCCTGGGTGACAGAGCGAGATTCCATCCCCCAGCAAAAAACAAAAAAAACAATTAATGAAAATCCCTGAAAGTGCTCTAACTTCTCACAACTCCAGGTCTCTGCACTTGTTTGGTCTGCTCAGAATGTCCTTCAAGACTCAGCTCTATCATATTCTCCAGAACCAATCCCAGACCCCAGACCTCTCCCTGCCTCAAAATCAGGCTCCCTTCCACTGCACCCCACACACCAGTACCTGCCTCCATCAGAGTACTTAACTTGCTGAAATTCAGTAGAACAATTTACTCATTGTCTCCACACTGCACTGTGAGCTCTGCAAAAGCAGGCCTATTTTTTCTTAATTTTTGTATCCTTAATGCCCAGCCAAAAGTAATGAATAAGCAAATGATCTTTTTTAATCCCAAGATCAACGCAGAGAACCAGGCATTAAGATGATTCCCCACTTATGAATGAGGAAATTGAGGTTTCAAATAGTTAAATGGAAAGCAGAGGTGGCAACCCCAGAGCCCACGCCCGCTCTCCAGTGAGCCCCATATTGGGGAGGCACATCGTACTCTTTGCTTCTGTAGGGGGTGGTGGTTGTCTGTCCTAACACACCAGGCTCATGTCCTTAAATTCAACTGTATTTTGGCTTTATCTCCCTAAATGAGTATATAAACAATACCAATGACTTATATCACCTCATGCCCTTTCTGTGGAGAGCTGCAAAACATTTACAAAGCACAGGGATAAACAGAAGAGTCACACAGTTTGTTATGTGCTTATCTCTATAAAGTATGTATGTGCCGTCTTCTTTATAAGGTCCATTACAAAATAACTTTTCTGGAAAACATTTATATAGTGCTTACTTTGTGCTAGGCACAATTTGAAGCATTTTACTTTATGCTACCTAATACTAGATAAATAAATACTATTATTACTCCCATTCTGCAAATGAGGATACTGAGGCCACAGAGGTTAAATAACTTGTCCAGCCAAAAAGAAGTGGAGCTAAGATCTGAATCCAGGAGTAAGAGCACAGATTCTGTTACTACCACTTTCTGTTTGTATAATGTAGCTAAATAATTAAAATTATTCCTTGAGATTTCTTCATCTGTTGATAAATAGATGATAGATAGATAGATAACTGACAGCAAAAGGTAGATAGATGTAATATAATAATAGTACCTACATCAAAATTTGATTATAAGAAATAAATGGGTTAATATGTATATCACATTTATAACAGTGTCTGGCATATTATATAAGTGCTATATCAATATTTACTATTGTGATTTTTGTTTTGTTTTGTTTTGTTTTTTTGTTTTTTTGAGACAGAGGCTCTGTCACCAGGCTGGAGTGCAGTGGTGCGATCTCGGCTCACTGAAACCTCCGCCTCCCAGATTCAAGCGATTCTTCTGTCTCAGCCTCCTGAGTAGCTGGTACTACAGGCATGCACCATCACGCCCAGCTAATTTTTGTATTTTTAGTAGAGACAGGGTTTCACCGTGTTGGCCAGGATGGTCTCTATCTCTTGACCTCGTGATCCACCTGCCTCAGACTCCCAAAGTGCTGGGATTACAGGCCTGAGCCATGGCACCCAGCCTATTGTTATTTTTATCACTAAGTACTGACAGAGCCCTGAGTGCCATCTAAGAAAGAACTGGAATTGTAAGTACACAGGAAATGCTCCCACTTATTTGATGCTAATTTGACCCGCTCTAGAAAGACCTTGGAGCAAGACCAGCCTGCAGCAATACTGGGAGGCCAGCAGTTGGTCTGCAGGGATTTAGTTTCCTCCGCCCCTTTGAGAATATCCCTTGCTCCCTCTCTGAAAATAACGTCATGTTCTCTCCTTGTACCCCTTTCAAACTAGTAGGAAAGGCTAGGAGATTAGTCTTTAAACTGTGGTATGAAGTATAAGACCTCTGGACGTTTCCTACATCTATTATGGTTCTTTCGACACAAGCAGCAGCAACCGGTTGCAGCTAACTCAAACAAATGCAACTTTTTCAGATGGCTATGTGAAGCTCCTAGAACCAAAGAGAAGCCTGAAAAGCCACACCTGGAAACAGGCAGGAGTCAGGGTCCTTCTGAGGAACCTGACAGTTGAAATTACAGGAATAATCAATATAGTTAAAATGGTAATACAACTCAAAGCAATCTACAGATAGATTCAACGATATTCCTATCAAACTATTAATGTCATTTTTAAAGAATTAGACAAAACTGTTTTAAAATTCATATGGAACCAAAAAAAGAGCCTGAAAAGCCAAAGCAATCTTAAGCAAAAAAAAAAAAAAAAAAAAAAAAAAAGAAAGAAAAAAATACCTAGAGGCATCACATTACTGACTTTAAGCTATACTACAAGGCTACAGTAACTAAAACAGCAAGGTACTAGTATAAAAACAGACACATGGACCAATGGAAGAGAACAGAGAACACAGAATTGAAGCCACATACCCACAACCATCTGATCTTCAACAAAGTCAACAAAAATAAGCCATGGGGAAAGGACTCCCTAATCAATAAATGGTGCTGAGATAACTGGCTAACCATATGTGGAAGAACAAATTTGAACCCCTACTTATAACCATGTACAAAAATTAACTCAAGATGGATTAAAGTCTTAAATGTAAGACCTCAAACTATAAAAATCCTAGAAGAAAACATGGGTTTTCTTTCTAAAAAGCATTTATTAAAGTAAATACTTTTCTCAACATCAGCCTTGGCAAAGAAGTTGTGGCTAAGTCCTCAAAGTAATTTTAACAAAAATAATTGACTAGTGGGACCTAATTAAACTAAGGAGATTCTGCACAGTAAAAGAAACTATCAAAGAGTAAACAGACAGCCTACAGAATGGGAGAAAAAAATTGCAAATTATGCATCTGACAAAAGACTAACATCCAGAATCTATAAGGAATTTAAATCAACAACAAAGAACAAATAACCCCACTAACAGACACTTCTCAAAAGAAGACATATAAGTGGCCAACAAGCATATGAAGAAACACTCATCATTACTCATGATCAGAGCAATGCTGGCAAGGTTGATGAGTAAAGGGAACATTTACACACTGTTGCTGGGAATTTAAGTTAGTTCAGTCATTGTGGAAAGCAGATTGGAGATTTCTCAAACAACTTAAAACAGAACTACCATTCAACTCAGCAATATCATTACTGGTATATCCAAAGAAAATAAACCATTCTACCAAAAAGAAACATGCATTTGTATGTTCTTCATGGTCTAATCACAATAGCAAAGACATAGAATCAACCTAGTTGCCCATCAACAGTGGACTGGCTAAAGGAAATGTGCTACATACACACCATGGAATATTACACAACCATAAAAAAGAACAAAATCATGTCCTTTGCAGCAACATGAATGCAGCTAAAGGCCATTATCCTAAGAGAATTAACACAGAAATTGAAAATCAAATACCACATGCTCTCACTTATGTGAGTGGGAGCTAAATGTTGGGTAAAGATGGACATAAAGATAGGAACAATAAACAATGTGAACTACTGGTGGGGGAGGTAGCAAAGGGGGCAAGGGTTGAAAAACTACCTATTTGGTTTTATGCTCACTACCTGGGTGACTGGTTCCATCATACCCCAAACCTCAGCATCAGGCAATATACCCATGTAAACAAAGCTGCACACATACTCCCTGAATCTGAAATAAAAGTTGAAAAAATGAAAAAAAGCAACTACAGGAATAATGTATAGAGAAAGAGATCTCTTTAGAGAGCCACCACAGGAAAGAACTCACTCTAGTGGTCTCTTCCATTCTCAGACAGTGTCAGACTGGCTGAGCCTACACCATCTGTCCACCCAATGGCTATACTGGGGCAGGGAGAAGAAGCTGGCTGAAGGAACCTCTCAGGGGATCTTAACAGTTACTCACAAAGTCAATATTCAACAGTGCAGTATAATTACCCAAAGGGAATTAGGGAGACCCCAGGAAGATGAAACAGACATGTCGCCAAAAAGTCCACTCAACCTTCCCAGAATTCTCGATTCAAAAAAAAAAAAAAGTCTAAGGAATTTCAGCCATCAAGGAACAAAACCAATTAACTATCTGGGTGACAGAAGTCCCTCTCCAATGCCCCCAAAGTCATACCAGTACATAAGCCAGTGACATCATCTTGCTACTACTTGCAATGCCCTTTCCCCCTCTGTGGATGGCGAGAGGGACTTTTCTAAACTGTTAAGTCACAGGCCATGCACAGTGGCTCACACCTGTAATCCCAGTACTTTAGTGGGGCTGAAGCAGAAGAATCATTGCTTGAGTCCAGGAGTTCAAGACTAGTCTGGACAACATAGCAAGATCCCATTTATACAAAAAAATAAAAATAAAAAATGAGTCAGATGTGGTGGTACGAGGCTATAGTCCCAGCTATTCAAGAGACTGAGGTGGGAGGATCGCCTGAGCCCAGGAGTTGAAGGCTGTAGTGAACTACGATTGTGCCACTGCACTCCACTGGGCAACAGAGTGAGCCCATCTCTAAAATTTAAAAATACATAGGCCAGAATATGCCAATACTCTATGTAAATCTTCAGTAGCTTCTAGCACCTTCAGGATGGAGTCTAAACTCTATCCTGTCTGTTTGGCCTCAGCATCCAACAATACACCTCATACCTCTGCCTTACTCCACCAAATTATCTACCATCTCCAGCTGCACCACACACTCTCCCTTCCAAACCTCGTCGAAGCTGTTCCCTCTGATTGGGGTGTCCTTTTCCCTTCTTTTCCAGTTAACTCCAGTTCTGTCTTCAAGAAATCAGTTCAAATGTCACCTCTTCCAGGAAACTTTCTCTCAATGTACTCCCTTCCTTCCCATATACACGCACCTAATGCTACACAGGCGCCTCACCTTTGTGCCTGCAGAACGGCATTTCTTAGCAATATCACTGACATATGGTGGCATCAGTGCCTGCTACACAGTAAACAAGTGGGAGATGTCCAGGGAAAGTTTAACTAAACGAACATTCCACTTAAAGGAAAAAACAAGGGTTTTCCTGCTCAAAAGGTTGTGGAGATGGCTGCTTGGGAGGTACCTTCTCACCATATTGGCTTTCCTAGGGGCTCCAGGACATGGCGATGACAACGTCTGACTAAGCTGTTGTTTTTCTATACCCCATCTGAGCACCTGACATATTGTAGCATTTCCAAAGGATTTTAGAAAAGTGTTTATAGATGCTAGAAGAAAAGAAGGTGGTTTTTGCCAAGCTATATAAATCTTCAGCATATTTACAGCAAAACTCTCAGAGGTCCAAGTGTCTATTGCTGTAGTATGTTGCCAGAGTGACTATTTATTTCATGAGGTTAAAAAAAGTTTTACTTAACTTTTTAAAAGATATAATAAACATGATGGTTTATATAGCCTCTAGACCATTCTTTGGAAGGTAGTAAAAACGGGTTTATGCTTCACAAACATCCGTATCCAGTCCCTGGAAACCATCCTGGGAGGATTTTTTAAATGCTTTGCCCAGAACTATCAATTATAACTAATCCTACACTTCATCAATATAAAAAAATTATAAAATAATGAGATCCCCAGGCAATGCAAGTCAAAAAAAGTTTTAAATTTGACTTATTAAAATGAATTATCACACCTATCCTTTCTCCAGCCCATTTTCTAAATACACCCAGCTCTCTGAGTTTCCAAGTTCTCCATATAAGAACGAACAAGGTAGAATTGAGCTGAGGAAGAAAAGGAGGTCCTTGGAAGAACACCCACACCCTAAGGCAAGCCCAGCAGTGACATTAGCCGGCTCAGGGCCAAGCCTCAGGAGATGGTTGTAGGCGTCATCTCTGAACAGGTGCAGGCTTTCCTTCTGCCATGCAGAAAGTTCTCACTCCACAGCAAATCCAAATGCATGCTTGGAAAAAACAAACCCCAGGCAATCTGGAGTAAAACGTGGCTTTCTTTACCTGATGTTCACAATCAAAGTTTCTGTGAGTTTCCTACCGAAGTCAGTTTAACAAGGGAAATTTGAAATAGTTTCACACTCAATCTATTTGGTGGTATCTGAAGAAGGTCACAGTAGAATGGCATGAACAGGGTTTATGGAGGGCTGTTATTGTCTGTTACATAAAAAAACATAATGTGCTCTTTTGTGGTCTGTCTACTTATATCAAATTAGCTAAGCAGTCCACATTAGTGAGCACTGCCTCCTAATGGAGACACTAGGGTGTGTGTTTGTATGGATGGGTATGTGGTGCAAGTGTGTGGCCCCCTTCCCAGGAGAGAAAACTCATCTCCTCCCTTCTACATCATACAGTACTCGGGTCCTGGTACTCAAAACCATATCACTGTGCACTCATTAGGGCTTACATCTGCTTTGGTGGGGCAGTCTGAAACCTAATCCTAGTATCTAATGATGTCTGCATGGAAATTGTTTCTGAGTTGCTCACATAACTTATAAATGAAGGATT
Organism: Macaca mulatta; assembly: GCF_049350105.2. Lineage (NCBI taxonomy): Eukaryota > Metazoa > Chordata > Mammalia > Primates > Cercopithecidae > Macaca > Macaca mulatta. The sequence goes on from NC_133418.1 coordinate 107,108,206, forward strand.
GTAAAACAGGGCTTGCTTATGTATTCTTAACTCCATTGATGTGAGTTATAGGGATGACTGGTAAAAAGCAACTAAAAGCAAATCTACTGGAATTCAGGGCCACATTAAACTGTCCGTCCTGTAATCTGTACTTCAAACCCCCATAGAAAAAAAAAGCCCCTGGGATCATGGCAGAGGGGAGGCAGGACTAGACTGCAGCTCCGTACAGCATGCAGAGGCTTGCATTGTGAATTTTATCTTCAGATTGGCTGCAAGAACAAACCAGCAATACCGAGAGGACCACAGACCCTCTGAAGGAAGCAGACTGCTCCTGCAGGACCCAGGAGACCCACAAATACTGTGAGTGCCCCAAATGCAGAAGTGGGAAAGGTAGACACTTCTCCCCCAGATACACACCCCCAGTGGAGAAGCTGAAGGTCTGTTTGCAGGAGAAGTTTCCAACTGTACCTGGAACTGAGTCAAGTTAGAGAGCCAAGCAAAATACAGAGGAAGCAGCAGAAAGGCCCTGGGAGCTCACTGGGTCCCCTAGCAGCCCATTCCTGTCTGGCACCACGGGGATCCATCGTGAGGGTGACCAGAGGTGCAGGGGGTAAAACTCAACAAGGAGAAGGAATTCTCTAGGCAAAGTTTGTAAGAATTTGAACAGGGTGAGAAGCCCCCTGGCCAGAACTCAGGAAAGGGTGTGGATCTGGCATGCAGACTTCACAGGCCGGGAAGAACTAAAGCCCCTTCTTTCTCAGCTGGGAGGCGGATAGCCTCGGGCAAGTTTCTAAGACCCTCTCACCCTCCACCTGGAAATAGACTCCGGGCTGTAGGATGGGACACGGTGGGAGTGGGACCAGCCCTTTGGTTTGCCTGGGAACTGGGTGAGGCCTGTGACTGCCAGCTTTCCCCCACTTAACTGAAAACCTGCATGACTCAGCAGAGGCAGCCATAACCCTCCTAGGTACACATCTCCAGTGACCTGGGTATCTCACCTCCATCCCCCACAGCAGCCACAGCAAGACCCACCCAAGGAGAGTCTGAGCTCAGACACGTGTGCCTAGCCCCATCCCCACCTGATGGTCCTTCCCTAGCCACCTTGGTAACTGAAGATAAAGGGCATATAACCTTGAGAGTTTTAGGGCCCCACCCACTGCTGGTTCCTCCTCATACTAGCACAGCTGAAAGTGCCACCTCCTGGCAGGGGGCCAACCAGCACAGAAATAGAGCATTAAACTACCAAAGCTAAGGATCCTCATGGAGTCCATTGCACCCTCTGCTACCTCCACCAGAACAGGCACTGGTATCCATGGCTGAGAGACCCATAGACAGTTCACATCACAGGACTCTGTGCAGGTAACCCCCAGGACCAGCCCAGAGCCAGGCAGACTTACTGGGTGGCTAGACCCAGAAAAGAGACAACAATCACTGCAGTTCGGCTCACAGGAAGCCACATTCATAGGAAAAGGGGGAGAGTACTACATCAAGGGAACACCCCATGGGACAAAAGAATCTGCACAACAGCCTTCAGCCCTAGACCTTCCCTCTGACAGAGCCTACCCAAATGAGAAGGAACCAGAAAACAATCCTGGTAATATCACAAAACAAGGCTCTTCAGCACCCCCAAGCAAATCACACTAGTTCACCAGCAATGGATCCAAACCAAGACGAAATCCCTGATTTACCTGAAAAAGAATTTGGGAGGTCAGTTATTAAGCTAAACAGGGAGGGACCAGATAAATGTGAAGCCCAATGCAAGGAGATCCCAAAAAAATGATACAATAAGTGAAGGAAGAAATATTCAAGGAAATAGACAGCTTAAAAAGAAAACAATAAAAATTTCAGGAAACTTCAGACCCACTTTTAGAAATGTGAAATGCTCTGGAAAGTCTCAGCAACAGAACTGAACAAGCAGAAGAAAGAAATTCAGAGCTTGAAGACAAGGTCTTCGAATTAACCCATCCAACAAAGACAAAGAAAAAAGAATAAGAAAATATGAACAAAACCTCAAAGAAGTATAGGATTATGTTACATGACCAAACCTAAGAATAATCAGTGTTCCTGAGGAAGAAAAGAATTCTAAAAGCTTAGAAAATATATTTGGGGGAATAATCGAGGAAAACTTCCCCGGCAGTGCTAGAGACCTAGACATCCAAATCCAAGAAGCACAAAGAACACCTGGGAAATTCATCACAAAAAGATCTTCACCTAGGCACATTGTCATCAGGTTACCCAAAGCTGAGACGAAGAAAATAATTTTAAGAGCTGTGAGACAGAAGCACCAGGTAACCCATAAAGGAAAACCTATCAGATTAAGAACAGATTTCTCAGCAGAAACCCTACAAGCTAGAAGGGACTAGGGCCTTATCTTCAGTCTCCTCAAACAAAACAATTATCAGCCAAGAATTCTGTATCCAGTAAAACTAAGCATCATATATGAAGAAAAGATACAGTCTTTTTGAGACAAACATATGCTGAGAGAATACGCCATTACCAAGCCACCACCACAAGAACTGCTAAAAGGAGCTCTAAATCTTGAAACAAATCCTGGAAACACATCAAAACAGAACCTCTCTTTTTTTTTTTTTTTTTTGTTTTTGTTTTTTGTTTTTTTTTGAGATGGAGTCTCGCTGTGTCTCCCAGGCTGGAGTGCAGTGGCGTGATCTCGGCTCACTGCAAGCTCCGCCTCCTGGGTTCACGCCATTCTCCCGCCTCAGCCTCCCAAGTAGCTGAGACTACAGGCGCCCGCCACCACGCCCGGCTAGTTTTTTGTATTTTTAGTAGAGACGGGGTTTCACCATGTTAGCCAGGATAGTCTCGATCTCCTGACCTCGTGATCCACCCGCCTCGGCCTCCCAAAGTGCTGGGATTACAGGCTTGAGCCACCGCGCCCGGCCTTTTTTTTTTTTTTTCTTTTTTTTTGAGACAGAGTCTCGCTCAGTCGCCTAGGCTGGTGTTCGGTGGCGCAATCTCGGCTCACTGCAAGCTCCGCCTCCCGGGTTCACGCCATTCTCCTGCCTCAGCCTCCCAAGTAGCTAGGACTACAGGTGCCCGCCACCATGCCTGGCTAATTTTTTGTATTTTTAGTAGAGACAGGGTTTCACTGTGTTAGCCAGGATGGTCTCGATCTCCTGACCTTGTGATCCGCCCGTCTCGGCCTCCCAAAGTGCTGGGATTACAGGCATGAGCCACCGCGCCCGGCAAAACAGAACCTCTTTAAAGCAAAAATTACACAGGACCTATAAAGCAAAAATACAAGTTTAAAAGCAAAAACAAACAAACAAAAACACAAACTACACAGGCAACAAAGAGCACGATGAATGCAAAGGTATCTCACATTTCAATACTAACATTGAATGTAAATGACCTAAATGCTCCACTTAAAAGATACAGAACTACAGACAGGATAAGAATTCACCAACTATCTGCTGCTTTCAGGAGACTCACCTAACACATAAGGAGTCACATAAACTTAAAGTAAAGGGGTGGAAAAAGGCATTTCATGCAAATGGACACCAAAAGTGAGCAGGGGTAGCTATTCTTATATCAGACAAAACAAACTTTAAAGCAACAGCAGTTAAAAGAGACAAAGAGGGACATTATGTAATGGTAAAAGGCCTTGTCCAACAGGAAAATATCACAATCCTAAACATATGCACCTAACACTGGAGCATCCAAATTTATAAAACAATTACTAACAGACCTAAGAAATGAGATAGACAGCAACACAATAATATCAGGGGACTTCAATACTCCACTGACAACACTAGACAGGTCATCAAGACAGAAAGTCAACAGAGAAACAATGGATTTAAACTATACCTTGGAACAAATGGACTTAACAGATATATACAGAACATTTCATCCAACAACCAAAGAATACACACCCTATTCAACAAATGGAACTTTCTCCAAGATAGACAATATCATACGCCATAAAATGAGCCTCAATAAGTTTAAGAAAATTGAAATTATATGAAGCACTCTCTCAGACCATAGTGGAATTAAACCAGAAATCAATTCCAAAAGGAACCTTCAAAACCATGCAAATACATGGAAATTAAATAACTTGCTCTGAAATGAGCATTGGGTCAAAAATGAAATCAAGATGGAAATTTAAAAATTCTTTGAACTGAATGATAATGATGACACAAACTATCAGAACCTCTGGGATATAGCAAAGGCAGTGTTAGGAGGAAAGTTCATAGCCCTAAATGCCTACCTCAAAAAGTCTGAAAGAGCACAGACAATCTAAAGTCACACCTCAAAGAACTAGAGAATCTAGAACAAACTAAACCCAACCCCAGCAGAAGAAAGGAAATAACCAAGATCAGAGCAGAACTAAATGAAATTGAAAGAAACAAAAAAAATTACAAAAGATAAATGAAACAAAAAGCTGGTTCTTTGAAAAGATAAATAGAATTGATAGACCATTAGCAAGATTAACCAAGAAGAGAAGAGAGAAAATCCAAATAACCTCACTAAGAAACGAAACAGGAGATACTACAACTGACAGCACTGAAATACAAAAGATCATTCAGGGCTACTATGAACACCTTTATGCATATAAACTAGAAAACATAGAAGAGATGGATAAATTCCTGGAAAAATACAACCTTCCTAGCTGAAATCAGAAAGAATTAGATACCTGAACAGACCAATAACAAGCAGTGAGAATGAAATGGGAATTTTTAAATTGCCAAAAAAAAAAAAAAAAAAAAAAAAAAAAAAAAAAGGCCAGGACCAGCTGGATTCACAGCAAAATTCTACCAGACATTCAAAGAAGAATTGGTACCAATCTTTTTGACACTATTCCACAAGACAGAGAAAGGAGGAATCCTTCCTAATTCATTCTATGAAGCCAGGATCACCCAAAACCAGGAAAGGACATAACCAAAAAAGAAAACTACAGACCGATATCCTTCATGAACATAGAGGCTAAAATCCTTAACAAAATACTAGCTAACCAAATCCAACAACATATCAAAAAGATAATCTACCATGATCAACTGGATTTCATACCAGGGATGCCAGGATGGTTTAACATACACAAGTCAATAAATGAGATACATCACATAAACAGAATTAAAAAACAAAAATCACATGATCATCTCAATAGATGCAGAAAAAGCATTAGACAAAATCCAGCATCCTTTATGATTAAAACTGTCAGCAAAATCGGCATATAAGGGACATATCTTAATGTAATAAAAGCCATCTATGACAAAACCACAGCCAACATAATACTGAATGGGGAAAAGTTGAAAGCATTGCCTCTGAGAACGGAAACAAGACAAGGATGCCTACTGCCACCACTCCTCTTCAACATAGTACCTGAAGTCCTAGCCAGAGCAATCAGACAAGAGAAAGAAATAAAGGGCATCCAAATTGGTAAGAAGGAAGTCAAACTGTCACTGTTTACTGGTGATATGATCACTTACCTGGAAAACTCTAAGGACTCTTCCAGAAAGCTCCTAGAGCTGATAAAAGAATTCAACAAAGTTTCTGGATACAAGATTAACATACACAAATCAGTAGCTCTTCTATACACCAACAGCGACCAAGTAGAGAATCAAATCAAGAACTTAACCCCTTTTACAATAGCTGCAAAAAAAAATAAAATACTTAGGAATATACCTAACAAAGGAGTCAAAACACCTCTACAAGGAAAACTACAAAACACTGCTGAAAGGAATCATAGATGAGACAAACAAATGGAAACCCATCTCATGCTCATGGATGGGTAGAATCAATATTGTGAAAATGACCATACTGCCAAAGGCAATCTACAAATTCAATGCAATCCCCATCAAAATACCACCATCATTCTTCACAGAATTAGAAAAAACAATTCTAAAATTCATATGGAATCAAAAAAGAGCCCACATAACCAAATCAAGACTAAGCAAAAAGAACAGATCTGGAGGCATCACACTACCTGATTTCAAACTATACTGTAAGGCCATAGTCACCAAAGCAGCATGGTACTGGTATAAAAATAGGCACATAGACCAATGGAACAGAATAGAAAACCCAGAAATAAACCCAAATACTTACAGCCAACTCATCTTTAACAAAGCAAACAAAAACATAAAGTGGGGAAAGAACACCCTTTTCAACAAATGGTGCTGGGATAATTGGCTAGCCACCTGTAGGAGAATGAAATTGGATGCTCATCTCTCACCTTATACAAAAATCAACAAGATGGATTAAGGACTTAAACCAAGACCTGAAACTATAAAAATTCTAGAAGATAGCATTGGAACAATAACAAAAATTCTAGAAGATAACATTGGAAAAACCCTTCTAGATATTGGCTTAAGCAAGGATTTCATGACCAAGAACCCAAAAGCAAATGCAATAAAAATGAAGATAAACAGCTGGGACCTAATTAAACTAAAGAGCTTTTGCATGGCAAAAGGAACAGTCAGCAGAGTAAACAGACAACCCACAGAGTGGGAGAAAATCTTCACAATCTATATATCTGACAAAGGACCAATATCTAGAATCTATGACAAAAACAAACTCAAACAAATCAGTACAAAAAAAAAATCCCGTCAAAAAGTGTGCTAAGGACATAAATAGACAATTCTCAAAAGAAGATATACAAATGGCCAACAAACATATGAAAAAATGCTCAACATCAATAATGATCAGGAATACTCCTGCAAGAATGGCCATAATCGAAAAACCAAAAAACAGTAGATGTTGGAGTGGATGTGGTGAACAGGGGACACTTCTATACTGCTAGTGGGAATGTAAACTAGTACAACCACTATGGAAAACAGTGTGGAGATTCCTTAAAGAACTAAAAGTAGAACTACCATTTGATTCAGCAATCTCACTACTGGGTATCTACCCAGAGGAAAAGAAGTCATTATTCGAAAAAGATAAATGGATACACGTTTATAGCAGCATAATTCACAATTGCAAAATCGTGGAACCAACCCAAACGCCCATCAATCAATGAGTGGATAAAGAAACTGTGATATATACAGATATAGATAGATACATACACAGAGAGAGAGAGATGAGATGATAGAATACAATGCAGCCATAAAAAGGAATGAATTAACAGTATCTACAGTGACCTGAATGAGATTGGAGACTATTTTCTAAGTGAAGTAACTCAGGAATGGAAAATCAAACATTGTATGTTCTCACTGATATGTGGGAGCTAAGCTATGAGGATGCAAAGATGTAAGAATGATACAATGGACTTTGGGGACTCAGGGGGAAGAGTGGGAGTGGGGTGAGGGATTAAAAGAGTACAAATAGGGGCGGAGCAAGATGGCCGAATAGGAACAGCTCCAGTCTCCAACTCCCAGCGCGAGCGACACAGAAGACCGGTGATTTCTGCATTTTCAACTGAGGTACTGGGTTCATCTCACTGGGGAGTGCCGGACGATCGGTGCTGGTGAGCTGCTACAGCCCGGGTGAGCTGCTACAGCCCGACCAGCGAGAGCTGAAGCAGGGCGAGGCATTGCCTCACCTGGGAAGTGCAAGGGGGAAGGGAATCCCTTTTCCTAGCCAGGGGAACTGAGACACACAACACCTGGAAAATCGGGTAACTCCCACCCCAATACTGCGCTTTAAGCAAACAGGCACACCAGGAGATCATATCCCACACCTGGCCAGGAGGGTCCCACGCCCACGGAGCCTCCCTCATTGCTAGCACAGCAGTCTGTGATCTACCGGCAAGGCAGCAGCGAGGCTGGGGGAGGGGCGCCCGCCATTGCTGAGGCTTAAGTAGGTAAACAAAGCTGCTGGGAAGCTCGAACTGGGTGGAGCTCACAGCAGCTCAAGGAAACCTGCCTGTCTCTGTAGACTCCACCTCTGGGGACAGGGCACAGTAAACAATAACAAACACAGCAGAAGCCTCTGCAGACACAAACGACTCTGTCTGACAGCTTTGAAGAGAGCAGTGGATCTCCCAACACGGAGGTTGAGATCTGAGAAGGGACAGACCCCCTGCTCAAGTGGGTCTCTGACCCCTGAGTAGCCTAACTGGGAGACATCCCCCACTAGGGGCAGTCTGACACCCCACACCTCACAGGGTGGAGTAAACCCCTGAGAGGAAGCTTCCAAAGCAAGAATCAGACAGGTACTCTCGCTGTTCAGAAATATTCTATCTTCTGCAGCCTCTGCTGCTGATACCCAGGCAAACAGGGTCTGGAGTGGACCTCAAGCAATCTCCAACACACCTACAGCTGAGGGTCCTGACTGTTAGAAGGAAAACTATCAAACAGGAAGGACACCTACACCAAAACCCCATCAGTACATCACCATCATCAAAGACCAGAGGCAGATAAAACCACAAAGATGGGGAAAAAGCAGGGCAGAAAAGCTGGAAATTCAAAAAATAAGAGCGCATCTCCCCCGGCAAAGGAGCGCAGCTCATCGCCAGCAACGGATCAAAGCTGGACGGAGAATGACTTTGACGAGATGAGAGAAGAAGGCTTCAGTCCATCAAATTTCTCAGAGCTAAAGGAGGAATTACGTACCCAGCGTAAAGAAACTAAAAATCTTGAAAAAAAAGTGGAAGAATTGATGGCTAGAGTAATTAATGCAGAGAAGGTCATAAACGAAATGAAAGAGATGAAAACCATGACACGAGAAATACGTGACAAATGCACAAGCTTCAGTAACCGACTCGATCAACTGGAAGAAAGAGTATCAGCGATTGAGGATCAAATGAATGAAATGAAGCGAGAAGAGAAACCAAAAGAAAAAAGAAGAAAAAGAAATGAACAAAGCCTGCAAGAAGTATGGGATTATGTAAAAAGACCAAATCTACGTCTGATTGGGGTGCCTGAAAGTGAGGGCGAAAATGGAACCAAGTTGGAAAACACTCTTCAGGATATCATCCAGGAGAACTTCCCCAACCTAGTAGGGCAGGCCAACATTCAAATCCAGGAAATACAGAGAACGCCACAAAGATACTCCTCGAGAAGAGCAACTCCAAGACACATAATTGCCAGATTCACCAAAGTTGAAATGAAGGAAAAAATCTTAAGGGCAGCCAGAGAGAAAGGTCGGGTTACCCACAAAGGGAAGCCCATCAGACTAACAGCAGATCTCTCGGCAGAAACTCTCCAAGCCAGAAGAGAGTGGGGGCCAATATTCAACATTCTTAAAGAAAAGAATTTTAAACCCAGAATTTCATATCCAGCCAAACTAAGTTTCATAAGTGAAGGAGAAATAAAATCCTTTACAGATAAGCAAATGCTTAGAGATTTTGTCACCACTAGGCCTGCCTTACAAGAGACCCTCAAGGAAGCACTAAACATGGAAAGGAACAACCGGTACCAGCCATTGCAAAAACATGCCAAAATGTAAAGACCATCGAGGCTAGGAAGAAACTGCATCAACTAACGAGCAAAATAACCAGTTAATATCATAATGGCAGGATCAAGTTCACACATAACAATCTTAACCTTAAATGTAAATGGACTAAATGCTCCAATTAAAAGACACAGACTGGCAAACTGGATAAAGAGTCAAGACCCATCAGTCTGCTGTATTCAGGAGACCCATCTCACACACAGAGACATACATAGGCTCAAAATAAAGGGATGGAGGAAGATTTACCAAGCAAATGGAGAACAAAAAAAAGCGGGGGTTGCAATACTAGTCTCTGATAAAACAGACTTTAAACCATCAAAGATCAAAAGAGACAAAGAAGGCCATTACATAATGGTAAAGGGATCAATTCAACAGGAAGAGCTAACTATCCTAAATATATATGCACCCAATACAGGAGCACCCAGATTCATAAAGCAAGTCCTTAGAGACTTACAAAGAGACTTAGACTCCCATACAATAATAATGGGAGACTTCAACACTCCACTGTCAACATTAGACAGATCAACGAGACAGAAAGTTAACAAGGATATCCAGGAATTGAACTCATCTCTGCAGCAAGCAGACCTAATAGACATCTATAGAACTCTCCACCCCAAATCAACAGAATATACATTCTTCTCAGCACCACGTCGTACTTACTCCAAAATTGACCACGTAATTGGAAGTAAATCACTCCTCAGCAAATGTACAATAACAGAAATTATAACAAACTGTCTCTCAGACCACAGTGCAATCAAACTAGAACTCAGGACTAAGAAACTCAATCAAAACCGCTCAACTACATGGTAACTGAACAACCTGCTCCTGAATGACTACTGGGTACATAACGAAATGAAGGCAGAAATAAAGATGTTCTTTGAAACCAATGAGAACAAAGATACAACATACCAGAATCTCTGGGACACATTTAAAGCAGTGTGTAGAGGGAAATTTATAGCACTAAATGCCCACAACAGAAAGCAGGAAAGATCTAAAATTGACACTCTAACATCGCAATTAAAAGAACTAGAGAAGCAAGAGCAAACACATTCGAAAGCTAGCAGAAGGCAAGAAATAACTAAGATCAGAGCAGAATTGAAGGAGATAGAGACACAAAAAACCCTCCAAAAAATCAATGAATCCAGGAGTTGGTTTTTTGAAAAGATCAACAAAATTGACAGACCACTAGCAAGACTAATAAAGAAGAAAAGAGAGAAGAATCAAATCGACGCAATTAAAAATGATCAAGGGGATATCACCACCGACCCCACAGAAATACAAACTACCATCAGAGAATACTATAAACACCTCTACGCAAATAAACTGGAAAATCTAGAAGAAATGGATAATTTCCTGGACACTTACACTCTTCCAAGACTAAACCAGGAAGAAGTTGAATCCCTGAATAGACCAATAGCAGGCTCTGAAATTGAGGCAATAATTAATAGCCTACCAACCAAAAAAAGTCCAGGACCAGATGGATTCACAGCTGAATTCTACCAGAGGTACAAGGAGGAGTTGGTACCATTCCTTCTGAAACTATTCCAATCAATAGAAAAAGAGGGAATCCTCCCTAACTCATTTTATGAGGCCAACATCATCCTGATACCAAAGCCTGGCAGAGACACAACTAAAAAAGAGAATTTTAGACCAATATCCCTGATGAACATCGATGCAAAAATCCTCAATAAAATACTGGCAAACCGGATTCAGCAACACATCAAAAAGCTTATCCACCATGATCAAGTGGGCTTCATCCCTGGGATGCAAGGCTGGTTCAACATTCGCAAATCAATAAACATAATCCAGCATATAAACAGAACCAAAGACAAGAACCACATGATTATCTCAATAGATGCAGAAAAGGCTTTTGACAAAATTCAACAGCCCTTCATGCTAAAAACGCTCAATAAATTCGGTATTGATGGAATGTACCTCAAAATAATAAGAGCTATTTATGACAAACCCACAGCCAATATCATACTGAATGGGCAAAAACTGGAAAAATTCCCTTTGAAAACTGGCACAAGGCAGGGATGCCCTCTCTCACCACTCCTATTCAACATAGTGTTGGAAGTTCTGGCTAGGGCAATTAGGCAAGAGAAAGAAATCAAGGGTATTCAGTTAGGAAAAGAAGAAGTCAAATTGTCCCTGTTTGCAGATGACATGATTGTATATTTAGAAAACCCCATTGTCTCAGCCCAAAATCTCCTTAAGCTGATAAGCAACTTCAGCAAAGTCTCAGGATACAAAATTAATGTGCAAAAATCACAAGCATTCTTATACACCAGTAACAGACAAACAGAGAACCAAATCAGGAATGAACTTCCATTCACAATTGCTTCAAAGAGAATAAAATACCTAGGAATCCAACTTACAAGGGATGTAAAGGACCTCTTCAAGGAGAACTACAAACCACTGCTCAGTGAAATAAAAGAGGACACAAACAAATGGAAGAACATACCATGCTCATGGATAGGAAGAATCAATACTGTGAAAATGGCCATACTGCCCAAGGTAATTTATAGATTCAATGCCATCCCCATCAAGCTACCAATGACTTTCTTCACAGAATTGGAAAAAACTGCTTTAAAGTTCATATGGAACCAAAAAAGAGCCCGCATCTCCAAGACAATCCTAAGTCAAAAGAACAAAGCTGGAGGCATCACGCTACCTGACTTCAAACTATACTACAAGGCTACAGTAACCAAAACAGCATGGTACTGGTACCAAAACAGAGATATAGACCAATGGAACAGAAAAGAGTCCTCAGAAATAATACCACACATCTACAGCCATCTGATCTTTGACAAACCTGAGAGGAACAAGAAATGGGGAAAGGATTCCCTATTTAATAAATGGTGCTGGGAAAATTGGCTAGCCATAAGTAGAAAGCTGAAACTGGATCCTTTCCTTACTCCTTATACGAAAATTAATTCAAGATGGATTAGAGACTTAAATGTTAGACCTAATACCATAAAAATCCTAGAGGAAAACCTAGGTAGTACCATTCAGGACATAGGCATGGGCAAAGACTTCATGTCTAAAACACCAAAAGCAACAGCAGCAAAAGCCAAAATTGACAAATGGGATCTCATTAAATTAAAGAGCTTCTGCACAGCAAAGAAACTACCATCAGAGTGAACAGGCAACCTACAGAATGGGAGAAAATTTTTGCAATCTACTCATCTGACAAAGGGCTAATATCCAGAACCTACAAAGAACTCAAACAAATTTACAAGAAAAAAACAAACAACCCCATCAAAAAGTGGGCAAAGGATATGAACAGACATTTCTCAAAAGAAGACATTCATACAGCCAACAGACACATGAAAAAATGCTCATCATCACTGGCCATCAGAGAAATGCAAATCAAAACCACAATGAGATACCATCTCACACCAGTTAGAATGGCGATCATTAAAAAGTCAGGAAACAACAGGTGCTGGAGAGGATGTGGAGAAATAGGAACACTTTTACACTGTTGGTGGGATTGTAAACTAGTTCAACCATTATGGAAAACAGTATGGCGATTCCTCAAGGATCTAGAACTAGATGTACCATATGACCCAGCCATCCCATTACTGGGTATATACCCAAAGGATTATAAATTATGCTGCTATAAAGACACATGCACACGTATGTTTATTGCAGCACTATTCACAATAGCAAAGACTTGGAATCAACCCAAATGTCCATCAGTGACAGATTGGATTAAGAAAATGTGGCACATATACACCATGGAATACTATGCAGCCATAAAAAAGGATGAGTTTGTGTCCTTTGTAGGGACATGGATGCAGCTGGAAACCATCATTCTTAGCAAACTATCACAAGAACAGAAAACCAAACACCGCATGTTCTCACTCATAGGTGGGAACTGAACAATGAGATCACTTGGACTTGGGAAGGGGAACATCACACACCGGGGCCTATCATGGGGAGGGGGGAGCGGGGAGGGATTGCATTGGGAGTTATACCTGATGTAAATGACGAGTTGATGGGTGCAGCACACCAACATGGCACAAGTATACATATGTAACAAACCTGCACGTTATGCACATGTACCCTACAACTTAAAGTATAATAATAATAAATAAATTTTAAAAATAAAAAAATAAAAAAAAAGAGTACAAATAATGTGCAGTGTATACTGTTCGGGTGATATGTGCACCAAAATCTCACAAATCACCACTAAAGAACTTACTCATGTAACGAAACACCACCTGTACCCAAATAACTTATGGAAAAATAAAAACAATAATAATAATAAAAGAAGAGAAAAAATAATAAAACAAAAATTACATGAGAAGGCAACGTGTGCTGCTTTAAATCTAGAGAGACTGGGAGAAGAAAATTCAGTGCTCATCACCAAAAAGATGCACCACACTGACATTCAATTTCTAACTACATCAAGACGTCTGGGGAACCTGCTTAAAAAACAAAGTTCTCAGGTTTTGCATAAACTTTGACAAGACTCCTAAGTTCACATCTCAAAAGAGCCTACTTTATAGGAATTGTGGTTTAAGGAGAAGATAAGAGGGCATGGGAACACCGATACCTTTTTACACTGTGGCAAAGGTGAGTGGGTGGGTGGATGGATGGATGGATGGATGGATGGATGGATGGATGGATGGACATTTAAATGGGTGGGTGGAAGAATGGGATGGATGGATGGACATTTAAATGGCTGGGTGGAAGAATGGGATGGATGGATGGACATTTAAATGGCTGGGTGGAAGAATGGGATGGATGGATGGATAGATGGATGGATGGATAGATGGATAGGACACACAGATGAACACTGCCATACATGGTACTTTCTTTTTATCCTTTTATCCCAGAGGAGACAAGCTCTGTCATGGAGGCTCAGGACTGAGCCTCAGGGTTGAATCTCATCTTCGTAACATCTAAGCACCAAGGGAAAGAAGACTGGGGTCTTATGTCAGTGGCCGCATGAAGGTACCACACTTAGAAAACTCAGATCTTAAAAACCCACAAAAAAAAAAAAAACACTGCCAAGAAGTGTTTTGTCTTTGAACTCAAAGACAAGAATAATGAAATGCTTTTGCCACAACATCTCCACTCAATCCAAATCTACAAACAACAGTCTTTAACCATGAAGTTCTCCCATCTCTTTGGCCAATTACATTTTTATCTCAAGTAAATCATAGGAAATGCTTTTCAGTTCACCATGGCATGTCCATCAGGGCTTAGGAAAGCCAGTCCAGTCCATAGCGGAATAAAAGTAAAAAATATATAAGCATGTTGAAGCCCCAAACTTAGTCTGCTGGCATTCTTTTGTCTCAATACACTAATTATTTGCCAGGATTTAAGCCAGCATTCCTAAAGTTCAGAGGCAGCAAATGACTTGACTGATCTTTGGAGTAACTTTCTGTTCTATGGTCCTATTTATACTCTCATTCCCTACAACTAGAAATTCATCACTGGATACTCTATCCTTCTTCAATGCCCCATCAGGCTATCTGTGATGGCCATTTTTGATGTTTAGGCCAGTATATTCTGTTAAATGTGATGTGATGGTTAATTTTATGTGTTAACTTGGCTGGATCACAGGGTGCCCAGATATTTGGTCAAACATTATTCTGAGTGTTTCTCTGAGGGTATTTTGGAAGACACTGGCATATAAATTCGTAGGCTTTGAGTAAAGCAGATTGCCTTCTATAATGCTGGTGGGCTTCATCAAATCAGCTGAAAGCCTGAACAGAACAAAAAGTCTGGCCTCCCTCAAACAGCAAAGAATTTTCCAGCAGCCTGCCTTCGGACTTCATTGTAACATCAGCTCTTCCAGGCTGTATAGCAACTGCCTCCAAACTTGAAATGGAGTGTTGGCTCTCCTAGGTTTCCAGCCTGCTGGCCCATCCTGCAAATTTTGGACTTGCCAGTCTCCATAATTGTGTGAACCAATTTCTTATGATAAATCTCTTTCTAACGTATGCACATCCTATTTGTTCTGCTTGTCTAGAAAACCCTAACACAAATCGGTTCTCAGAAAACAGACCAGATTTACCTCTCTTATCTTTTTAACAGATATTCATGCGTCCAGAGGAAGTGTCTCATGCAATGAAGAAGACCAGGTAAGGAGGGGAGTCCCACTGAAACACAAAAAGTGGCTCATAACCATGCCCAGGGCTCTCCATCAGTCCTTATCCCATCTACATTGGAAGGGTTACTGTCTCCTCACAGTAAACTGTCTCCAGACTTTATTATTAGTGTCTCTTCATTTAAGCTAATTTGAAAGCAGCTTATCCATGATCAACAGTGAGCAAATGCTTAGAATCCCACCACAAATGTTCCTACATCCCCATTCATCATTCTGCTAATTCAGTTTATAAAAAATAATCCAAATTAACACATATAAATAATGTTATTAAAGACCATTGCAGGAAGATTGCATTTTTAAAAGAAATTATAAAATCACCAGGCAGTAAGAAAAAAAAAAAAAAAAAACAGGGAAGGACAAGTGATATGCTCAGTTACCCAGATTTGGGGACAGAACCAAAGCTAGGATTCAAATATCTAATCTTCTAGAAGTACTCAAAGTGATATGCTTAAAGTTACCTAGATTTTGAGATAGAGCCAGAGATAGGATTCAAATGTCTAATCTTCTAGAAGTGCTATGTAACTACATACAGAGGTATATATGGGTTAATTTGCCAAGGAGCTGGACTCACATCCCTAACCTCAGAAAAGGTTGCCTTCCACATAGACACAAACCTGCCCCCACACCCATCCTGTGTCTCTGCTCCCTTTCACAACCACGCTATATGTGTATGGTCTGCACTTCCTCACCTCCATTCACCTTTCAAGCCAGTCCAATCTCACTTTAGGTCCCACTTCTGCAACACACCTCCAAAAGAGGCTTCTGCTTCCCATGCTTGCACCTCTCCAGTCTATTCTTCTATCTGTTCTTCACAGCCTTCCCAGGCAATCTTGTATAAATTTAAATTGGCTCGTGACACTCACCTTCTGCAAATCCATTTTTCACAGCCCTCAGAATAAACCATAAGACCTTGAACTTGACCTAAAGGGCACAGCTTGATCTGACCCTGGCCGGCCCTCTTCTACAACTTCCTCCCAGCTGTCCCCACCCTTGTTCTCCTGAAGTTCCTGAATAGAACAAAAAGAGGTTCAGTGCTCATTCCTGCCTTAGAATCCTCAGCCTGGAATTCTCTTTCTCCCACTCTTCACTTAATGGACTCCTTTCATCACTCAAAATGAAATGTCTCCTCTTTAGAAAGGTCTTTCCTGACCCTCTCATCTAAACTAGTGACTCCCTACCCTTGTTACTCTCTCCCATGAAGTCCTTTAGAGCACTTACCACCACTTAAATTTTGCATTGGTTTGTTTAATGCCTGTCTCCTCCCACTTCTCACCCCACCCCACCCCACCCCACCCCCGTTTCCTTTACCACAGTATACCCCGCACCTAGCATAGTACATAGCATCATGTAAGTACTCAAATACTTGTTGAATGAATGTATGTACAGATTTGAATATATAATGAGAATATATATATGTGACTATGTAAGTTAATCATTATGTCACCTTTGGTGAGCATCTGGTAAGTGCTCGGATGACTGATTGGTAGGACAGTCAGCAAGATACTTCATTCATTTGGGACTTCACCAAACTCACTGAAGCTGGCTGCTGCCAACATTAACTGCTTAACTGTAACATTATTGGCTAAAAGGATCTGGAGTCTCCAGATCCTTATGCCTTTATCATTCAATACTTGTGCAACTGAAAACAATATTTATACAGTATCTCCTCAAAGCAAATCATAGTGCAAGGCTGTGCAGGATTCCAAAGAGAATGAGACCTCTTGCCCACAAGAAAAATACCACAACCTAGTCTAGTAACTATTTTTAGCTTATTAAGGAGTTTACTTTTATAATGTGCAGATTTTGATCCTCTTAACAACTGTGAAAAAAAAGTATAATGTGCAGGTATGCTAAAAAGTTTCAAAAGATGATCTAGAGAAATGATAAAGAAAAACAGGGATGAAAATTCTAAATCAGCTTCTACACTTTATTGTACATTTTAAGCCTTGTTATTATGTTCATGATAATTGAGTATTCACTCCAGGCTTCACCAAACAGCAGGCCCCTGAAAAAATTAAAACCCCAAAGCTCTCCTCTTTCTCCTCCTCCCCAGCTTGTACTTACTCCCCATCCCCTGCCTCCACTAAGCACCCAGGGTAGTCCAGACCGGCAAGCAAAGGCCAGGTCCAGGATGAAATTCAAACTCAGTCCCCCACTCCCCAAGGACTCTGGATAACTCGCTGTCCTCCTGTTCTGCTCCCTAGCTCCAGACAGAAGTAAGGCAGAAAGATGCTGGACTTCAAGTCAGATGACCCCTGACTGTGTCCAGGTTCAAGGCTCACTTTGCCTTAATTTCTTCATCAGCAATATGGGCTTCCTAACTTCCATCCTGCCTACAGCTTATAACTCTCAGTTGCTCTGAGGACTGGTTCCTACAAACCACAATATGTTGTACAAATGTGACCGAGTCATTGTGATTTTTATCAGGACTTAAGTATTTAGTATCTTGTATTGTTCTATCTTGTCTCATTGATCTGGAGTCTCCAGATCCACTACAAGTTCAAGCTCAAAGACCACATCATAGATTCTACCTACCTTCATTGCCTGTAGTACTGGGCACTTAGCACCCATACATTAAGTACTTGTGAATTGGTCACTGGTTGATTTACCTGACAAAAGTGAGTCATAGTGCAAAGTGTTCTGTGATTTTTCTGAATTTCTTATATTGATCAACATATTTTCTGAAAATCACCATAATGTTTCCCTGGCCCATGATCTTTATGGTTTATCTTCCTTTTTTCCTAACCAGCTGGGCAGAATTTCACTGAAAAGCAGACTATTTTGTCAAAGGCAAAAATAATATTTTGCTAATGCAGTCTTTAAGGTTCCTTTTAAGGCTGAGACATGGGACCCAAAAGTCACTTGATAACTGCAAGCCCCCTCTGTCACTGTGCAACAAACGCAGTCCGAGATCCCACTAAGCACAGGGTACAGTGTTGGAACTGTAGCAATAAATGAGGAAGACTGAATCTCACAGTGGCTCTGCAGTCAGACTGCCAGGGATAGAATCCTAGCTTCACCTTTTCCGGGCTGGGTGACCTTGTACAAGTTTCTCAGTTTTTCTCTCTCTCCTCCTCTAAAATAGGGTAATAATAGAACCTATCATCCTAAGATTGTCATCAGGATGAAACGAGTTAATACATGTAAAAGTTTTCAGCTTTTAGTGCCTAGTACAGGGTAACAATAAATATTAGAGATCTAGATCAATGTAGCTAAACAGACCAAGACCCAGATTAGCAAAATGACACATCAAGTCAAGGAGCCTTAAAGAAATACATATCAGAGCTGGAAACCAGGTCCCCACATCCTATTCTCTTCTCTGTGATGTTTCTTTGTGGGTATTTCACACAGGTGGCACTCTGGAAGATCCACTTTCCTGACACCTGATAAACAGAGTCAGTAAACACACCCACCTTCTCCTCTGCTTCAACCTAACCTGCAGAGCCAATCTTCCTGCTAGTGAGACTTCAGGCCCGCCATTTCCCATTGGCCTCCTATCTGACTCAACATGCACCTGGGGGGTTCCAACTACTGCTGGCTCCCACAGCAATACTGCAGTGAAGAAAGCAAGCATCACATCCTCATGCAGTTCTTATGAGAATTAAATGAGATAATGCCTGGAAAAGTGCCTAGCAGAGTATCTGATATATAGTATGCAGCCAATAAATGTTATCTACTAAAAAACAGAAGAAGGAAAAGAAGGAGCAAAACCCTGTGGTGCCTACTGTCTCAAAGCTGACACACATTCCAACAGCAAATGCCAGACACAGGGCAGATTGAGATGGGTGGTAGAACAGAGGGATGCACGTCTGTGAAGAATTACAGTGAAGGGCAAAACCCACTGAAGACAGGAGGGAGCTGCAGTTCCCACTCTTCCCCTTCCTTCTTAAAAGAAGACGATGATACTGTTGGTGCTTTGCTGGCAAACTCAAGCTCCAGAGCTTTGGGGTTTTAATAATATTTCAGAAGAGAACAAAGACTGATTCTGACCTCCCAATTTGCCCTCATACGCTTGACCAGCAAAACCTTAGCGTAGCTGCATTCATCAATGGCTCTATTCAGGCAATAATGGCTCAGACAAAAGATTCAATTAAAACAGATCCCACAAGTCTCCTTAGTATATTCACAACATGCTTTGGCCTCTATGGCACTTCCATATAACCTTCTCCGTATCCCAATATTGACAATTCCTAGTTCGGAAATGACAAACATAATATTAGAACAAGAGAAGAAGGGAAGCTGGTGAGAAAGAAAGAACAGACTAGACTGGGTGCAGAAATCATATCATCCATTTGCTGTCTGTCCCCGAGTGCATCCTGGGGCCTGGCCCATGGCAGGCTGGTTGGAAATGCATACTGAACGAGTCAATCTCCTCAAGAAGGTCACAACCCAGGTAAGAAGTGGAGTCTACACATTACACCAAGTTCAGATAGAGAATCAAAGCCACCTCTTCGGCTCCAGATATGCAGGGAGGACAAAGCATGAGAGCATATGCCTTCAGCAAGGAGACAGGTACGTGCTTCCTGTTTACCTGGGCAGATATTTGCAAATAGTCTAAGAAGGGGGGCAACTAGGAGTGACTTACACAGTTCTAAGTGAATGGTTATGCAAATCGCTTGAGCAAATACAGGGAAAGAAACAGGAAAGGCTTCTGAACTGGTTTTCCTCCTCTGCCCCAGTATTTTCAGAGGGTACGGTGAAAGACAAGAAACCCGAAGGCTCCGGGCCAACCGCAAAGCTACTCTCCAGGAGGAACGTAAGGAACACCTACCACCCCTCCCCCAACTTCGCGCCTTGGCACCAAACTAGGGCCCCTGGGTCATTTTGGCAGGTGGAGGTAGCTCTTTGCTGTCCTCGAGTGAAGCTTTCGGCTCGGTCTCCCCAGAAAAAAATGGGGGAAGACATCAAGGATGCAAAAGGTGCTCCTTTCTCCAAATGAACGAGAAGGGACAGAGCGGGGTGGGGGGTGCAGGACAAGCCCTGCAATGCGAAAGGCGCCCAGCCAGGCTCGCCGCGGCCCCTGCCGGCAAGACTGGCTCGCTTGCTAGCCAAGGTGCCTCAGGAGGTCGGGCAGCCACCCAGAAGGGCGCGGAAAAGAGGAGTTCCTGACCCCGGGGCACCCATCCCCACCACTGCCACTGATCCAAACGCGGAGTCCGCAAGTGACTCCACACCTGTGCTGCAAGCCCCACGCCATCCCCAACCCAGGGCGCAGGGCTGCACAAGAGCAAGGACCCTGGGTTCACTCTTCCCTGCAACTGTCGCGGGGCGCCTAGCACAGCTGCAGGGCAAAGGGGAGGGGAAGAACGACAAAGAAGGCGGAGCAGACGGCCCGGGAAGCATTTACAAGCGCCAGGAAAGCGCCTCCTCTCGAGGAAGGGCAGGAACGGCTTCCCGGCCAAGGAAACGCCCCGGGGATACCCCTGCGCGAGGTGCCGCCTTTCTCCGGCTCATTGATTCTCCCGCCTCCAGCTGGTCCTCCCCCATGGCCATAGCCCACCCCACTCCCCGAAAGCTGATCCTAAATACCTTCCCCGAGGCTTTCAAAGGAACCCAGACACCGGTTCAGCAGCCCGCAGCTCACGCAACAGGCGGAGCCTTGGGGTTCCAGCGACGGCGGGCTCTGGGCACCAGAGCATGCGGACGCCGCAAGCCAGGCGCCCAGCAGCACAGAAAGTGCCCTGCGGCCGTAGACCCTCGGGGTCGTGCACCGGCGACCTGGACCACAGGGGACTGTGGCAGCAAAAGGTGGGGGAAGGCGCGGTAAAGTTGCAGGGTCGCCCGGAGAAGTCCCCGGAGCGCGCAGTGAGGTGGGGACGCCAGCCAGGTACCTGCAGGAGTCCGGGCGCATCCGGCTCGCTCCGCTCTGCGACGCCGTCCGCCAGCGCTGCAGGGATCAGGCCTCGCGGCGCAGCCCCGCGCCTGCCGCCGCGGCGGCGAGGAGAGCCGGGCGGCCCGCGTCGGCCGGTCTGTCCGTCGGTCCCGCCCAGCTGGAGCGAGGCTCCCGGGAGCTGCGGGCGGGGCGGGGCGGGGCGGGGCCCGCCGCTCGGCCGCCGCCCCATTGGTCGCAGTCCGCCAGCCCCTCGCTTCGGGCTGGCAGCCGGGCGCCCCGGGCCGAGGGCGCGGGCGGCTGAGGACTGCGGGGCTCCGACCGCTAGACAGGCGGACAGACTGATGGACCGAGACACTGCCCTGCAGGCAGCGCGCCCCCGCCCATGCCCAAGTGCAGAGTCACCCCGGAGTGGCCGGCGCTGTCCGGCTGGGAGCAGGAGCGCGCCCCGCACCTCCCACCTGCGCTCCCTCCTGGGCCCGAAGCGCTGGAAAAAGATGACCTCCCCCGCGGCCCCGGCGGTTGGGGCAACCGCCTCTCTAAAGTCGCGGCCCCAGCGACACTTTGCTAATTTGCCTGGATTTCCTCAGGAAGTCGCGAGGCCCAAACTTGTTTTAAAACAAAGTGCGAAGGAGAATACATACAGCTCCAGTTCCTGCCAATGTTTGCTACCGGTCCCGCTGCCTGAAGACTCACGCACAGTGCAGAACAAGATGCTCTGTCTCATTCCTCGATTCACCGAGTCAGAAGTGCCTGGACATTTGCACCAAGCAGATGCGCCTCATTTGTAGAAGAGGAACCAGTCGGGTCCCCTTTCCGAAGGACGAATGGAAGAGGGAGTCAGGGGACGTTGCCTTCAGCCGACGTTGAGAAACAAACCACGACCTCGGCGAGGACAGCGTGTGGTCCAGAAGGCATCGCTGGCCTCGCTGCACTGAGCAAGAGCGCTCAATCAACAGCCAGGAGAAATGGGACGCTTCGGGACCCACCCCCGCGCTCCCCCTCCCGCCCCCAAACTGCAGATTTTTAAGTTGTGCAGACGTGCAATAATTCCTTGGAGCCAGCTGCTCCAAGCTAAGGCGCCCAGTGTTCCCTGGGTTCCCACCCGCAGCATGCGCCCTGCCAGCTGCCTCCAAGCCAGCACCCGCTGACCACTCACCTCAGGCAAGCACCTAGGGAGACGACGCAGATTCAAGCTCCAGGCCTTGAGCCAAGCACTGGGGAGGGAATGGGGGCAAAGAGGTGGTAGAAAACACTTTCCTGAACTTATTGAATACCCTGTGTTATCTGTGGGTTTTCTAATTGTTCTTTGCTTAATGAAAAACCCACGGTGGAAATCAGAAAAAGGGAATAATCCTCACAGTATCTTGTGGGCTTCAAAGAGGTTTTCCCCTTAAAGGGGGTGGTGGTCCAGAGGAGAGGCTAACAGCAGGCAGGAAGGGCAGAGGAAAAGCTAAAGCCTAAGGTGGTCTTCCCCTTGAGACCTGGAGCCCACCAAGCTCCAACAGTTTCATTTGACTTCTGGAAAGCAAAGTACAGATGCATGTGTCTGCAGAGCACTGTTTTGAGCCATTTGTCCCTAATTCCATGGTTCTTTGCTTCCTGCAGTCTTGCCTCCTCGCCTGTGGAAAAGGATCCAAAGCATTGGTTTACACTGCTATTTACAAGCAACTGAAGAAGGTAATTTTCTTACATGGTTCATCATATTTAGCATAAGATCTAAGATTGTTCCAAAAATATATTTACATTTTATCAACACCTTAGAAGAATGCTCCCAGATCTCTCCCAGCAGTTAGCTATTTAATCATTTTTAAATCACTAAGTTTATCCGAAAAGTCCAGCATGGTTTACTTGAGAAGGAAATATGTTCAGAATCTCTAAGCACTGCAGAAGGCATCTGCAGTGCAGAAGAGTTGGCAGTGAGGTCTTTCTCCCAAGGTCTGGGTGGCACGTGTGAGCAGGCAGGAAGGCACACACAGTGGGGGCCAGGAAGGGCCCCTGGGCATCTGCGGGAGCTGAGGGCAGAAGGGGTGGGCCTCCACGGTGGGCATGCAGGAGTGGGCACAGAGAAGGGCCACAGATCTGAGAGTCAGAGAGACAGGACTTCTTCCCCTGCTGAGCCCTGCAGTGTGCCACTTCGTCTTTCAGCCCTGGTTTTCTCATCTGTAAAGAAAGTTCTTCTCTCTCAGGTAATCATGTGAAGCCAATGAAATAATAAACAGGACCACTTCGGATGACCCATAAGGCAGGTCTGCTCCCCAAAAGTTTACTCTTGAATGTTGACGAAGGTTGAGCTAGGCAAAATGGTAAATTCACACACATGGTATGTAGCCCCTTCCCCAACCCCAGTCTCCATTACCAGGGGCAAGTTGTGACCTAACTGCCTCCTTTTACCCACACACCCATCTCCTGCCCAGTCTTTATGCCTGGTGATATGACATCCCATTCCCTCTTAATTAACTGTGCTTATAGGGAAGCATCTGGATAAGCTCTGCATTTAATCTGTGAGGAGTCGATCATTTAATCATCGTTGACAGTAATGCTCATTCCTGTGTCGTTTCAGAGGACTTCTGGAGTGGATGGAGACACATGCCACCAATGGATGCATTTCAGTCTGTCTTCCGGGCCTCCTTTAGAGGTCTCCCTCTCTTACCCACCTATCACACGCCCATGTCTTCCACAGCCAAACCTGTCCCCAACTTTTTGTTCTCACTAAAGTCCAAATGACAGAAATCTAGCTGGATTAGTACTTACCTTAGCCTTGAAGGAAAGGGAAGTGCTCATTAGCTTCTTAAATTGGAACAGGTCTGCAGGTGAAAATGAAGCTGTGCTCATCTCTGGCAGGAAGGTTGGGCATGAGGTGTCTAGTCCTAATGAGCAGCGTTTATTTGGTGGGTGCCTCCCACTTTCCACTTTCTACACAGCCGCCTGAGTATCACTCCAGTTAGTCTGAGCATATGAAACACATGCAACTCCCTAGACCCACCATGCTTTTTCATGACTCTGAACACACAGCAGTGCCTCCTCCGCTAAGAACACAGTTCCCCACCACCAAGCTTTGCTTTGCCCAACAGACCCCTTCCCCTTAGGACGAGATTCAGTGGATAATGACATCATAATCATGACCCTCTGGGAAGCCGCCTCTCTCATCCTGGGTTGTGTGTCTCCTCTCCACACTCCCTCAGCACCCTTTGCCTCCCTCTTTCATAGAATCTACCATATGAGATTTTAACTGTTTATCTTCCACTCGACGATGAACTCCTTGAAGACTGAATTTCTAGGACCTTTTGTTGGATCTGCACATTTGTGAAGTGAATTACTGAAGGCTGCCCAGTTTCATCTGCTCCTAGTCAAAACCTAAATCCCTTATTTCTATGCTATCTTTTGTCAGGTAAAAATAAAACATGTAAACCATCATATCGCTGTCTTTGCTTGGCTGCCGGGAAGCTCAGAACTAAATTTACGTTAAATTAAATTTGGTTCTCAACCAGCTAGAATGTTTTTATTTCAGATTATTGCTACAATGATCATGCTCTTTTCACAAAATTATTGTATCACTCTAACTGCCCTATGGTATTATTTTTATATCAAAAGTTTCCTAAGGCCAGGGGTGGTGGCTTACATCTGTAATCCTAGCACTTTGGAAGGCCAAGGTGGGTAGATTGCTTGAGTCCAGGAGTTCAAGACCAGCCTTGGAAATATGGCAAAACCCTGCCTCTATAATAAATACAAAAATTATTCAGGCATGTTGGTGCATGCCTGTAGTCCCAGCTAGTTGGGACGCTGAGGCAGGAGGATTATTTGAGCCTAGGATGTGGAGGTTGCAGTGAGCCAAGATGGTGCCATTGCTCTCCAGCCTGGGTGACAGAGCGAGACCCTATCAAAAAAGAAAAAGAAAAAAAATCCTTAAATCTTTATGATCTTCACGTCCAAAGACTTGAATTCTGATTCAGCTCTGTCCCTGATTAGCTCAGTGATATTTCCTTTTGGGCCTTCCATTTGGGTTGGGACTATATGATCTTTAAGGCCCTTGCCAGCTCTAAAAGCTTTATGTTTCTGTAGATAAAAGGAGACACTTTATAAATTATTAAAGAAAGAAAAACCCTATTAGAGGCTATGTCTCCAGGCACAAAGGAACGCTATCCTCAGGTACTCAGAGTCACCCTCTGAAGGCCCTTGAGTTGCCCAAAGTGAGTGCCACAGAACACCTGTACCTGGCCCTAGGCATGGAAAGGAAGATGTTTCCTCCGTCACACTGGCAGGTCCTCATAACACTCTAGCATAGGAAAGGCTCTGTCTGAGAAGTTAGCCCACGAAAATATCTCAAGGGATGGCCTTCCAGATTGCTCATACTCTGGTCACAACTTGATTTTTTACCACATTTCAAGCTCTTCACACCTTTCTCTCTGCCTTACTCATTCCCCACCACCTCCCCTCCCCTCTCCTCGGCACTTTCCTCACATTCCAGCCCTACAGAAGTGGCCCATCTCTCCTCTGTGCTCACTGCATACCATCTGAGTCTTGCCTTTCTGGTGCCTCATTCCTATAGTGCTTCCTTCTCCACCTGGAAAATGCGTGCTTAACCTCCAGGATCCAGTATATGTCACCCATTCTATGAGGCTTTCTCTGACTCGCAAAGCAAATTTAGTTGCTTTCTCTACTGGGTTCCATTATACTCTGTACAAAGCTCCAATTACAGTTAGACTCTTGTACCATCATTCATTGTCTATATGGATGGATTAAACTGTGAGTTCCTTGAGGGCAGGAACTAAGTGGTGTTATTCATCTCAGTATCTTCAGAGCACATTATAGATGCTAAGCAAATACTTTAAGAATGAAAAGTGACCAGACATGGTGGCTATTGCCTATAATCCCAGCACTTTGGGAGGCCAAGGTGGGTGGGTTACTTGAGGTCAGGAGTTCGAGACCAGCCTGGCCAACGTGGTGAAACCCCATCTTTCTAAAAATCCAAAAATTAGCCAGGCGTGGTGGTGGGTGCCTGTAGTCCCAGCTACTCAGGAGCCTGAGGCATGAGAATCACTTGAACCTAGGAGGCGGAGGTTGCAGTGAGCCAAGATTGCACCACTGCACTCCAGTCTGAGTGACAGAGTAACACTCCATCTCAAAAAAAAAAAAAAAAAAAGTGAATGAAAAGGGAAATGATTGGATGCCTGGATAGGTGACTGGATGGACGGATGAACAAAGATAACAGGGGAAGGTATACAGAAAAGCAAACCAAGAGGGAGCAAAGACCAGATATGTCATCCTCATGGTTGTTCCTCTGGGGGCATTTTGCACTTCTTTAGTAGCCCTTCATTTGTGGGGCAGAACTTAAGGCGTATCCTTCGTTTCCAACTAGACAAATGAAGAGTATCCCCATGGCAAAGAATGCTGGGCATACCCTCATGATCTTTTCTGCTTTCTCAGTAATAATATCTGCAAGTATTACCTGGGTACTAGAGTGACCAGCTCTTCCCAGTTTGTCTGAAAATGCCCCAGTTTTAAAATTCAAAGTCCAGCATTTCAGGAACCACTTTGTTCCAGGGCAAACCAGGACAGTTGGCCATCCTCCTAGCGATATTGCTGCCTAGGATAAAATCTACACAGCCTAGCCCCACACGCAGTGAGAGGAGAGCATGTACCTGACTTATTTCCTATGGGACATCAGTGGAAGTGGCACATTCTGCTTCTGGGGAGTGTCCTCACAGGAAGAGGGGAGTGCCTTTCCCCTTCCCTCTTTTGCCTTCATGCTGTCTGAAGCACAGAGAAGATCACTGGATCTGGATAGACATTTGAATTTGAACCCGCAGGTACAAGCCACATGATAAGGATGGTCAGATGAGTAGCTAGAAGGGGCCTAGGTTCTCTTAACAGCACTGGACTGCCTTCATTTATATGAAAGAAATAAACTAGCATCTCATTTCAGCTGTTGTTATTTGTGGTTTCTGTCACTCACATCCATCTTCAAGGATCGAGTTTCTGCCTGCTGAAAAGTGGGGATTCAGATGTCATCCTCACACCTGGGTGCTGCCTTCTGAAGATCCCTTCTCTTCATGTTCCCCAGTCCCTTGTATTATGAAAATACCCTATGTTGAAGGCAAGAGTAGCCCATGGCTTCTGGCCCAGGTACCAGGTCCTAGTCTGTGTGTCTGGTGCAGGTGATCATGGCAGTCAGTCCACTCCCTTCCACCTCCTGTATGCAGGCCACTGAGAGCTCCCAAGTCTAAGCCAGAGGAGGTTCTGATAAGTGCTAGGTACAGCTGAAGTTTTATTCCAAATCGTGAGCAAACTGGAGATTGTGTCAGAAGTATGCAACCTGTTGATGAGTTTCAGTGTGTTAAAGTTTTGGCATAGCACTCTTGAGTCTTCATGATGGTTTTCATTATTAAAAGTTCAAATATATTTATGAATGAGATTCAAATAAAATGTTTAAGGAATCCCACAAAGAATGGAAAGAAAGGAAGAAAGGATGATGGAAAGGAAGGAGAGAGGGAGGAAGGGAGAGAGAGAGACAGAAAGAGAGACGGCAGGGGGAGAGAGAGGGAGGAAGGGAGAGAGGGAGGGAGGGAGGGAGGAAGGAAGGGAGTGAGGGAAGGAGGGAAGGAGGAAAGGAGGAAGGGAAGGAGGAAGGAAACACCCTATGTTACCAGAATCAAGGCTGCTAGGACACAGCCTTCCTTCAGCCCTGCGGGAAAGACCTGGCAAACTCGCTACCCTGCTCTTAGTGATATAAAGAGGAATGACAGGTCTAGTGTGACCCAGGGTTGGGGAAGGGAAGGAAATAGGAGTGTCCATCATCGTGAGACAAAGGGTTCCTCTAAGTGCTCAAGTGGAAAGTCATCACCCCACAACACAGGCACCCAGGTTCTCCCGTGTATTCCAGAAAGCCTGTGTTAAACCAAATATCATACACAAGAGGGCCACACATGGCATCACTGGGCTGCATCTGTGAGGAAGTTGACCCCTATCCTCTGAAAGAAAAGGGGCCTGGAGTCAGCTGTAACTCTACCCTGAACGTGCTCCTCAAGTGGAGGTGGGAGATGAGGTCAGGACCTGAGGCCCGCATGGGGCAAGGAAGGGAGCCCAAGGCCAGGCGTCCAGGCACAGGCTCAGCCAGGAGCCTGGGGACTAGAATGCTCGTTCTTAGAGTTTAAGAAAAGAAAAAGTGTGTTTAGACACTATTTCTCTGAATGTCTTTCTGTTCTACATATTATGTCTTGTTTCATTTTCTATTAAAATTTCTTTTGAAAAAAAATCACCATTTCTTTTCACAATAATGAGGAGGAAATTCTTCCATTTCAAAATATGGTGGTGAGAAGGGTTCAAAAAGTCGTTCTGGATGAGCATGGTGAGCAGTGAACGTCCCACTCTCTGTCAGCGGTAACTCACAGGTCATTGCATCTTGAATGCACCTCACTCTTCCTCTTTATAAACAGCTGGAAATATAGAGGAGTGTTGGTCAGCTACACTGACTTATTCATCTTTATTTCCTTCTTTTATTTCCCTTGGATGCAGAGGGTTAACTTGACCATACTCTTCAGTAATGGCATATTGTCATCATCACTTTCAAGGCCTCTCTCCTGGTTTGTTCATTTGTTTGTTTGTTGTTTGTTCGTTTTGCTTATTCCCTCTTCCACACTTGCATGGCCAACCCACTATCCATAGGCAGCCATTTTTTTTTTTTTCCATAGATGAAGTCTCACTTTGTCGCCCAGACTGGAGTGCAATGGCGCAATTTTGGCTCACTCCAACCTCCACCTCCCTGTTCAAGTGATTCTCGTACCTCAGCCTCCCAATTAACTGGGATTACAGGCGTCCACCACCACGCCTGGCTAATTTTTCTGTTTTTAGTAGAGATGGGGTTTTGCCACGTTGCCCAGGCTGTTCTCAAACTCCTGACCAAGAGTGATCCACCCACCTCGGCCTCCCAAAGTGCTGGAATTACAGGCATGAGCCACCGCGCCCAGCCATATAGGCAGCCATTGCCATTCTAACATGCTTATCAATAGCTTCTTTTTCCATGTGTCCCTATAAAATGCATATGACTGTTTTGAATGCATACTGTTTTAATTTATGTAAATGGTAATTTGTCCTTTATCTCAATCTTTTCTTGTGTTCCACTCCACACGGTGTGGTGTTTTTAGCTCCATCACTCTTGCTCTGGGTGCATCTGGCCTGTTCCTCATTATTACCATGTTATCCACATGCTGCCCAACACTCCCCAGGCACAGATGCACAAACTACCCCAAATGCCCCCCCACACAAACAACACTGGGATGAACATCCTTGCATGTGCCACCTGATGCACATGGGGAGAATGTGAGGGGGATACAGAGTGCCAGATTGTTGGTTAGAATACGAACAGATCTGATAAGAGAATATTGAAATGCTTCTGCATTGGCTGGTAAATACCCACGCCCCCAAGCCCCATGAACATCCTTCCTGTTGCCCCAGCCCTGTCCCCAGGACACTTCAGACTTTTCCACCCTCTCAAGAACTAAAGAGTTAATGCCTGGAGCAGCTAGAACTTACAGTCTGTCTAGCAGTTGTTAAATATTTGAATATGATCCCTGGATGATTGTCGCAATATGATTGTCTCAATCCTTATTTCTCTAGAGAACAGCTAAAAACAAAAACTTGCCAGTCCAATCTCCAGTCCAACCTTTAAGAAATAGTAGAGCTGGCCGGGCGCGGTGGCTCAAGCCTGTAATCCCAGCACTTTGGGAGGCCGAGACGGGCGGATCACGAGGTCAGGAGATCGAGACCATCCTGGCTAACCCGGTGAAACCCCGTCTCTACTAAAAAATACAAAAAAACTAGCCGGGCGAGGTGGCGGGCGCCTGTAGTCCCAGCTACTTGGGAGGCTGAGGCAGGAGAATGGCATGAACCCGGGAGGCGGAGCTTGCAGTGAGCTGAGATCCGGCCACTGCACTCCAGCCTGGGCGACAGAGTGAGACTCCGTCTCAAAAAAAAAAAAAAAAAAAAAAAAAAAAAAAAAAAAAAGAAATAGTAGAGCTGCAGGAACCCTGCTGATATTTCAGTCAGCATTACCAAAGTCATGTTCTACTCTGCCTGCCCAGAGACGTGGGAGCCAGCAGGCTGTGACTAGTCTTCTGATGTCGGGACCAAGGCAGCCAGAGGCAGTTGTCCCAGCAGGTGAAGAGCACTAGAATTTTAACTTAGCCCCATCCCTCTCTAGCTGAGTGACTTTGAGCACATCATTTCTCTGATCCTCGGCCTCCTCATTTGCAAGATGATTTGATACAGAGCAATAGAGGGGAAAGGAGAAGCTATATGGTGTCAGGTTCAGCATTATACTAGCTAAGTCACCTTGGCCCACCTGTGCCTCAGTTCCTCTCATGCAAAATGGGGATAATGATACTGTATTGTAAAGTCTGAAATTCCACGTGCCACTGACATCTTTGAGCCTCACAGGTCTCCAGAGGCTTAGCCATGAGTTCCCATGCTCTCGCTAGATATGCCCCCACACGGTGGTAAAGGCTCCCTGCCTGGCTATGTCCCCTAT
This sequence comes from Macaca mulatta, assembly GCF_049350105.2. Taxonomy (NCBI): domain Eukaryota; kingdom Metazoa; phylum Chordata; class Mammalia; order Primates; family Cercopithecidae; genus Macaca; species Macaca mulatta. The sequence goes on from NC_133418.1 coordinate 107,139,013, forward strand.
CAGCTGGACCAGCTGCATCCCTAACTCAACCTAGTGGATTTTATCTCCCTGTCAGCCCATGAAACTACTCATAAAGCTGATCACATCCTCTTAAGGAAACCAAGAGGCACCTGACGCTGTTGTCGTTACAAAGCCTGCCTCCCACAGTCCCTATTGGTTCATTCTGCTCATGAATACCACCCCATGTGGCCCTGCATAGCAGGCAGCATCCTCCACCCCAGGGCTGTGAGTATATGTGACTAATAAACTGCTGTCAGAACCACCTGTCAAGTGTCACGTGTCCTATGTGCAGTCATCCCATGCTATTTAGGGCAAAAGAGTCCTCCTTTACCAATGGAATGACTAGGAGGTGAGCAGAGCAGATGCCTGTCTTCAAAGTTGTAAATTGAAGGGAATGATATACACAAAGCACCTAGCACCTTGCCTAGGTCTGGTAGAAGCTCATGCAAACAAAAATAAGAGCAAACAAGAACGTAGCCAGGACAGGATGTTGGTGACAACCAGAGGTTGAGGCACTGCCAGAACCTGGGTGGGAATCAAGCAGGATCTCTCTTATGTGCTTTTGAAAAGACCTACGTTGTGCAAACTGATTTCATGTTTCATTGCCAAAAATGAAAAAACACATTAAAAAAAATATACTCCTATGAACATGCTCTTTTCTGTAGGACAATGAGAAATGTCATTCAGAATTAAATTGGTGACTGCTTGGACAGCCTACATTTTTCATTTCCAGGATCTGAAAGATAAGGTTGTAATATAAGACTGCTTTCTTCTCCAAATCCCCCAGAACCTGAAAAGGATGCCGGGTCTCTGGAATCCACGGCAGCAATGGGTGATGAGTCTCCAGCATCTGGGTGACAGCAGACTGACTCTGCTCTCAAGTCTCATCAATCCACATTATAAGTCACACTATGTCTCTTTGGCTCCATTTTCTTACCTGTAAAATGGGGATTTTGAACTTACTAATACGCCAGACACGAAGCTAAAGAAAGGAGCTGAAGAGACAGGATAAAAAAGACGAATAACAGGTTCCTCCCTGTAAGAGCTCGCAATTCAGTGGGCTGACACCATCTGCCTTATCCACCAGATAGAGTGTTAGGATAACAAGATAGCAGGATAGAGAGTTGAGAGATAAGAGCACTATATAATGTGACAGGAACTGCCACTTGTCACTCAATTTCCATTCTGCCCTGCTATCTTAGTAACAGAACTCCCATTTTTACAGGGCAGACATGTCCCCAACTAAACACATTATATTTCCCAGCCTCTCTTGCAACAAGTGTAGAGAGACCAACTTTTAGAATCAGATGTAAGCCTATGCATTCTCTTATGTTTCCAGGGAGTCTCTTTAAAAAGGGGAGTCATGCCCTTTTCCCTTTCTTCTTCCAACCTCCTCCCTAGAATGTGGATGAGGTGACTGGAGTTCTTGCAGCCATTTGCGGCCATGAGAACAATGGGTACACCCTGGGGATGGCAAAGTGTGAGCTAATGGAGTACAGGGCCCTCACCTCTTTGTAGGGCTATTTTATCAATGTTGTATACTGCAAATCACTGTACTTCTTTCACCTGAGAGACAAACAGGTAACTTACGTATATGTGTGTGTGTATGTGTATATTAATGGAACTGATTCCAATCTCGACTGATAGGAAAATATTTAACATTAATAAGTATTCACATAATCCCTACCTTATTTAGCTCCTAAAGATCTCATGAGATTTATTTTAAAACTAACGTTCTTCAAGAATTTTTTAAACTTCTGGAATATCAAGTGATCTGGTGGTGCTGAGCAATGCAGGTATTTTCACAACAATCTTTAGGAAATTCAAATCAACGCTTGGGCTTAGGTCACTTTATGACTGACAAGTCTGGAAAATTCTATTTTCTTTTGAAGTAGCAGGTGAACTTGTAAGACAATAAATCAGCTAGACATGACTTGAGGCCACATGTACCCTCATTCACAAGCATATGCACATGCTTACCTGCATGGATGGACACGTACTTTCAGGAAGCCACACTACGCATCACACGCGTGCACAGCCACACATAGGTACACTTTCACATCCATACTCGATAGCAGACTCCAGTGGATTTCCTGCAATTTTGAAGGCCCTGGATTTCCCCTTCACCAGAACACTAAGCGATTATGAGTTATTATTTTCAATAACTTGGTTATACAATGCTGGAAGTGGGGTGATGAGTCATAAAGAGCAAGAGCAAGAAAGCTTGGTAGTCAGTCCTTGATGGTGAAGGTGGATTTACGGAAAAGCAGAGAAAGGCAGATTCCCTTCTACACATAAGTTCCAGGGTCAGAAGGAGAATCCTGATGAGCCAGGGGCAATCTGAACATCCAGAGGCCTCACTTTCATGGAGGATACTGCCGTGAGAGTGTGAGTTAAGCTCCTCCCTGAGCTTCCGTCCTCCTCCCTCCAGGCATGCTCCTCCAGACAAGCAATTCTCAATTGATTCAATCACTGTTTGTATATTTTGCTATCTCCTTGAGCTCAGCCTCTAGCTCTGATCCCAGTCCTTTGAGAACCTCCTCAGTGCTGTACACTATGCTCAGGACTTAAGAAAACACAAAGATGAAGAAGACATCGTCTCTGCTCTCAAGAAGTGACATTCTATCAAATAATTGAGAAATAAATATTGATAGCCAACTCCATAAAAATATATAGATAATTATAGGAGTTGATACAAACGATAGAACCTTGGGAAATTCTCGGTTGTCCCATCCACAACTTAAGAATAATAACTTCTGCCATCAGAAACTTGTGAGCTTAGAAACTACCCTCATAAATTATTTAGGGATTCCCTCTAGTACTCAGCAAACCTTTTACTCAGTGTTAATAAACTCTAGTTTATCCAACATTTCCCAGAAAACCCCATCCAAGTCTTCTCCACTCTAAACCCTGGAAATCTTCATGCCGATTCAATCCTCAGGTCTCATTCATAGCAGAGAACTTGTCTACCTACTTACTAAGAAAATAGGCCAGGCGCGGTGGCTCACACCTGTAATTCCAGCACTTTGGGAGGTTGAGGTGGGTGGATCATGAGGTCAGGAGTTCGAGACCAGCCTGGCCAATATGGTAAAACCCCATCTCTACTAAAAATACAAAAATTAGCCAGATGTGGCGGCATGTGCCTGTAGTCCCAGCTACTCAGGAGGCTGAGGCAGAAGAATCGCTTGAACCCAGGAGGCAGAGGTTGCAGTGAGCCAAGATTGCGCCATTGCACTCCAGCCTGGGTGACAGAGAGAGATTCTGTCAAAAGAAAGAAAGAAGGAAGGAAGGAAGGAAGGAAGGAAGGAAGGAAGGAAGGAAGGAAGGAAGGAAGCCACAGGAGGTATGGCCCCTCAGTTTCCATCTCGTCTACCTTGAAGTCTCCCTTTTCTCCTGCCTTGAAGAAAGTTGCTTATATCCAAGTACTTTGGAGAGTCAAAACAATAATGACCAAGACATCCGAGAACATAAAAAGATAGAGTTTTAGGCCGGGCGCGGTGGCTCATACCTGAAATCCCAGCACTTTGGGAGGCCCAGGCAGGCAGATCACGAGGTCAGGAGATCAAGACCATCTTGGCTAACATGGCGAAACCCCATCTCTACTAAAAATACAAAAAATGAGCCAGGCATGGTGGCGGGTGCCTGTAGTCCTAGTCAGGAGACTGAGGCAGGAGAATAGTGTGAACCCGAGGCAGAGCTTGCGGTGAGCCGAGATCGTGCCACTGCACTCAAGCCTGGGTGACAGAGCAAGACCACGTCTCAAAAAATAATAATAATAATAATAATAAATAGAGTTTTAATAAACAATCACTGGTCTGAATATGTTCCCCAAAATTCATGTGTTGAAACTTAATGGCCAATGTTATAGTATTAAGAGATGGGGTCTTTAGGAGGAGAGCCCTCATGGATGGGATTAGAGCCCTTATAAAAGGGCTTAGGGGAGTGATTTTACTCTCCTCCTCTTCCACCATATGAGGAGATAACGCACAAGGGCCTTCTTGGAAGCAAAGACCAAACCTGCTGGTACTTTGATCTTGGATTTCCCAGCCTGAAAAACTATGAAAAATAAATGTATGTTACTTATAGTTTGCCCAGTCTCAGGTATTTTGTCATAGCAGCACAAATGGACTAAAACAATCACCAAGGAGCTAATTTACAACTGTAGTGTGAGCTTCACAGCCTCCTGGAAATCTGCAGGCTTCAGAGTTGTTGCAGGACCACTGACCGCCTGCGTAGCCTTGAGCATGTAGCTCAACTTTTATTCGTTAATTTATTCAACCAACATTTTAAGTTCTATTGAGTGCCAAGTGCACTGACCAAAGATACAATTTAATCATTCTAAAATGAGGGTAATACTAATATTTACTTACAAGTTTGTCCTGAGATTTCAGTGCCCCACCACGCATCATAGGGAATAATAAATGTGAATTATCTTTCACAGTTCTTCCTGGCCCTTAGTACCTATACTCCTTTTCTGTATATAAAGAGAAATCTCTCATAAACAAAACAAATTCCTAGTTGGATAATGAAGAGCATCAATATAAATCCTGAATAAACTTCAAGACATACTCTTCCATTCTCACAATGAAGTACTGAGCTGTAAGTAATCTGGTTAACTGAATTCTTGTTATATGTAAACTATTCCAGGCAGAGTCGGCAAATACTGTCATATGATGACAAGCAGAATCCCTTAGGCTAAAGGGCTAGAAACATGGCTTCCAAATATGGTCTTCCTGGCAGTCAGAAGAGCTATGTTTCCATTCACTCTTTCCACCAGTCAACAAATGTTTTCCTAACAGTAACATTGTACCAGGCCGGGTGCAAAGAACTGATATTTTATTAAATGTGAATTTCAAGGGCAGAGATTTAGAGGTATAAATTCTTTTTTTTTTTTTTTTCTTTTTTTTTGAGATGGAGTCTCACTCTGTCACCAAGGCTGGAGTGCAGTGGCGCGATCTCGGCTCACTGGAAGCTCTGCCTTCCAGGTTCACACCATTCTCCTGCCTCAGCCTCCTGAGTAGCTAGGACTACAGGCACCTGCCACCACACCCAGCTAATTTTTTGTATTTTTTAGGAGAGACAGGGCTTCACTGTGTTAGCCAGGATGGTCTAGATCTCCTGACCTCGTGATCCGCCCGCCTCAGCCTCCCAAAGTGCTGGGATTGCAGGCGTGAGCCACCCCGCCTGGCCACAAATTCTTAATTGTCTTCATTTCTCTATCACTGAATTTATGGCAGCAGAAAACAATTTTGGTAATTCCAGGTAAATCTGGTAATTCTTAGAGTTAAACTCTGTTAATTCAGGCTCTTTCTCTGCCCCCTTCCTTCCCTTATCCCTTGAAGTATCTGTGATCATAGAGGACTGTGTACCACCCAGCAACAGGGTAAGTGGAGTAAAGTCTCCACAATGGGCCTCTGCCCACACTGGCCTCTGCTGTGATGGCCTCCCCACTGCTTGATGCTCATCCTACAACCATGACTCATCGCTGATGTCCACTTGCTCACTGGTCCCTCAGTTGCTTGTTGAATACATTCTGTTCCCTCATGGCCCTGACCCCAGTGCTTCTGGTCCATCCCTTACAACATTTCTGAAGTACCTTTGCAGGGTTCAGAAACTCTCAGCCCCTTTCCCTTCACTCAAGGCACCTGTAAGACACTTGGCCTCCCAATTCCAGACAGTTCAGTCAGCTGTCACTACTCTGGTTCCATCGCCATGCTGGAAGCAGATATTGCTTGTGAAAGTGGTATTGGTATCCTTTGCCATGGGATTTTCCAAACGTATCTGGGATTTCCAGCTTCCTCCCCTTCACAGGGCCTCTGCCAACTCTCTCAAGGCTAAATCCCAAAGGACTTCCCACCATCTCATGGCAAGCTCTGTGTAGAAAAACTGGTTCTTCAACTATTCTCTTTTCCATCTGTCGTTTGTGCCAGGATTTGACTCTTGAACTTTAATAATTAATCCTTTTCTCTCAAAGTCATTGTTTTGGGCTTCCAGAGCCTATTTTGCAAGAGTCCAAAGTGAAACTCTGACATTTATTTCTTTTTGCACTCCTATAATAACAGTAATCCTCGCTGAAGCAAAAGGATGCCTCTGACTAAATAGAAGATTATGTACAAAAATCATGGAGTAGGAAGCCCTCTGGTTAATATTTTAAAACATTATCTCACTACATATTAACCACACAACATGGTCCCTGCCTTGAGAAGCTGACAGTCAGTGAGAAATTTTCACCAAATTGTGAGTTAGGCCAATTGACCAGATCCAGTGTAAGTGGCAAAGACTGGCTGTAATTAGCAAAAGCTGATTTGTAAAGCAACCCATAGATTCAGCTCTATTCCAAACATTTGTGGGGCCATAACCAGAGCTCAGGTAAAGGTCCCCAGCCCTTGAACCAACACTCTTGCTTTTCCATCTGGTTCCTTCCAATAGCCACAGGGATCCCCACACTCATCCTGAAGGACACCTCAACCCACACAGCCAAGATGTCCATAAAGCATGGTTTCAGAATATGTTGTACCAGAAGGTTTTCATTTTTCTCAAATGTGTTACCATCTAGAGATAAGTTTAAGCTAATGTCTTGGCTTGGTAGTTCTGTGGACCATAAGAACTAGTATAAATACAAAGCCCAAACCTGACTGTGAGAATAGAAAAAAAATTATTCCATCCAGAATCCAAAGTGGAACGGGCAAGATTTCTTGTTAACTCCTTTGCCCTCAGTATTGTGTCCAGGCTTTATGTAAGGCTAGTAATTACTGTCCATATTCATTGAATTTAAAAGATTGATCAGAGCAAAAGATGGATGGGTCTTGAGGAATGCCAAGTCATTACTTTTTCTCAGGAAAAGGGAGCAATTTAACCTCATAGAAACTGAGATCCACGTTTGGCCAGTTAGCCATTCCCTCCCATGGCTTTGTATAAAAACAGATGATGCAAACCTGGGGCACATGGTGGACATGGTTTGTCAGACTGGTGGTGGCAGTGCCTGTAGCAGCAGGTTTGATCAATTGGCAATATTTCTGCTGTTTGCTCCTTAACCATCCAGAGTGTATTTGATTCTTGACAATTCCCAATTATGGTCTTCTCAACTCTCATGAACTCTGCGAATTCCCAAGAAATTACCCTTTGCTTAAATTTGTCAGTCATTTTTCAGTTACTTGCAACCAGAAATGTAATCAAATTTGCCACCAGGAAGGCCTGTTTCTTTCCCTCTGCTGCTCTCTGCAATTCTGAATCTTATGAGCTCTTTGCCAAGCATTCTTTCTTCCCCATAGGTTTGAATGATATTATTTGTGAGTTCTGTGAGTCTAGCCTCCTGCCTCAACGATATCCCCAGGCCATCAGCCACACCAGCTTCTTTAGGAGACCGGATCTTTGGTCATTCCAGATGACCCATGGTATCTCATTTTTTAGCTGATGCCAATGGCCTGAGGGTGGAACTAGAACAGAAGATCCACATCTCTGTGCCTTTACACTGATTGATGGTAATGTTAAAACTAACATTTACTAGAGCTGGAACCCAGGGACACATCACCTACACCTTTATTGCTAATAGTTCCATATTTTAAATAGGATATTGGACTTTGCCTTTAGATGGATTCTACAAATTCCACAATTACCACAAATGTTTTTCTTCTTTTATCCTGAGAGAACACCACCCCAAAGCCTTTGAAACAGGTGTTAGTACATCATAGGAAAGGCTCATTAAGGTCAGAAAACACTGATGTGGATCCCTCACCTAGCCATTTCATCAGAGTTCCAACTGCTTTTCACAGGCCTCAGTTTATCTCTCTCTAGAGCAAGTTCAGAGGTTAATATTCCCATCCATCCACCCGTCCATCCATCCATCCATCCATCTATCCATCCTTCCCTTCATCCATCCATCCATCCATCTATCCTTCTATCCACCTATCCATTCATTTCTTCATCCATTCATTCATCCATCCATGTATCCATCCACCCATTCATCCATCCATCTCAGCCCTGCAGGCACCTGACAATCTCTTCCCTGGTGAGAAACTTATAATCCTAGTTTTCTGTTTTCTAACTGTCTAAATTATCCTCTAAACACCCCTCCCAATGTATCCACCTCTCTTGATTGGTGACCCTCATTCACTCAAGAGATGAAACTTTTCTAGATCAGGACTTACTCCCGGTGGGAAAAGTGTCTGCCACTTATTTCTCAGAGATGCCAGAGAATTCTCACTTGTCAGGGAAGTGATATTCCTATCTTCTTGGGGCAGACTAGCACTCAGAGAATCATGTCTAATAGCCCTGCAACTCCTTCTATATAAAATAAAATGTACAGGCACCAATAAACCGTTCATATTCCAAAGCATTCTCTCAACCAGCAGCTGGAAAAGGGCTGGCATGTTGGAGAGGACCAAAATGATAAAAGTCATCATCATCATCACCATCGTCATCATCCTGAAAAAAATTAAGCCTGTTTCTTTCTTTTCTTCCTCAGTCATGGATTTCTGTAGTAATACTCACATCTAAAATCAAATCTGAAAACCACTGGCCCACTACTAAACAGGTTAAGGTATTTCAAATCTGGGACCACTGTTAATTCATTTAGTTAGTGTCCCATAATTCACACATATTTTAATTTTTTCTGATATTTTTATCTCAATAAAAGCGGAAATACATGTGAATTTTAAAACTCACACGTGTCATTTATTTAATATGCTCCCTAAATCAATGCTTTGACAGAACTGTTTTTTCAAAAGATCCTACAAATGTTGCATTGGATATATTTATACAAAAAAAAATTCTAACTGTGTACCATACGTATACACACACGCATATATATATATATTTCTAAACCTGGCAACCTGTCTCTTACTTGTGCTTCTCCTGCATGCCCCCCACTCCACCCCACCCCCACATATGTACACAAATCCACAGCCTCAGGTAACCTGTGGTATCCAACACTCCTGTCCTGCAACCTGTCTAGGCTCCCTACATGACCACTGATTCTATTGGCTACTCATGTCCTCCCACCAATTCTGTCACACTGCTAATGATCTCTCCTCTCCCCTGAAGAAAACCAACTTTCTCTAAAAAGCCCATGTTGGAAGACACACATTTATAAAATTCTCGGCCTAGGTCACTTTCCCCTACAGGCGATTCCATGCAGATAACAACCTGATAAATTCATGCAGGAAAACAAAAAGTTCCAGGCTCCTGATTGAAAAGTTCATTCTCAATAAGGTTCCAGTGCTCAGACACAGAACCCTCTCCAGGTGAGCCCCTCACTTCTCAAACTCCTGGGCACCATTCTGCTCGGAGCTAAGATGCTACAATGAGACCCTCCTTATCTCAGTTCTATGGAATGCTTTGATTCAGGGATGGCAGGATACTGCCTGCATTTCAACGATTACTAAGAAGCTTCTGTAATGTATGCTCTTAGCTCTGGAAAGGTGGGGCAGTCCAATTCAGTAGGAAAAAAAAAAAACGCTTTCAATAAATCCAAGTGGCAGGATAGAGGGGAAGAGAGAGAGGAAATGGGAATACAAGCTAGATTCAACACAGTTTCTATCCTTGGTGCACTCTTGGTGAAGTAAGGAAGCACGTATTTTTAACGAGCAAGATGATTGACTTCCTTCTTCCTGAGTTCCCTTTTTTTGGATACCTTCTCTTTGGGTCAGGTCAGGCACATGTTAAGTTGGGATAACTGAAAGAAGGCTTTGTAATAATAACTAACTTTTTTATTTCTTTTTTTTTTTTTAAGATGGAGTCTCACTCTGTCGCCCAGCCTGGAGTGCAGTGGCACGATCTTGGCTCACTGCAAACTCCGCCTCCCAGGTCCAAGCGATTCTCCTGCCTCGGCCTCTGAGTAGCTGGGATTATATGTGCCTGCCACCACCCCTGGCAATTTTTTTTATTTTTAACAGAAACAGAGTTTCACCATGTTGGCCAGGCTGGTCTCAAACTCCTGACCTCAAGTGATCTGCCTGCCTCGGCCTCAAAAAGTGCTGGAATTACAGGCATGAGCCACTGACCCTGGCCAACCACCCTGCCAAGTGTCTGGTATCATACAGGGGGTTAGGATTTCAACAAACGAATTTTGGAGGGACACACAAACATTCAGACCATAGCAGGGCTGAGCTGCCTGTGATCCTGTGATTTGCTGTCAGGGGTGTGTGACTCCCCATAGGTCAAGTAGATGCTATGGGACATAGCTCAGGTTGGGCCACCTTGCAGGCACCTCACATGGGAGGACTGCCCATCTGACACAAGGACCCTATCAGCAAGAGGCCCTGCCTGGGCACTGGGGGCAGGAACTGGGGGGAAGTGGAAGAGTTGGGTCTCCCACATGCAGAGACTAAGCAGGGGTGTTCTACGGTGAGCAGCCTGTGCAAACACTCCCCCAAATGCCAAAGAAAGAGGCAGACAAATCCAGTTTCTCAGAGAGATGTCTTTATTAAGGACTTACGAACAGAAACCATGTCCCAGGTGCCATGAGATGGGATGGCAAGATGGTGAATCCCTGCACCATGATCTTTTAGACCCAGGGCTTCTATACCACAGGGAAGGAACGTGTAGGACAATTGTAGTGGACCCTCAGGGAAAGGCAAGAATGCTGTGGAATCTGTCTAAAGGCAGGATTTACAGTAACAGTAGATAAAATAGAAATCTTAGAGGCATCCCCAGAACTGGAATTAATCAGAAATCAACATGGCAGGTTAACATCCAAGATGGAGTTGCTTTATCCTTTACAAAAAGGGAAGCCCTGGAAGCCCACTAAGGAGCTAGCCCACAGAGGATATCAAGAGCCCATTCTTTAAAGAAAATGTGGTACATATATACCATTGAATTACTATGCATCCATAAGAAAGAACAAAATCATGTCCTTTGCAGCAATATGGATGCAGCTAGAGGCCATTATCCTAAGTGAATTAACAAAAGGACAGAAAATAAAATGCCACATATTCTCACGTATAAGTGGTAGCTAAACATTGGGTATTCATGGACATAAAGAAGGCAATAGACAACAGGGGCTTGTAGAGGAGGTGGTGAGTGGAAGGGTTGAAAACTAAGTATTGGGTACTATGCTCAGTACCTGGGTGACAGGATCCGTTGTACCCCAAACCTCAGCATCACACAATATACCAAAGTAACAAATCTGCACATACCCCCGAATCTAAAATAAAAGTTGAAATTGTTTTTAAAGAAAAAGACATGAAAGAAAAAAATGCATTCCCATCAGCCAGAATAGCAGTGACAATCAGCAGAGAGAGGATTACCTGTGCTGACCTAGCTAGAGACTGGCCTTTTGTCCCTCACCCAGCAGTGAGTTCACACCAGCACACACCAACTCATACCATCTTGTAGGAGTGTGTTACTGCATATCTTTTCCCAATTCCATGTTCAGTAGCACCACGTTGGGAGCTTGAAATCAGCTGTGATGGGATATTTACCCCTTAGAAACCTGTAAACACTACAAATCAGGGCATTTTTCCAGACAGCCTATTGTCAACCATTTACCAGTACACCCCTGCCTGTCTGCCCCAACCTGTGCTTCCACCCATTACTAGATTGACAGCTGACTCAGGGAGGAGGCAGGGGAGGAGAAAAAGGAGGGAAAAAAGCAGGCCATGCTCCAATGGCCTCTCCAAGCCCTTGGAGCATGGAAATGGCTTAGGATAAGCAAGAACAGTTTTGAATGACATATGAGGTTGGCATTTTAAACTAGACTCGACTGATTTTAATAAATAAACAAACCAAAACCTATGAAATCTCCCAAGGAAATGGGAGCGAGGAGTTGGTTGTATGCCAGTTGAGGATAGTGATTATAAGAAATAGTCTGTGCCAGGCACAGTGGCTCACACCTGTAATCCTAACACTTTGGGAGGCTAAGGCAGGAGGATTGCTTGAGCCCAGGAGTTCAGACCAGTCTGGGCAACATAAGGAAATCCTGTCTTTACAAAAAAATAAAAAATAGCTGGATGTGGTGGTGAGTGCCTGTGGTCCCAACTACCTGAGGGGCTGAGGTGGGAGGATCTCTTGAGGGCAGGAGGTCTAGGTTGCAGTGAGCCATGATTCTGCCACTGCACTCCAGTCTAGACAACAGATTGAGAACCTGAAGAAAAGCAAAGCAAAGCAAAGTGAAAAGGAAGGAAGGAAGGAAAGAAGGAAGGAAGGAAGGAAGGAAGGAAGGAAGGAAGGAAGGAAGGAAGGAAGGAAGGAAGGAAGGAAGGGAGAAAGGAAGGAAGGAAGAGGCAAGGCAAAGAGAAAGAGAAAGAAAGGAGGGAGGGAGGAAGGGGGTGAGGGAAAAAGGAAGGACGGAAGGAAAAGAGTCTGTGTTTACACCGAGTGACTAGAGTGTCCTCAGAAAGCCCTTCCATCTGTCTTCCTGCAGCACCTAAGGTGTTGAGCCACAAACGGCTCTAAAACACACACATTCTCAATACACACATAATTACACCTTACTCCTTGCCTGGCCACTGAGCTTGCTGCATGGTATTGGGTTAATTGCTTTCCTCTTGGAGCTCCCTCCTTCTCCTCGGGAAAGAGACAATTGGAGGAGATGAGCTGTCCTCTCCAACATGCAAAACCTCCTCCGTAAATTCCACACACGCACACTCTGCAGGACACCACATTAGTCATCACGGAGACTGACAGTCACTTTCCTCTGCAAATTTCATAACCAAGAGAGAAGAGGAGGAACAAAGCTGAGCTAGACTGCCACAGTGGGGGATCTGCAGCAGGAGAGCCCATGGATTTTGGCATTTGAGTCTGCAGTGAGCTAGAACATCCTCTGCTGTCTGCTTTCCCACATGCATGGTCTTTAAGATAAACTGTTTGCAGGGAGCACCCAAGGCTATATTTATTGATCAACATAATCTGGAACATAATCTAGGAAGCAATCTAGAGCAGGAGTTTAAAAGCCACAGCCACAAGCTAAGAAAGGTTGAAAAAAATCTAAAGAATATTGCTTTATAACAGTCACTATATGAAAAACATACTTGCACACACGTTTATAGCAGCACAATTCACAACTGCAGAAATATGGAGCCAACCTAAATGTCAATCAACCAACGAATGCATAAAGAAAGTGTGGTATATATACACAATAGAATACTACTCAGCCATAAAAAGGAACAAAATAATGTTATTCACAGCAACCTAGATGGAGTTAGAGACCATTATTCTAAGTGAAGCAACTCAGGAATGGAAAACTAAATATTGTATGTTCTCACTTACACGTGGGAGCTAAACTATGAGGATGCAAAGGAGTAAGAATGTTATAATGGACTTTGGGGACTTGGGGGAAGGGCAGGAGTGAGGTGAGGGATAAAAGACTACACATTGGGTACAGTGTACACTGCTTGGTTGCTAGGTGCACCAAAATCTCTGAAATTACCACTAAGAACACATCCGTGTATGTTAGTCCATTCTCATGGTGTTATAAGGACGTACCCAAGACTGGATAATTTATAAAGGAAAGAGGTTTAATTGACTCACAGTTCTGCAGGGCTGGAGAGGCCCCAGGAAACTTACGATCATGGTGGAAAGGGAAGCAAACATGTCCTCTTCACATGGTGGCAGCAACAAATGCTGAGCAAAAGGGGGAAAAGCCCCTTATAAAACCCTGAGATCTCGTGAGAACTTACTTACCATCATGAGACCAGCAGGAGGATAACCAGCCCCATGATTGAATTACCTCCCACTGTGTTCCTCCCACCACACATAGGGATTATGGGAACTATTAGGTTGGTGCAAAAGTAATACAATTCAAGATGAGATTTGGGTGGGGATAGAGCCAAACCGTATCACCATGAAACCAAAAGCTACCTGTTCCCCAAAAACTATTGAAACAAAAATATATGTATTACTTCATAACATATAAAAATTATATTGAATTCCAATGTTACCATCCTTAAATAAGCTTTACTTGGGACGTGGCCACACCCTTCCATGTGCATATTATCTGTGTCTGCCTTTCAGCCACACTGGCAGAGTAGGGTATTTGCAACAAAGACTGCATGGCCCACAAAGCCTGAAATTTTTACTTTCTACCTTTTATGGAAGTTTGGCCAACTCGCACTCTAAGACCACGGAAACCTTATTCTTCCATGACCTGTATACACTTTCTTCTGTGGTTAACTGAGGAACTACCTCTTCTGATCCCTCAAAGCCCAGATTAATGACACTGAAGCATTATGGCTTCGAGTGCTCCTCAATGCTGGAGGACTAAGGAAGAGCAGGACACTAAGATAGCAGGGCCTCATGCCATAAAGAATGAAATCATGTCCTCTGCAGCCACAAGGATGCAACTGGCAGCCATTATCCTAAGCGAGTTACCCCAAGAACAAAAAACCAAATACCACAAGTTTTCACTTATAAATGGAAGCTAAACATTGGTACTCAGGGACGTATAAATGGGAACAATAGACACTGGGGACAACTAGAGGGGAGAAGAAAAGAGAGAGACAATAGTTGACAAACTAACTATCAGGTACTATGCTCATTACCTGGGTGATGAAATCATTTGCGTCCCAAACCTCAGCATCACACAATATACCCATATAACAGACCTGCACACATACCTCTGAATCTAAAATAATGGTTTAGTAAAACCTCAAACTTTAAGAATCCCAGAATAAAACTTAGGAAACACCATTCTAGATGTCAACCTTGGGAAAGAATTTATGACTAGGTCCTCGATAGCAATTGCAACAAAAACAAAAATTGACAAACGGGACCTAGTTAAACTAAGGAGTTTCTGCACAGCAAAAGAATCTATCAACAAAGTAAACAGACAACCTAAGAATGTGAGAAAATACAAACTATACATCTGAAAAAGTCTAATATCCAAAATCTATCAGGAACTTAATTCAACAAGCAAACAACAACCCCATTTTGAAAAGTGGGCAAAAGACATGAACAGACACTTCTCAAAAGAAGACATACATGCAGCCAAGAAATAGATGAAAAAGTGCCCAATATCACTAATAATTGGATAAATACAAATCAAAACTGCAATGAGATACCATCTCACACTAGTCTGAATGGTTATTATCAAAAAGACAAAAAACAAAATGTTGTCGAGGTTGCACAGAAAAGGGGAATGCTTATACATCGTTGGTGGGAATATGAGATAGTTCAGCCACTGTGGAAAGCAGTTTGGAGATTTCCTAAGGAACTTAAAACAGAACTGCCATTCAACCCAGCAATTTCATTACTGGGTATATACCCAAAGGAAAATGAATCAATTTCCAGAAAGACACATGCATGCATATATTCATTGCAGCACTATTCACAATAGCAAAGACATGGAATCAATCTAGGTGCCCATCAATGGTGGATTGGATAAGGAAAATGTGGTATATATATATACCATGGAATACTACACATCCACAAAAAAAAGAACAAAATCATGTCCTTTGCAGCAACATAGATGTAGCTAGAGGTAGTGAATGTAGTGAATTCACTACATAGATGTAGTGAATTAGCACAGAGAAAATCAAACACGGCATGATCTCAGGCATAAGTGGGAGCTAAACACTGAACACACATGGACATAAAGATGGCAATAGTGGACACTGGGGACTACTAGAGGAGGAATGGTGGGAAGGGAGCAAGGGTTGAAAAACTACCTATCGCTACCTCAGCGATGGGATCATTTGTACTCCAATCCTCAGCAATGCGCAATTTACCCAGGTAACAAACCTACACATGCACCCTTGAAACTAAAATAAAGTTGGAAAAAAACCCAAAAACATAATAAAGTTGAAATTACTTAAAAAAAAAAAAAAAAAAAAAAAAAAACAGAAACGGGGGTAGGGGCCTGGCTCAGCCTGGGAGTCCTCACCTCTGACTGCTCTGAGCCAGGTCCATGCAACCCTCTGCCTCCCCTCCCCTCAGCACTCTGCCCCTGTTGGAGGAGCACCGAGCAGCACTGCTTGCTTACTAAAGAGGAGGAAACTGAGATCCAGAGGGGCTTGTTAATCAGTCTTAATCTAAGGATAAACTAGGAACAGGAGTTTTTTTGTTTTTTTTTTGTTTTGTTTTGTTTTGTTTTTTTGAGACAGAGTCTCGGTCTGTCGCCCAGGCTGGAGTGCAGTGGCCGGATCTCAGCTCACTGCAAGCTCCGCCTCCCGGGTTCGGGCCATTCTCCTGTCTCAGCCTCCTGAGTAGCTGGGACTACAGGCGCCCGCCACCTCGCCCGGCTAGTTTTTTGTATTTTTTAGTAGAGACGGGGTTTCACCGTGTTAGCCAGGATGGTCTCGATCTCCTGACCTAGTGATCCGCCCGTCTCGGCCTCCCAAAGTGCTGGGATTACAGGCTTGAGCCACCGCGCCCGGCCGGAACAGGATTTTTTTTTCCAATCACTGACTTCACTGACTGTGAAATGGCTTTTTTTGACCCTTAGTGATACACTGGGCAAATGAAACAACCTTTCAGGTCGTTTTGTTCGTTAAAAGTCCAGTTTGGTTTAAAATAAAATTTTATATTGACAGTGATCTCCCAACCATCCACAACTGTCACTTCCCCCATCACTTGCTGGTCTGTGGCTGAAGAAACCTAGCATGGGGGACAGGGGTGGTGTGTGGCCAAGGGGACCTGGAGAGGAGGACAGGTATGGTCTGTGGCCAAGAAGACCTGGAGTGAAAGACAGGTGTGGTCTGTGTCTGAGGAAACATAGAGTAGAGGACAGGTGTGGTCTGTGCCTGAGGAAACCTGGAGTGGGGGACAGGTGTGGTCTGTGACTGAGGAGACCTAGAGTGGGAGACAGGTGTGGTCTGTGGCTGAGGGGACCTGGAGTGGGGAATAGGTGTGGTCTGTGGCTGAGGGGACCTGGAGTCGGGGACAGGTCTGGTCTGTGGCTGAGAGGACCTGGAGCAGGAGACAGGTGTGGTCTGTGACTGAGGGGACCAGGAATGGGGGACAGGTGTGGTCTGTGACTGAGAGAACCTAGAATGGGGGACAGGTGTGGTCTGTGGCTGAGGGGACCTGGAGTGGGGAATAGGTGTGGTCTGTGACTGAGGGGACCAGGAATGGGGGACAGGTGTGGTCTGTGACTGAGGGGACCTAGAGTGGGAAACAGGTGTGGTCTGTGGCTGAGGGGACCTGGAGTGGGGGACAGGTGTGGTCTGGGCCTCCCCTTGCTGATCCTTGCCGTGGAGGGGCCTTGTTCTTCCCCAGTCCCCTGCCCTTTCCTTCTTCAGGGTGAAGACCTCTGGGATGTTGAGGCAGGAAGGAGAGACAGAGAGGAACAAGCCTTTTATGGTATGTGGGGGTGGGTATGTGTTTTTTGGGGGCTGCTTCTTTGTTTTCACTGAATCAGCTACTGCTGTGGTCTTCTGTTAGCACTCACAGCTTCTCTAGTTTCCACCAATGGCTCTCATTGCCATTGCATGGCAGGTGTATGCTGGGCTTGCTTTTGTTGGTGACATGAGGGGGACAAACTCGCACTCAGGCTCACCTCAGAGGACCTGACAGGGCCTTCTCCCTGCCTTCCACTGAGCTTGGAGATTCTCTGTCTTCCACTTTCTCTTGCTGCCAGTGTTCTCCCCTGACAGAGGCTTTCTTAGGGGCAAACCTGCACTCCTGAGGGATCCAGCAGGGCCCAGGGAAAGTTATCATTCTGGCCACGCCAAAGGGTAGGAGCAGAGCAGCGTCACTGCGTTCCTCCCCCTCTGCCTTCCCTCCCAGTCCTCTTGCTTGCTGGGGTTGGCTGGGGCAGGTCTGCAAGACCCCTGCTGGGCAGGTGTCCATGCAGCGAACCACACTCACCTTCCTGCAATGTCCTGTGTTCATCTCCTGGAGCCTCCTACTTCTGGGATTGTGGTGGGCACCTTTCCTCTGCTGAGCCATTCTGCCCTCTCACTTACACATGTCCCTAGTGATCCCTATTGAGCAAAGGAAAAGCCCCACTCAACGCAATAGCTAACCCAATAAAGCTGGTGAGATGGGCCTTGTCCCTGCCACTGAGCCACACTGCTAAGTGGAGGAAAATGTGACCTCCTTCTGGCCTGAGAATATCATTTGCCTTCTGCAAATAGGACCAGCTAATGTTATCAAGGAGGGCTTAGGGCAGGTTTTATTTCAGTAGGGGGCCTTTTCAGGGACCGGGACTAAAACAGGATCCCCTGAGCTCAGAAGCTGGGCACCAGTGGCTTCCCGAACGCCTCCCAAAAGCCATTAGAGGGCAACAGGCTCCCCTGTGTGGCCATCGTCTGCTATTGCATCTGCACAAAATCGCAGCGTCCGAAAATTAAAATGACTCATAATCCCACACGCAGAAATAATCCTGTTACCATTCTGTTGTATTTACTTCCAGGAGGCTTTTCATGAGCACAGTAAGTATGTGAGTCTACATCCCTCTTTGTCCACTTCACTGCCCAAGACAACTCAATTTTGCCACTCAGCCATTTTTAAAATATAGAGTAAATATTGCACAAAACAGTGAAATCATTGCTGGAATACTGAGAAACGGTCATTATTTTGCACTCAGTAGTTTCTCTTTCTCCTCTCCCTCTCACATGTACACACAATTTTTAGGGAATCTTTATTCTTCCAGGTAGGAGTTGGG
Organism: Macaca mulatta; assembly: GCF_049350105.2. Classification (NCBI taxonomy): domain Eukaryota; kingdom Metazoa; phylum Chordata; class Mammalia; order Primates; family Cercopithecidae; genus Macaca; species Macaca mulatta. Next base: position 107,157,554 of record NC_133418.1, read on the forward strand.
GGTAGGAGGAGAGCAGGGAGTTTCTTACATGCCCTCCTCAGTGTGTGCCCCAAATTTGCCAGGTGCTTTTTACATGAGAACCTTGTGACGTAGAAACCTGCTAGGCCAGGCACAGTGGCTCACACCTGTAATCCCAGCAGTTTGGGAGGCCGAGGCAAATGGATTGCTTGAGCCCAGGAGTTCCAGACCAGCCTGGGTAACACAGTGAGACCCCTGTCTCTACACAAAATACAAAAAAAAATTAGACAGTCTTGGTGGCATATGCCTGTAGTCCCAGACACCTGGAAGGCTGAGGAGGGAGGATCACCTGAGCCTGGGAGTTCGAGTCTGCAGTGAGCCATGATAGCACCACTGCACTCCAGCCTGGGTGACAGAATGAGACCCTGTTTCAAAAGAAGAGAGAAAGGAAAAACAGACAAAGAAAGAAAAAGAAGGAAAGAAAGAAAGAAAGAAAGAAAGAAAGAAAGAAAGAAAGAAAGAAAGAAAGAAAGAAAGAAAGAAAGAAAGAAAGAAAGAAAGAAGGAAGGAAGGAAGGAAGGAAGGAAGGAAGGAAGGAAGGAAGGAAGGAAGGAAGGAAGGAAGGAAGGAAGGAAAAGAAAGAAGAAAGGAAGAGAAAAAAAGAAGGAAGGTAGTTGCTACTTTACAGATAAATAACCTCAGTTCAGAAGAATGAAATGACTTTCCAAGGTCACACAGCTAATGGTGTTAAGACCAAGAATTAAGCACAGTCTTTGATGACCCCAAAGCCCTGTTATCTCCGAGAGACTAGACCTGCAAGCTAGAGCTCCCTCCCACCCCTGGAAATGGTGTCATCAACTGACATCAGCTGGGACAGTTTCCAAAGTTATTTTTGATCAATTTTACACATTCAGTCAGAATGGCTCCAGCTCACCCTCAGTTGTCTCCAGATGGGTACTCACATTGCCCTCTAAGAAATCACTCCTGGGGTCCCAATAAATGCTCCTCAGTTGGTGAAGGATGTTCTAGATCCTGGAAATTCTCCCTGTAGTTGTACTTTAGCATCTGTAACAAGAGATATGATGCTGTGCTGCCAGGAAGTCCCAAGCTGAAAGAAGATACCCCTCTGTGCCTCCAGCAGTCACCAACCCTGGCTCCAGCCAGACCCTCCCAGGTCTCTGCAAAAGCTGCAGCTCAGCGACCACAGCCCTTGTAGGAGGAAGATTTCTTTAACAAAAAAAGCATGGAGCACCCAGGCTAGCGTGGCCCTCAGAGATCATCCAGGCCAACACAGAAGCCCAGCCCAGAGAGGAGAGCGCTCAGCGGGCTACAGACAGAGGCAGCTCTGCAACGCTCATGGTGGCTTCTTAAGAGCGTTTCTGGTACGTGAAATGGAGGAAGAGCAAACCTTCCAGCGTTTGGCCCATCACTGGCAGCAAATGAAAAACCAGGCTCTGTGACACATTAATCATGGAGCCAGGCTGCTCCCTCCTCATCATTGGCAGGCCTGTGGTAAGTACCCATTAGCCACGAGCTGCTCCATGAGCCTTCCCTTCTCACAGGGAACCCAACCAGGATTGGCGGCTGAGAATGAATGAATGAATGAATGAATGAATGAATGAATGAATGAATAAAGTGAGTTCCAATCAGCGTGAATTTCCTGAATGCCCCTCATGCTGGGACTGGGGGCTGGAGTTACCATATGTGTAAGACACCAGTTTGCGGACCCCAAGCAGGCAAGGCTTGGGGCTGTTTTATTCACTCATACAACGCTAGTTGTATTTACAGTCCCTTGTAATTAGCAGGTTCTCTTTTAAAGTTTTTAAATAAATAACATATTCCTGCTATGGAAAAATTCTCATTCTAGTAAGAGAGAGATGATTTAATGTACACAAATATATTCAGATTTACTCATTCCCTAGCTGATTTTTAGTCCTGGCCAAACATTTTACAGGCCTTTTGCTGTTACCATTTAATTTGCATAGCTGATAAAAAGTGGTTAAAAAACATATTTTAATTGGAAAGATATACATATATGTATATATACGTATATTCTTACTCATCCTAAGTTTTTCTTTTCTGCTTAGCAAAACCAGTAGAGTTGCCAAATTGAACAAATAAAAATACAAGATGTCAGTTCAATTTGAATTCCAGATAAACAATGGGTATATCTTAGTGTGTATATTCCAAATATTGCATATATTCCAAAGATTGCAATACTCCAAGGATTATCTGAAATTCAAATGGAAGTGGGCAGCCTTATTTCACCAGGCAACTGTTCTTTGGGACTCTTCTTGAATGTTGTGGAACATTCTGAGTGGGCTGGAAAGGGAAGCATTCAAAAGTAATCAGCAGATGGTCAGGGCCTCCTTGCAGGGCAGCTGTCCTGAATCCTGCTTTGCTGCCGGGTAAAGGAGGAGAAGCAGCTGTAATAGATTCTCCTGATGATTGCACATCCTATTGAGGCCAGTTCCATGCCGCTAGGCCAAGCAGAAAGCGGAGCTTCTCTGCAGAGATAAAAGGCAGAGAAGTTTGTTGCTGTGCCATGGCTCTGCATCGTGCTGTGACGTAGGTAATTATGTGTGGCTCTTACTATAGGCCTGGAGCTGAGCAGACCACAGGGCCTCAAGGGTTCTGGCATCTTAGACAATAGAGGTCAGGGGATTAGTCAGTGTCTCTGTATCTCTATGCACCTGCCTCCCTGTGTTTCTCCCTGTCTCTATCTCTGTGCACCCACCTCTCTCTCCCTCTCTCTCTCTCTTTCTGGATGTTTGGTGAACTTCTCATACCTCTCAAAGCACGAAGGAAAACAATATCCATGTATAGTCTTGAGAGAACAGTTTGCTCTTTTATCAGATTAATTATTGTAGGAGCTTTTGGCTTTCAGACATGGGGACCCTACTGCAGGTTGGTAAGGTTTTTCTTGTCCACCTGGCACGGAGGAGCTAGGAAAAGTGGCACCCAGAGCCTCACTGCTTCCTTCTCTTTGCTTCTGCACACACAGATGCAGACTTTATGATCCTTGAATGTGTGGGGAGCCTCATGTAAATGAGCCTAAGAGACAAGTATGTCTTTTCACATGTCAGAGACAAGTATCTTGAATTTTATGTAGTTGGTGAGTACCACAGATTTTGCAGGTACAGTCTTAAACTGCTCTCAGTTCTCATGGGGTGTTGTGGTCACATGATCTCTTCTTAGTCTGGGTCACATCCAAGGATTCTATCTTTTGTAGGGAGAGCTCCAAAGGGCCTCACGATTCCCAGAAATCTTTGGTACCTTCTGCCTTTCATAGCATTAACACAGCACCATATGCCATCTGAAGAGTATTATTTTGCTGGGACCTAGAACTCTGGCTATGGCGTAATTGGTGAATTTCACATTTGGGTGGATGTGTGTATCTAAAGAATTGACTACCATGAAGAAACAGCTGTTTAGGGGTGACTAATGCTCCAAGAAGTCACCATGCATTTTCTAGAAACCACAAATGATTATGGAGAGAGCTTTGGACTGAGGCTTAACGTCATATCATCTCTGCTCCTCACTAGCTGTGTGCCCCTGAAGGACACTTAGCTTTTTTGACCCTCAGTTTCCCCACAAGCTGGGGACAATGCCGTGTATTTTGCAGAGGGCAGTGAGATGCATAGATGAAATGATAGTTGTCAAGTGCCCACCGTACATAATACTATGTAGCACCTGCCACATAGTATTATAGTAACTTAATTTTTGATAGACAACAGTTGAGCACCTTTGGGGTGCCAGGCACTTCCTGCAGGTTTAGGGGCATGGGTCAATGAGATGGGCTACCAAAATTTCCACTTTTATTAAAAATAACCTGCAACCCCAAAAAAGGGGTCGAGCATGCAGGCTCTGGGTCAGTTGCCCGGGTTTTCACCCTGGCTGCAGCTCTTCTCAGCTGTGTGAACTTAAAAGTTTTTTCCTCCTCTGTAAAGTGGGGGCTGGTGGATTAGCACCTGGAGGCTAAACAGGAAGAAGGGCATTTGGTAAGGAGCTGTCTGGGGCTCTTTCAGATCAGTTTGCTCAGGAAGAAAGACAGATGAGGCCCTGGCTGCCCAGTGTGGCTACACCATCCTCTCTGACCACTGGGGAAATGTAGGCTCCAGGCAGCTCTCCTCAGCTGCTACACCTATATACAGATGAGTGTCCCATGCCCTCTGAATAGGACTTGTTTGGTTGTGTTAAAAGAAAAACTTCAGCCGAATTAAATATGAAGGAGTTTAATTGAACAATGAACAGTTCGCGAATCGGGCAGCCCCCAGAATCACAGCAGATTCAGAGGAACTCCAGTGCAGCCATGTGGTGGAAGAAGATTTGTAGACAAAAAAAAGGAAGTGACATACAGAAATCAGAAATGAGGTACAGAAACAACTTGGGTGGGTTACAGCCCAGTGTTTGCTTTATTTGAACACAGTTTGAACACAACAGTTGTATTTATGAGTGGTTGAAGTATGGCTGCTGGGACTAGCCAAGACACAGCCACTGATACACACATTCCCAAGTTAGGTTTTCAATCTTGTCTACCTATTAAGTTGGGTTGCAGTTTGTCCACAAGAACTCTAATACAGAAGTACACAGTCCTGGCCAGGCTCAGTGGCTCACACCTGTAATCCCAGCACTCTGGGAGGCTAAGGCGGGCGGATTATGAGGTCAGGAGTTCGAGACCAGCCTGACCAACATGGTGAAACCCCCGTCTCTATTAAAATATAAAAATTAGCCAGGCTTGGTGACACACGCCTGTAATCCCAGCTACTCAGGAGGCTGAGGCAGGAGAATCGCTTGAACCCAGGAGTCGGAGGTTGCAGTGAGCTCAGATTGCTCCACTGCACTCCAGCCTGGGTGACAGAGCGAGAGTCCAGCTCAAAAAAAAAAAAAAAAAAAAAAAAAGTACACAGTCTTTCACAGGCCATATTTAGTTTGCTTTAACAGTTGGTACACAGTCTGCCTTAAAAGAAGTGATAAGCTTGGAGTTTTGGATCTTCTCTGGGTTACTGATTATATTAAGAATCTTACTCTTGGCTTCCTCAAGCACTTAGGAAAAGAAAAAAGGCTGAGCTGAACACAAAAGCATCTCTCTTAAGGCTGGAGTTAAACCCCTATCCGAGGGATTCTCTGCAGCAAGTCCAATCCCATGGCTCATGAGGGGTGAGGTTGTATTCTCTTGTACTGCATCTTAGTAACAAATGTCACTTATTATAAGTGCACCATGGCATGGAAAATCAACTTGTTGGGGGCAGTGGTCCTCTTCACAATAGTATTCATGGAGAAGTGATCTATGTGGCTGGGTTTGAATAAATGAAGTTAGTTTCATTGTATGAATACTAACATTTGGCATCTACCCAAGGATTTCCAAGCTAATTTGTTGCTTTTATTTTGCTGAGATGTGCTGGCCCCTTCCAGAAGTCCCAAAGTCCCCATCAGTTTTAAGGCCTAGAAAGTAAGTTACTGTCAAAACACCTAAATGTGGCTTCACAAGGGAGTCCCTAGAAAGAGTGGAATTTGGAGCTTATATAAGCAGGTTAAGGCCATATGGTAAGGTTGGTTTTGTTTCATGTGTTCAAGTTGTGCTTGTTTTGCATCAGGTGCTGTCTTGGGTGCTGGCAGTGAGCAGCTTGTGTTCACAGGCTGCCTCTCATGTGGAGAGGGAAAAGCATTGCATACACTGAGACCATGTGACACAGAGCTCACCAAATTTGGTTCAGTTCAAACTTCCCACATGAGCTGTAGGTTCTCATGTGGGAAACAAGTATCCCACTCTGATAAGGTCAGGATTCTCTTTCCCACAGAGAGATGTGGACTGTACCGTAATTGCGCAACTTGATGTTGCCATGGATCCCGCCAGAGCTGACGTTGCTTCTTATCAGAAAAGCGTAGGCTGCCCCTACACCTCATGGTTTTCCAGAGAGATCGTGTGAGACAAATTACATGGAAGTAAGAGGAAGTCTCGCCCTGGCCCATGGTGCTCTGTGTCAGAAAGTGATCCAAGCTTATTGTGGCTCTTGCTATTTCTACCCATTTCCTTTTGCCATCCAAAGGAGTCAATTACCTTCATAGATCCATAAACTAGTTATGTTGTGATATCAATGTCCCTGTCAACCTTTTAACTATTCTCACATTAGTCCATTTCAGTAATAGAGAACTTTTAAGTTTTCCAACAAGTAGATGACTTGTTAGACCAAGCATGAAGTGCTCAGGGAGGTTGTGAAAGTCAATAAGACTTATCTTCAAGGTACTTGGGCTAGTGGGAGAACTTTAGGTATGTATTTACCTGTAAGTTTTTCTAGTGTTTAGCAGTTTTTCTAAGTATAAAATTCAGCAATGGGCCTGTCTGTCTCCTTGAGCTCTTCATTTCCCATTGGAGTTCTACACTGTTATCCTCACGTGGCCAGTATGACCCTCAGTCCCAGCAAATAGAGGAAGTAATAAGAGCTACCATCTACTGAGCCTTTAATATGTGCCCCACACTGTAAGAACATCACAGGCATGAACCCAATCTCCCAATAGCCCTGTGAGGTGTTTTCCCCTTTTTACAAATGAGGGAACTGAGCTTAGGAGCTAAGTAAATAAATCGTATACAGAAAGTAGTAGAAGTAGGATTCAAGGCAACATCCTTCAGAGAGGACAAGTCCTTATCTTTAAACCTAGTATTCTGCAGATGCTAGAGAAAGGCATGGACATGTGGCTTCACTACCCTCAATTCTTACAAGAGATAATTATTGTTATGTATGTGGGCCAGTAAAAAAAATTATAGAAGCAAGAAGTCAGCTCACAATTTATAAAGTTGAAGTAAATGCATTGTAGTTTCATGTTTTCTCTTAATTCTGCACAAAACTAGCTAAAAATCTTTTAAATCAGTTACCAGAGGCAATACCTGGGTTAATACAAGCACTCAAAAGCTATGTAGAGTAGCTGTCTCTGAGTCACTTTTTTCTACTCTCATTGGCTTAGCCAATGCTTCCACTGGATCAAGAAAGACTAGCTACCTCTTACTGGGTGCCAGCTCTCTGCTAGTTAGCTTATGCAGTCTATCCTCATTGGCTTAACCAATGCTTCCACTGGATTAAGAAAGACTAGCTACCTCTTACTGCATGCCAGCTCTCTGCTAGTTAGCTTATGCAGTCTATCCTCTTAAATGAATTCAAGGTACTCTAGAATTACCCTTGGCCTTCTTTGTAGGAGTTATGATGTTGAAGATGCAGCTCAGTCACCTATTAGACGATAGCTTCTAGGTAACTGAGTGTATATAGAAATGAGATCATAACCACATTGATTTGAAGTTAAAAGAAGATCAAATCTACCAAGACTAGGGAGCCTAAAGTGTTTGTAAATGTATAGGGTTAAGCAAATCTTCTTTCCAAAAATCTCTGTTAAGAAGGAAGTTCCATTAATCCCCATGGACCTGCTTCAGGACAAGCCAGAAGATCGCACGACAGCCTTCTCTGAGGCAAGTGTGTAGTAGGAAAGTCCAGGAGATTCTTCAATTGAGCCTCTGAATCTCACCTCTAACTAGGATGGGAACTTGAGGTCCCATTAAAAAGCATGGTCAGATGGAGTTTGAAACTTCTCACTGTGAAGTTTCAAGTGTCCTCACACCTATGATTTTTGGCTCAGGTGACTTCAGGGGTGGTTTCCATCTGGCAGATGGTCTTTTATACACCAGTCATGTGTGTATGATGCTGGTGCAGGATGCCCACAGGGCTGGCTACAGAATCAACATGACTGACACAAGGATCCTCCTGAGAGCTGGCTTTAAATTCGTTTTGAAGTATATCTCTGTAGTAGTTAAATTATACTTACCAGTATACACTTAAAACAGATTGCCAGGATTCCAATCACTTGTGATTCCTGTCAGATTCAAGGTATTATTTTTACTGCTGTAAGATCAAGTACTTTCTACAAGTAGTGCAGTATGATTCTGATGGTGGACACAGCTATCTTGCCCTGTGGGTAAGAGACATGGAGTTGAATTTTGGTAGCACTTACTTGAGAATATCTGGCTTTTTAACTTGTTGTACAAGGTGGGAACTATTCCTGCATTAGGGCTCTTATCTGGAATCAACAGATCCCCAGTTCTAATCCGGTAAACAAAAGTTCTTCATGTAGAAAATTGAAAATTCCAGGGTTAGAGTTGACACAAGGCATGGCTAGATTGGTTTCTCCTTCATCTTTATTCTCAGAAAGACCCGCTCTGTTGTGGCAAAGATAAACCTAGAACAGTTTGAGTCCATCTTTATTGCTAAAGATTTTGGGGGAAATGCTTCAGTCCCAGTGGTCGAAGCAAAAGTCCCCAATGGATCCCTTTCTAGCCCAGCCTCTATCACTTAACCATCCTTGAAACAACCATTATGGCCAAGTCTACCTTTCCAACTCCCATGGCGGGGTCTATAGCCTATTATATCCCCGGCAAGTACAGCAGGGAAGGGGTAATTCAGAGTGGAAGACGACAGAAGTAGGAAACAGATGCCCACCCAGATACCCAAGTAAATAGGGTGAAAAATATAAATGGAAGGCGTTTCACAAACTAGGGCTCCCCTCTCCTGTCTTCCTCTCATGGTTCCCCTCCATGTGTCTTCCATGCTGACTGATCTGTCACCTTGCCTCTGCTGCATTTACTCCTATCTGTCAGAGTTTCCATCCCTTTCTATCCTTAACATGATAAAATACAAGGTACTTTACCAACTCTATTTTTGGTAGTCCAGTAGTTTCCTAAGTTTTTCCTTCAAGGCCTGGTCAATGTCCCTACTTATTCTAGGAAACAGTTCAGGTTGTAGCTTTCTCATTGTGTCATAACCACATAAATGAGTTAGGACCTCATTTTTCTAGTTGTTTTAGTCTGTCTCTCAAATAATCCTCCTTCCCAATGTCCATATCCTATTGCTTGACACATTCTTTTTTTTTTCCAGGCGGGAGTGCAGTGATGCAATTATTGTTCACCACAGCCTCAACCTCCTGGGCTCAAGTGATCATCCTACCTCAACCTCCCATGTAGCTGGGACCACAGGCCTGTGCCACCACGCCTGGATAATTTTTTTTTTATTTTATATTTTTTGTAGAGATGAGGTCTCACTTTGTTGTCCAGGCTGATCTTGAACTCCTGGGCTCAAGTAATCCTCCCACTTCAGCCTCCCTATGTACTGGGATTACAGGCTTGAGCCACTGTGCTCAGCCCCATTCTTCTTTCTACAACAACCAAATTATATTAACTGAAGTCTAATGTTCGTGTACAAAAAGTAGGGTACAATGTATCTTTAAGATGGCATGTATTACTCCATGGACACCATTACTTGGACCATCCCCAAGAATATCAGCCCCCTTCTCATTGGGGCTGGCCACTTCAAGGACGTCTCTGAAGAGATGGGAGTGAGTCTTCACAAACTGTCCACAGCTGACATTGTTTCTAGGCACTATGAATTGAGGAGTGATGGCAACACAATTTTCATCAAGATTCCTCTTGGTGCAGAAGGCGGTTATTACAAGGATGGTAACTTAATTGAAACTTAAAGATAGATATCAACCTATATATAGAAACATGTAGGTGAGATATAGATGGACTCCCATGTGCTGGTACACCATCTAACATGGCCTGCCATAGCACAATTATCAGTGGAATACCTACCTTTCGTGGACTACTTGTCCAAGAAAGTATAGTTATTGGTAGCATGAGACTTCATTACAACATGGACCCCGAGTATAGGATTTGAGATTCTAATCACCAAAATATGACTGTTTAGCAGCTTTCTAAAAGGAATTAGGTGTTTGTAGCACCACAGAAGAAAAACTTGGGTATTTCCTTGCATTATTATAGAAGTTAAGGACGTAAAGGAAACTTGGAATTTGTACAAAGTTGATAACTTGGTGGCAATTAACACTAGTGTCCTTTTCCATGTTACTGACGAGTTTATCACCAATTTCAAGTCACTGCCTTGTGTGGTAGAAATTGAGATTCTCATAAAGAACTGTGCCTTAGCATTGCAGTTATCTTGTCTCCACTGTTTCCTTTTAGACTCATGTGGGAGACAGGCATGATGGAGCCACCAATAGTATTCACTTGCTTCTGGGACATCAGTGGGAGGACGACAGCTGGGGAGTAACAAAGCACACCATGACCAGCTTCCTTAGACTTAGCTTCTATTTCTCTGATTTACTTCAATTATATCTAATCTTTCTTACTTTCTATTAAGTCCAATAATGAGTTTTCATTTCTAGAACTCTTTGGCTTTTTCATATATGCCTCTTCTCATTTGATAATGCTTTAGACTTAGGTTTGATACTATTTATATAGCTTTCTGAGATTACTGACTTTGTAAATTCTTACAGTTCTAGTTGAAATTTCAATCCTATTTACTGATTTACACTCAAAGATTTCTTTGTATGTTTTGTTACTTTGTATTTTGAACTTGAGTAGAGCTTTGCACGTAGTCTGTGTGGCCTGGTTTGAAAAATGTGTTTCCATAGAAGCTTTGTTTTTCTGCAAGGTACCCCAGGTTATTCATAACTGGAGGACGTTCTTCTTGAAAATGCGTTTGGTTTTCTACATTACACTGATTGAGAAACCTAAAACCTTAAATTAAATTGTGAGGGCAGGCTTAGTGTTATAAATTCTCAGGGGAAACTATCCTCTTACTTTCCAGTCATGAGACCACGATTGTAGATGGAGAAACTTATCTTTTCTTACTGCTATGTGGGAGCAAAAGGTTTCTAGGTTACCCTTTCAGTGGGAATATAATACCTAGAGTATCTAGACTTCCTGCAAGGGTCCTATTTTTAATTCAAGCCTCTTACAGACTTGAGATGCTTCTGTCACTCTACAGGTACTAAAATACAAGTCCTTGGCTACTGGGATTGACACCATCTCTAACCCCCATTAGCATTCGAGCAGCTGCAGTGTCAGATCATCATTTATTGTTCCAGGTTTGGCTATTTCTTTCATGGTCTAAGATTTCCTTTATGGCCTTTGCAATCTCAACCTTGATCTTAAGTGTATTTATTATATCGTAACATTTCTAGTTGTCATGCAGTGGCCATTTTCATGTTTCTCTGTTCACAATATTTCTGGACCTGAGTCTCTTCACCTATCTAAATGTCTGCAAGTCCAGTGGCTCTGTGGTAGTCACTGCAATGAAGCTGAAAGGACTGTCAGGCCTGGATCCACAGGAATTCACTTTATGGGACAAACCTGCAGTTGTTACTAAAACAAGTGCAATATTTGTGTTCAGTGTGAATACCTGTAGAAAGGTAAGATTATTTTTTTACCACACCTATGTGTCTTGTCCACTTCCAGTGGGAACGATGCTATGTTCACAATTGTCTTCACTGAACTAGTTTGAAAATGAGATTTTAACTGATGAAAATGATGTCCTTTACTTCCAACCTGGAGCAACTGATCCTATGTGCCAGTAAGATGGTGTGAAGGGAAGGGAGGATCAAAGCAGAAAAGGGCTTTCTCTAGAAAGCTTTAATTTTTGGTCCTGCTTGTTAGGCAGGAGACTTAAATACTTCCCTCCTTTTCTTCCCCACCTGGAGTTTGTAGAAGGCAGCAGAAGTGGGTGGAAGTGGGGAAACTCCATTATAAGCTTTGCAGCTGGTGATGCCTGATGATTCAAGAACTGTTGTGTCTTTTCTAAGGGGATGCTGTTGTATTTTCCTTCTGGAAAGATGTGCCTGCCAGTATCTTCTCCATGATACAGTCACATTTCATTACCAACCAAAGAAGAACCGGGCACCCAGTGTTGAGCCAGGACTTGGTCTTATCGCCCTGACCATGAAGTTTTCCAAAAATAGATTCTTCTTGGCAGTATGGGAAGGCAATTCAGTTCAAGGCAACAATAACAAAATAATTTAGCCTCATATAACACTTCCTATCACTCCTACTTGTGTCTATTGTCTCATTTATTCCTCAACTACCTTAAGAGACAAGCAAGAACCATGGTAGTTTCATCAATTAGAAAACTGAGGCTCAGTTCAATGAATATTACAACAAGGTAAAAGGCAAATATCCTACCTGAACAGATCTTCTGAGTGAAAACTTATTAATATCAAGTAGATATTAGTAATTGATACATAAAACTCACCCAAAAAAAAACCAGACTTTTTATATATTAAAAAGCCTATCACTAGAAACTGGAAATACAAATTAAAATGAGTTATTTCTTATCAAATTAAAATATTTGGTAATGTCTATTTTATGTCAGCTAGTGTGTGGTAAACAGCTGTCACATTGCTGATAGTGAAAAAATTTGGTAGCATCTTTACAGAATGCAACTTGATACTATGCTATAAACTATGCATGAGTTTATATTCCTTCTCCTAGAAATATGAGGAAATAAAATGTATTCAGACTTATAGATAAATCCTGTCACTTCAGTATCTGTAACAGCAAACATATATTTAACATAAATATATAGTATGTTCCCTGTATAGATAACTCTTAGAGGTTTAGGCTTTTCAGATTTATGGTACATCAGGTGATAGAAAGTCTTAGCTATTAAGTTAATTCAAATAATATCTTAATGACTATTCAATCATCAAAGTGGGGAAGCAGTGAGAAGATAATGGTATAAAATAAAATTGTAGACAATATAACAAAAGTTTAGAAAAACAGTGGTCTCTGATTGGTGTTAGGATTTCTCATCTGTGCATACACATTTAGAAGGAATCCTCAAACCTAAGTTTATTTCTTTTTTCTTTTTTAAGACAAAGTCTTGTTCTGTCCCTGGTTTGGATTGCAGCTGCACAATCTCAGCACTGCAATCTCCGACCCCAGGTTCAAGCGATTCTCATGCCTTAGCCTCCCAAGTAGCTGGGACTACAGGCCCACCACACCATGCCTGGCTAATTTTTTGTATTTTTAGTGGAGATGGGGTTTCCCCATGTTGGTCACAATGGTCTCAAACTCCTGACCTCAAGTGATCCTCCTGCCTCGGCCTCCCAAAGTGCTGGGATTACAGGCATGAGCCACTATGCCAGGTCCCAAATTTATTTCTAACTTAATTTTTATTATATCACAGTTACTATTTTTAAAGCTAAAACTTTCTATTCAATCTGTGAACAAAAGAATTAACTTCCAAATTGATTCTTATTGACTCATTGTATTCAGAATTCTACAAGAATGTAAAATACCCTATCATAAAATATTTAAAAGAAGCAGTTTTCTTCAAGATTGAGCTTCTGTATTCTGAAAATCCACAACTAGAGTTATTTCTAGAGGATTGCTGGTTTACCCCAGGCCCAGATCCCAAGAGCAGCCCACAGTGAGACATTTTTAACAGGCACTTCAAACTGATAACAGGTGTGTTTGTGTGATGTTTACAGGTGAGGAAATTGAGCCCTCAACTCATTCGAATGCTTAAGGTATAAGTCCTAATTTATTTTCTTAAGCTACTTCTACATATTCCCTTTGTATTTAGCCTTTTTCTTTTTCCCTCAAGGCTTGTAGAAACTGAATCTGAAATGTTTCATTTCTTTCTCCTAGAGGGTGGTGAATAATATAAGTTGAGATTGTTTTGAGTCCCGTCTGAATAGATTTATTTTCAATGGGAGGTATCTTAGAGGTAAGAATGTATTCACTCAAACTCATTGAGCACAGCATACCAAGTACCAGTCTACATATCAGGAAGACAGTGGTGAACAAAAGAGTTTCTGCTCTAAGCCTATATTCATTGGGGAAGATAAGCACAGACATGATATGCTCTGAAGAACATGAAGCTTTTGAAAGGGTTTCAGTGACTGGTGAGTCCCATGGTTAGAATAGTTACACTCTCTGAGGAGGTGATATTTAGGTAGAGAACTGAAGAATGAGGCATTATCACAAATCACCTGTGCTATCTCAAATTCCTAGGAAATTAATAAAAATATTCTAAGTGTTAACTTTTCTGCCTCAAAGTCAGAAATTTGGCCACCTTAACTCATTGCCTATGGCTAATTTACTCTGAGAGTAAATTACATTGTGTCTTTGGCTCATAATGAGAATCAGTGTGAAACCATCATGTCTCTGAATCTTCAAGGAAACTATTGTTAAAGATGGAGGAATACAATGGACTGGCCCTTATTGTATCAGTTCTTTTTGATACTTAATGCCAGGAACATTTTCTTCTGTACTTTGTCTTCAGGAAATGAATCCCATGACACTATCTCCTTTCCTGCCTTGGCTGATAGGAGGCTCAGAAATGAACATTTTATCTACCTGGGATTAAACTTTTCTCTCAGTTGCTTTTGCTTTTCTATGTCAACAGTGTTTTTATCTATCTTTTCTCATCAGTCATTGAAATGCAAATTTTTAAATTCTCCATAAAGACAGTACATAAAGTCAACCTTTCACAGAAGAATTAAGATGTTTATATTATTCTGTTCCTATAGCAGGCAAATGACCTAATATCTGGATAGTGAGGTCTATTTTTGGAAAACTTCAGACAAGGAGAAACGTTAAGGCTGTGCTCCTCAGATTAAAATCTAGACTTGCTACAAATGTTAACAGATGCCCTGTAGCACTGAATTCATAAAAATCTACACCTTATTTTTCACCCTTTTGGCTTCACTTTTTTAAAAACTGTACTTAAATTGACCTAAAAGTCTTTGGGTATGAGACGCATTTTCCATGTAGTTTGTTTATTTTTTCTTCCCATGTAGTTTCTTAAACATTTGCCAAGCCTTGTGATACAAACATTAGAAGACCTTTAAGTTATTACAAAAGGCCTATAAATCAATGTGCTTATCAAGTATATGAAGCAGAAATTCAAGATGCTGTCAATAATCATAGTAATTGGTTCTAACTTCCCTTTTGCTAAGGGGGAAAAAAAAGTAAGTAGATCCCAAAACTTCTAGGCTGGGCACAGTGGCTCATGTCTGTAATCCCAATATTTGGGAGGCTGAGGCGGGTGAATTTATTGAAGCCAGGAGCTCTACACCTGGAGGAGCAACACAGTCAGACCCCATCTCTACAAAAAATACAAAAATTAATAGGGTGTGGCGACATGCACCTGTGGTCCCAGCTACTTGGGAGGCTGAGTTGGGAGGATCTACTGAGCCTGGAAGGTTGAGGCTGCAGTGAACCACAATTGCACCACTGCACTCCAACCTGGGTGACAGAGCAAGATCCTATTTCAAAAAAAAATTATTAAATGACTGAAATGTTTAGAAAATTATTACTTTCAAGTTGTAATGGATCTCTATAAAAAGTGGAAAACATGAACTTTTCAACAATCAGATAAGACCAATGGTAATACATCAAAATGAATTATTTTTGTTTTATTTATTCCTTGTCTTATTCCATGCCTAAAGCTATAAAAATGAAGAAACTGGCCTATCTATATACAATTTTTATCTAGTAAATTATAGATGGTTTATTAAAAGTAGTTATTTATTAATTTCATTACTAATTTGATCAGTCAGATGTGGTGGCTCATGCCCATAATCCCAGCACTTAGGGAGACAGAGGCGGGAGGATAGCTGGAGCTCAGGAGCTCAAGGCCTGCCTGGGCAATATAGCAGACCCTCTTTTCCACAAAAAGGAAAAACGATAAAGTGTAACTAGTTTGATTATAAAAATAGCTTGCATTTACATGTGATATATTTAATCTTTATTTTGCACACTTTAATAGCACTAGATTTTACAGAAGTCACAAACTCTCTCAGATGCAGTTAATCTGTAAAATGGGAGTACTAATATTTATCAGATTGATATGAAACTTAATGAAAATTACTTTGCTTAGTAGTAGGTGTTCCTAAATGTTTCTTCCTTCTTCCCTTAATCTTTACAACTACTAAGCAAAAAAAAATATACTATCTCTTGTCCTGTCTTGTCCATGTTAACACAGTGAGGAAGGCCTGGAACCCAGGTATTCTGTCCCTATTCCAGTTTATTCAATCATTTCCATCCATACACTATAGATTCTGGTACTACAGCAATAAACAAAGTTCCTGCTCTCATGAGGCTTCTGTTTTCATGGGAAGCAAATGTCATGTGGTAGTAAAATAAAATAAAACAGTTAAAGAGATGAAAGTTGATGTGAGTGAGTGAGAGGCATTTTTTGCAGGATCACAGGGGCAAGCCTCTGCAATGAAGTCACATTTGAGCAGACATCTGAAGGCAGGAAGGCATGCTGGTATATGGAATGTTATTCCAAGCATCATTAGTATGTTCTAGAAACAGCAAGGAGGCCAATGAATCTGGAATAGAATGAGGTGGGAAGATGAGATCAGAACAATAGGATTGGAGAGCAGATCCTGTACTGCCCCCTGGTTCCTCGTTCTTACCACACTGTTGTCCTGCTCCTCAGAGAATCTGTAGTTTTTACTTTGTATTCCAGGAACTCTTTTCTAGTATTCTTTTACCCTACCACTAACTCGTAGGCTTTATCAGCGCTCCAATAATAATCTACAATGTGAGTTTACAATAGTCCTCCATTATATATTCTTGTCCACTGTCATAGTGAAAGTGTTTCAATAATATCTCATAGGCAAGGGCACAGAGGCACTAAAGCACTGCCTGGCTTGTCCAGACCCAGTACGCGAGAAAGCAATAGTTTAGAAATTCCAATCCTATTGCAACCTTTATGCAACCATCCTACCTCTTAATATATTCTTCGAATAAAAGCTCCATTTAGAGTCTTCTGTGACAGCGAGACTTAATTCTTTTCTGGTGTTTTTTTTAAAGCTATGCAAATGATGAGAATTCCATGAAACTGTCTTCTACCCCATGGATAAAATTTCTTCATGGATGGGAGTTTCCTTCCCATGTGAAGAGATTTGAAGTTAAAATGTTTACCTTCATGAAGAAAGAAAATGCATTATTGGAAGATATGAGTAGGTTCTTCATCTATGACTATTTTGACACTTGCTCAAATATGCCCATGGACAGGTTAAAGACCAAGTGAAAGCAATTTAATTTTAAAAAGTCAGATTTGTCTAGTTGTGGATATTTAGACAAGATAAAAACTGGAATGAATTAGTAAATCTTAACTGAAAATGGCTGTAGCACTTTCTTTCATAAAATGGCCTAGTCTAAAAAGCCATTGTCATTCATTCCAGCGATGAGATAGATAACAAACAGCCATTTTATTTTAACTTATAATCTTTTTACTTCAAATTTTTCATGATAGGTCTATCATACATATAGCACATAAAGTCTGTTATTTATAACTCCATATATATTTGTATGGTGCGTGTGTGAGGTGTGTGAGAGAGAAACAGAGAGAGAGACAGGGTCTCACTCTATCGCCCACGCTGGAGTGCAGTGGCATGATCTCGGCTCACTGCAACCTCCGTCTCCCAGATTCAAGCAATTCTCATGCCTCAGCCTCCTGAATAGCTGGAACTACAAGCATACACCACCATGTCCAGCTAATTTTTATATTTTTAGTAGAGACAGGTTTCACCATGTTGGCTAGGTTGGTCTCAAACTCCTGGCCTCATGTGATTCACCCACCTCAGGCTCCCAAAGTTCTGGGACTACAGGCATGAGACATTGTGCCCGGCCTGTAACTCCCTATATTTTGGAAGTACAATATAAACATTTGCATGGTAAACTATATAACCATTATATAAAACTGTTACCATATTCTAAAACTTTAGAATCACGACCTATAAATAAAATGAAATCACAAGAGATTGAAGAATTCAGACTCTTGACCTTCATCTATTTAGCTAATATTACCTAGGAATAGATCTAAGTTAATGACACCCTACTATAGAGCAGGTTAAAATGGCAGCCTCTAGTTGAATATGGTGAGACCAAGCAAATTTCACTGGAAATGTTGGCCTACCAGGATAGAGCTTATAACCCTGGCCAGCTTCACTAACAAATGCCTCTTAATTCCTGCAGCTGTACTTCCACTGCAGTATGGCAATATGTGATGCAAAGAAGCCCATGTCAGACCTGCTATGCAAAACAAGTACATTTCTGGCAAGCAGAAACTTGGTGTGTTGCTTCATGATATTTCTCTATAACCAGATTTAGTACCACAGTCGAAAGTAGTTGGCCTATCTGACTAGAAGATCTAATACAGATAACTCTCTTTCCTCAGAAATTACAACAGATGATAAGTGTAAAATAAGTTGGCCAGGTGCAGTGGCGTACACCTGTAATCATAGTGCTTTGGGAGGCTGAAGTGGGAGAGTTGCTTGAGACTGGAAGTTCAAGACCAGCCTGAGCAAGAGTGAAAACCCATCTCCATAAAAGGTAAAAAATTAGCCACATGTACTGTCATATACCCATCGTCCTAGCTACTTGGGAGGCTGAGGCAGGAGGATCTCTTGAGCCCAGGAGCTCAGGACTGCATGAGCTATGTTTGCACCACGGCACTTCAGCTTGAGCTCAGAGGGAGACCCTGACTCTTAAAAAATAATGTTATTGTTCAAGACAGGACATCAGATCTCCTACTTTCTTTTGGTTTAAAAGCTAGTTTTAAGGAAGGATCTGACTTTAGAAGGAGCAAGAAATTTAGAGATCTGAAAATGAATATTAAACTGTTTTTATAGAAAATTTTAAAATAGCAAATCCTGAAGCTAAGGTCCATAAAACTGAAGCAATTTTTCCAAAGGTAGACTCTTTTTGTTAAACAGGCACCAGAACTTTAGCCAAAGACTAGGGTAGTTTGAAAAGAATTTCCCTGGAATGATAGGCATATTTCTTCCTCTGTTTATCTGCAGGAAAAAAGTACAGCTTATACCAACTAAGAGAACAAATTTCTTCCAGAGCCATATCTTGGCCTCTTCAAATACAAGCTGAGCAACATTTTACCCAGAAGACAGTGACAGTACTGTTATTTTAGTAATCTGAAAAAAAAATTTAATACTCATTTTAATTATAGTTGTTATGGTTTTAAAACAAGAGTCATAATTATTTTCTGTCCTACTTTGGAGATAGTATCCACAGTCTTCTGTCTTCTGCGGCTGTTGACATCTGTCATTCCTTCGTAGAGCGTCTATTCTTCCTGGTTATTAAGATAATCCTTTTTCCTTGATTTTATACCTTCTCTAGAATGTGTCTTCACTGTTTCACAACTCTGAAAATTCATTTTCATCTATTCTGAATGTTCTCCCCCATTATATTTGAATATTGTACCTTCTTTATTTTCTCAAGTCTCTCTTTATGGAAATCCTATTAGATATGTTAAACATTTTTATTCTCCCTGCCTCCTAACCTCTCTTTCCTCTTTCTTATCCTAAATCCCTTTGTGTTGAATTCTGGGTAAATTCCTCATATCTGTCATCCAGTTTCTCTCTCTTCAGTTGTAACCAACCCGAGGTTTAACCCATTTGTTGCCTTTTTAAAAGTGTCCATGACTATATTTTTCACAATTAATAGTTCTAATAGGTTTTTCAAATTTGTTTTGTCATGTATTTCTCCTTAGTCTTTATGTTTTGAAACTCACTTTATACTATGGAATAGGTTGTTCAGTTATTGAAATCTGAAGAGTTGTAATCCTGTCTTCTATTTCTGTTGGTTGTGTTTGCTCATTCTTGTTCATAGTGTGTGTGTTAATTTGTATTATTCTCTCCTCTTAAGACACTTCGAAAATCCGGATTGAAGCTTGTCTCTTTGCCAGGTTTATATCTGCTTCTGCTAAGCATCTAAGGGATATTATTGACCCAGAACCAATTTTAATGGCCATTTCTATGCTTGGGTTTCCCCAGGCCATGCAGGTAGTATACATTTGTACTCTAAACCTATACATGGTGCAGACTCATTGACACATTGCTTCCATAAGGCTCCAAACACACTATTTAGTTGTGGTATAACTAAGAATTCACAGTACAAAAATTACTGAATAATATTGTAAATGCTATTTATCAGTTTTCAGTTTTTAGACTTGACTGATAAATGTACAGAAAAAAATGAATTGTAATTAGATTCATAAATTTCTCCAATGTAAAAATTAGGAATAATTAGGAGATAGAAATTGACATTTATCCTTTCCAAACATTCTTTCTTTCATATATATCACTTTAAATCATAAGGTAATTTCTAAAAGGAACAACTACAGTAGTTGTCTAGGCAAGGAGGAAAGCTAACTTTACTTTGCATTTTCAGCTCTCGTATTCTTTGAACTTTATTTTTTGCTGTGTAGGTAATTGAAACATGTTTATAATAATTCTGTGATCTCTAGACTGCACTAAAGGCAACAACTTCTTTAAGTGAGCTTAAGTCTTTGTCTCCAGGATGGACCGTTTATAGGACCCCAGTCTCTCACATCTTGACACACGCTTACCTGCCGCAGTGGAGGGAAGAAGTTCATGCACTGCAAACTATCCTTAGCTGAGCTTCCGACCTTTTTGAGGTGGGAAAAAAATTACCAGAAATCCTTAACTTGAGGGGGAAGGAAACAGCGTTGACTCTATCAGTCACCGCAGGGAGTTTAATTATCATCTAATCATCACATCTGGCCTGTGATGCAAGCTTTTGTACCCCGATTTTGCAGATAAGGACACTTACCTGGAGTTTACGAACCATGTGATTTTGCAAAGTAACTCCACAAATGAGCCCTTTTCACCAAAGCACCCGAGTTTCTCACTGTCCCTTTTTGAAATTAGAGTCATCAAGCTGTTCCTCTCGCCTTGGTACCAGATCTGTTCAAAGCCGGGCTCAGAGGAAGGCACCTGTCCTTCCCTGTCAGCCCTCAGCAGAGTCCAGGAGCGCCAGACCCCGAGGCTCAGCCTGAGCATCCTCTGCGTAACCCATCCGCTCTGCTCTTCCCTTTCCACAGCCCAGGTCTAGGTCTGTAGAGCGCCCGGTGCTCACCTGAAAATAAAGTGCTCTGAAGGGATTCCTGGAGTTTTCCAAGCACTGGGGCCTCCCTGCGAGCGCGATCGTTTGCAGTTAGCACGGAATCCTGGAGGGGGTGCCCGAGGCCTCCTGCAAGCCGAACCCGCACCCGCACCTCCCAGGGCACTTGAACACCCGAGGGCTTGCGGGATCTGGAGCCAGTGGCTGAATGCCTGGTGGCTGGGGAAACTTACAGGCAACTGCTCAAAGAATATATAGCCTCTGTTCTCAAATACGATGAGCAGCGGCTTCAAAAAGTGGGGGAACTAGCATCTGCCTCGGGTACCTGTGCCCCCTCCAGGTGGAAGCAGAGACCTCGCGCTGCCCAATTCCTAAGGGTCCTCGGGTTTGTTAGACCAGCCCCCGCCTCAGAAGTGGAAGCTCAGTTATTCCTTTCTAGTAATTAAGATGCACAACCAACAAACAAAAACAAGGCTGTAGCGTTTCTCTGGCACCTTTTGCCTCTTTTAACTAGAGCCCTTTATGACACAGCCTCTGGCCCCCAGAGGCGCACTTTGGCAACTCCAGCCTCCTTAAAGGGTGAAAAGTGGGCTCCAGGAGGCCTCAGATGCTCACCTGCGCGGAGAGGGCTTGGCAGAGGAGCACCGGAGTAGGAAGGACTCAAAGGGTGTCTTTTGCAATGGCTAAAAACTCCACAGAAGTAGCTGGAGCATATTATTTGGTTGCAGTAAATTGCTTTTATATCCATATTTGAACCTCTGGGATCTTTGAAAAGTTGTTCCCCTATATGAGAAAACCAATCAAAATGCAGAGGCGTCTGCACTGCCATACGTCCATTAGCCGTGAACGGGGAAATGAGTCTGTGTCTTCCCCACACTGGTGGAGTTTATAATCTTTAAGTGTTAATCACAAATAGTACCTGTGCTCAGAAGCCTCCCAAGGAATAATTCCTTGTGTGTACATCCTCCCTCTGTATCTTCTACGTTCGGGGTCTTTAACTGAATGAGGGCAGTGCAGCTGAGGGGTTTGGGAGAAGCTCTGAAACCAAATAGCCCTTTACCAGGCAGGAGCCCCGGGAAATTCACCTCACTTCTCTGTGCCTCTTGTTCCATCTGTAAAATGGAGATGGTGATGTCTACCTCGCAGCCTTGCTGGAGGTGTTAGGATGTGGCAGTTATGCACTGAAGTGGACCTTCCAGAGCAGAATGTTCAGGGGCTGCTCAGTCTGGAAATGCTGTCTTTCTCACTGGCTCTTCCAGAGCTTTTGAAGCTGGACCCAGCTTGCTTTCTCACCGCTTCTTCTGCCCTTTCACCCTACTCTCTGTTTCCATTAGGAATTCCATGCCTTCTCTCTTCCCACCCTTCTAGCCTCAGTTTATTTTGTAACCCCTAAATCCCCTCCTTCTGCACTTCCAATCCCCAGAGAATATTCCTCCATCCCCAAACTTTGGAGTGAACTCACTGTTGAAACCATATTCCTCTCTAATCAATTATAGAACTGAATCCCTCCACCTCTGTAGTGTAAACCTCCAGAGGGCAGACACCCTATATCTCTCTCAGGAACCAAGCACAGGCTAAGAAACATGCTATCAGTTTGTGAATTCTCATTCAGCGAATAAACTTGTCATCTTCACATATCTCACAGAAGGAGCCAAACACAAAGATGTTTGCTAAATTCATCCCCTTAGCTTCATGTTCCAGCCCTTGAGAATCTGTACCTAAACTCACTCTTCCCCTGTATGTCTCATTGCTCATCCCTACGGCATTGATATGGTTTGGCTGTGTCCCCACCCAAATCTCATCTTGAATTGTAGTTCCCATAATCCCCATATGTGGTGGGAGGGACCAGGTTGAGATAATTGAATCATGGGGGTGGTTTCCCCCATCCTGTTCTCATGACAGTTACTTCTTATGAGATCTAATGGTTTTATAAGGGGTTTCCCCCTTTGCTGGGCTCTCATTCTTCTCTCTCCTGCTGCCATGTGAAGAGGGATGTGTTTGCTTCCCCTTCTGCCATGATTGTAAGTTTCCTGAGGCCTCCCTAGCCATGCTGAACTGTGATTCAATTAAACGTCTTTCCTTTATAAATTACCCACTCTTTGGCAGTTCTTTATAGCAGCATGAGAATGGACTAATGCAAGCAACATGCTTCTAACTGATTCCTGGCTTGTTCCTTTACTCTTGCTCTGTGACTTGAAATGCCCCTGTTCCTGTATCAGGATCCAACTTATCTATCTAGGTTCAGGTTCAATACCAGCTCCTCCCCAAAGCCAGGTGCCCCACTAAACAGAAAACCTCTCTCTATCTGTCTTAGTTCATTCCTGCTGCAATAGAAAATACCTTAGACTGGGTAATTTATAAATAGCATAAATGTGTTGCTCATAGTTATAGAGGCTGGGAAGTCTAAGATCAAGGCACCAGCAGGTTCAGTGCCTGGGGAGGACCTCATCTTTGCTTCCAAGATGATACCTTGAATGCTACCCCCTTCTCATGGTGGGAAGGACAAAAAAAGGCAAAGAGCTCCCTTGAACCTCTTTGATAAGTCACGAATCCTATTCATGAGTGCCCCATTGTTATGACTTCATTACCTGCTAAAGGTCCCCACCTTTTAATACTATCACATTGGACATTAAGGTTTAACATATGAATTTTGGAAGGACATATCCATACAAACCATAGCACCATCCCTGATTCCCACTGCATTTTAGACACCTTTTAAAAATTATTATACCTTCTCTTTTTGCCTGTATTTTGATCATTTATGTATAGGCCTAGCTCCCTCCAGTACATTTTAAGCTTTTTGAGAACAGAAACTGCACTTTGCCATCACAAGGTTATTATGAGGATTAAACACAATCACATGGGTTAAAAAAGAAAACAATGTTACTTGTGTTTAAATATGCAGCATTGAAAAAGGATGAAAAACATTAAAAAAAAAAAAAAAACATAAATGGGCAGTATTGCTGGGCACAGCGGCTCATGCCTGTAATCTCAGCACTTTGGAAGGCCGAGGTGGGAGGATCGCTTGAGAGCAGGAGTTTGAGGATAGCCTCAACAACAAAGTGAAACTCCTGTCTCTGCAAAATAAAAATTTTAAAATTAGCCAGACATGGTGGCATGTACCTGTAGTCCCAGCTACTCAGGAGGCTGAGGCAGGAGAATCACTACAGCCCAGGTGTTTGAGGCTGCAGTATGCTATGATTGCACCACTGCACTGAAGTCTGGGTGATAGAGCAAGACCTTGTCTCTAAATAAAGAAATCTGCAGCATCTTAGTCACCCTCTGCCCCTTTGTTACTCCAAGGCCTAGCACTGAGCTAGCTACTCATATGGTTAGTAATCTGCAATGTCTAGATAATTAAAAGAACAAAAGGGCTCTTAAACGCATGCCAAGGGAGCATGGAGCTGTCATGCTCCCAGCAAGTGTGATAGAATGGACATTGTTTGAGTATACCTAGCCGATAAAAGAGAATTCTGGCTTTCCCTGCTTAGTTCCTCCACCTTCCCTCCCTCAAAGAGAGCTCTAGTCCTGGGCAGGTTCTATGGCCTGAATGTGTCCCTGAAAATTTATATGTTGAAACACAATCACCAATATGATAGTATTAAGAGATGGGACATTTAGGAGATGATTAAGCCAGAGGACTCTGCCCTAGTGAATGGGATTAATGTCTTATAAAAGAGGTTCACACAGCATTCATCCCTTTTTTACTTTCCGCCTTCTACCGTGTGAGGACACAGCAAAAACACCCTCATCAGACACTGAATGTCAGTGTCCTGATCTTGGACTTCCCAGCCTCCAGAACTGTGAGAAATAAATGTCTATTATTTATAAAATTACCCAGTCATGGGTATTTTGTTACAGCAGCAGGAAGGGCCTGAGATACCAGGTGTGGTGCAGAAGAGGGCCAGTGAGGTACAGGTACCTAAGGAGAGGTGACAGGGGTGAATAACGAGAGTCATTCAGATAGAATGGGGAGAAATTGTTTGCAGAGCTCAGGAAAAAAGACATGGAGAAAAGCCTACTGCTAAAGACAGGGTTTCCTTTTATGAACATGTAAAGAAGCAGAGTGTAAAAAGTAAAACAAAAGCTTGAGCCAGGCGCGGTGGCTCACACCTGCAATCCCAGCACTTTGGAAGGCCAAGGCAGACTACTTGGAGTCAGGAGTTCAAGATCAGCCCAGCCAACATGGTGAAAGCCTGTCTCTACAAAAAAATACAAAAATTAGCCGGGCATGGTGGTATGCACCTATAATCTCAGCTGCTTGGGAGGCTGAGGCAGGAGAATCACTTGAACCCAGGAGGCAGAGGTTGTAGTGAACCAAGACTGAGCCATTGTACTCCAGGCTGAGCAATAGAGCAAGACTCTCTCAAAAAAAATTAAAAAGGAAAAACTCGAGTATTAATTGAGCCACGTGGGTCACAATCTTAATTGCTCATTGCATGCATGTTATTTCTTATAGCAGGTGCGTTAATGGGGACCCAGATTGATAAGCACTTGAGTTAGCCAGTGAGCGAGGGGCTTCTCTCAGGTTGAGAGTCAGCTTCCCCCCAGCTTGAAGGCTATTCACACTCCTCTTGCTCATAACCCTCCTTTCCCTGCTCCTCCAAACTCACTCTGTGCCTCAGCCAAACCAGCCTATGTGATGCCACAAGCCCTGGAACCTTTTTGGACCTGGACACTCTTGCACATGCAGTTTCCTCAGTTGAGGATGCCCTTGGCTCCCTCAGGTGCCCAGAGGACTTCAAGAGCCTCCTTCTGTGTGAGGCTTTCCCTGAGTCCTACAGGGAGCATTGGTTCCTGTCGCATCTTTACCTGCGCTTCCCTTATTTGGCTGTGAGCATCTCATCTCTGCAACCCTTTATCCAGCACAGCACCATGCCAGGCCCACTGGCAGAGTCAAGGCTGAGATCTGACTCCATTTTCTTCCCTGTCCCCTGTTTCTGGTCTTGCAGCTCCTACCATCATCGTGTTTCTCTATTCTTTGTTGCAGTGATTGGGTCCTCAGCCCACTGCCTGACTCTCAGCAGTCCACAGAACATATCAGGCCTTTTGATGTTGGCTAAAATCCTTGGAACTTAAATTATTTAAATAGTATTCACTTTCTCTGTTAGGAAGTAAATTAAACATGCAGTAAAAGTAGAGATGGGGTCTCTTGGGGGATGCAAATTCTTGAATTGTGGAGGGGAATAAAATTCTGCTCAAGGGTTTCTATTTCCACCACACTACACTACATGAAGATGCTGATTATTTAACCTGTGCATACTAATTAGACTCAACATTCAGGAAGGTTAAATGCAAAGTCCTCCCTGAAGAACAGGCCCACATTTATAATCGCAGCACTTTGAGAGGCTGAAGTGGAGGATCGCTTGAGCCCAGGAGTTCAAGACGAGCCCGAGCAACATAGTGGGATCCCATCTCTACAAAAATCAAAATTAAAAAATTGGCTAGGCACAGAGGCTCACGCCTGTAATCCCAGCACTTTGGGATGCCAAGGCAGGCAGATCCCTTGAGCCCAGGAGTTCAAGACCAGTCCGGGCAACATGGTGAAACCCCATCTCTACAAAAAATACAAAAATTAGCCAGGCATTGTGGCACTCACCTGTAGTCCCAGCTACTTGGGAAGCCGAGGTAGGAAAATCACTTGAGCCTAGGAAGTCAAGGCTGCAGTGAGCTGTGATCGTGCCACTGCACTCCAGCCTGGGCAACAGAGTGAGAACTTGTCTTGTGAGAAACAAACTCACCTGTCCAAACCCAAAGAATGGACTTAGAGACCTGGAGAACAGCAAAGTGAGACTTTTAATGATGGTCTTGCAAGATCAGGTGTCTGATGAGCAGGCACACCTAGCACAGTTTCAACAAGAAATTTATCCCCTACTGCGCAGGTCCCTCCGCTGGTTCCTCATAGGCTGAGTACTATGGGGTCACAATCTTCCCAGATGTCACCTATTGATTGTTGCATAGTGGCTTTAGGTGGTTTGTTTGTTTGTTTTTTAGGGTTGTCTTGCTGCATTTTGTTGTAGACCACAATGCATTGCAATTCTAGTTAGCTTAGGGGCTTTTCAAGTATTTGACTTATGACCTAAGTAGCTGGGCAGGCTGATAAGAACAGACAAAATGAGCTCTTTTGCAGGCTAGTAAACTTTTAAACTAAACTTTTTTTGGTTTGGGTAAGAGTAACTAATGGGGAGCAGAGAGGGGAAGAAGGGGGAAGTTGACAAGTAGGCATCAACTATTCAAGCAGGGGTCTTGTATATCCTGTTTCTTCTGTAGTTTGCTGACCTAAGCTGATTCAAGGCACTTTGTCTTGGAGATGGACCACTGTATATATTACTTCCTTCAGTGTTAAAAAAAGTAAAAATATATATTTTTTAAATAAAAACAATTAACCAGGTGTGGTAGTGCACCTGTAGTCCCAGCTACTCAGGGGGACCTCTTGAACCCAGGAGGCCGAGGCTGCAGTGAGCCTTGATCACGCCACTGCATTCCAGTTGGAGACAGAGTGAGACCCTGTGTATTAGTCTGTTCTCACGTTGCTAATAAAAACACACTCGAGACTGGGTAGTTTGTAAAGGAAAGAGGTTTAATTGACTCAGAGTTCCACATGGCTAAGGAGGCCTCACAATCATGGCAGAAGATGAAGGGAAAGAAAGCAAGATATGTCTTACATGGCAGCAGGCAAGAGGGCGTGTGCAGGGGAATTCCCCTTTATGAAACCATCAGAATTTGTGAGACAGAATTTGTGAGACTTATTCACTATCATAAAAACAGCACAGGAAAAACTCGCCCCCATGATTCAGTTACCTCCCACCAGTTCCCTCCCAGGACATGTGGGAATTATGGAAGCTACAATTCAAGATGAGATTTAGGTGGGGACAGAGCCAAACCATATCACCCTGTCTTGAAAGAAAGAAAAAGAAATGTACCATGGAGCACATTTCAAGGATGCCTTTCGGGGCAGAGTTTAGAGCACTTTTACGTTTTCCCAGGAAAATCCTGGGAACCAGATTAGAAGTTTAAAAACTTGGATTCTGGTGCCAGCTCTGTCATTTATTAATAGTTACGATATTAGGTCATGCTAAACCTTAATCTCCTCATCTGTAAAATGGTCATAGCAATCTCCATTTAACCTCATAAATAGTGAGGTATAGGTAAGAATTAAATAGGATAACATATGTGAAATACTTTGTAATCTCTAAACCAATATAAAGACACATCTGGTATAGACAGATCCAGACAGAATGAAAGAATATTCACGTTCCATACCATGTGGGAAGGCAGTGTAAAGAGTATCACATTTTAAAATATGCTCTCATTTATAGAAATCCTAATAAGGTGTTTGGACACCAAATACAAAGCTTCTTCAGATGAGACCATCGACTGGGGGGAAAGACAGACGTAGAAACTTTTCTGTTGTTTGTTTTGTTCACCGCTGCATTTCTGTTCCATAGACTCAATATTGTTAAAGAAATGGGTCAGGCATTATTCGAGCATGTTGGCATGTGCCTGTATTCCTAGTTATTCAGGGGACTGAGGCAGGAGGATTGCTTGAGCCCAGGAGTTCGAGGCTGCAGTGAGCTTTGATTGTACCACTGTACTCCAG
The DNA here is from genome assembly GCF_049350105.2 of Macaca mulatta. Taxonomy (NCBI): domain Eukaryota; kingdom Metazoa; phylum Chordata; class Mammalia; order Primates; family Cercopithecidae; genus Macaca; species Macaca mulatta. Next base: position 107,185,849 of record NC_133418.1, read on the forward strand.
CCTGAGCAACAGAGTGAAACCCCATCTCAAAAAAAAAACAAAAAAAAAAGGCAGACCTGAGCTCTGGGCTCTGGACTCTGCACCCTATTATGTGACCCTGGGCAAGATTACCTTCCAGCCTATTTATTTATTTATTTATCAAATGGGCTAATATTAGCTATTGTGCAGCATTAGCTATCAAGATTAAAGCAGAAAACGTATATAGAGGCCTTGGCACTGAGCCTTGACACCTCAGATGACAATTCCACACTGCTGTTTACTGGGCTGGAAACAGCCCATGGCTGTGCTTTCTAAATATACTTCTCTCTCATCGGCTCCCTGACCTCCAGCCCTGCCAGGCTTCCCCACTTAATTTAATGAAAAGAAACACAAGTCAGTAGCATTCATGTGGAGAAGAACATAACTAATGGAGAGAAGGTCAATAGTTGGCAAACTCAAGAGACAAACAAATAATTGTCCTTTTTCTCCAGCGTTGTCAGAAGTTTTTCTGCTTTCTTCTTCCTCGGAATTCAAGGGTCTCTCTGAGACCAAAATATCAAGATCAAGACCTTCCAGGCTGCTCTAAGAAGGACACTGCTTCAGCTTCAATATTTTACTGGCAAGAGACAGACTGTCTCAGGTTCCTAGCAGGAGGGTGAAAGGAGTGAACCAGGCTCTGGTTCCTGTCCAGCCAGCATGGGCTGAGCCCACAGCGTCCAGGCTCCTCCTGCAGCCTGGAGTGTGTAGGAATTGTCAGAGGAATCTAATGACACCCTAGTATAGGCACCTAGCATACTGAGCCATTGTAATAACCTTAGAAGCCCAAGTGCATTTGCATATGCATCTTCTTTTGCTGTTGCTTAAAAAAGCACCAATTTTAATGTAAGCGTAATTCTGTGGACTTGACAATTTGCAGAGAATTCCTCCACCCGGATTTGGCCTCTCTCCCTTGCCTCTCTCCCAATTAGCTAGTGTGGCAGAAACTACAAGCAGAACAAAAAAACCTCAGCCCGGTGTGAATTGTGGAACACTTTATTGAACACAAATGAACAGAAGTCAGATTTCCTCTGCAGATTAAGAAAGACTCTAGGCGCCAGCGGAGGAAATGAAGAGAATTTCTGTGAAAATGTTCGGGGCGGAGGCAAGAATTCAAAGGGAAATAATTTAAAGGACAACACAAATAGTCCCTTCTGAAATGCTTCAGATGGTGAAAGATGAGGGCCCAGAGGGAGGGGAGCAGAGAAAAAGTGGAGAGGCCCCAAGGGTGAGCATTTGTTTAGAATGCTGTACCACTCCCAAGCCCTGTGCCTGCAGCATCATCAGAGTGAGCTAGAAAAGAAGGCGATGTGACTGAGGGAAGGAGCCTGAGGTCTGGAGTTAGAGCTGAACTCACTAGCTAACTAATCAGACATGTGCCCCTACCTGAGCAAGTGGTTTTACATTGCTTAACTGGCCTGAACTTACTTCCTTGTCCTCGAAATACGAATAATGCCCATCTCCTAGGGTTGTTAGGAGAATTACATGAAATAATAATTGTAGAAGTACTGACCAGAGTAGGCACATGTGAACTGTGGTTCTGCAAGTCTTTCCCTGTCCAAGCACCAGAAATAACTTTTTTTTTTCACAAAAATTATATTTGATATAGTAAGACATTTAACTGGTGTTGACAAATATGTTGCCAGAGTAAACAAATAATGGATTTGGACTCAGTGTTTACATTTGGATATCATTCATTATGAAGAAAATGGAAATAGAAAAAGGCAGTTATTCCCAAGTGTCTCACGTGTCTGTGTCTCACGTGTCCGTATGAAGAGAATCCACCAACAGGCTTTGTGTGAGGCTGCTTATTTCAACTGGGTGCAGGCAGGCTGAGTCCGAAAAAGGAGTCAGCAAAGGGTGGTGGGATTATCGTTAGTTCTTGTAGGTTTTGTGATAGGCGGTACAGTTAGGAGCAATGTTTTGTGGGCAGGGGTTGGATCTCACAAAGTACATTCTCAAGGGTGGGGAGAATTACAAAGAACCTTCTTAAGGGTGGGAGAGATTATAAAGAACCCTTTTAAGGGTGGGGGAGATTACAAAGTACATTGATCAGTTAGGGTGGGACAGAAACAAATCACAATAGTAGAATGTCATCAGTTAAGGCTATCTTCACTTCTTTTGTGGATCTTCAGTTGATTCAGGCCATCTGGATGTATACACACCTGCAGGTCACAGGGGATATGATGACTCAGCTTGGGCTCAGAGGCCTGACACCAAATAACTCCCATGTTTGTGTTATATTTTGCTATGAAGGATAAGGAACATGAAAGCATGTTTGTAAACTGAATGATGGAATAGGAACAGAGACTCTAATGATGCAGTATAGTGATGGCTTAATGAAGAGGCACAGTGCTTTCAAAGATAATAGAAGATGACATCCAGAACACATGTATAGGAACTAATCATTGACATGGGAGAAAAGAATCAGAGCACAGATCACTGGATTTGTGGAGGGAGAAGATACCTTTGGTTTTGGATACCTTCGATTTGTTTTGGATACCTTCGGTTTGTTTTGGATAACTTCGGTTTGTTTTGGATACCTTTGATTTGTTTAACAATGTTATGAAAAATCATTAGCTAAGAGTGAAGTAGTGAGAAGAGAATAAAATATTTAAGAATAGAGAAAGTGATACAAGATAATCTCCTGAGGAGTGTGAGAGTGAGTGTACAGCTAACTATAGAACTAGAGTAAATTGCTGATCCAGCTACAAGTTCATCTGATTTTACAGAAGATGAAGTGAAATCATCCAACCTGCCCAGTTGGTCAATATGTCTAGCCATGCTTAGTCCCTGCCCCCACTTCAACTACAGAAAATGAGGCAAGAGAAGGTGAAAAAAATCTAAGAATACTTTTTTCCCTTTTCCAAAAGAAAGATTATGATAGACGATGGATGTATTACGTTTGCTACAGTTGCCACTATAAATTACCTCTCATTGGGTAGATTAAAACAAGAGAATTGTGTTCTTTCACAGTTCTGGAGGCAAGAAATATGAAGTCTAAGTATCAGCACAGCTATGAAGCCTCTAAGAATGAATCCTTCCTTGTCTCTTCTGGTTTTGGGTAGCCCCAGATTTTCCTTGGCTTGCAGCAGCATGAATCCAATCTCTTCCTTGGATTCTGTCATCGCATGGCTTTCTTCTCCCTTTATACAACTATGATCACAAGGTGAGGTCCCACAATAGGCCATCTGCAAGCTGAGGAGCAAGAAAGCCAGTCCAAGTCCCAACCATAAAGAACTTGGAGTCCAATGTTCAAGGGCAGGAAGCATCCAGAACTGGAGAAAGATGCGAGCTGGGAGACGGAACCAGTCTCTACCAGAAATAACTTATTCCTAATCTTGAGCTTTGCGCAGGCCAGATGCTTTGAAACACTCCCTGGAAGAATGAGGGACCTATTCCAGATATCCTCCTGATAAGGGAGGTGACTCCACTGGGGACTGGCAGGAGTCAAACACTCATATACAGCTGCCTATCCTGTACAGCAGTTGTGGCTGCAGCCTGGCAATCTGGGAAGGACTCAGTGGAAAAAGAGAGTAGAATGATAGATAACAGAGGCTAGGAAGGGGGTGTGGGTGAGACAAGGCTCTGCACCACAGGACCCCTCCCAGGAAGCTGCCATCTTCTCCTGGTTTTGCACACACCTACCCTTCAGTGGGTCCCTTAGAAGTCCTGAGGGCATACCCAGCTAAGAGGTGAGTCTGTGACATTAAGGGATATTTTGAGACTGAGGACAGGAAATACCTCCTAATTCATTCACAGTATTTGGTGCCCAGGACAACCAAAATTGCCCAAGCTATTTATAAACCATTGTTAATACTTGAGCTTGAAAAATCAAAGCCAAGAGCATTTGAGTCCCACTCATTTAAAAATGGTGAGGAAAATAGCATTTGAACCGAAAGTTGGTTTTTAGAACAGCTGGTTCTCCCTTACCCCAATACCCTCTTTCTCCAACACAAAAAACACAACCCACACATACACATGCATGAACACACAGGTGAACAAATACATGTATATGTGAACACGCATACACTCTCACATGAATACCTGTACATGCATGTGATAAAGTTCTTTGGAGAAAGTCTTCATATTGTTCAATGTTTTCTAGCTTTTTCTCTAAAACACCAAATATATGAGAAGCTGGTGAAAGTTTATATACATAGAATGACATCTTAGTGACTGTGCCTCACCACCACCCACCAATCCCTGATGACAAGCTACACAGAAATAAAATTTGATTCCTTCCACACACTACAGACAAAAATGAATTGCAGATATTTTGAAGAGACATAAATAAATAATAAAACTGCAAGAGTATTTGCAAAACATCCACAGAACACTTGGACAGCCTTGGAACTGGGGAAAATTAAGCAAGGGGGAAAAACACATAAGCCATGAAACAAAAACCAAATTTGATCATATAAAAATGAAAAGCTTCAAAAAAAAAAGATGCCATAATCAAGATCATAAGGCACCATCACTGGGCACAGTGGCTCACACATGTAATCCCAGCACTTTGGGAAGCCAAGGTTGGTGGATCACCTGAGGTCAGGAGTTCGAGACCAGCCTGACCAACATGGGGAAACCACATCTCTACTAAAAATACAAAATTAGCCGGGCGTGATGGCACATCCCTATAATCCCAGCTACTTGGGAGGCTGAGGCAGGAGAATTGCTTGAACCTGGGAGGCAGAGGTTGCAGTGAGTCGAGATCACGCCATTGCACTCCAGACTGGGCACCAAGAGCGAAACTCTGTCTCAAAAAAAAGAAAAAAAAAAGACATCATCAAAACAAATACGGTGGAGGTCAATACGTTAAGTGAAATAGGCCAGGCACAGAAGGATATTGCATGTTCTCACTCAAATGTGAGAGCTAAAAAAAATTGATCTTACGGAGGTAGAGAGTAGAATGATAGCTTGGGCAACATGCTCTACAAAACATACAAAAGTTAGCCAGGCATGGAGCACATGCCGATAGTCCCAGCTACTCAGGAGGCAGAGGCAAGAGGATTGCTTGGGCCCAGGAATTTGAGGCTGCAGTGAGCTATCATTGCACCACTGCACTTCAGCCTGGGCAACAGAGTGAATAAAAAGGAAAAAGAGAGTAGAATGATAGGTAACAGAGGCTGGGAAGGGAGCGTGGATGGCGGGAGGGGTGGGTAGGGGATAAAGAGAGGTTGGTTAATGGGTATAAGCATAGAGTTAGATAAACAAATAAATTCTAGTGTGTGATAGCGGAGCAGGGTGACTATAATTAACAACAATGAATTGTGTATTTCAAAATAGCTAGAAGCAAGGACTTGAAATGTTCCTGAAATGATAAATATTCAAGATGATGAATACTTAAATACCCTGACTAGATCTTTACACCATTATACATTCTATGCATGTAACAAAATATCAAATATACCCTGTAAATATGATTAATATGCATCAATAAAAAAGAAAAAAGAATGCAATATAAACAGATTGGAAGGAAATATTCCAATACATAATATACAAAGAACTCTCTAACAAGAAGATAACACAATAGAAAAATGGCAAAGAACATAAACTGGGAAGTTTTAGAAGAGGAACCAAAATGAACAATGGTCACATGAAATAAAGATGCTCCACCTCAAATGAGAGACAGGAAAGTTAAAATCAACACATCAATGAACCATTTTTATCCACTAAAAATTCATAAAATTGATAACATCCGATGAAAATGTGGGGCAACTGGTTCTGTCACATAATACTAGGAGGAGTATAAATAACTAGAAACTTTTATAAAAGTGACATAACAATATTTATTAAAATTTAAAATGTGCATACTCTGATCCAAGAATCCCATTTCTGGGAATTTTTCAAGCTAACGAACACATCAGTAAATAAAGCTAGTGTCTATAATCTTTGTTATAGCATTTTTGTCATTAAAAAAAACTGAAAACAACTTAAAAATCATTGAAAAGGTGACTTGCCTAAGAAATTTTACAGAATCTGTTCTATTGAACCTTGCTAGAACCTCTGTTTCCTGTTATACTTTTCTCATGTGTGATTCAGCAAGTCATACATCTGTTTTCCCATCTATAAAATGAAGGTAATAATGGTATTTACACCACAGATTTATTTGTGCTAACTTGGAAGAATTTGTACTATATATTGTTAAGTTAAAAAAGGAATTTTCAGGTTTTTTCCTTTAACATTTATATATGCTTATATTTATTTGTATATGTTTGTATCAGCAAAAAATGGACAAGTTATACATATTTGTATGTTTGTATCAGCAAAAAAAAAATGGGGAAGTAGTGAACACGTCTACTGCTTTTGTAATTTATGTCACTAAAAAGAAAAGAAAATCACAAATAGAAAAAAGATGATAGGACACATGTACAACAAATACTAATGGTTAATAACCATAGGTAGAAAAATTCAGCCTTAAAAAAACTCACTAGTTTTAAGAACCTCCTTAATTCAAAGCCCCCTTTTCAATGTCTTGTGCCATTCAAATGAGCTAAACTGTGGGTGCTACAGATGCTCACCCTAAGACAAGGCACCATGAAGAGTGGGTGTGTGTGATGGGTGCATGTGGGGGATCTGGGGTTACGGGGAGGCGGATGGATAGCAGGGGAAGATGGAGAAGCAAATGCCTTTGGAGGGGTCAGAGACTGTTGAGTTCTAACACTGACCCTTTTACTTTTTCTTTATGGGATTCAAATCACTTTTTTTTTTTTTTTTTTTTTTCTGAGACCATCTCTTTATTTGACAAACAAGTAAGCAAAAGGACTAAATAATGTCCTGTTCATACCAGGCCCAGGACAAAGGACAGGGAGCCCCTGCCCACCCAGCCCTGCTTCAGGCCCACCCTGAGGTGCTGTCTTCTCCTCCTCCTCCTTCCTCTACCCTCCTTCCCTGTCACACAAGTTGTCCGCGTATGAAGAGGAGGCTCTGTCCTTTGGGATCTTCACTGTCTTAACTTAGCCTGTCTGCCTGTGACTTTCCATTTATCATGACACCAGTGCCTTCTGCATTTAAGTGATTTTGGTCCCTGCAAGAGCATGTTTTCAGTCAAACACAAACACACACAACATACACACACAAAATGAAACAGGAGCACTAAAGCCCTTTACTTGGCACAAATCTTTCTAAACAAGATTCCAGATATCACACTGGATCCTATACAAACTACAGGTTTTGTTAGCAACAGAAGGAAAGCTCTCAACACCAAAATGGCAGGAGATTAACTGTAACACTTTTACATTATTGAAAAAATGCATTTAAAATCACTGACCCTTTAAAATACCTTGAACAGACAGAGAAGGGCAAAATAATTTGTCTCTTTGCAAAGGATGAGCCTCCCAGAGATGGTGGAAAAAAACTGGAGGTGAAAGTCTCTGCTCATCTGGCAGGTAAGTGTTCCGGTGGCTCCAACAGGTCAGATGTGAATTCCCTTAGTGTTTTGCAGATCACAAGATTACCACGCTTACTACATAAAAATCACTCCACGCCAATCATTGTTCAATAAGATATCCAGGTCTTCAAAGCTCCTCTACTCCTGCCCGGGAGGGTGGAACCGGTCAGTTTCCCTGGACGGAGTTCATGCGCTCTGGGCTCTGGGCTCTCTGCCGCGGTTGAGGAGGTCTGTGAGTTCCCCGATGTACTTGATGGTGTACTTGAGTGTCTGGATCTTGGTGAGCGGCTGGCCTCTCTGACTGTAGACAGGTGGCAGGTAATTCCGGAGGGTGTGCAGGGCATCTGCCAAGGTCCTCATCCTGAGCTTCTCCCTCTCGCTGGCTTTCCGCCTCCGCTGGACAGACATCCTGACTTTGGTGCCCTTCTGGGCCTTGGGGCCACCACCACCCTGCAGGTAGGCGGGCTGGAAAGCTAACATATTGTAGTCCACCTCTACCAGGCCACTGGCCCCACCAACACTGCAGCCATCGCTGCCCCCACTGCTGGCCCCGCCATGCTCACAGGGCAGCCCAGTCACAACTGGACAGGGAGAAGAAGAATAGGATTCCAGCGATGGAGCCGGGGAAAGGCTCTGAGATGGGGAGGCCTGGTTCAGCTCAAAGGGCCCTGCCCTGTCCTTCCAGTCCCAGGAAGACAGCAGACCAGGGCTGTCAGAGGAGCCCAAGCCATCCTCGAGACTGAGGAAAGTCTCGCGCAGGTTGTCCATGCCTGCGAGACAGCTGCAGAAGGAATGGCTCCCTGGCAAGTGAGAAAGTAAGTTCTGCCGCCTGGCCAGGGAAGAGCTCTCTTTTATGATGGTGGGGGAGAAGTGATGAAGTGGGAAAGAGGGCCGTGTAAAGAGAGTTCAAAGGAAAAACCAAAGACCAAGATGGAAAATGAACTCTTCAGGTGTCATTTTCTCCTCATTGATAATTAGCATCTTCCAGCTAAAATGTCTTTAAACAGAAAGGCCTCCAAGAGAAGAAAAAAGGAATTATCTTGTTGTAACTAAACCAATTAAGGCTGCATAACCAGACTTAGCATTGTGCTGTGGAACTCATTAATGAGGGAGCCAAAGAAAACAAACCTGGGGCATCTGCAGCAAGGAGGGGGTGGCTGAGGACCCTGGTGGAGAATAGCAAAGTGACCCGAGAGGGCCTCCATCCCCTCCACCAGGACCTGCTAGATATTTCAGCACAGATGGGCTGTGTTGTTGGAGACGCAGCATGGTCTAGGGACAAGGTAACCCCTCTGAGCTTTGATTCCCTAATGTGTCCAACACAGACAACAACAGCTTTTATTTCCTAGGGTTGCTGGGGTGCCACACACATGAGGTACCCAGTGGATGCCACCTTAGTAAATTTCCCTGGGTCGTATAGAGTGCAGACATGCCCCCAACATGCCTACACTCTGACGAAGGCCAGCAACTCCGGTAAACCTACAGCCTTAAAGAGCAGGAAACATCCTACCAGAAGCATAAAACCCTTGCTGTTAGTGAGAAGATTTGGATTCCCCATAGCAAACAGATACCAGGAAACAGAAAACTCCTTTAAGCCAGGGAGTTTGCAGAATACCTGGCATTTAGCCTAGGGAAAGTCTTTTTTTAAAAACCCAGCTGCACCTTGTTTTTTGAAATGAGTCACACCTTGCTTTTTGAAATGTATGGGGGAAGTGTGAAATTAACTAGGGAGCCTCTTTTCCCCACCACAGCTCCAAATGCCACTGAATGTGTTAAGTTGGATGGTTGTGCTAGTTTGCTTCACTTCCTATATGCTCTGCTAGACCCTGGATTTTGGAAAAGGGATCTCAGATTCCCCATTTGTCCCATGAACTTAATTTATTTTCCATGTGACTAATTCTACAAATTAGTGTTAGCATCAAGTCACAGTGAGTTAAATTGTAGAGTAATATTAACATTTCCTTTAACGTGTTATTTAAGTCCCTTTGCAATTATTGAAAATAAATGTCAACGGCCTAGTTAGAACATTTATGATATTTTTTAATTAGCAAGGCTCAAGGAAGAAAAATCTCTAGTAGGTAATCTGTAGAAGAATGCTCTTGATTTTACCGTTTACTAAAGAACCCTAAGCCGGATCTTGAAAAATAATAATATTAATGACTGTAATAAATATAACAAATGACTGTTGCTCCTTTTTCTTCTCTCTTCTCTCTTCCAGTTCTTGTTGAGAAACCCAGAATCTGCTGATACTATGCCAGGAATTTTATATATTTTTAAATTTTTCTTATTGCAATAGCTTTTGGGGTAAAATGTTTTTGGTTACACGGGTGAGTTGTATAGTGGTGAAATCTGAGATTTTAGTGCTCATGTCACCTGAGTAGCATACATTGTACCCAATATGTAGCTTTTCTATCCCCCACTCCCCTCTCACCCTCCCGCTTCTGAGTCTCCAAAATCTATTGTACCACTCTACGTGCCTTTGCATACCCATAGCTTAGCTCTCATTTGTAAGTAAGAACATATGGTATTTGATTCTTCCATTCCAGAGTAACTTCACTTAGAATAATGGCCTCTAGCTTCATCCAAATTGCTGTAAAAGATGTTATTTCATTGTTTTTTTTTTTTTATGGCTGAGTAGTATTCCATAGTGTATATATACCACATTTTCTTTATCCACTCGTTGGTTGATGGGCACTTAGTTGGTTCCATATCTTTGCAATTGTGAATTGTGTTGAAGTAAACATATGCATGTAGGTGTCTTTTTGATAGAATGACTTCTTTTCCTTTGGATAGATACCCAGTAGTGGGATTGCTGGATCAAATGGTAGGTCTGCTTTTAGTTCTTTAAGAAATCTCCATCCTGTTTCTCATAGAGGTTGTGCTAATTTTCATTCCCACCAGCAGTGTATAAGTGTTCCCTTTTCACTGCATCCATCCAACATTTGTTGTTTTTTGACTTCGTTTATTACAAACCTATTCTGGCTGGGGTATGGCAGTATCTCGTTGTGGTTTCCATTTGCATTTCCCTGATAACTAGATGTTAAGCATTTTTTCATGTTTGTTGGACATTTGGATATCTTCTTTTGAGAAATATCTATTCATGTCATTTGCCCACTTTCTGAGGAAATTATTTTTTTTTTTCTTGCTGATTTGTTTGAGCTCAAGGAACTTATATGATTAAGCTTCATTTTTAAAAAAGACGCAAAAAAAAAAAGACCAACATGTTATGGATGAAAATACTGACACTCTCAGATGTGAAGAAACTCAGTTAAGATTTCCCTGGTAGGAAGTGGTAGAGTCACTAGGGAGTGGTAGAGCAAAGACTCCTTCTCAGACCCCAAAGCTCACTTTCTTTTTTTAAAATCTATTTTCACTCTTTCATGGGTTGTGGTAGAGGCGGGTGGCCTGAATGTGACTCAGAGAGGGGACTCCCAGGGGACACAAGGCAGCTGTGTGGGCTGCTGCCATGGCAGGCTCTCAGTCCTTGTGGTCTAACTTCACAGTTTTCCATGTAACACTGCTTCTGCTCTCAGACTCCATAACTCTTTTTTCCCTTTCCTACAGCTTCTTTCTACAACTGTTAATTTCTTGAACTTCCATTTTTAGAAATTTCATTTCCTAAATGAGACAATATCTGTCAAATCCTTAGTGCACTGTAGACACTTAATAAATGTAGTTCTTGTCATTATTGTTATTGCCTGTGTGCTGTCAAACCCACCAGCAAGAGAATGACTTACTGAGCTGTGACTCTTCTGCTCCTGACCACAGTTTCCCAGCCTTGTTGGCCGCTGAAACTATTCTTGGAGAAAAGAAGCTGCCTGGTTCCCGTGTTTCTTGATGTACACTCTCTCTTTGGTAAGAAATAAAGCAGAACCAGACTTGCATCTATGTGAGAAGCATTCTGTGCTCAATCTGAGGGAAATAAAGGTCAAGGACAATGTAACACTGCAGTATAGACATTTGAAGGCTATAGTTAGGCTGGTGCTTTTCTGTCTCCAGTTTGAACAAAGCAACTGGACAAGGCTAGACCAGACAGGCGAAATTTTTACTGGACCAAGTAATATCTGGCTGAGAGCATGGTGTTGTGGAAAGATGAGACAGAACTTGCCTCCTTTAGAGGAACTGACTCACCCCTCATGGCCTTAGTATTTTAGTGTGTAAAAGGAGATAATAACACTTTTCCTGTGTTCTGCTTCTTCTTCTTCTTCTTCTTTTTTTGACACGGGACCCAGGCTGGAGTGAAGTGGCACCATCTAGGCTCACTGCAACCTCTGCCTCCCAGGTTCAAGTGATTCTCATGCCTTAGTCTCCCAAGTAGCTGGAACTACAGGTGTGTGCCACCATGCTCAGCTAGTTTTTGTATTTTTAGTAGAGACAGGGTTTTACCACGTTGGCCAGGCTGGTCTTAAAACTCGTGGCCTCAAGTGATCTGCCCGCCTCCACCTCCCAAAGTGCTGGGATTATAGTGAGCCATCGTGCCCAGCCTGTTCTGCTTTTTTATCAAGAGTATTCATCACATGAGAAGGGTGTACCAAGGGATCATTAAACTCTACAGAATGCCATGAAACATGTTACTACCATGTGAATATGCTTGGTTAAAAAAGCACTGTACCAGCATGAAGGCATTTGGAGATATCATTGAGTCCATCGTTTCTTTAAATCTGCATTCTACAGATGGTCAATGATTTGCTCAATGTCATACCCAAAGGCTGTGGCAGAGATGGAAAGAGAAAGCCAAAGTTGCCTGACTCCCATATCTGTCCTTTTTCTTCTTTTGAAACTAATAGGATTAAGTGCAAAGCATTCATATCAGGCAGACTACATATTTCCCACATTACTGATTTATTAGGATAAATATTTTACTTCAAATGTCATTCAAGCAACAAACATTTATAAGCTATGCTGACTATGACTGTGACAGATTGAAAAGAAGCCCCCAACCTTGAGGCCCACTCTCAAGAGACCTTGAAAAATGTTCAGGTCCTATTTTCCAAAGTGTAAGACAAAGGTACAAGTTGTTTCATCTCTCAAATCCCAGGCCTTCATGTTGACCTCTTTATTGTAGCTACACCCACTAAGGAGGATCCCAGATTTGCCATACATATTAATAAGTGGTCTGTGTCTAATTTTCAGAATGATGAGCTTCTGAGGGAATGCTGGTCTTGTTCCTGACAACAGTCAGGACAACTGGGCATTTCACACTGGCCTCAGAGGATTGTAAACTCTACATCTAAGAGCCAGGAAGCTTTTCTGAGGTAGAGCCACTTCCAGGAAATTGGCAAATAGTCCTCAAAGGATAGACAGAAAACAGAAATCAAGAGGCTGATGGAATTCCTTAAGCTGCAGTCACCGGTGTTTCCATGCCATCGCCAGCCCATACAGCTCCTCTGTGCAAATTACAAAACAACCAAGCTCAGGCTTGTTTCAGCGCTGCTTGCCTCTTCAGCCCACAGCTTTGTGCAGGGTGTGCCCTCCTCAAGCACTGGCCCTGGGAGCCCCTGTGATGTGCCTCCTCTGAAATGTTAGCATTTTTAGTACTTTGGTGGCTGTTCGAACATCAGTGAACAGATACAACAACGGGGTAGTGGCAAGAGTGCAGCAATAGGAGCCAGATTAAACCTGTCAAATCTTACATTTCCTCCTGCATTATTGTGACCTGGGACACATGAATCAATCTTTCTTAGCTTCAGCGTCATCTTCATCTGTGCAATTGAAATACTAATACTTGCCTTATAGAGTACATGCTTTGAGCCAGTTTACACATTGTAAACTGTAAGTGTGGTAATTAATGTTGCTGTAATTATTAATCTTGTGCTTGGGCAGGGCACTGTAGCTCATGCCTGTAATGCCAGCACTTTGGGAGGCCGAGGTGGGTGGATCACAAGGTCAGGAGATCGAGAGCATCCTGACCAACATGGTGAAACCCCGTCTCTACTAAAAATACAAAAATTACCTGGGTGTGGTGGCACGTGCCTGTAATCCCAGCTATTCTGGAGGCTGAGGCAGGAGAATCGCTTGAACCCGGGAGGTGGAGATTGCAGTGAACCGAGATCGCGCCATTGTACTCCAGCCTGGTGACAGAGCAAGAGACCATCTCAAAAAAAAAAAAAAGAAATCTTGTGCTGGGTAAATTATTGGTTCCTTGAGTCAAGAGAAGTTAGAGCTACAATACAAATAGCCACAAAGATATCACTACCACTTTCTCTTGGCCTCGAGTCCCCCCTGCTTAGAAACCAAAAACCCCTCCCTTCAAATGTAATCTTTCTTTTTTTTTTTTTTTTTTTTTTTTTTTTTTTTTTTTTTTGAGACAGAGTCTTGCTCTGTCACCCAGGCTGGAGTGCAGTGGCCGGATCTCAGCTCACTGCAAGCTCCGCCTCCCGGGTTTACGCCATTCTCCTGCCTCAGCCTCCCGAGTAGCTGGGACTACAGGCGCCCACCACCTCGCCCGGCTATTTTTTTGTATTTTTTAGTAGAGACGGGGTTTCACCGTGTTAGCCGGGATCGTCTCTCGATCTCCTGACCTCATGATCCGCCCGTCTCGGCCTCCCAAAGTGCTGGGATTACAGGCTTGAGCCACCGCGCCCGGCCGTAATCTTTCTTTTTTAATGGAACCAGAGTAGTAGCGTACCCAGGATGGGTGGTGGGAGCCTTCAGCCTCTGGTGTAGGCAATAAAGGGAGGTATGGTCTATATATAATTTTAAAACAGTGATAATGCTTGGCTAAAAGTTGGTCTTTATCTTATTATAACCATGTAGTGGCAATTCTAAACAATGACAATAATATAATGACTCCTCTTTAGGGAAGCCCACTCCCACCAACACCCCCATCCTTAGTGCACCACTGCCAAAGAGAACTTGGAATTCAGTCTAGACGTTTGGAACTGTCACTCAAGGCACCCAAATCTTCTACTTTACTACTGAAATTTGAGTGAGTCATTCAACCTTTGCGGACCTCAGTTTCCTTGTGTGAAAATTAGGAATCCTATATATCGTGTTGCTATGACATTTTTAAAAATTAAAAAATTGAGACTTGACTTTGGAAAGTATAAAAGAGTATAGAGGTATGTTTTGATATTACCAAGATTAACAAAAATACTTTCACCAATGCAGTTATCTGCTCCAAACCCAGCCATTGCCATGATATATGACACCAGGTAAATCAGCATGGAAGGTGGTTCTTGCTCCTTTAAAAGCCTGTCTCATGAGAAATAGCACTGTCTCAGACCTTTGAGAAGCATCAAGGTTGAGGGTCTATTTTTCTTGTGATCTCCTGGATCCCTGTTCTACATGAGGCAGTTTGAATGGGCTATTTGTCTGAGTTAGCGGGAGGACTCCAGTGAATTCCAACCCCTAATAATGCCTCAGAAAAGCCTTCCATAGATAAGAATTTGGTCAATAAACTAAGAAATCTAATCCTGGAGTCTAATTAAAATGAGGGTGAACCTTTATTGCATTCCTGCCATATGCTGAGAACCAAACTTTTCTCTTTCAGGTTTGTTAATCTTAATTTTCACAGCAATTTTGAAAGATAGAGGTTCTAATCCACACCCTAAAGATGAAGAAATTTGTGTTCAGAAAGGTACCCAGCAGACACAGCAAGAGGACGGGAAAAGTAGAATGCGATCTAAGTCTGTATGAATTCCAAATCCCCACTGTACTACCTAATTATAATTTCAAATTCCACTCTACTACACTATTCCCCAAAAACAGCTTCACACATGTAATGTAATCACTGGGAATAGGTACAAGATGCAAGGTTTGGTTCAAATCCTTTCTCTTCCATGAAGCTTTCCCTGTCTGCCTCAACCCTTGGAATTTCCCACTTCTCTGATCAATAGCACTTAGATTTGGCACCATTCGTTTGCCATTAATATTTACCACCTAATATTCTGGTTCTCTTTTCACGTGGATATGACTTATTTCCCTCAGCTATGTTGAAACTTCTTTGAAGATATAGATAATGGCTTTTCTATCTCTTAGCATGGTGCCAGGAGCTCAGAAGATGACTGGTCCTTTGGTCTTTGGGCTTTTATTTGGCGCACGCTGGGTGCCAAATACTGTACTGGGTGCTGAGGACAGAAGGTCAAATTAAAAAGCATTTGTCTTCAAGTTGCTCAGGGTATTGAAGGTGGTAATAGAGAAATAAACTACTTATGAAACACTGTCAAAAATGCTTTGATAAATTTAACCATAGGGCACAATCTGCACAACTGTATGTGACAGCCTTGGGAGCCCTCTGTAACTTGTCTCTTTTGCAATGTTAGCAGTTTAGTACTTCACTCGTTGTCCAGACATTAGTGGATGGATAAAAAGTGATATTGGTGACAAGAGGACAACCTTGGGGGCAGACAAAACCTGGGTCAAATCTTACAAACACTTAACATACAAAACAGGCACTCAGTAGAAGTCCACAAAAGTGAATCTGGAAGGCTTTCTGAAAGACATGACTCCTACAGTCTTTGTTTGTTTGTTTGTTTTGAGACAGAGTCTTGCTCTGTCACCCAGTCTAGAGTGCAGTGCAGTGGCATGCAGTGGTGTGATCATGGGTCACTGCAGCCTCAACCTCCTGGGCTCAAGTGATCTTCCCACCTCAGCCTCCTTAATTGCTGGGACTACAGGTGCATGCCACCATGCCTGGCTAACTTTTGTATTTTTTGTAGGGATGGGGTTTTGCCATGTTGCCCAGGCTGATCTTGAACTTCTTGGCTCAAGCAATTCTCTTGCCTCAGCCTCCCAAAGTGTTGGCATTATGGGTTGTTATAGACCTGTTTTTAAAGTAACACTCATATTGGTTTTTAAAGATGCTTCTTAAAAAGCAGGGCTTTTTTTTTTCCAGGTGAAAGGTGGAGAGAACATTCTAGGAATTACTTGAAGGCTTGATAGAGCACACACGATTTGTGCAAGAAATTGAGAGCTGTTCCATGTTCCACAAGGTCAAGTGGAGGCAAAGAGCGGACACTGGAGGTAAAGCTG
The DNA here is from genome assembly GCF_049350105.2 of Macaca mulatta. NCBI lineage: Eukaryota > Metazoa > Chordata > Mammalia > Primates > Cercopithecidae > Macaca > Macaca mulatta. The sequence goes on from NC_133418.1 coordinate 107,202,227, forward strand.
AAAAGCAGAGCCTCATCTGCGATGATAAGACACTTGGACTTTATCTTGGAAATGACAAGGAGCTTCTGGTGGGAGTTAGCAAGGGTGAGATTTGGTCAGCAGTGCACTGGAGCCTCACTCTGCTTGTTTGTGGGGAAGCTGTTTAAGTGTTCTATTGGTTCTCCAGGGTTCGCAGGGAAACAGAATCAATAGGATGGATGGATGGATGAATGGATGGAAGGAAGGTTGGATGGATGGATGGATGAATAGGGGTGAAGTCCCACAGTCTGCTGTCTACAAGTTGGAGACCCAGGAAAACCTGTGGTATTGTTCAAAGGCTTGAGAGCCAGAGAGGCAACGGATGGTGTAGATTCTAGTCAAGATCTGATGGCCTGAAAACTAGGAGCACTGAAGACAACTGAGGACAGGAGATTGATGTCCCAGCTTAAGGAGTCAGGCAGAGAGACCACTCAACCTTCCTCAGTCTTCTTGTTCTTTTTAGGCCCTAAGGGGATGATGCCCATCCACATTATCTACTTTACTCAGTCTACCAATTCACATGCTAATCTTTTCTGAAAATACCCTCACAAACACACCTGGAAAAAATATAGAATCAGCTACTTGGGCATCCTGTGGCCCAGGCAAGTTGGCACATAAAATTAATCATCACCCGTGGAGCATGACTAGAGGCAGAGTATACCAGTAATATTCCAGGTGCTTAGCACAGATGAACCCACATTCATCCTCACAACAACCCTGGGGGTAGGTGCTGTTATCATCACCAATCCTGTTTTACTGATAAGAAATTGAGGCACAGAGGAGTTAAGTAACTTGCCCAAGGCCCCAGGATGACAGCCTTGGCAGGCTGACTAGAGTCTAGACTTTTACCCACCAGTTGGAGGCATTTGCATGATAGGCCCTGCAGAGCTGTTGAAGCTGGAACTCAGGCTTGACCTGAGACTCGGTAAATCCTAAAAGATTGATTGATTCATTCATTGGCCCCATCCAATCATGTATCCAGTGTGTACAGAGCACCTGAGATTAGCCAGAGTCCTGGGTCCTATAGGGACTAAAAATATTTAGTAGGTTTAGACTTTTTATCATCATTCCTAAATTAGATGGTCGGACATGACAGGCATCCACATAACTACTCATTGCCCTGGTTAGCGAACAGGCCTAACTCTTATAGTTCCAAAGGAGTACCGTGTGTGTTTGTGTTTGCATGTGCGTGTGTATGTGTGTGTTGGGGGAAGGTGTTTGAGTGTTCTACTGGTTCTCCAGTGAAGCTGTATGTATGAAGCTGTTTCTGGGAAATAGTGTAACCTTTAGAGACACCCCCTTCCTTGGCCATACCCACAGTTATCTCAGCTATGATAGGAATAATAATAACAAATGTCTCTATTGCTAAGTGCTGCATATGGTTTACTCCATTTAAATCTTATAAAAATATTATTTCTTTTCCCATCTTACTTTTTTTTTCCTTTTCTTTATTCATTTTTTTTTTCTTTTTGAGACAAGGTCTGGCTCTATCGCCCAGGTTGGAGTGCAGTGGCACGATCTCAGCTCATTGCAACCTCTACCTCCTGGGGTCAAGCCATCCTCCCACCTCAGCCTCCCGAGTAGCTGAGATTACAGGCATGTGACACCATGCCCAGCTAATTTTTTTTCTTTTCTTTTCTTTTTCTTTTTTTTTTTTTTTTGTAGAGATGGGGTTTCACCATGTTGCCCAGGCTGGTCTCAAACTCATGAGTTCAAGTGATTCACCCACCTCAGCCTCCCAAAGTGTTGGGATTACAGGTGCGAACCACCATACCCAGCCTTCTGTTCCCACCTTAAATAAGAAAAAACTGAGGCTTATAGAAGTTAAAAAAAAAATAGTTGCCCCAAGTGACCAGATTTGTAAGCTGAAGAGCAGAATTTAGACCTAGGCAGTCTGACCCCAGGGTCACAAGACTTCAGGGAGTGATGTTATGTTCTGAGAGAGGAGATAGGTGAACAAGGTCTTTGGAAGGACACCTCATTGTGAGGTTTGTAGTTGCTTTACAACTTCGGGTTTGCAGTTCCAGAATAGAAGGCAGCTGTCATCCCCTTCCACTTCTAGTACTTTCCCTGGCCTTAGGCCACATAATTATTATTATCAAGCAGCAGGTAAGGGTAATATTTAATTATATTTTCCTAGAATTAAACACTTTAGATAGAACATTTTATTCTTTTATAAATAAAACCCTTTTGTATATTAATATTGATAACAGTAATACACTTTCCATTTTTTGAGTACTTACAGCACGTACTCTATGCTAGGAGCTAAAAATAAGGGCCTTGCATACATTTACTCATGTCATCCTCCATACAATCCAGTTAGGTAGGCATTATCATCATCTTACAAGGGAGGAAGCAAAGCTCAGACGCTCAGGACCTTGCCCAAGGTCATGGGACACAGCTTCTTTTCAAACCATAGCCACACCCATCGGCTGTGCAGCTGCCACACCCAGAGCCACCTGCAGTACTCTCACCCATCCCTGCCCTCACTGCTTGTCTCTGAGAGACACTCAGACCCCGCTGGCTCTGTGCACCCTGATTTCAGTAGCTGTATTTCGCTGTGGGGACTCCTGCCCACCCTGAGCTTTACATACTCCCCTGACTTTTGTACACTCCATAGTCCCTTCTTATAGCCACAGCCGTACAGAACTCCACTGGCCAGCCCAGCCCTGGCCTTCCAGCCATGTGACAGAGCCTGTGTGTCAACAGTTAGACATAAGTTGGGCCAGGAGTGGTGGCTCATGCCTGTGATCCCAGCACTTTGGGAGACCGAGATGGGCAGATCACTGAAGGTCAGGAGCTCAAGACCAGCCTGGCCAAGATGGTGAAACTGCGTCTCTACTAAAAATGCAAACATTAGCCGGGGCACGGTGGCCAGCACCTGTAATCTCAGCTACTTGGGAGACTGAGGCAGGAGAATCTCTTTAACATGGGAGGCAGAGGATGCAGTGAGCCAAGATCATGCCACTGCACTCCAGCCTAGGCAACAGAGTGAGACTCTGTCTCAAAAAAAAAAAAAAAGAGTTAAAAACCTGGGCCCTTTCACACTGCCACAGCGTCTTGGCACTCAGTTAACATTCACCAGAAAATAGATAATTCTTGTGGGGCAAAGAGAATACAAGTGTGTGTGTATGTGTGTGTGTGAAGAAAACAACTAAGTGAAATGTGACATTTTCCTGTGTCCTTGAGCTAGTAAAGAGAACTAAAACTGGTGCTCTCCTGCATGGGTAGCAGCCTGGAGCTGCTGTGCTGTCAAGCCTGTGACAGTCTCAGCAAAGCCTGTGTGAGGCTCTTGGGACTGTGACTTTCATGTGACTGCCATTATGCTAAGGAAATAGTAAAAGTAGTTGGGCCTCCTGATTTGACTTTATGGCTCATTGTAAAGCCAAAGAGTAACATTTTGGTTTTGATCCTTTTAATAATAAATTGTGGAGTATCATGCAATGTGTGAACAGATGACTTTCACAGGCTGGGTATTTAACCCTGGGGCAGGACAAAGCAACAGACAAATAATCGGCAACGAAATAATTAGACTTAAATCAAAGGAGAGACGAGAGACAGGAGAGTTCTAAACTGCAGAAATCCTTTAGAACAGGAAGAGGCTTGTGGACTTCTCCAGTCTGACCAGAGGTTGTTTTTCTTCATCCCCTTCACTAGATGGTCATGAGGAAAAGCAGCGTTCTCTCTCCCAAACACCTGGGATGCTCCCTTTCTCCTCAAGCACTTCGGCTCTCTGGGCTCAGGACTCTGTCTCATCAGCTCGCTCCACAATCAAATGCTGTGTGAATTTTCTTTGCCAAATGAATGTGCACAGAAGCCAAGGCAGCGTGGTTTTCTCTAAAAAGAATCCATTCCGGGACAGCCATGTCCCTGCAGGGTCCCTGGCACCTGAATATAAACCTCTTTCTCTTTGGAAAATATTACTAAATATGTTAATTTGGGAACAAAATGCAGTCACCATGTCCACCCAAAATGGACAGTTATGCGGAAGATAAGAGGGTGGCAGAGAGGAGAATGCGAAGTGTGGATGAAGAAACATTAGAGAAGAGGAAGAGGGTAATAAAAAGAGGAACAGAAGTTCATTCTCCCTGGAGAGCATCAGGGCAGGATGTTGTGATTATTCTTATTGCAAGGAAATATGAGCAGCTTGTCTTGATTTGGCAATCTCAGAATGTCAACATTTATCGCCAAATAGCCAAGTTTTCTGTCACCGATTTGGGAGGGGTAGCAGCCTTGAGTGCTTCACCGTGGATTCTTCAGCAACTGGCTAGCAAGATTTAAACGAAATCTCATGTGTTACATTTACACCTACTCCCCCTTTTAAGTTGGATTCTTTATTACCACGGGTATTTGGGGTGGCATTTTAATACCCATGTCAAAAAGTTGAAAGCAATTTGCACAGAGTTTGTTCTCCAAGAATTCTCCCCTGTTCTTACCAGCCTGAGAAAGAGAAAAGTGCAACGTTACTTCTTCATTTTTCTTCAGTGATGACAAAAGTCCTGTTGTTAAAGTGAATACTAAAACTGGTTGTCTGCATAATGAGCCTGCTTATTTTCACAAACTTTAGCCTCTGTTTTTGAGCGTTTTCAATTCGGATTTCCATACTTGCCGGTTAACTGACACCTAAAAAGCTGATATGAGGCAAAGAAGAAATTGGGGGAAATATTTTTCAATTTTTTGATATGGGATAGTCAGACATGACAGGCAAAACATTATTGCTATGAAGAACTCACACAGATAAGAAAAACACAAGCTTGCCATTAGGAAAATGAACAAGGGCATAAACAAACAGCTCACAGAAAAAGAAATACAAGTGGCTCATAAACGTAGAAGAAAATGTTCACCTCAGTAGTAATCAAAGACATGTAAATGGAAACGACAAGGCAAGACTGTTTTTCACCTCCCAAATTGGCAAAGTTGGCAAGAGGGTGAGGAAGTGGTCCTTCCCACACACTGCTCGTGGGAGAGTCAACTGGTTCCATTTTTAAAGTACCTTAAAGTCCAAAATTCATCTGAGATTCAAAAGTACTTTTGACACAAGGACTTTATAGAGCTAAACAAAGTTACAGTCAAATATTTAGGATAAAAAATATTCACCATAGTCTTATAGTAAAAAAATTAGAAACAACCTAAATATCTAGTAGCAAAGAGGTGATTGCATAAATTATTTCCTATTCATATGATGAAATATTATATAGTTGATAAAGAAATCATTATGAATAACATTTAATATAGAAAACTTAATTTAAGATTAAGGTTTTTAAGGAGGATGTATAAAATTAATACTTTGATTCAACTGAAAATTCTTTCTCATAGAAATATGGCTACGTGTTAAGAGTGGTTACTTCTGGTAACAGGAATTGAGAGTAATTTTTTTCTTCATTCATCTTACTTTCTTCTAGTGGTTAGGAGCCAGAGTTCCTAGGCTCCAACCTTGACTCCTCCACTTACTTCACTAAATGTATAAGCAGGTAACTTCATTTCTTAATGTCTCAGTTCCTCTACTTGAAACAAAGGGATAATAACAACAGCTACTTTACAGGATTGTTGTAAAGATCAATATACATAAAGAAATGTCATAATACTGCCCTCAGACATAGTCAGTACTCAATTGTTGCTATTATCTTGACAGTTGTCAGTGTTTTCTAAATTAAAAAAAATTACTGACTAAAAAATTAGAATTTTAAAACCAGTGACTGGGCAAGGCTGGCCTGATTAGATCTATGTGTAAATGAAAAAGATTCAGGAATCGCAGGTGCTCTCAAGTTGAATCAAAGCATATGGGTAGTACACTTATTTAAATATATATATTTTTTAAAGGCAGACAGGAAGGAAAGGAGGGAGGAGGAGCTTAAGGGGGAAGTTGACTGGGACATTGACAGGTAGGAATATAAGGGTTGCTGAGACCTTGTTGGAGTTCCGTGTTTCATTTGCAAAGAGTAGAAAGAAGTGGAGAAGAGACTCAGAGGAGGACAACAAGAAAGATGAAAGAGAGGAAATGTTTCATGAAAAAAGATTCCAGTCTTTTCCATCCCAAAAGTGTAGCTGCTGAGCAGTTGAAGAACTATGCTCAGCCCCCTGTGGACTGAGTGGTTACCCTCCATATGCAGCAGGTATGAAGCCCATGGAAGCCTCCCGCTGTAGGGAATCATAGAGTTCACATTCACAGCATTCCCACACTTCCCAGATATCGAGAATCACCTGGGGAGAGGGAAAGCGTATTTTTAAAAAGAGGGTTCCACCTGGTGCTGTGGCTCACGCCTGTAATTCCAGCACTTTGGGAGGCCAAGGCATGTGGATCACAAGGTCAGGAGTTCAAGACAAACTAGGCAAGATGGTGAAATCCCGTTTCTACTAAAAATACAAAAATTAGCCGGGCATGGTGGCAGGTGCCTGTAATCCCAGCTACTCATTCAGGAGGCTAAGACAGAGAATAGCTTGAACCCAAGAGGCAGAGGTTGCAGTGAGCCGAGATACTGCCACTGCACTCCAGCCTGGGTGACAGAGCAAGACTCCATCTCAAAAAAAAAAAAAAAGCCACGCACGGTGGCTCACGCCTGTAATCCAAGCACTTTGGGAGGCCGAGAGGGACAGATCACAAGGTCAGGAGTTCAAAACCAGACCAGCCTGACCAAGATGGTGAAACCCCGTCTCTACTAAAAATACAAAAATTAGCCGGGCATGACAGCATGTGCCTGTAGTCCCAGCTACTCAAGAGGCTGAGGCAGAAGAAGCGCTTGAACCAGGGAGGCGGAGGTTGCAGTGAGCCGACATCTCGCCATTGCACTCCAGCCTGGGCGACAGAGGGAAATTCCGTCTCAAAAAAAAAAAAAAAAAAAAAAAAAAAAAAAAAAAGAGGATACCTAGACTTCTCTCTTGGAGATTCCGACTTGGTAAAGTCAGAGCTGGGGCCTGGTAGTGTAACCACCCAAGGGTTCACCTTGCCCACAGCCTAGACAGAGCCGATTTATCAAGACAGGGGAATTGCAATAGAGAAAGAGTAATGCATGCAGAGCCAGCAGTACAGGAGACCAGAGTTTTATCATCACTCAAATCAGTCTCCTCAGAATTCAGGGATCAGAGCTGTTAAGGATAATTTGGTGGGTAGGGACCAGTGAGTGAGGAGTGCTGACTGGTCAGGTGGGAGATGAAGTCACAGGGAGTCAAAGCTGTCCTTTTGCACTCAGTCAGTTCCTGAGTAGGGGCCTCAGATCAGATGAGCCAGTTTAGCAAACTGGGTGGTGCCAGCTGATCCATCAAGTGCAGGGTCTACAAAATATCTCAAGCACTGATTTTAGGTTTTACAGTAGCAATGTTATTCCCAGAAGCAATTTGGAGAGGGTCAGAATCTTGTAGCCTCCAGCTGCATGACTCCTAAACCATAATTTCTAATCTTTTGGCTAACTTGTTGGTCCTACAAAGGCAGTCTAGTCCCCAGTCAAGAAAGGGATTTGTTTCAGGAAAGGGCTAGTATCGTCTTTGTTTCAAAGTTAAACTATAAACTAAGTTCCTCCCAAAGTTAGTTTGGCCTATGTCCAGGAATGAACAAGGACAGCCTGGAGATTAGAAGCAAGATGGAGTTGAGTTGGTTAGGTCAGATCTCTTTCACTGTAATAATTCTGCAACAGTGGTTTTAATAGTCTCTTTTCTTAATATACACGGAAGTGAAGAACTGATGACTTGGACAGAACAAAGACCTCCCAGGATACAAGAGCATTGAGCCGGTGGCAGGATGCCAAGAACTCCTCCAGGGATGGCCACTTTGTTGAGATTGTTAAACAGAGATAAAACCACAGATACAGGGAGCAGGACCAGGTGATCTCTAGACTTTTATAACTCCTTGACTTTTCATACTACTAAAATCTCTCCTGATAAATTCTCTGCCTGCCATTTAAGACTATTTCTGGTCTGGCATATCCCAACCCTTCCAACTTTATGTCTTCCTGGTCCCCAGGCCCATTCTCTGCCTGACTCCAGGATAGTGCTACACTGTCCATAGACCACATTTTCTTTTCTTGGCCTTTGCCTGGCTTATGTCCCTCACCCAACTGTCCCTCCCTCTCCCTCGACCTCTCAGATTCTACCACTCCCTCTAAGCCAGGGCCAACTGCCTTCTTCAGAAACACTCTGCCTCCTGCAGTTCTCCATGACCAATTATCTGGATGCCCACAGAAGCTTACTATAGTGTCCTATATTTTCTAGTAATTTTTTCACTTTAAACATAGAAACAAGGACCTTAATAATTAATAATACAAGAATGCTGTCTTATAGTTTGTAAAAGATTATCACATCGATTACATCTTTGGAGCATCACAACAGCCTCATGAGATGGGTAATTGTTATTATCTCTGGAGAGTTCAGAAAACCAAAGTTCAAAGAGGGAGTTTTTTTTGTGCTTGCTTGTGGTAAAACTACCAGCAAGTGGCAGAATTAAAAGACCATACCACCAGTAAAAGGCATAGGGGGTTCCCTAAAACTTGAAACAGAGGAGTTTAATGAATGGCTGTCTTTGTTGTCTATGCCCAAGGGAGGGACAAGACAGTGGACTTTAAAGAACAGCTGCATGTGGGGCTGTGACTGTCATCCACACACTCAGATAAATGGTTGGCTCATTATTGCAGCTGCTGCTGGCTTTAGGGAGCTGGACAGCTGTTGCCAGGAGATGGATTCAAACAGAACAGAGGAAACGGAATCCTGTGGTAATGACTGTGTCTGTATGTATGGACACGATGTTCTTTCTTCTCATAGCTCAAAATATTCTAAAGATAAAATCTAATGATTTCTTACAGGAAGACTAGGCTTGGTGAGTACAAATAAGAAAGCCAAGCAGAGACAAGGTAAGTGTCTTAACTCGCCTTTCCGGGACATTCTTAAAAATGAAGACTATGTAGGGGCTGCACGGCCCTTTCAATCATTTGTGAGAGCATTTCTGATAGGCTCTCCAGAAGCATATTCCTGGCAGAGGGGGGCAACACTAGCAGTGTCTGTGCTAAGGACAAAGGGATTAGAGACAATGTCCTCACTCCCCTCCCCTCCCTTCTCCTCTCCTCCCTTCCCTACAATACATACCTCATGGAGCTTAGCATTTCGTTCTCATGCAAAACAGCACGGACTGTGCCTGCTGATGACTCCTTGGCCTGTTTTCTCACTGATACGTTTGTTATTCATCTTGTCACTAAAGCTTCCTGGTCCTTCTCCACCTTTCCCTTTCCTCCAGTCTGGACTTTGCCTTCTCCATCTCCTTGGAAGACAGGCTGCTCATCCCATTGTGGTGCCTCGGCTAGTGTATGTTTTGTGCCTAGGGTGAGTGGTGCCATCCCATGGCCTTTCAAATCCTAATTGTTTTTTCTGATCTACTCTGACTCCCAGCAGTCACCACTTTGTGGTCTTGATGGCCTCTGTTGTGCTTATAGTTGGTGCTGCACAGCCCAACACAGGATTTTCCTCCTATGGGAAAGTCCCCTCAATTTAGACTAGAAGCAGGGACAGGAAGGAGGACCTGCCCTTCTGCTGATCACCCTCAGCTGCCCAGCACTGGCTCTGTGTGTGTGTATTCAGCACCCACTTGCTTGAGGATATTTCTTTCTCTACTCTTTTAAACTCACTTTTCTGATTTAAATTATGCTGTTTTATGTTATGAACTTATAGTTATGAAATAGTTATGAACTTATATGGAGTATTTTCCATGCATTTTGATTAGTACTTTATCTCATAGCACAATGGACAGCATGAGGAGGTAGGGACTGACGCTACCTCTGTTTTACAGTGGAAGAACCGAAGGCTTAAAGAGGTAAGATAGCTTGCTGCAGGTCACACGCTGGTGGTCCAAATGCCTTAACTGGTTGCTACAATGCCTCGCATAAACCAAGTTAAGAGTTCTAGCATAAAGAATGTTTCAAATGAATTGGTGGGCTGGCGTTTGGGAAATAGTGTTCCTCTTTAAAGCCTGGGCTCTTGCCACCGTATCCTGGGGCCTCATCTGGGAATGGATATGGTCCAACCCAGTGTTTGGTCCTCCTTAGGTGTTGAGGTGGAAAGCATTACACTGCTGGTGACAACCAGCTTGGGGAGTTCCAAACTCTAGTCCTTGCAGCTCTATATGCTGATTATTTGACCTCAGAGGATCTAGGAAACAAGGCTGAAACTCAGGTTTTCTCAGGAGATGTCTGTTTCCCGAAAAGCCACCTCAGGGAACCTTACATCTGTGGGCACTACCTTGGAGGCCATTCTGTATTGGCGAAAATGATTATCCTTTTTCCTAATTGAACCAATTGTGGTTGAATGATGAGGTAAGTCAATCCATGAACTCTCTTGGGAAGCCTTGGCCAGAGTGTGAACTGGGGCAACTTGTTTTCAGAAGACATCTTTGCTGAAAATACATTCTGGCTGCAGCTGTTTTTTAGAGATTTAAGTGATCACATTACATCTTAATCAAATCCTTTGGCAGCCAGTGTTCTCCAGGTGGCTCAAGGCAACCTGCACAAAGCAGGCAGAACATGTGGCTCAGAGCCACCATTACCTGTGTCTACAGCATCCAATCCTGCCATGCAGAATGGAGGAGGTAGCAGGTACCTGCCTCTTTGGCCTGACTGGCATTTTCTGCTCCCCGCAGTGTCCTGTGCTGCACTTCTTTCCCACTCAACTCCTCTCATAGGAAGCCTGCTCTAGATGGCTTCGCCCTCCGTTATTATTTTGAGACAGAGTCTCGCTCTGTTACCCAGGCTGTAGTGCAGTGGCATGGTCTCGACTCACTGCAAGCTCTGTCTCCCAGGTTCAAGCAGTTCTCGTGTCTCAGCCTCCTGAGTAGTTGGGACTACAGACACGTGCCACCACTACCCAGTTAATTTTTGTATTTTTAGTAGAGACAGGGTTTCACCACGTTGGCCAGGCTGGTCTCAAGCTCCTGCCCTCAGGTGATCGACCCTCCTCAGCCTCCCAAAGTGCTGGGATTATAGGCATGAGCCACCATGCCCAGCCAGCTTCACCCTCCTTAAGACTGATGTATCTCTTCCCTACTCTTATCTCCTAAGATCCTGAGCTTTAAAATAGCTAGCCAAACAAAAACACCAATGGAAACTCTTTGGAAGGGACTGTGCTCAGTCTGAGCACCCAGAGACAAAATACCCAGCACACGTGACCTCAAAAGCCAGTACTATGCTCTCCCACATTGGCATCCACTGGCCACGTGTGGTGATTTAACATGTGGAATGAAGTCTCAAGGCTGAGATGTGATGCAAGTGTATAATACACACTAGATTTCAAATAGTAGAAATAAAAAATGTAAAATATCATAAAAAAGATTTTAAAACTACATAAAAAGAAAAAAATTTGTGGCCAGGCACGGTGGCTCACGCCTGTAATCCCAGCACTTTGGGAGGCTGAGGAGGGCGGATCACGAGGTCAGGAGAACAAGACCATCCTGGCTAACACAGTGAAACCCCGTGTCTACTAAAAATACAAAATTAAAAAAAAAAATTAGTCAGGCATAGTGGCAGGCGCCTGTAGTTCCAGCTACTCAGGAGCCTGAGGCAGGAGAATGGCCTGAACCAGGGAGGCGGAGCTTGCAGTGAGCTGAGATCGCACCACTGCACTTCAGCCTGGGTGACAGAGTGAGACTCCATCTCAAAAAAAAAAAAAAAGAAAAAGAAAAAGAAAAATTTCAAAAGAAATAAAAAGGAAGACAACAAAACAAAGAAACAAAAACATAAAATATCTCACTCATGATTTTTGTATTGATTATATGTTGAAATAACATTTTGAAATGTGTTAAATCAAATATACTATGAAATTAATTTCACCCGTTTATTTTTATTTTTTTAAAGTGTGGCTAACAGAAAAGTAAAGATATATGGTTGGCATTATATCTACATTGCACAAAGGTGGTGGATAAATGTTATATGAGGAGTGGGGTGCTGCTATAAAGTATTATAAAGACACTGAAAATATGCTGTGGGAGGAGAAAGAAGGGAGACATTATTTTACTTGGGAGACCCCAAAAAACTTCCTGGAAAAAATGGCATCAGAACTGGGTTTTGACATATAGAATTGTAAGAAAAAGGCCTGGAGGCCTTTTACCCAGATGTAGGGTGGGGATTTTGACCCCAGCCGGCTGGAGGACCCAAACAGATTCTCTGATGCTATTGTCCTCCAATTGGATTTGGTTTCCAAATCCAATTGCCCATCGTTATTACCTGGTATAGAGTCCTGAGTCTGTCTCAGATCTCATGGGCCAAGAGTCATTGGGGTGAGGCCCAGACGTCCTTGTCCAGAGTTCTTCAAGCAATTGTCTTATAGCTCATTTGATCCCAGTCTGGGACACTGTGTTTGGAAATGCTGGGTACAAATGGTCATCTTTGGGCCTTGAAAGACCAGCCTCAGTGGGCTTTCCATAATCCATAGCTACAGGTAGCCATGGTAGCTCCTGTCCTTGTATGTTCTTTGAGCAGAAGCACTGAGCAGGAAGCACCTGAAATGCAGAGCTTGGGGAAAAACAGCTCATGCCGTGGGCTCCCAGGTTGGTCAGCCATTTCCCCTGTGGAGGCAGAACAAGGAGGACTTTGTAGGCTTGTATTTTCCTCAGTTACCACCTAAGTTACTTGTCAAATGGCCCTTCCTGCATACAAAGTGACAGGCCTGCCAGGAGTACTGATTCCACCAAAAAAATAAATAAATAAAAAATTTGCCACAGGCTAATATTTGATCACTCTGGACAGTGATCAAAAGCTTTTTATACTTTCAAAAGCTTGTTATAACTACAGTATTAAAAGGAGGAAGAAAGAATGACAGAGAGGGGGACAGATGGGGAGAGAGTTTGTTATCCTGACCGTGTGTGGTGAGTCTATACTCAAAAACACCATTATTTTCTTCTCTCCTTTTCTTCTGCAGCCCTCTACATCTCTTTCCCAACTACAGCAGAGTTTCTGAAGTGTGGTCCAAAGACCACTGAATCCGAATCCAGGGGGGTGGAACCCAGAATTTGTTTTTATAACGGACTCTTTAGGTGAGTTCTAGGAAGGTTTATAATCCCCGGGATTACTTACCTGGCACCTGATCCAGTACAGGCTGTTCCTTCCCAACGTGTTTCCCTTTTTGATGCTGGTCAAACTCATCGTCCTACCCTCTCTCATTTCTGCCCTGAGTGCAGCCTTGGAGCTCAATTTGAGTTGTGCAATCACTCAGTGCCATTCTTACTGCGGCAGAGGGTACCTAGCTTCTTCACGGGAGCAGAAACCCCATTATGTGCTGGAGGCACACAGGGAACCAGACAAGGTCCCTGTGCCAGGGAGCTCACTGTCTAGAACAGAAGTCAGCATGAGAGAGGTCAGGAATAAGCTTCAGCCATGCAACAAAAATGGTGTATGTGCCCACGTAAATTTTACTGGTAAGAAGATCTAGAGATATAGGTCTAGATCTATAGATCTAGGATATATAGTTCTATAGATCTAGGATCTATAGATACAGGAAGATGTAGAGATCTAAAAGGGCTGAGCTACAGAAGGGATTAATAATGAAGTTGAGTGCCTCCTAATAGGAGTACTTGCTCCCCAACTGGTATGCTAACAAAATTATGCCAGGTAGGGATCTTTAGTAACACTGTCGTTAGCAGGTAAACTATATGCTCCAGAATGGGGAACGTCAGGATGCAGAAAAGTTTCCTTAGGTAGGAGGTGAAGGTGTCCCCCAAGGCACAACTCAAATGCCATTCGGGAACAGTCTGGTCTCATGATAGTTATATGTGGGTATATATCCTTTCTGAGAAGAATGAGGTTAGTATGGATAGATAGTAAAAAAAAATAATGCTATAATAGAAATGGACTGTGAGTTGTACCATAAAGAACAATTGGCCAGGGCTTGCTGGGTAAGATTTGAAGCCACAGGCCCAGCATTACCTCCCACCGCTGTTGTTCTGAATGCTGGAACCCCAGCTGCATGGTTGACAGAGAATCACGGAGAAAACAGCTTTCTTAGGAGGAGCCCAATCCATACCAAAATCACTGCTGGGTGCTAAGGAGGGGAGATTTCTGCATCTGTAGCCATTCTTCCTAGAGAGAAACTTTCCCAAGAGCTTCCTCTCTGAGGCTGGGGTCGATCTGGAGAGAGCAGAAAGGATGCCTTGAGCACCCTGTATGACCTCCAGCTGAGCACAATCCAGAAGTCTTTACAAGAAATGATAGTGGGGGATGGGAAGGACCATTCCCTCTCTGGACAGGAGGTGGGGTGGGGATTCGGGGCGGGGAGACTGCAGCTGGAGCTTTGAACCTGATCTCTCAACCTCGACAGGACAACTCAGCAGCCATCAGCAGCTTTCTTATGGCTCCCAATTTGGCACTTCTAAGGCCCCCTCTTTGAGGATGGGGGATGGACTTTCCAAGGAGGAAAGGAACTTGCAGAATTTTCTTTTTTTTTTTTTTTTTTTTTTTTTTTTGAGACAGAGTCTCGCTGTGTCACCCAGGCTGGAGTGCAGTGGCGCGATCTCGGCTCACTGCAAGCTCCGCTTCCCGGGTTTACGCCATTCTCCTGCCTCAGCCTCCGAGTAGCTGGGACTACAGGCGCCCGCCACCACGCCCGGCTAGTTTTTTGTATTTTTAGTAGAGACGGGGTTTCACCATGTTAGCCAGGATGGTCTCGATCTCCTGACCTCGTGATCCACCCGCCTCGGCCTCCCAAAGTGCTGGGATTACAGGGTTGAGCCACCGCGCCCGGCCTAACTTGCAGAATTTTCTAACTGGTAACACACACTCAGAATGTTTTAGGAGAGGCTGTAGTCAGAGGCTGTAGCCCCCGTTTTTCAGGGGCCCTCTTGGTCAAAGTATGACTCAGGTTGTTGTGAATGCCAGACAAATGTAGGTTACAGACATGGCCTCATTAAGAGTGCAAAATGATTTGCTCTTCAGTGCAGGAGCAAATTTCATAGGCCAGTCAGTCACCAGCCAGCATATTGGTTGTGCGCCTTTTCACGCCCACCGTACGGTGTGGGAAAGGGTCTGTGCTCTCTGCGGTTACCTGAGGTCCTGGTCTTGCCAGCTATCACTGTAGAGTCAGTTATTTCTCTGAGTCAGGGCTCATCTGGAGCACAAGGATAGTAATTTTGCCTCACTGGGTTGTAGTGAAGATTAAATGAGATAAAGCACCAGGCACATTGAAATATTCGTTAATGTGACTCATTTCCTTCTTGTACTTTAACATAGCAAAGCTGTAGTATTTTAGTAAATCTGATACCAGTTATTTTGCACTAGTCATTCTCTGAAACTCAGTTTTTTAGATGGCTCTCTGGGTTCCCTCTAGCTGCAAAAATATAAGTATCTGAGACTGAGTTTGTTTCCAATAGGCTTTCTCTGGGTTGGACAGACTCCGTTCCACAGAGCCCAGGAGGCTGCAGATAATGGTCCCAAACCAAGACATGCAGCTGTCGGGCTGCAGTGGTCTGTGTGAAACACGAGTAGAAAGAGAGGAAAAAGAGCTCAAGAAGAGCTCTAAAAGAAAAGACAGCTGCAAGTTTGTCCTGGAGTAAATCAAATTGTGACATTTATTGGGCTATTTCCAGAATAACACCTGCAAGAAAACTGGAATGCAGGATTACCTTTTCCGAGAAGGATCTTAGTTACAATAGCCTACAATAACCAGTATTGTCTATTGGAGTCAGTGTGGCTTAACGAAAAGGTTATAGGTTTGGCGGTGCACAGACCTAGGTTTTAGTTCTGTCGCTCCTACTTTTTATTAGTGATTTGGAGCAGGTTATTTAACCTCCAAGCCTCATTTTCTTCGTCACTTAAAAAAAAGGTAAATAATATGAATCTTGCAGGGTGATTGTGCGGGTTAGGAAGAAAAGTGCTTGATATATAGTTGGTATTCAATAAATAGGAGCTATATGGCTAGGAGCACATTACACCAGGGCACATACCCTAGAGGCCTCTGGACCTGGGACCATCATTTCTGAAGCTTATAGCTTGTACAGGGTAGAGAATTGACGGGGGTTTGGGAGGAGGCAGCAAGGCTGGGGTGGGTAGGTAGAGAGCTGAAAAGAGATCAAAAGGTCTATAAAGATCTGTCAAACTTTAAAATGCAAATCCTGTTGTGACTCAGTAGAGACCAAATCTTTCATTATCACCTTTCTGAAAAGGGCTTGAGGGGTGGGGGGTGGGAAGGTTCATTAGTCTTTCCCTTCATGGAGTGTTTTGGTTTGTTGTGGTGTGGTTTTGTGGCCAAGCCTGGGTATGTGATAAATCTTTTATTCAACTCTGCCCTGGAAACATGGGTAGAGTTAAGAAACTAACAGCATATGGTTTTCTTTATGAGTAGACCATGAGTTCCTCAAGGAAAGGAAACTATCTAACCCTTATGATAGCTCCTATAGTTTGCAAGACTCTTGGCATAGAGTATTTGCTTCTTGAATGGATGGAAGGTGTGGCGGGGGTCGGGGGTGGATGGATGAATGTTAATTCTGAGCATAGTAAGTCATCTTCACTGGCTGGCAACTTAGTTCTCAGGGGTCTCCTTGCTCTATCCTTTACTGGGAGCCATGATAGGAGCAATCCTCATGATGGTCAGCTGTGGCCCTCTGAGAAACTCTGCAATCTCTTCCAATGGCCAAGGGTCTGTGCAGTCCAATCACTTAGGCAGAGTATGCTGCACAGCAGCTTTGCCTTACTGCTGGTCCTAAAGAGGTAGCCTCCTAAGTTCCACAGTTAGCAATTTATTTCTGGAGACAGTGTGGAATTCCAGGCAAATCCCACAGAGACCTTCAAGAGTAAGTGGGCTAATAATTATCTAGCACTCACTGTGTGCCAGTCTCAATCCATCTTGCCCCTACCACAACCACGGCCAGAGTGAGAAAGAAACCTCAGTGCCTTGCTTTCTCTTTCCTCCTTTCCTCTTCTCTTGCCCGTGTTATTTTCTCATAAAACTATACTTGTAAGTGAAGAGTGAGGTTTTTTTTCCAGAAAAAAGTATCTAGCAAATGTCCCTCTCTGGAATGCCCTAAAACACATGTCATTAACGACTCCTCCCTGGATAAACTCACTGATTCTCTAAGTCTCATCCAAGACCTGACAAGTCTTACCCTCCCACTAACTGGCATCTACCATAAAAGGCTCCTATCAAGCTTCTGAGCTCTAGGAGGCCCTATAAGGACCACCTGGATCTTCACTGACCACTCTCTTCTACATTCTGGTGCCCTCTGATACATTTCCCTTCTCTCAGCACTTACTGTATTTGTTATCTCAAGAATACATAAGTCTGGCATCACAGCTAAGTTATAAACATTTTGAAGGGAAGGAGCAGATGTTTTCCCGTATACTCGGCAGTATGCCTATCCCAGGACTAAATCCATCTTAAGAATTCAATAAAAAATTGCATCATGTTCGTGGTCAAAGCATGGGCTTTGTCTTTATAGATTTGGGTTGAAAAGCTAACTTTATGGCTGGGCGCGGTGGCTCACGCCTGTAATCCCAGCACTTTGGGAGGCTGAGGCGGGTGGATCACGAGGTCAGGTGATCAAGACCATCCTGGCCAACATGGTGAAACCTCATCTCTATTAAAAATATAAAAATTAGCTGGGTGTGGTGGTGGGCGCCTGTAGTCCCAGCTACTTGGGAGGCTGAGGCAGAAGAATGGCGTGAACCTGGGAGGCGGAGCTTGCAGTGAGCCAAGATCGCACCACTGCACTCCAGCCTGGGCAACAGAGTGAGACTCCACCTCAAAAAAAAAAAAAAAAAAAGAAAAGTTAACTCTATTCATTGAACAAGTATGTATTAAATGCATACTACATGTTAGGCATTGTTCAAAGCTCTGGGAATATAACAAAGAGTAAAGCAAAGTTTATTCTCTTGTACTGTTACTCTAGTGACAGGAGACAAAGAGAAAAAAATCTAATAAGTTGAAAAGAAAATAATACAGGGTGAGACGCAAGTGTAAAGGAGTGGTGGCAGGAGTGGGAGGTGGCTACTTAGCTAACGTGATCACAAAAGGACTAGCCAAGAAGCTAAGACCTGGGTGGTGATAAAGAGCTTACCATCCAGAGGTCTGTGGGAAGTCCACACAGAGTGGGCAGCAAGGGCAGGAGCCAGAGTGTAGAGTGAGCTTAGTGTGTTTAAGTAAAGAAAGCAAGCCATGTGCCAAGGGCCAGGGGAGCAAGGGGAAGCGACAGAGGGTGAGGTGAGGGAGACAGGTAACCACAGCTGCTGAGGAGGCTGGGATTTACAGAGGGTGATGAGAAGCCATGGGATGCTTTTACACAGGGGGTGGTTAGAATGTGATTTGCGTTTTCTTTTTTTTTTTTTTAATTTAATTTTATTTTATTTTATTTATTTTTTTTTTGAGACGGAGTGTCGCTCTGTCGCCCAGGCTGGAGTGCAGTGGCCGGATCTCAGCTCACTGCAAGCTCCGCCTCCCGGGTTCACGCCATTCTCCTGCCTCAGCCTCCCGAGTAGCTGGGACTATAGGCGCCCACCACCTCGCCCGGCTAGTTTTTTGTATTTTTTAGTAGAGACGGGGTTTCACCGTGTTAGCCAGGATGGTCTCGATCTCCTGACCTCGTGATCTGCCCGTCTCGGCCTCCCAAAGTGCTGGGATTACAGGCGTGAGCCACCGCGCCCGGCCTGATTTGCGTTTTCAATAATCTCGCTGGTATGTGCACAACAGAAAGGCACAAGCGTTCTGAAGCAGGAAGATCAATTGGAAGGCTATTTAGTAGTTCCTGCAAGACGGTACTTGCCCTTTGGAGGTAGCACTGCTACTCCAAAGGCAACTGGGAGATTTGTGTAGTAAGTGTAACCTCAGGCATGTTGCTTTCCTTCCCTGGACTGATTTCAAGAGAAGAAAAAATGTACTTAACATGATCTGCACAGGGCCTGGCTCATTGCAGGTACTGTGCAAAGGTGATTCAACTATGACATAAACACTAAAAAGGAGACACTCTTATCTCATGCACCACTAAGAACTTGCAGATGGCCTAGTCCTCAGAGGACTCATCCCTGCGGTTAGAGCTTTGGAGGGTAATGAAATGACTGGAATTCTGCCTCTCCCCCTCATCTTCATTCCTTCCTCACATATGAAAACCCCCAGCCTCCTACAATGTTGACTTTAATAGTTATTTTATTTATTTATTTATTTGAGATGGAGTTTTGTTCTTGTTGCCCAGGCTGGAGTGCAATGGCGCGATCTCAGCTCACCGCAACCTCTGCCTCCCGGGTTCAAGCGATTCTCCTGCCTCAGCCTCCGGAGTAGCTGGGATTTCAGGCATGTGCCACCATGCCTGGCTAATTTTTTGTATTTTTAGTAGAGACGGGGTTTTTCCATTATTGGTCAGGCTGGTCTCGAACTCCTAACCTCAGGTGATCCGCCCACCTCAGCCTCCTAAAGTGGTGGGATTACAGGCGTGAGCCACCACGCCCAGTCTAATAGTTATTTTTTTAATTCTGAAAATTAAAATAAATTCTGTGATAATTTCCTGAGTGTTCACAAGACAGTTTTTCTGGGACTCTGAACTACTCTTATTTACTAGTCAGTTTTCTAGAAATCGTTATGTAGTAGAGGTTATTGCATCTCTCTGATGAGTGGGTTCTTTAAAAGTGCCACAGACTCAGAGAGATGTGGGGTTCACAGAAAAAGTCTTAACTTTTTCCAAAGAAACAAAGAGTGGAGAGACCGTGATGGAACTTTGGAGTTAGAGTAGCTCTGAGTTAAAATCTTGGTCCTGCTGTTTACTAGATGTTGACCTTGGATAAGTTCCTTAACTTCTCTTAGCCTCAAATGCAAATAGGGGATAACAGTGCTTGCCTCTATTTTTTTTTCTTTTTTTGACACTGAGTCTCATTCTGTCACCCAGGCTGGAATGCATGATCTTGGCTCACTGCAACCTCCACCTACAGTCACCTGCCACCACGCCCAGCAAATTTTTGTATTTTTAGTAGAGACAGGGTTTCACCATTTTGGTCAGGCTGGTCTTGAACTCCTGACCTCAAGTGATCTGCCCGCCTCAGCCTCCCAAAGTCCTGAGATTACAGGCATGAGCCACCACACTTGACCCTCTTAGTTTTTGTGGGGCATAGATGAGAAATTTTAACAATTAGGTGTGTGGCACATAAACATTTAATATACATCGTTTGTCTTTTCCCAAGATTCACTAATGCTTTGCATAACAGACTTTTGAAACTGTAAAAGCTCACTTATATTAATTAGTGCCCAATGAGCTTTGTCTCTTTTTTCTTCATAAGTAGACAATTCCCTTCTCAAAAAATTATACAGATTATAATGGAACACATCTTAAAGACATCAGTAATGCTAAATTTATATATTGATATATGTTTCATATATATTGATATGTATCCTCAAATGTGATTGAGAGTGAAGACAGAAGGAAGTGAAGCCAGGGGAGGTTTGCCCACCAGTGTAGCTAGTCTCTATCAGAACCAAGACACTTTCCCAGACTAGAGACTCTCAGGTTTAAGAAAATGTCCTTCGGTTTGTTTCAGAAGATGTAGACCTGGTTGTACCCAGTCCTTTGACACCTCCCATAGAACTATCCCAGCTGTGAAGCTGTGGGGCCTTCACAGCGCCTAGTCTGTGTTTGGACAATTATGTAAAATAAGGCTTCTGACATCTGGCATTCACAGTTAGCATTTTCAGTTTAATAAAAATGTAAATGTTAGCAATAATTACATCAGAGCAGTTACTGTAACCAGTATTGCTTGAAAACTAAAAGGCAAAGGGACTTGTAGTCTCCCCTCACCTGGGTGTTTCATAAATCACTTTCTCACTTTCAGATCGAAAGCATTTATTAAAGAACAGCCATTTCTAACTTCACACACAGAAAGGCAGGTATCAGTTGGGTGGTAGATGAAGATTTAACTTATGATGATACAAACACTATAGAATCTTTTCATTAGGCCTTTGATCAGAGAATTCTAAATATACAAGCAGTTTTTACCATTTTGGGAGGTTATTTTCCTTTTTGGGTCTTGGAACAGAATAATGCTGAGGAAACTCAGACACTTAATCCTTATTAAAGTTCTTTGGTGCTTACAAAAGGAATTCTTCTACACATTAGCAAAATATTCATTCTGCCCACAGAAGGGTCAGCCTACTTTGCTGATGACTCTCCCCTCCACTGCCAAACAGGCAACTTAGTGAATTTATCTGGCCTGGGGCTAACTAAACTATCTATTTTGAAATCATCAAAAAGAGTCCCACCGTTTTGGACAATTGGTGGGGCTGACTCTGCAGCATGTCAGTTTACAGGCAATGTGGCAAGTTCCTGAAAGAGGCTAATGCAAGCTGTTAGCTGAGCCTGATAAAAGCTTTGCTTGGCTAAGAAGGTGATAAACATTGCCACGTTAATACATAGATGAAAGGAGACTGCCTTCAGTAATACTATTTAAGCTGTTTTACCCTAAGTGCTACCAGCAGAACAGGAACAGCAGTTGATTTAGACTCTTCACCTTCAGAAAAGCAAGCATCTTGGCAGGGCATCTTAAGGTGGCTAAAGGTGACTAGGTATCAAGCTAATCCACCCAGTTAGATTTGGTCTCTCTCCACAGAGAAATTTAGAACTAAGACCCTGAAATCACCACCAGTCAATCAGCACCCATTCACTTAACACTTTCTTTTTTCTTTTGTTGAGACAGTTTCGCTCTTCTTGCCCAGGCTAGAGTGAAATGGCACAGTCTCAGCTCACTGCAACCTCTGCCTCCCGGGTTCAAGTGATTCTCTTGTCTCAGTCTCCCAAGTAGCTGGGATTACAGGTGCCCACCACCACGCCCGGCTAATTTTTGTATTTTTTGTAGAGATGGGGTTTCACCACGTTGGCCAGGTTGGTCTCGAACTCCTGATCTCACGCAATCGCCTGTCTCGGCCTCCCAAAGTGCTGAGATTATAGGTGTGAGCCCCCATGCCCGGCCTCACTGGACACTTTCTGTGCCAATCCCTCTGCTGGGTGCTATAGATTCAGAAGTACAATATGGTTTCTCTGCCCTGAGAATGTTCATAGTCTGGTGTGGACAACAAAAAATGTAACCCAACACCAAACTATAGACAGGTAATATTTTAGAAGTCTATGGGGACTAGCAGCGATCCAGAGAAGCAACAGAAGCCTTTTTTAGAGAAGACCATGTTTACACTGAATCTCGATGGGTAAATAAAACAGTTGGTGAGGCAGAAGAGTCAAACCCTGGGCAGGCATCTGGGTGGGGGGGGGGGGGGAAGTGAACAGAAATGATTTGATTACTGTGCTCAAAGAGATCTTAGTCTTATCCGAGGGAGAGATAGAGGCATTTTTAAACAAGGAATATTGTGCCTCCTACATGGTAGGCATCAGCTAGTATTTGTGGAACGAATGAATGAATGTGATAAATACTATGATGAATGTATGGGTAATTTCTTTGGGGACACATATAGAGCAATTAATTCGGCTTGGGATTAGAAAGTTATGACATGTGAGCTGGTCCTTAACAGATGAGGTTTATCTAGCCTTAGCAGCAAGCATTTCAGGCAGACATCCGTGCAGGGAATAACAAATGGTCTTAGGTGGCTAGAGCCAAGGTTCATGACTATGAATGCATGAAGCTGAAAAGACAAGTTGGGGCCAGGCTGCCTCAGCCTTGTGAGCCATGCTGAAGTACTAAGACCAGATTCTGCAAGGTTAAGTGCAGCCACTGCTGGTACAGGCTCCATGGCTGGCAGGTTGTGCAGAATTGTCATTCATGCATCTAGCAGTTACTGTGCCAAACACTGTTCCAGAATTCTGTGAACAGAAAGGACTTAATCCCTGGCCTCATCAAGTCTGCATTCTAGTTTGGGAAACAATGAAAAAAAAAAAACAACAAAACCCTAAACTCAACATTTATAATGTCAGGAGATAAAAAGATTAGGACTCTGAGATGATATTTGAGTCAAGAACTGAATGACGTGTGGAAACATAAATACAGAGAATCGTTTTCACTCACGAATTAGGAGATCTGAGTTCTAGTCCCAGCTTTAACCTTTTCTAGTTGAGTGACCTAGAAAAATTTTAAACTTACTGGGCCTCCAGCTGGCTGTTATACATAGAAAAGCCTAAGAACCTTGCTCAAAGTGGGTGCTCAAAAATGTGATAGGTGATCAGATGAATATTAGTTACCAAATTATATTTAAGCAAGCACTTTTTTTTCCCAGTAGCTCAAATGCCACATTAGGATCCCCTGTGTGATGATGCTAGAGTTTCCTTCTTCTGAAAACACATCTCCCACCCTCACACTGCCTCCTGCTAGCGTTACTGTGTCCACATTTTTACCAAAAGGCAGTGCTTGGCTGCATTCAATTTGAATCCAAAATCTGATAGTGCTCTTTCCAAATGATGGTACCGGACACAGCTACCATTGACTGAGTCCGTACAATGTGTCAATGGTGGCAGCGACTTGACAGATACCAAAACAACCTTATAGGATACCATTGATCACTGTATCTCCAGGGCCCAGCACAATGCCTGTCACATAAACATTTGAATAAATGAGTCTCAGAAAAGTCAGAAAATGTCTCCAGGGTCTCAGAGAAAATCTGTTAGCAGAAAAGAATCTGAAGCTAGGTATGCCTGACAAGATCGCTCAAGCCATGCTACCCAAAAGGAAAAAGTACAGTCCTCATTATAAAATGTAGAAGACGGAGATTATATATTTTTTAATTTAAATTTTAATTTTTTTGAGACACTTTTTCACCCATCCTGGAGTGCAGTGGCACCATCTCAGCTCACTGCAACCGCTGCCTCCTAGGTTCAAGTGATTCTCCTGCCTCAGCCTCCTGAGTAGCTGGGAGTACAGATGCACACCACCAGGCCCCACTGATTTTTGTATTTTTAGTAGAGACGGGGTTTTGCCATGTTGGCCCGGCTGGTCTTGAACTCCTGGCCTCAAGCAATCCACCCACCTCAGCCTCCCAGAGTGCTGGGATTACAGGCATGAGCCACCATGCATCACCCGATAGAGATTTTATACAGAAAAAAAAAAAATCTAAAAGAAAAACCGCCAAGAACTTAAGATTGACTACACAAAGCCCAAAGTAGTTAGGCCAGAGCAGGGCCTTAGGATGGAGCCATCAGAAAGAAGCCAATTACAGGATCCTAGCAGCTGGAGGCAGATCTTTGGCAGAGTATTTCAAAGGGAAGCAAGGCATCCTCAACAAGACAATGAAGTGGTTAGCAAATACGTAAGCAGCAACTGGTAAAATTTGATAAACAAGTGGTAACATGACCACACCAAGGAACAAGAACATGGAATGCTTTAAAAAGAATTGGTATAGCGTGGACAATGAAAACAGAGAACTTGAGGAGGAGAAAGTATAATTTTACACTTACGCCTGTTTAGCTGTATCAGCGGTCCCCAACCTTTCCGGCCCCAAGGACCACTTTCATGGAAAACAATTTTTTTATGGACAATGCGGGTGAGATGGCTGTGGGATGAAACTGTTCCACCTCGTATCATCAGACATTAGATTCTCAGTAGGAGTGCGCAAACTAGATCCTTGCATGTGTCGTTCACAATAAAGGTTCGTGCTCCTATGAGAATCTAATGCCACTGCTGATCTGACAGGAGGCAGAGCTCAGGCGGTGATTCTTGCTTGCATGCCGCTCACCACCTGCTGTGCAGGCCGTCCTGACAGGTCATGGACTGGTACCTGTCCACAGCCTGGGGACACCTGAGCTATATAGCAAAATGAACCTAGACTGGCCACTCCCAACTAATTGTTATTTTCATCTCATACAATCTCAAGAATGCCTCTAGATATTTTATTTACCTGGTCTAGATGGTCCTAAGCTATCACAGCCACGACTGAACAAATCAAAATAAGCAGAACCTTGGAAGAATGTTTTAGCAACGATTTTTTTCTCTCTGAATATACAAAACATTGCAATACAGTCCTTAAAAAGCTGTTGAGACGATACAAGGTTTGTAAAGAATCTAGTTGAATGCTTAGCACACGGTATAGCTAATACGCATTAGTTTTTCCCCTTCCTCATTCTGGAATTGGGATTGTTTCCACTTTTTGGCTATTATGAATAATGACGCTATGGACATTTGTGCACAGGTTTTTATGTGGATGTATGTTTTCATTTCTCTTGGGTATATACCTGGGAGTGGAACTGCTGGATATTAACTCTACATTTAACCATCTGAATACCAGAGTTTTTCCAAAGTGGCTGCCCCATTTTACATTCCTACCAGCATGTTATGAGAATTCCAATTTCTCCACATCCTCATCAATACTAGTTATTATCTTTTTGATTGCAGACATTCTATTGGGTGTCTTGTGGCTTTGATTTGCAATTTCCTGATGACTAATAGTACTGAACAATTTTAAATGTGCTTATTGGCCATTTGTATTTCTTCTTTGGAGAAATGCCTGTTATTTTGCCCATTTTGAAGTTGTCTTTTTATAATTGAGTTATGAGTTCTTTATATACATCCCTCTAAGATACAAGTCCCTTACCACATTTATGATTTGCAAATATTTTCTCCCATTCTGTAAGCTGTCTTTTCACTTTCTTGATGGTGTCATTTCAAACAAGTTTTTAGTTTTGATGAAGTCCACTTTGTGTATTTTCTTTTGTTGCCTATGTTTTGGGTGTATTTAAGAAATCCTTGCCTAATCCAAAGTCACAGACTTATGTCTATGTTTTCTTCTGTTTTATAGCTGTAGCTCTTACATTTAGGTCCTTGATCCATTTTAAGTTACTTTTTAAATATCATGTGAAGTAGGAATCAAATGTCATTCTTTTTTACGTAGATATCCAATAGATCCAGAAGACAGTTGGTTCAAAGACAGTTGTGTTTTCCCATTGAATTGTCTTGGCACTCTGGTTTAAAATCAACTGACCATAAATGTGAGGGCTTTTTTCTGAACTCTCAATTCTATGCCATTGATCTATGTTGACCTATACGTCTACCTTTATACCAGTACAACACATTCTTCATTACTGTAGTTTATATACTTAAAATCAGGAAGGGTGAGTCATTCAAATTTTTTCGAGATTCTTCTTGTGTTTCTGAAATTTCCATATGAATTTTATAATCAGCAAAGAAACCAGCTGGAATTAATAGGAATTACATTTAACCTGTAGATCAGTTTGGGGAGTACTGTCATCTTATGTCTTCTGATTCATCAACATGGAATGTATTTCCATTTATTTAGAGGTGTACAGAAATATAGTTAAGGCTGGGTATGGTGGCTCACACCTGTAATCCCAGCACTCTGGGAGGCCGAGATGGGTGGATCCTTGAGGCTAGGAGTTGACTAGCCTGACCAACATGGGAAAATCCCATCTCTACTAAAAATACTAAAAATTAGCCAGGCATGGTGGCACACACCTGTAATTCCTGCTACTCAGGTGGCTGAGGCACGAGAATCGTGTGAACCTGGGAGGCAGAGGTTGCAGTGAGCCAAGACGGCGCCATTACACCCCAGTCTTGACAACAGAGTGAGACTCTGTCTCAAAAAACAAACAAACAAACACAAACAAAATACAATGATCACTGCACAATTGGTCTTGTATTCTACAACCTTGATGAACTCATTTTATCAGTTTTAATAGTTTTCTAGTAGATTTCTTAGAATTTTTGATACATACAATCTTGTCATCTGCAGAGACAATTTTCCTCTTCAATCTGGATACTTCTCTAGAATTTTTGAGTGTGACCTAAATTAATGCAAGATTTAATATTTGGTGGTATTAAAGTCAATATTGCATAGATTTAAAACAAAAGGGGGAAAAGTGATACAGAAGGAAAAAATAGAAAAATAAAAAAATTAGCAGGCAAGAAAACTGATTCCCACAGGATTATTAGTTAGCTATGTGATCCTGGGCAAGTTTCTAATCCTTTTGGATTAGAAATACATTTGATTTTCCAAATCTTCTTCCACTTGATATACGTGTGAACTTCTGGGCTTTGCTCAGTTTATTCAGCCATTACAAGCATGATTTTTACTAAACATACTGACATCTTCTCTCCTTTACTTTTTGCCCCTCAAAAAAGAGACTAAGACACCAAAAGTGGAAGAGCACACTAAAGGTAGCTTCACACTGAGGGAGAATATAACTCTCAGCAAAGAGTTATAATGGAAGACTTCCAAGGCCTTCCAATGTGAAAGAGCACACTAAAGGTATCTTCACACTTAGGGAGAAAATAACTCTTAGGAAAGAGAGTTATAACGGAAGACCTTGCAAGGCCTTAAAAGAATGCAGAGAAGTATAAAGAATTATCCTCTTGGGAACAAGCTGGAATATAAATACTTTAGAGGCTTGTGGAAGAAAAAGTAAAAATGAACAAAGAGATGAAGCATTTACTCTGTCAAGTACTATACCAATATTTTAAAACCACAATTAAGGAATAATAAGGACATAATAATGACATGCATTATCAGAAGTTTTCAATACAGAGGATCTTTTAAAACCCGAGTTTTAGGTGACATTTTTAAAATCACAATTTTGATTAAAATGGTGTTTCATGACATAGAGAACATTAAAATTTTTACCACACATGAAATAGATACCTTCCCTCTGTCTCTGCTATTGCTGAAGAACTAAAATAATAAGTTATACTTAAGTGTTTTAAAGTTCCTTTCAAGTGCTTTGGAATCTTAGTTTTAATCTCTGGCGTAAAGGAAGAGGACTATCCAAACAAGTAACAGAGTTGGTTTCTTTCTTATGACATTGTAGAGAACTCAAAGAACTTTTTGCTGAATCTGGGAAACAGCTTTCTTCATTTTCAGCTGTTTTATAAGATCTGACACACTGTTCACTTTCTTTAATATGTATCTTAGGGCTACCCAACTTGTTGTGGCCACTTTCTTTGAACTGGGTTGTATTTTGCTTTTGAGAACTGTGCTTCATTCTTTGAGTTGTGTACTTAGCTCTCCCAAACACTGGGGCACTTTGTTCATCAGAGGAATGTCTGTTAAGGCAAACACTCTTCTTCATTAAAATTTTCTGAGTGGTTTGCATATCAACTTTTCTACTATGATCTAAAGCAGTATTTGGTGGTCTAACATTGCAGGTCTTTACTACTGTGTTACTGATAGAATAAGGTGCAGAAGTATTGACTTTATAGTTTTCCTGAAGCAGCTGGTCTCCTTTTAGAACTTTAGAGTCTCTGGATTCATTTTGCAAGGGAATTCCTGGAAGATCCTTTGAAAGATGTGATGTACAATCAGAACCACTGTTAGCAATATAAGGTTCTTTTACACTAAGTATGGACAAAGTTTTCAGGTTGACATCTGGTTGTAGACTATCCTGAGGATATGATGATTTTATAAATATTCGTTCCTTTAAAGGCAAATCCTGAAGACATAAATCAGTAATGCCAGAAAGTAGATGCTCTTCAGGACTAATCCTATCAGAATCCTCATCCAACACTTTCTGTATGTTTGCAGTATACCTTTCTGATTCACATGACAGTTGTTCTGGGATATTTTCAAAGCCACCAGGGATGGCTGATAGCTCTGATTCAACTTCTGATTTTAAACCGTGAGAAAAAGTATTCCTTTGAATAGCTGGAGAAGTACTAAAAGATGTACCTTCCCAGTCAATAGTGCTCAAGTGTAGATCAGCAATCACAGATATATTACGAGATGAGGTACTGGGTTGACTAGATTCTGAAATTAGAGACTTACTGACAGCTTTAATCTGTATAGCCAAAGGTCTTGGAGAAGACATGAACTGTTCTTGTACATTCAAACATGGAGTAGTTTTAGGTAAAAGCAAGCTATTCAGCGAGGCAGATATAGATTCCTGTGGTAATGCAGAATCAGGGGAAATCCCCAACTTTAACTTGGAATTCTGCTTATGAAAGATTTCACATGTGGGTTTTAAAGTCATGTGTGACTGAAAGCTCATTACTTCATCTGGTTCTGGCAAATTATTTTCTTTAGGCTTAATACCTGAAAAAAAAAATACATATAATCAACATTTATTTTCTTTGCTTTAACTTGGGTAAAAACAAATAAATAAACAGTTCAGAGAGAAATCTATATGAATTTTTTTGGCTTTTTTTGGTCTCAGTGCATTCCTAGATTATAAAATATTTCCCTCTGAAAACAATTGAGCTGTTTTCCTCACTGAGTTCTGGGAAATGAAGAAAATGTATTTAAAACCCGAATATGCTATAAACAGTAGCTGCTGACCAATTGGTCAGTATAACTATTATTATTAACAATTGGTTAAGTTAGTAGACAGAGCAGAATGTTTTATTCCTGGCTTTTCAGCTTTAAAAGAAAGTATGTGAAGACAAGGAAGAATATAATTCTTGACTCTTGATTTTATAGATTTTTCAGTAAAATTTAGACAGAGTAGATTCAAACAGAAGAGGTGGCTCTTCTATAACATTTGCATGTGGCATAAATAGCTGTCAAACCCAAAACTTACGTTT
This sequence comes from Macaca mulatta, assembly GCF_049350105.2. NCBI lineage: Eukaryota > Metazoa > Chordata > Mammalia > Primates > Cercopithecidae > Macaca > Macaca mulatta. Next base: position 107,231,635 of record NC_133418.1, read on the forward strand.
TTGTTTCTTCCCTTTAATTTCTAACTTTTGTTTTTGGTAAATAGCAACGATCTCAGGATATGCTGCTTCAAACAATGATTCTTCTTCTATTGTTAGCAGAGCAAATTCTCCATGTTGTTTATCTTCCATAGCATAATGTTCTAAAAGATTAAAAATACAGCAAAGCATCCTTAATTACACATTTTTAAAAAATCCAGTTGGCCAGGCTTGGTGGCTCACACCTGTAATCCAGCACTTTGGGAAGCCAAGGCAGGCAGATCATGAAGTCAGGAATTCGAGACCAGCCTGACCAACACGAGTCCAGCCTGACCAACATGGTGAAACCCCATCTCTACTGAAAATACAAAAATTAGCTGGGCGTGCTGGCATGTGCCTGTAATCCCAGCTACTCGGGAGGCTGAGGCAAGAGAATCACTTGAACCCAGGAGGTGGAGGTTGCAGTGAGCCGAGATCGCACCACTGCACTCCAGCCTGGGCAACAAGAGCAAAACTCCATCTAAAAAAAAAAAAAAAAAAAAAAACAAAAAAAAACTTCAATCTTTCCAGGTAACTAGGTTTACCAGGTAAAATAAGTCATTCACAAATGAACTATTCACTGCAAATCTTGCTTTATAACACCTATATTCTAACAATCTGTTGATAGCAGTACATAATTTATTTTCTTTTTGCCTGGCAATAGCTGGAGATTCTTTCTAAATTAGAACTTTAAATTCTGTTATTCTGAGATGGTAGCAGTAGCTGAAAGAATATAAAACTTTGGGCCGGGCACGGTGGCTCAAGCCTGTAATCCCAGCACTTTGGGAGGCCGAGACGGGCGGATCACGAGGTCAGGAGTTCGAGACCATCCTGGCTAACACGGTGAAACCCCGTCTCTACTAAAAAATACAAAAAACTAGCCGGGCGAGGTGGTGGGCGCCTGTAGTCCCAGCTACTCCGGAGGCTGAGGCAGGAGCATGGCGTAAAAACCCGGGAGGTGGAGCTTGCAGTGAGCTGAGATCCGGCCACTGCACTCCACCCTGGGCGACATAGCGAGACTCTGTCTCAAAAAAAAAAAAAAAAAAAAAAAGAATAGAAAACTTTGTTTAGGTAAGGTTAGTTGGTTTAATTCAGTTAAGTAAGTGTTAAAATTCCAGGTAAGAAATGAAATAGCTTCCTAAAACTCAACATCAGCTTTCTTTAGTGATGGCTTCTGAAAAGAACACAACTGAAAGGGTCATCAAAAGCATTACTACTTTCCAGGCCGGACGCAGTGGCTCACGTCTGTAATCCCAGCACTTTGGGAGGCCGAAGCGGGTGGAACACCTGAGGTCAGGAGTTCGAGACCAGCCAGGCCAAAATGGCAAACCTCCATCTCTACTACAAATACAAAAATTAGCCAGGCGTGATGGCAGGTGCCTGTAACCCCACCTACTCGGGAGGCTGAGGCAGGAGAATCACTTAAGCCCAGGAGGCAGAAGTTGCTGTGAGCCAAGATGGTGCCACTGCACTCTCCAGCCTGGGCAACACAGCAAGACTCCGTCTCAAGAAAAAAAAAAAAAAAAAAGTATTACTACTTCCCAGATTGTTGTTTCAGAGGGTATCAATGTCTCAAGCCCAATCTAACTGGACTTACAAGTAATTAATAAATGAAAATAAAAATGTTCATATGTAAATTTACAGTACAGTGTATTTACAAATAGTACACTAGATTCTTGGGTTTATATGTGGGCAAAACTATAAAATAAGCCAAATTATAAAGAATATACTGATAAGTTTAAAGCAGAAACAAAGAGAATGAGTGATTTTAAAAGTGTTCCTTAGTTAAACTAGCTTGGAGTACATTTTCTCCTGTAATAGCTCCCACGAGGATCAGTGAAAATGGGTATCTGATCCTCAGTTCTTGACAGGAGAGATGCATTGCCAAACTGAATTAATATCATTTTCTTTCCTGAAAATATACTGGTCGGTGTAACTGTTTCTAAATACTTTTCAAAATTCTTCAACATTCTATCTTCCTCTTACTGCTTGGAATGATTTATCTAATTCTCTGTAATTTCATTCTTCAAAGTTACCTACAGCTTAAACTTTCATTGGACAAACCTGTTCTCTCAAATATGATCATACAGTTTAATTTCAAAGCCAAACAGAAATCAACTTGGTGTCATTTTCCATTTTAAATTATCTGTGTTTCACTATCTCCAGTTTGGGAGCTAATTCAGAGTTCACTGTAATTCTATCTGTAGCAAAAATAAGAATAATTTGACAATAAAAAATTCCCACTGAAAACTAAGCAGGGTTAAAAAAAAAAGGAAAGGAAGTGCATCCCAGGGGTTTTTTAGCAATCTCAATTTTTTCAGATGGACTTATACATGACATTGAATGACCAGAGCATTTGTAAAAGCATATTTGAGAAATATAAATAAAAATTATTTCAGCATTACTTCCTTAAACATTACAAAAGAAATGTCAAATTAGGACATTAAAATAAAATCAAAGTTTATCATGTTTACTATTAGTCAAAACCTATCTAAAATAACACAGGCAAACTATGAAATCAACCTGTGGTGCATGTGATGGGTTTCATCTTTATTTTTCACACACACGTACAATATTTACTAGACATACATGGTCAAATATTATAAATGGAATATTTTGCTTAAAGTGAATACATACCAGGCTTTTCCCATTCTATTTCAAAACAATGAACTCCATTTCTGATTCGAGTCTTAACAATTCTGAAAAACAAATTCATTTAATGAAGTCTAATTGCAAAAGATATTTGGAAATTTTCCATTTGTAACCTGAATAATTTCCATAGTTTTTTTTTTCCCCCCAGGTAAAAACATTTAAAGGAATTACTGCCTAGTCCTTTGACTAGTTTATTCAAAAGATAATATTGTTAGGTACATAGAGTTTATTATTATTAGATCTTCTAAGTCAATTGTTTCTTACCTTATTATGCAGTGTTCCTCACTTCCACAATAATGATTTTTGTTTTAGTTTGTTATATTACTTTGGTAAGTACAGTATTTTCCTACTAACTGTTCTTAAATCTCTTTTATTTTCAAATTCTGTGTAGTATTATTCTACATGTACCTTATAAGCTGAATATTGCTGAGTTTTATTTACTTATCCAATATAATACGTCTTTTAATATGTGAGTTTAATCTGCTTACATTTTTGGTGATTACTGATATAGCTGCTGGATTCATTCATGCATCTTACTTTGTCACCAGCTTTTTCTTTGTTCCTTCCACCTTCCTTCTTTCTGTATTCTTTTGGTTTGATAGTTTTACTTTCTTATTTTAATTGTGCTGGTTTGGAAGACAGATTATATTTCTAGCAGGTGTTTGAATGCATACTTTGGGAGTTTTGGCTTATCATCATCATCATCATGTAATAAGCCCCGGGGATGAAATAAGCCCCCGCCTCCTGTAGCGCTCCCAGGCTTATTAGGACGAGGAAATTCCCACCTAATAAATTTTGGTCAGACAGGTTGTCTGCTCTCAAACCCTGTTTTCTGATAAGATGTTATCCATGACTATGCATGCCCAAAAATTTTAATTTTAACACCATCCTGTGATCTCATCCTGCCTCCACTTGCTTTGTGATATTCTAATACTTTGTGAAGTATGTAATCTCGGTGTCATGATGACAATGGTGGTTTTGTTGAAAAGAAAAGGGGGAAATGTGAGGAAAAGAAAGAGATCAGCCTGTTACTGTGTCTATATAGAAAGAAGTAGACATAAGAGACTCCATTTTGTTCTGTATTTGAGATGCTGTTAATCTGTGACCCTACCCCCAACCTTGTCCTTGCAAGAGACATGTGCTGTGGTAACTCAAGGTTTAATGGATTTTGGGCGTGCAGGGTGTGACTTTGTTCCTAGAAAAGCTAGGTATTGTCCAAGGTTTATCCCCATGTGATAGGATGAAACAATGTTGCTAAAAGGTTTATCTCAAGGCACAGGATTTTCCTTTAAACTTATTCATGTCACAGATCCTTGTTCTTATGTCTTACTGCTAATTTCCTCCCTAAAAATGATCCTATTGTCCTGCCACTCCCTTATCTTTAAGATGGTAAAGATAATTATCTAAAAATACTAAGGGAACTCAGAGACCGGGGCCGGCGTGGGTCCTCTGTAAGCTGAGCGCCGGTCCCCTGGGCCCCCGCTTTTCTTTCTCTATACTTTGTCTCTGTGTCTTATTTCTTTTCTCAAGTCTCTCGTTCCACCTAACGAGAAACACCCACAGGTGTGGAGGGGCAGGCCACCCCTTCAATTTGTAACCTGAATAATTTCCATAGTTTTTTTTTTCCCCCCAGGTAAAAACATTTAAAGGAATTACTGCCTAGTCCTTTGACTAGTTTATTCAAAAGATAATATTGTTAGGTACATAGAGTTTATTATTATTAGATCTTCTAAGTCAATTGTTTCTTACCTTATTATGCAGTGTTCCTCACTTCCACAATAATGATTTTTGTTTTAGTTTGTTATATTACTTTGGTAAGTACAGTATTTTCCTACTAACTGTTCTTAAATCTCTTTTATTTTCAAATTCTGTGTAGTATTATTCTACATGTACCTTATAAGCTGAATATTGCTGAGTTTTATTTACTTATCCAATATAATACATCTTTTAATATGTGAGTTTAATCTGCTTACATTTTTGGTGATTACTGATATAGCTGCTGGATTCATTCATGCATCTTACTTTGTCACCAGCTTTTTCTTTGTTCCTTCCACCTTCCTTCTTTCTGTATTCTTTTGGTTTGATAGTTTTACTTTCTTATTTTAATTGTGCTGGTTTGGAAGACAGATTATATTTCTAGCAGGTGTTTGAATGCATACTTTGGGAGTTTTGGCTTATCATCATCATCATCATGTATTAATCATTACATACTATACAAATATTTATATATATAATTTTTTCTAGTCAGTTTATTAAATTATCCAAATATGTTTCAATCAATTCCTGGGCTGACCACTGTTTCTTGTAATTCACATCTTCCCTCTGTGTTCATTTTTTTTCTTGCTGACGTATATCCTTTAACAACACTTTAAAAAAGAAATTATCCTTTTCTTTGAGTCTTGCTGTGTTTGCCCAGGCTGGAGTGCAGTGATGCCATCTCAGCTCACTGTAACCTCTGCCTCCTGGGTTCAAGAGATCTTGTGCCTCAGCATCCCAAGTAGATGGGATTACAGGCGTGTGCAACCACGCCCAGCTAATGTTTTGTATTTATAGTAGAGAGGGGTTTTTGCTACATTGGCCAGAATGGTCTAGAACCCGTGGCCTCAAGTGATCCGCCTGCTTTGGCCTCCCAAAGTGCTGCTGATCCAGGCATAAGCCACCACGCCCAGCCCTTTAACAGCACTTTTAAGGAAGGTTTATGAGTGGTAAACTCTCTTAGTCTTCATATGTTTAAAAACGCTTTTCCTATGAATGATGTTTTAATGATTTCAAGGTTGTAAATTATTTTTACTCGGTACTTTGAAACATCACTCCAGCATCTTCTGGCATCTATTACTGTTATGAAAGATGTATGCTATCAGATAGTTGATCTTTTTCCTTTGATAGTTCCCAGCAAACTGTTTATTCTGAAAAATTTCAAACCTTTATAAAAGTTGCAGAAATAGTACAATGAATACTCACATGCTATTACTGAGATTCATCAATTGTTAACATTTTATCACACTTGCTTTCTCCATTTGCAAGTTAGTTGCAAACACATCTCATGGCACATCGCCCCCAAATACTGCAGCCTATGTAGAGTATTTCCCTACACTGCCACAAAAAACTATCACACTCTGGAAGTTTAACACTGATACAATATACAGACCATATTCAAATTTCCCCAATTGTCCTAAAAAAAGGTCCTTTATGACTTAAAAACAATTCAGAATTCAATCAGGATCATTTTTCTCGAATTGTGTTGTCTCTTTATTTTAATCCAGAAAAACTACCTAGATTTTTTTTGTTTCATTTTTGAAGAGTCCAGCATAATAGCTCCACAGAATGGTTTTCACTTGGATTCATTAGAGTATTTCCTCATGATTAGATACAGATTAAACTTTTTTTTTTTTTTTGAGACAGGGTCTCACTCTGTCACAGTTTGGAGTGCAGTGGTGTGATCTCAGCTCACTGCAACCTCCACCTCCCAGGCTCAAGCAATCCTCCCAACTCAGCCTTCTAAGTAGCTGGGATCACAGGTGCTCTCCACTATGCCTGGCTACTTTTTTGTATTTTTGGAAGAGATGGGTCTTGAACTCCTGAGCTCAGTCGATCCACCGGCCTCAGCCTCCCAAAATGCTAGGATTACAGGTGCAAGCCACCATGCCCTGCCTAGCTCAAGCTTTTTTGGCAAAAATATTATATAATGTGGTATCTTTCTCAGTTTAACATATTAGAAAGCATATGAAATCAGACTATTGTCCTTTTATTGGAAATTAATCATTTAGTTAAACTGACGTCCACTGGACTCCTCCACTTTTGAAGACATCATTTTTCCTTTGTAATTAATTTGTAGAGTGGTACTTGAGACTGTGACTATCCTTTCTCTCCAGCAATCTTTCATCTAATGGTTTTAACATCCATTGATGATTGTTGCCTGATTGGTTTGGTACTTTTTAAGATACTCCTTTTATCGTTGATGTCTACAATATGCCTTGGGTATTTTATGTATTGTGACTATAATTTGGAGTATAACTTTATCTGTCTTAAATTTTGGAAAACTCTCAGACATCATCTTTTCAAAATTACTTTTTTCTTTTTTTTTTTTTTTTTTGGGACGGAGTCTCGCTCTGTCGCCCAGGCTGGAGTGCAGTGGCCGGATCTCAGCTCACTGCAAGCTCTGCCCCCTGGGTTTACACCATTCTCCTGCCTCAGCCTCCCGAGTAGCTGGGACTACAGGCGCCTGCCACCTCGCCCAGCTAGTTTTTTGTATTTTTTGGTAGAGACAGGGTTTCACCGTGTTAGCCAGGATGGTCTCGATCTCCTGACCTCGTGATCCGCCCGTCTCGGCCTCTCAAAGTGCTGGGATTACAGGCTTGAGCCACCGCGCCCGGCCTCAAAATTACTTTTCAACCTTTTCTTTTATTAGCTTCTAGGAATTAATCCAAAACTACTCTTAAGCATTTTTTATGAGAGTCTTTGAAAAGATTTCTCTTCCAAATTACAAATTTTTTTTGACCAAGTTCAGCCTAGAGTCCCCTTTATTGCTTTTTATTTCATCAACTATTTTTAAGCTAATAGTTCACTTTTTATATCCATCCATTTACATACACTTTTATAATTTTGCCTTCTGTTGCTTACAGACATATGTCTTCATCTTTTTGAGGATTCTAGCATTCTGAAAGGCCAACCACACCCACCCCTTGCATAAAACCTGTCAGACTGTTTTAAAACTTAATCTAAAGTGAATTCATGACTTTTGATTTTTAAAATATTGTACTTCTTTATATGTTAAGCTTTCTTCTTCAATTCTTTTATATTTTATCTGTCTTCACTTCTATCTCTCTCGTCTTTTTGAATGATTTCCAGTAGGCTTTCTGGGTTTCAGGCAGCATTTGGTTAGTTTTTTATTGTCTACCCCAGCCTCTTATCTCCTGATAGGAACAGAGAAATTCCACCCTACCTACTGGCTTTCAAGAAATAAGCCTGACTCCATCAACATCTTGCACTTTTGGTCCCTGTTTTTTTTTTTTTTTCTCTCTGAAGTGATTTATCTCCTGGATGATACTGCTGGCTTCTAGATTTAAGGCTCTGCAAAACCAGTTTTAGGTCCCGCATTACCTTTACACGTTTGTTCCTTTCCTGGTCCACTGAAACAGTTGTCTTATAAAGGCTGGCTATATCCTTTTATGCTTGTTTCTTTTTATAATCTATTATTACTATGTGTTTGAAGTAGAAACGTATGATAAAGCATGACTTACTATGTTGTTCTGATTATAAGCTTTTAATATTCCAGGAGGCCTTTCCTCCACCTTTACAAAAACAAGCTTAAAGATATTAGGAATATTTTAATTATAAGATATTCAAGTAAAAACACCATCTTCACCATACAGTTCTTTACATTACCGAATTGGCTGTAGTTGATTAGAGTTTCTGCTACCAAGCTTTCTTTCTATCATGTCGTAACGGGTCAAAAGTACCAGCAATTTCTCACATGCATAGTGATTGGGCCACTCCATTTTTTCAAGAGTAAATCTCTGTAAATATAATAAAAATAAAACAAGATTTTGTTACCTCTTGGAGACAAATAGCACTCCCAGGTGATATTAATAATTTTTCCTTTAGAATTAACATAAGTTAAAGTAGTATCAATGAGAATATTCTAGAAAGAATAAGCCTCCTAAAGAAGAATCATTATTGTATAATGATTAAGAGTGAAGGCTCTCGGTTTGAACACCAGGATGATATTTCTTAGATGTTGGGTAACTCACTTAACCTCTCTTAGCCTCAGTTTTACCATCTGTAATGTGAAAATATTATAACCCAGTTCACAGATTATAAAGGCTGAGATTACATGTAATGCGTTAAACACAACAGCAAATTTTAATGTCTAATAAATGTTGGCTGCCATTATTAATACTTGTAAGTACCCAGCTGTTGCAATTTATTGAACCACTCCATGTCCCTAGCCACTATATTAGGAGTTAATATAATCTCATTTAATCCTCATGGTGACTTCATGAGATAATATTATTTCTATTTTGAGAATAATACACATCCAGGGTCACACAGTAAATGGAATATGGTCCAAATTTAAATTTAGATCATTAATTTCAGATCTCAATGTTTTTTGTAAATGATACTACCTTCCATAATTATATACTCGATCTTGACATTCTCTTGTTATTAAACCCTCTTCCCCCAAAATATCCTTGGATGCAATATATCCACGTATGCTAATTAAGGCATCTTCTAAAACAGCATAACTGTACTTTGTCTTATAGTGTGCAAAGTATGGCTACTGTATGGCAAATGAGAGATTAGAAATAAATGCTGAAAAAATATAAGAGCTGCCTGTCTTAAGTTTAAACCTCGTCTCACACCAATCAGAGTGAATACCTGTTCCTATCTTTCCAGCATATAACTTCATATGGTAAAGCAAGAATTTATTTTCAGATACCTGAAACAATAACAAATCAGGTCTTTGGTACCTGATAACCTTCACCAATTTATCCTTGTTTAAAAGGAATTCTTGAATAACCTAGCAAGAAAAAAGAAAATAGGAATTGAGACTTAAACTTCTAAGAAAGTTTCTACAATTAATACAGTTGAATTACTGGATATTACCTCATGGAATGGGAATCCCTCACAACTGCAAGCTTTCCTGAAAAAAAAAATTATATATATGTTATTACTATAATCAGACAATTTTAGACTCTGAAATCATCTCAGCCAATCTCCTCCCATTTAATAAGAAATGTGAATTTACAGTATCCCGAACAGTCAAGCTTCTCTTTGAATAACTATTACATTACTATCTCCTAGGTTAGCTAAGTTTTCGAACAGAAATGAAAAAAAGTTTTGTTAAACATATGACTAGTCTAGACAAGTGAGGAAAGATTATGTGGAAATAATTCAACCAAAGGTATGTGTATAGGTCATGCCAGGAAAAATCATGAGTTTTTAAACAAACTTACTTCTTCATATTGTTCTCTACTTCACTGAGTTGCCTATCATGTTCTGTGCGGTGCCAATCACAAGGGCAGCAGTATTCATAGTCATGTGGCTCACAATATTTATCACTTTTACATAATCTGCATCCATTACGTTCATGATCCTTAGGTGAACCTTTATGGAGACCCAAAACAAGTATATCTTTTGCCTTTTATAATTACTTTCCACATACATTCTTTTTGCCTGTATCTACATTTTCCAAAATTAATATTGCCTAGCACACTACCTAGCATATAGAAAGGTTTCAATACATTTAGGATGAATAGAGTAATAGACACCATAGTAATTCTTGGGCTCAAGTAGATCTTGAACTATTACTATCACATGACACTTTAGAAAAAATTATTCTTCTATTTGAAAGTGTTAATTAGACATTTGAAATTACACATTTACAATAATCAACAACAGAAAACTTTCTGGTTTAAGTAGAAGCTACATGCATAAAAACTAGAATGTAATTATTGGCAAAAAAAAGATTATTTACTTAATAGAATAGCTCTAATAGAATAGTTTCTTTAATGAGTGTATTAAAAGAATATAGCAGTTAATTACCTCTGCTAGTGTCTAGCTCTCAGTTACAGTTATTTTTAAACTATCCTTGGAACATGAACAAATGATGACTGTGGCACGGGTGTGGAAATTTAATTCCCTTTAAAAGGAAAGTGTGATTACTTTCAACATTGTCTTGAGAATATGTAAGAGCATATATACTGGATATGACCTAAAATTGTCATTTGTAAGTTATCAAAAAACTATACAATAGCATCTTACTTATAAAAACATTTATTTTCTTCCATGATTTTATCTATAATAATGTTAATAAAAATATATTAAGACAATTAGATATAGCAGAATTTCTTTTAAAAGATGAGTTAACATGACATCCTATTCTCTTTTGGGAATGAAAGGCCTTTCTGATCCAGTACGTGTTCTGCAGTACCTTTTTTTTTTTTTAAACCAAGACTAATGAACAAGATCTAAGCTATTTTCAACAATAGTAAACATTAGAAATTAGTTTTAAGTCACTGTCTTCATACACAATTAAAATGCATTATAGGACAATGAAGAATCTTTTAAGTGGATAAATACAAATCACCAATATATTAACAAATGGTTTCAGTTCCATTTTCCCTAAGACTTATTAGTATATATTTTTTTCTTAAAATGGATTTCTATATTGAAAACATAATTTTAAGATCTAATTAATTTGGTATCATGGTTTGAAACTGTAGTTATCCTATATTTATCATCTACATCACATTATTGGTTTCAACAAACATTTACTGACTACTATGTGTATATAACAAAACTGACTCCAAGGAATTCCCAATCTAGTGGAGAAGACAATGTAAAACCCTTCAAAGTATTATTAGCATTGGTATGTAAAAAGTACTATGTGAACAAGAATTAAAACATAGGTATGAGATACTAATAACAATTCCCTATGTCTCCTTACCTGGATGGGAACATACAGAACAATGAGCCAGCTTTTTAGTGACTAGCGGCTGTGGACTAGAGTTACAAGATGTTTCATTCCACCGATTAAACCTTTAATAGAAAGTGGTTTTTAAAAAAAGGAAAAAAAACAAGGTCACAAAACCGATATGTTCTCAAGTATCAGGCTCATCTATTCCCTTTCACCTACCTAATTATTTTCCCTTGGGTGGTTGATAAAGTTGCTGGCCTAGCATGGGAAAACCCTCAGTCACAAGTTTTAAATGTGGCCCCAAGGCCCAAGGACAGCAGAACTGCAAGACAGGAGAGAGAGTATATGTGTGTGTGTATATCTATATATCTGTATCTCTTTAAAAAAAAAAAAAAATATATATATATATCTCTCTCCAATCAGCCTTTTTTTTTTTTTTTTTTAAGAATCTTAAGTTAGGCAGCAATATGTGAGTAGACTGATTTGTAAATGTCTCCTTTTGATCTCTGTGTGCCACAGTACAAAACAGAATCATGAACATTTCTCTATCTCAGAAAGAAGGGTAAAGAGTAATGTAGAAAATTAAATAAAACATTAATCTTCTGGGTGAAAACTGCATCAAAAAGCTAAATCATCTAAAATGATCATTTCTTAATCTCTTGTTCATAGAGCAAAACATTACCTGCTTCATAAAAGATTTTAAGAAAAATGTATATTACTATAAAGATTTCCACTAATTAAAAGTTAATTTTGTTTTTGGCTAAAGTTCCAGGTTATATAAAGCCACAAAGGATATGGTTAGGTATTAATCATAAAACATATGTGTTCTGAATTATGTTCCTCTACTCACACAAGTTGAAGTTTTTATAAAAAGCTAAATTATCTCTTCAGGTCATTGTGCAGTATCTGGTACTTAAGAGTTACTATTTAGCTTCTGGAATTTCTAACACATTTACTACAAAGACCAAGTACAAGCCTGTTAAAAATTAGCATTAATTGCTTCCAGATGAAGAATTGCACTTCAAAAATTAAAAGTAACTGGCAGGAAAAGTCAGTATATAAAACAGAATAAAAGATGATTATAAAATAAATGTAATTTTATTATTTTCAAGTGTCAGCAGCACTTATTTGCTGAAACTGTTTCAATAAGAATGGTTTGGAGTTAGCCAGTTGTTATATTCACTTGCTTTTCCTTCTTTATATTATTTTTTACAATTCCCAAATGATTCCTTAACTCACCCCCATGCCAAAGTATACATTTTCTTGCTTGCTTTGGCACAGTAATAACTGATGTCAATAATGGATTTATTGAAGTCTTAAGATTTATCAACAGTTTTACAGCTAAAAGAGAAGTATCATAGGAAAGAATACAGTGATTCGATGTATTTTTCATGGTCATTCCTTTTTCATTTTTACCTCTTAACATTTCTTTTCAGGCACTTGCCATCTTGAACCTGCTGGAGGCCAAGACTATTTTAAGTTTCCCAGTGTCCTACTTCCTTTCTTATTGATTCTATACCTATCATCATTAATATTAATTTTTATAAAGCACTGCTTTCATCAGTAAATATAATTCATGTGTTTTTGAGACAGTAAATAGCATAGCTTGTTAACTTCTATATAGTCTGCATCTTGTTCTGAATCCTCAAACTGTAGAGACTAAATTAATTCATGTTATTATTAAATATGTAGCTATAAAGCAAAGGCCAGTCAAGTATGATTTCGATTAATGTTGCTTATTATTAAATATTTACAACATGCCACAGACATTTAATTTACAGAAAGAAAAATACAATATCAAAGTATTAAATACAAAATTATCTTAATGTCATGTTTATCTTTACCTGTTGGTAAAAGGGTTTAAAATAGCTAGTGTCAAAATGCCCATGGTCGTACATAAATGCACTTGATTTTTTTTTTTTTTTTGTCTCGCTCTGCCGCCCAGGCTGGAGTGTAGTGGCCGGATCTCAGCTCACTGCAAGCTCCGCCTCCCGGGTTCACGCCATTCTCCTGCCTCAGCCTCCCGAGTAGCTGGGATTACAGGCGCCCGCCACCTCGCCCGGCTAGTTTTTTGTATTTTTTTAGTAGAGACGGGGTTTCACCGTGTCAGCCAGGATGGTCTCGATCTCCTGACCTCGTGATCCGCCCGTCTCGGCCTCCCAAAGTGCTGGGATTACAGGCTTGAGCCACCGCACCCGGCCAAATGCACTTGATATTGTATTAAATGTGTTTAGTGAGCTAATAAGATTTTTTAAAATGCAGCATAGTGGCTAGGCACCGTGGCTCACGCATGTAATTCTAACACTTTGGGAAACCAAGGCGGGGGATCACTTGAGCCCAGGAGTTCAAGATCAGCCTGGGCAACATAGGGAGACCCTATCTCTACAAAAAAAATTTTAAAGATTAATATATTAACATGTTTAATGTAAATAATATATATATTTTAAACGCAGTTTGGTGGCTGGGCGCAGTGGTGCATATCTGTTGTCCCAGTTACTCAGGAGGCTGAAGTGGGAGGATCACTTGACCCCAGCAGGTTGAGACTGGAGTGAGCAGTGATTGCGCCACTGCACTGTAGCCTGGGCAACACAGTGAGACCTTGTCTCCAAAAAAGAAAAAAAAAAATGCAGTATGGCTTAGAACATGTATTCTCATCCTTCCTTTGGAAAATTTCAAAATAAATAAAAATAAATTATCTTAAATCAAAATATAGGTCAGTTTAAAAATACAAAACCCTTTTTTGGGAAACAATTGTTTTTTGTACTATTCATTATTAAGTTCAGCAAGAATAAAAGTTCAATGTTGCAAGAGAAAGTAATTATTAGTTACCTCTGAAGTAAACTTTGCCCTTTCAAAATCTGTATAAGTTTTAATGCTTGCTCTTTTCCAACTCCAGGGACTCCCTTTCAGAAAGTGGAAAAAAAATAATTCCAATGTTAATCACTAGGAATGGTTAAAAGTACATTAATTGAATGGAAGAGTCTGCAGCTGAAAGAAAGAATGAGGTAACTCTTAAATAAAGATAGGAAAACATGTGCAAGATACATTGCTATGCATAAAACAAAAACTGCACAATAGTGTATATGATCAGGATTTGTAAAGTAAATGACAATTACACTGATATCTATGTAAATAAAAAAATTCAGAGTTAAAATTCAGAGTTATAAAAAATAAACACTGATGGTGTTTATTTTAGGGAAGGCAGGGTCATAATTTTAGAGGGCTTTCATTTACTATGTTAATTATTTGGATAATATTTTAATTTAACCTATAACCTAACTCTATGTTTGTAATCAGGAAAAAGCAAGTTCATTTCATTACATGAACATTTAATATTCCAAAACCCAGACATAAACAGAGAACAAAGGAACGTTCTAACTCTTGAAATTAAAAACTTAAGAAAATTTAAAGGGTGAATTTCCAATATGCAAAAATGATATGCCTTAATGTATATTCCTATCACAATTTCTGATTTAAACTGAGTCTTCCAGCCCCTATAAGTGTAGGACTATGTCCTTATAAGCAGAGCTGTTATTTAACCAGTATGCACTAGGATTGACACACTCATGTTAACTGGTTAGTAAATAGCTACTGCCCAAGCATTCTGAGTGTCTGCCTGCACAGGAATGTCCCATCTAACCTGAACACTTCCCAATCCACCTATACCCAGAATCCAGCTACTAAGAAGAGCGTCTATGGCACAGCAGGGATACCCAGAAGTCTCTTCCATCTCTATTGCCTCTGTCTGGCATACACGTTATTAGATATCTTGAGTATCACCCTTCTTGTATTAGCATTAGCTTTATCTTTAAAGTTTCTGAAGGCAATCAAGTTAGTACATAGTCTTAAAAATCTTTAAGTAGAACAATGGAAACACATAGCAGTTTTGGTTTTAAAAAACACAAAAGGTCAATATAGCTATGGCTAACACATAATTTGAACACCACTGTAGCTAAAGTTGGTTTCTGTGAGTTCAAGTCAGCAAATTTTTTCTTAAATTAAACATTGGGCTGTTTATAGATTTTAATTATGATATAATTTTATTTACGAAATAGTCTTCTATTTTAGAAGGAGAATTACAGCAAAATAATGGTTTGTGGTATTTAAAAGTTTCTTTCCTTCTGCTTTCTTTTCCTAACAGTTTAAAAAAAGTTCTTTGATGATATAAATTATAAATTAGGCTTAATAATTTTATTATCCTACTATATTTTCATTTCTCCTGAGCTTAGATGGAAAAAAAATTACATGTCATTCTTCTTTATACTTCTCTTGGGAATAGAGGTAAAATGAAGGATTTGTAAGGCTATAGAAATAATCAGTAGGAACATAATAAGGGAACTACATAGTAAGATCTACAATACCAATCATTTTATATTTTTAAACACTACATTTAAGAAAATGGGATTATTCTCATAATACTTAACTCATCACTCACCTGTTATACCTATTTCTTACAGAGCACTAGATTGTGCATCTTAAGATATAAATAAAATATTTCCATGAACAAAACCCAGCACAACGCTGAGAGGCATGGAAATATGAATGGCTTATCCCAATGATCACATGACTTAGCAACAGTAATAGCATTGAGCATGTGCACAAAGAATACAGAACACTAAAAAATAGAAAAAAGGGGGAAAGAAACTAACAATGGCATAATACAAGAAAAGAATAACTCCTATATTTATTTAAAAAGATAGTCAAACATAAATGTGAATCTCTTAATCTAGAGTAACAGTTTACTGAGATTCAAGCTGTGGTACTACATTATTCTATTCTTGCTTATAATATTAAGTGTCACAAGTCAGCTTTTTAGTGCCATCTGAAATGCTGATTATTTTAGTCACTGAATAGCTTATTATGCCTGAAATTATATTTTAAATTCAATTTTTAATCATATAGCCATATTATATTCACATTTATACAGCACATAAGGTACGAAAAAGACTTATGAATAGCAAGTAAATATGACAATTTCAGCTTACCTTTGGGAGATAATCACAACCAAGAAGTATTGCTAATCCAACCAGAGCATCTCTGTCCAAACCTAGTTTACTCTTGATAGTTGACATTGTGTAACAGTCAACATGTGGGTCCTAAAGAAAAAACAGATTTAGTTTAATCTTTAAAAAGTACATATTTATACATTAAACAACATTACAAAAATAATTTGTCAGTGTTATCTTTAAATGTTTAATTATTCCAGGCTGGGCACGGTGGTTCATGCCTGTAATCCCAGCACTTTGAGAGGCCAAGGCGGGCAGATCTCTTGAGGTCAGGAGTTTGAGACCAGCCTGGCTAACATGGTGAAACCCCATCTCTACTAAAAATACAAAAAAGTTAGCCAGGTGTGGTAGCACGTGCCTGCAGTCCCAGTTACTCGGGAGGCTGAGGCACAAGAATTACTTGAACCCAGGAGGAGGAGGTTGCAGTGAGCCGAGATCACAGCACTGCATTTCAGCCTGGGTGAAACAGTGAGACTACGTCTCAAAAAAGAAAAAAAGTTTAATTATTCCAAAAAATTTATATAAGAAAACTATCCTGATCAGCAGAATCTTTATAGAATCTGACATTTCAATATATGGAAATAAAGTTGTAGTTTCAAAAATGGCTTAAAAATAACTATGTTAGCCAATATTTTTCCATTTTATTGCTTTCCGGTGTCTAAAAAATACAGATTTCCATCTTACAAAACACTGTAACATATATATATATTATAGAAAGTAAACATTCCCTGTAATTGCACTGCCTAAACTATCATTAATAGCTTGGTACATATTATTCCAAAAAACCATCTTCTTTGACACATATATATGAATATTTATTGTTAATTACATTAAGTAAAAGTAGGATTATATAAAAATACTATTTTGAGACATTTTCCAACATTAATATGTCTGGATATCTTTTATGTCAATAATAGCCTTTACAATGACCGTACTGTATTACATCATATGGACTCTGAAACAGTGTTTCTCAATGGGGTTGCTAATATTAGCATTTTGGGAGGGATAACAGAAATGTCTGGCAGAAGGTTTAGTTTGGTTGGCACCAAGCCACCACATATCTATAGTCTCCTTTGCCCAAGCCTGAACTGTTACAACCAAAATGTCTCCCGGTGGTATCTCTCCAACTGGGAACCAGTAAGTGTGAAGTATTTAACCATGTCCCTATCAATGAACACTTGGGTTGCTTGCCAAATTCTTGTAATTATTAACAATGCTACAGTGAACATCTTTATATCTCTCTCTTTGCATATTTGGAGGTATTTCTGAGGATGAAATACTAAACTGGAAATTCAGGATCAAAGCAACACATTTTCATACGCAATTCATGATGTATTTTTGAAACTGATTTAGAATCAAACCATGTGAAACAAACAAGTCAAGTTCTTATGAGATAAATCTATATTTTGAAGGCAATGAACTACATGGCAATGATTTTTAATAATAGTAAACATTTTATTTAGCAATTGCTATGTGCAAGGCATTACAGTAGGCATTTTATATCTAGTATTTCATTTAATCAGCCCTTTAAAAAAGTTCGTAAACAAATGCTGAAAAACAGAAAGAAAATAAACACCTTTGTATTCATAGTGAAATTCCTGTAAACAGTCTGGGCCCCATAAAGGAAAGTATCGCCATCATTGGTGAGGCAGCCATCGACATGACCACCAGCATTGAGATAAGCACACATGGCTTCAGCTTCCCCGGCAGCCTGAACCCAGGGGATTCCTAAGCATTCGAGCATATCGAGGCACTGAAAACCAAAAGCAAGATGTTAGAGAATGTCTTCACTGCTCATTTGTTTACTATTAAACGTACTTCTGTATTACAAATATTAATAGTAGCTATTTTGGTGTTTTAAAAATTACGATATTTAAGAAACACTTGGAAATTTGAATAATGACTGAATATTTGAGGGCTTTAAGGAATGAACTGCCAAACTTTTAGGTGTGCTAATAAAAATTACATTGTGGTTATGTTTCTTTTTATTTTTTAGGAATCATCTTTTAGAAAAGATTAAATACTGGGAATGATACAATATTATGTCTAGGATTTGCTTCAAAATGATGTGTGGGTAGGGGAATAGATGAAACAAGATGAGCCAAGATAACGGTTTAAGATTGGTAATGGGTTACTTTTGTGTTGATTTAAATTTTTCTGTAATAAAAAATTAAGATTTTAATGTAAATTACAAAGTAATCCATATTCACATTTCATTGCTATTATCGTCAGATTCTGAAAATATCTTTAAATAATAATTAATCACATTAAGATTTACATCTACAAAGAGCTGGGCGCGGTGGCTCACGCCTGTAATCCCAGCACTTTGGGAGGCCGAGGCGGGCAGATCACGAGGTCAAGAGATTGAGACCATCCTGGCCAAAATGTACTAAAAATAAAAAAATTAGCTGGGCATGGTGGTGCATGCCTGTAATTCCAGCTACTTGGGAGGCTGAGGCAGGAGAATCACTTGAACCCAGGAGGTGGAGGTTGCAGTGTGCCGAGATCGCACCAGTGCACTACAGCCTGGGTGACAGAGCGAGACTTCCGTCTCAAAAAAAAAAAAAAAAAAAAAAAATTTACATCTACAAAACTTTAATAATTTTTCTCACATGATGGTCAACCCAATATGCATACTTTCTTTTTTTTTTTTTTGAGACGGAGTCTCGCTCTGTCACCCAGGCTGGAGTGCGGTGGCCGGATCTCAGCTCACTGCAAGCTCCGCCTCCCGGGTTCACGCCATTCTCCTGCCTCAGCCTCCCGAGTAGCTGGGACTACAGGCGCCCGCCACCTCGCCCGGCTAGTTTTTTGTATTTTTTAGTAGAGACGGGGTTTCACCGTGTTAGCCAGGATGGTCTCGATCTCCTGACCTCGTGATCCGCCCGTCTCGGCCTCCCAAAGTGCTGGGATTACAAGCGTGAGCCACCGCACCCGGCCGCAATATGCATACTTTCAAAGAAGATGCTATCATACAGTTTTGGCTTGAATTTTAATGTTTGCATCTTTTTCTCATCTTGCCTTCCCTGTACAATGAAACTCTCATATTGTGGGAAACTGTGGAGGAGTCAGCTGTCAGTGTCCTCCTAGGAAATCAAATGTTTGTGCAGAATGATTACATCATTATGCTGATGTACAAATAATTTGCTGTGAGTTTCCTTTGGTTTATGATTTTAACCCAGCTGGGTAGCTAGTAGTCTAGTAGCCTTATAGCCTAGTTCATTCTTTCTTGTCATACACCATTCCTTTTTGTCATGTATCATTCTCTATCAGGGACTACTGAGTATGGTGGAGAGAAAAGGCTACTTACTTGTAGTTTCTAGAGGCTGATAGAATAAATATTATCTCTTGCTTTGACTTCCACACCACATTACATAATAAATACCTCTATCCACCAAGGTGGACAAGGTTCAAAAAGTCAAAGTACTATGTTGAAAAATATTGCTTTTCAGGATGCTGGCCCCGTGAATTTAGAGAGACAGTTTTGTGACAGTGTTGCTTCCACCTTACCCCTAGGTAAAAAGTAGCCTTTCATAATACAGTTATTTCAACTTCTTATACTATTTGCCACTTCAAATTTTTTCAAAGAACCAGCACAGAGTTTCCTATAAGGCTGTTGCAATTTTTCCCACTCTATGTCTCTACCATGTGGGGTGGAAGTGGTACTGGAGGAGGACTAATTTGTGCTTTTCATGCTAATACCTAAAAGATGGCAGTGGATGAGGAGGAAGCAGGGCCTAGTAACTGAAGAGTACAGAAATATAAAAATGACGAATAGGCAATACTGAACTGACACAAAATGCCTAAGAACACCGTAATTACTGCAGCGATAAAGAAACAGGAATGGAGCAATTTTCTTAAGAAGACACGGACATCTCTTTTTTTGTTTTATGCTGGTTCTTTAACACTCTAAGATTGAGGACCATGAATATTTCCAGCAACTGACTGACTCAGCACAGATATTTTCTTCAACTGCTGATAGTCATTAAGGTGGAATATTCACTAATTGAAAACTATTTTTAAACGTAAGCGTAGAAAATAAAATTTCAGAAGAGGAGAAAAATGGCATAATTTTTTTTAACTAAAATTAAAAAGAAAAACAAATTCAAATATGATAAAAGCTTATATCCTTAAAACACAAAGAACTTGCACAAAAGAAAAATTAAAACCTCAAGAGGTAGTGGGTGAAGGACATGATAGCCATTACCCAAAGGGGGACTAAAAATAGGTGAAATGTTTAACGTTACTATTAAAAGACAAATGCATATTAAATATCTTTGTTGTTGCACACAAAATATTACAAAGACAAGCCTCCTAACATCCAATGTTCTTGTGAATGCACTGACACTGCTTCTCTGACATCTGTATTAGCAGAAATTAACCAGCAAGAGCAATAAAATCATTCCAAAACTTTCACCCATCAATCCAACATTGGGTAATTTTATCTAAAATTTCAAATCACAAGAAAACATTATATACACAAAAAATGTTCATCACACTTTCATGTATAGTAGAGAAAAACTAAAAAAATAAATAACATATACAATCGGGTGTATGATTCATAGCTTCATACATGTTGCACAACCACTACAAGTTATGATTTCGATTAGAGTGTGACAAAAGGGAGATATGACAACATGAAGCATTAAGTGAAAAGGCCAGGTTAAAAATCATGTGTACCACTACAACTCTTTACACACACTTGAAAACAGACACAAAAGGCTGGGCGCTGTGGCGCACGCCTGTAATCTCAGCACTTTGGGAGGTTGAGGCGGGTGGATTACAAAGTCAGGATATGGAGACCATCCTGGCTAACATGGTGAAACATCCTGGCTAACATGGTGAAACATCCTGGCTAACATGGTTTCTACTAAAAAACACACAAAAAAATTAGCTGGGTGTGGTGGTGGGTGCCTGTAGTCCCAGCTACTCGGGAGGCTGAGGCAGGAGAAGGGCGAGAACCCGGGAGGTGGAGCCTGCAGCGAGCCGAGATCATGCCACTGCATGCCAGCCTGGCGACAGAGCGAGACTACTTTTCAAAAAAAAAAAAAAAAAAAAAAAAAACAACAACAACAAAAAACACACAGACAAAAAAAACAAACCTTCCTATTGTTTTAATTATACATTATAGGCGATTTCTTTCTTAAGTTTTATACAAATATAAAATATAGCAATATTAAAGTAACATACAAAGAATACATTGTAATGTAACAATAATTAGTTTTTAAAATTACAAGCCCTAAGGGAAGCCAAATATGTATTCTGTATATGAACTATTATGAATTCTGAATAAGTGAAGTGTGAATTAATGAGATCTCATGTATTCTGGGAATTCTTTAAGTCCTAAAGGTGTTATAAAAGGTAATACGATCAAGTTCCTACTATGTACTAGTTGCTTTGGATATACTTTCTCTTATTTTTATCTCATCCGGGCTGAGTATTACTGTTGTCATTTCACAAGATAGCATACAAGGTAGAGACAGGTTACAAATTTTGCTCAATGTCTCAGAGTTTCTACATGCCAGTGCCAGGAATGAAACTCAGGTCAATTTCACTCTAAAAAATAAGCTCTTTTCTCTATGCACACTGGCTGGCTAGTCACAATAAAATTAATAAGTATAAAAGATGACAAACTATTAAGAGTAAAATGTACCCTTTAAATCAAATCAGAATTACTGAATCAAATCTGAATGCTCACCTCTCTTAAGACTGATTTAAAATGTGATCTCCCTGTTTTCTGAGACCACGATTTTCCAGAAGACCCATACCGAGTCTGATTCCTCTTGCTTATGACATCAGCTTTCAGCTTTGGTGGTTCCCCTTCCATAACAAACACCAGTTTTACATCCATTTGTGTTAAATATGAGATACGAAAAAATAAGTTCCTGAAATATATAAATTAGTAACATATTAATCATCATACACTCATAGTAAAAGTCAAAATAGTATAACATAAAGGCAAGAACATTAGACTAGTATCAAAAACTTTAATGTAATAACATTTTACTTAAGGTTTTAATTAGAGTGGAAGACCACTTTTTTTTTTTTTCTTTGACAAGAGTCTCACTCTGTCACCCAGGTTGGAGTGCAGTGGCATGATCTCATCTCAGTGCAGCCTCAACCTCCTGGCTCAAGCGATCTTCTTGCCTCAGTCCCCAGGTAGCTGGGACTACAGGTGTGTGACACCATGCCCGGCTAACTTTCTGTATTTTTTATAGAGATGGAGTTTCACCATGTTGCCCAGGCTGGTCTTGAACTCCTGAGCTCAAATAATCCGCCCATCTCAGCCTCACAAAATGCTAGGAATACAAGTGTGAGCCACTGTGCCTGGCCAAAAACACTGATTTTTTTTTTTTTTTGAGACGGAGTCTCACTCTGTTGCCCAGGCTAGAGTGCAGTGGCGTGATCTCGGCTCACTGCAACCTCCGCCTCCCAGGTTCAAGAGATTCTCCTGCCTCAGCATCCCAAGTAGCTGGGATTACAGGCACCCGCCACCACATCCAGCTAAATTTTTTTTTATTTTTAGTAGAGATGGGGTTTCTCCAACTTGGCCAGGCTGGTCTCAAACTCCTGACCTTGTGATCCACCCACCTCGGCTTCCCAAAGTGCTGGGATTACAGGCGTGAGCCACTGCGCCCAGCCAAACCACTGAATATTTTTAAGCAACAAAGATTTATGATTATTCTAATTGCTATGTGGAAAATGGTTTGAGGTGGGGTGGCCAAGAGCAAGAAACTAGTGAAGATGGCACTTCAGGAGTACAGATGAGAGATGAGGTCGGCATAGACTAAGGTGGTTGGGTGCCTCTGGCCACTGAGATAAGTTTGTGAACACAAAGTATATTTTGGAGGTAGAACTAGCAAGACTTACTGATGTAGAGAGAAGTAGAATAGGGAGAAAATGTCTCCCAAATCTCTGGCTTTTAGTATCTGAAGCATCCTAGCGGATACGTTAAGTAGGAGATAGATATGTGAGTCTGGAGCTCAAAGGGTATGAGGTACAAATCTGAGTCCTTAATATAAAGATGGTGAATATAGACATGTTAAACAGATCTTGAAACCTCAAAATGTAAAAGAATAACAACAACAAAAGAAAAAAAAGGTAAAACAAAATCAAGACACCAAAACTATTTATACATCATACATTGATACTCTAAGAACTTTCACTATACCTGAGGTGGGGCTTCACGACGCTGCCCATCATTTTTTTGACTGTCTGTGCCTCACACACCCAGAGACTCAGATCAACTGCAATGGTTTTCCCACCAAGATTACGCAAGGGAATGTGTTGCTTAACAGGCTCCAAAATTTGCCACAAGTCATTCACTCCCATTCTGGTGATTATCTGCTGTTATGTGAAACACACTTTACAAAATATTGTTAAAGAAACAGAAGCTCATAACAGGGATTCAAACAATATATTATAAGTCAGTTCAGGATAATTCATGGAGGATTATCCTTATTTTTTAATCAGTTAGCTTTTCAAAATGAATCAAGAACACCTGAAATGTTAAAATGGTGGTAACTGGCTTTTTCCCAGCTAAAAACAAGAGCTAACAAATGCAGAGATGGGTCGAGAACGCAGGGATGCTGTAAATCATTTTTGTCTACTTGAAAATTCACTCCTTGATTTACATACTTGGAGAGTGCGACTAATTCTCTATCATACCCAGGAAAAACAAAAAAACAAAAGCAAGGAAGCATGCAAACAAGCTAAAGAAAAATGAGGTTAATGAAGAAAAACTTAGAAAAGTGAGGAAGAAACGAGAGAAAATGAAGTTGGAGGAATACTGATAGACATACCTTTCTAAAAAGGGCGTTGGCTTTTTAAATTGCAAGGTCACATCATGTTCATTGTAGAAAAAGAAAACAACTTTTAATCACTTATAACTTTTAACCACCACCCAAAGAAAACTAAAGTTAAATGTTTTTCCACGTACATGACACTTTAAAAACAAAATTGGCTTAAACTTTGCTACTGTTACCTGGTTTGGTATTTTCTATAGGCCAGCTTTTCCTTATTATATCCATATTTGGTTTTCTTTCCCTTTGTTATTATTTGGTTATAATAATTGACATTATGTAGCATGTGCAATGAAAATTCAATCTGACGACACAAATATAACCCAGATTATTATCCTCTAAATCATAATCTTAATTCATTCCAAAAACACAACGTAGGAGACAAGAATATATTAAGTCAAAAGACTATCACCTTTATGCAGAAACCTTCTGAATAAAAAGTACTGTATTGTCTGTACCTTTAACAGAGTTCTTTCTAAAAGTAAATTTTCTCAAATTGCATATGGATGCAAAGAAAATAAATGCTGGAAGGGTTGCTGTCTGTGACTTATCCTGTTTTTCTGAACCTGAATTTTACAGTGTGGCCAGTGGTGCCATAAGTATTATTCCTTTTTTTTTTTGAGACAGGGTCTTGCTCTGTCACCCTGGCTGGAGTGCAGAGGCGAGATATCGGCTCACTGCAACCTCTGCCTCCCAGGTTCAAGTGATCTGCCTGCCTCAGCCTCCCAAAGTGCTGGGACTATAGGCATGAGCCACCGCACCCAGCTCTGCCATGAGTATTATTCTGTGTACTCATTTCTATGAAGTGTACAGTGACATCTATGGATGTCACTTTACAGATAAAAATATACAGACTTAAAGGGTCAAGAAAGTATTTGGTAGTAACAGTGACCCAGAACTAATATTGTCTATTTCACATCCTGAAGCCCCACTGGTTGAATGTACCATTGTGGCATTGATTCAGTTACTGTGAAAAGTTGTGGTTAATTCTGGAGAGTGGGGTACATATATTCTTAAGGTCATTATTATGAAGAGAAATGAGGCAAATTATTAACCCATCAGAACACATTAAACCAAAAGTCCGAGAAGAAAGTTCTTGACAGTTTTGCTTTCCTTTGTGACTCACGGTGCATACTGGAATAGATTGCTATCAAAGAAAATTAGGCAATTCCTTTGTTCTAATTTCATTTAAATGTGACCCTGACCCTAGCAGTCAAAATTTTAAATGCAGGTTATCTTCTGGTTTAGCAATATCTCTTCCAGGAATTTAAGATATGTTATGTGGTGTGTATGGATTTATATACAACAATATTCACTGTAACATTGTTTACAATAGTAAGACACTGAGAAGAGCCAGGTCTCCATGGAGGACTAATTAAGTAAATTATGCAATATTGAAACTAAATTAGATGATATCGCAAATAAATCAGTAGGATAGAAATACAGGTACTAATAAAAAAACGGATGCAAGTTTTAAAATGAAAACAGGTATGAATATGTTAGGGATGATTATAGTTCAGGGATGGCAAGAACCACTTTTCAAAACATATCCCTTTGTGTTGTTTCATTTTTAAAATACCACATACCTGTATACTTTTCAAATTAGAAAAAAGTTAAAAAATATGTCACCCTATTTATTAGGAGTTGGAGAAATAAATTAGAAATCTTTTTAGATGGTTTGCTTCTTGGCTAAATATTAAGTGACAAATTTAAACAGAATTCATGGGTCAAATTAAAAAGTACTGTTCTGCAAATTTACAAGTACTTGAATATTAAATACTACTTCAGTATAGCTTTTTGAGGGAAGAGAGATTCACATTTTCTGGTTTCCTTCAGATTGCCTAGAACCAGTCCTGTGGAGTTGGCCAGGGCACGTATTTTCTCTGGCAACTTCCAGTTCTAAGTTTCAACATTCCTACCCTGTTTCTAATGTTTCCTTTCGTTGGTTGACTACACATATACAAATGAATAGTAGTGAAGATTGCCACCTAGTGCAGTGATGTTTACAATGGCACACATAAACACACATTTATATATAGGACTGTGATGTCAATTGTATTCTTTCTGAGGGTTATGGTAAAAAAAAAATGAAACAGCAACAAGGCAGACTCTTGATTTTATAAACTGCAGCCCTCTAAGTATTTCAAGTATATTAGGATCATTTTGTAAAGCTTTTAATTAAATATATTATTAACGGGGGGGCAGCCATGCCTTAAAAAAAAAAAAAGTCCAGCACTGATTTGATTATTGGAAACCCCTAAGCAAGATAAAGAGGGCTTTCAACTAATCCCATAAATAATATCTTTAATATTACATGATTACTATGGTTAGAATTTAGTTATTATTTCATTTCTTTTGTTGGAAACGAACCTGGTTTAAAGAATGATTAACCATGGTTACTTCTGAAAGTGGAAAATTATGTGAAATGTACATTTTATTAGAAAGAACATCATAATATTTTAAGAATGCAATTAACCCCAAATCTGTTTCCATCATCAATTGTTTTCCATTTCTTATCACATGTTGTTTGCACCAGCTATTCCTCGGAAGTGATATTAAGAAGCAATGGTTAAGACTGCAAAAGCATAAAACATTCCAAAACAGGACAGAATGCAATAGCTTCTAAGATATTAAAGTACAACTACACTGAAAGATAGAACAGATGGTTCTTGCATGAGGTCATAACGTGATGAGGTTATTTGAAAATGGCTCAGTATTAAGTAAAATTTAAAAATACTACACCGGCTGGGCATGGTAGCTCATGCCTATAATCCTGGCACTTTGGGAGGCCGAGGCAGGCGGATCACCTAAGGCCAGGAGTTTGAGAACAGCCTGGCAAAATGGTAAGACCCCATTTCTGTAAAAATAAATAAATAAAAATTAAAAATACCACACGAAGAACTATGTATAATTTCATCTTGCTTTTTATTTTTTTTACTATGGTAAAATTTTAAATTTTTTTGGTGTGGGATTTGGTGAGTTCCCACTCAAATCTTTTATAATGAATAATTATATTGATGTCAATCTGTTCATACAATCAACATATATATTATATATCAAAAGAAGTCTAACATCTTCATAAGTTTTTAAGAATTAGCTGTCACACAAACCTACTTACGTGAACCAATGACGTAAGAACAATATAGCAAATAACTTTATAAATCTATTAATGGCTTCAATTTATTTAGCTTACTTATTTGAATCAACAAAGTCAGAACACATAGCTAACAACTTTATAAGCAATGGACTTCAGATAGAAAGCCTAGGATTTGGGGTTTGAATATACCACTGATTAGCTGTATGACCTTGGGAAGACATTCAACCTTTCTACAAAATGACAGGTATTAAACCAGATGAATTACAAGATTCTAGTATCTGTAATCTAGTATCTAATATTTGAATCTCATGACCAACTGGTAGCATGGAATAAAAAAAAAAATCACTCTATTTCAGAAAGTATTGCTTGGTATAATAGAAAGAACATAAATGTCCATCTTAAAGGACTTAAGAATCCACTTCCAGTTAAAACAAAAACAAGTCCTTTGATGTAACCATATGGTGCCCATAAATCAATTTAAGTTCCTAAAACTTCCTTAAAAGCTAATAAGCTTTTATTGGTTAATTATAAAACTGAATGAGGTGAGAAAAACACAGAACCTTGTTAATTTCACTAATGAATCAAATTTAAAGAACATAAAGAGGTCAGGGGCTTAAATGATGCAAAAATACACACTTTATTAAAGCAAGGTTTTCCAATTTAGTTCAGCTTTAGGAAAAACATTAGAAAATTTACTTTGGAAAAGCAGAAAATGCTTACATTTCCCAATTTCCATTTAGATGAGTATATATTAATATAAAGATTGGTAAATGGTGAAAACTATTTCAATGCAAGATTATATTTTAAGGGATTTACCACATAATCTCGGTAACTAATGCTGTTCTTTAAAATTATTTTTTCAATTTTATTTTCATATGAATTTAGCCTAAACATTGAGGCATAATTCACGCTTATCAATAAATACTTATTAAATGTCTACTATTTAACAGGAATGCTTTATAGGTGCTGGAGATACAATAATGGAAGAAGATCCAGCTCTGCATTTAAAGACCTTAGTAGGGTAGGCGAGACTGCAGATAAAAAGGGCGTAAGAGGTAAGAAAGCAAGCTATAGTTGTATTTAGGAAAAAAGGTCCCCCACTTAGGAATCAAGGAACGGTACCTGAAGCAAGTGACATGCAAGTAGGGACCTCCCAACTGTGTTTCCCATTGGTTACAACAAGGCCAGATGTTTTGGTCTATTTTGACTATGTCATATTTTTCGTAGATCCATGGCAAGGGCCACAGTAGGAATATAATATATATGTGATTACTTTTAGAAATAAAAAGTGACTTTGATGGAAAGAATTCCATTACTGGAGGCCAGAATTTTAACATCAATTTATTTGGAGGTGGGGTGAGGTGGCAGTCAATGCATTATTTTCCCCACACAGAAGAGAACATTTTGGAGTATGAAACGTAGGTTACTTGCTAGGTCGGTATATTCATGGGAAGGGTTGCGTAAAGACTGAAGGGGTAGCGTGGGGTTGAGAAGGGCGCTGAAACCTAAGCCAAGGAAGTAAGACTTCATTAATTCTGACGTTTATTTAGGGAGCTTACACTTTAGTTTACCGTGGGGGGGGAAGGAACGATCGTAAAAAAACAACTACAATCCCTTAAGGTAATTACTATAACAGAACTATATCCAAAATGCAAGGTTAACACGGAAAAGGGAACACTCAACTGTGCCTTTGGGGACCAGGGAGGGCTCGCCGGGTCGGCTTTGAGCGAGGCGTGGGAATTATCCCCATCGCATGCCCGGGGGACGCACAACGGGACCCAGCAGCTTCGGCTAAGCGCGAGCGGCCGGGTAACGAGCAGCTTTCCCGGGGCGGGGTAACCCGCAGGGCCCGCGAGAGTGGAAAACAGCGGCCAGGTCGCGGCCTGGCAGCTCGGTTCGGACTTCCTACTTTATTCAAAGGGAGTCATTGAAGGCGTTTTCGGAGGAGCAGCGAACAAAGAGCTTACCCCTAACCCTGATGGTCAAAGGAACCAGCGGGAGGGCCCGAGCGGCGCAGTCTCTCCACGTCCCGCCGGACTTACCCGGACAACCCTTCCTCCTTGGCTCTGGAAGAAGCCCCTTCGTCATTTACCAGTTTGGCCTGAATCCTAACTATTGTGCCTCCAAATTCCTGAATTTTCTCAAAAGAAAAAAAAAGAAAAGTCCTCTTTCTTTACCCAAGCAAAGACTAGCGCCCCGGGTTCAGCCGCCGGGCCCGGGAACACCAGGAAGCTTTTCGAATCCGGCGCCTGGCCCGCGCGGCCCCGCCTCTTCCGGGAAGTGACTGACCCCTTTCCCCCAATGGGGCCCACTCGGCTTTCCCTTGCCGGCCCAACCGGCCCAGCGGACGCATGCGTAGACCCGTTGCAGGGGGTCGCTCAGTTATCTTTCCCTTTTAGTTAGGCAAATCACTCGCCTCCCCCGCGTCCGGTAACTGCGGAGCAGCGGATGCCTACCAGCTTCCCCCGCCCGCCAAGGGGCACTTCCGGCCTCTCAGACTCCGGCTGCGCGAAACCCCGGAACTGCGCAGGCGCGGGCGGAGTCCCGAAGGGAGGGAGGGCGGGGCGCAAGCGCGGTTAGTCCCGCGGTGGGCGCCTGGGCGCCCGGGATCCTACCTTATCCTGTTGCAGGCGCGCGGTTCCCAGCGGGCCAGCGGCGGTCAGCCGAGGTCGAGACACCCGCAGGGTGGCCTTAGCGGCCGGTCGTACCACGGCAGCCCCGCCGATCAGGTTCCTTTGGGAGACTTCGAATTGTTGGCGGTAGGGTGAAGGCGCGCGCTGTCGCTTTCCCTTGCTCCGGGGTTCATCCTCCGCCCGCTGCCCCCTTGGTTGGCGACCCCCAGCCACCTGGGAGAGGCAGGGTCAGCTGAGCTGCGGCGGTGTTCATGGTCGTCCTTGCGGGCCTGGGCGGGGGATGTCCGTTCCTCGGGCGGGTCGGGCGGCGGGCGGCACCTTCGCGCGCTCTCCGAGGCAGCACCGGTCTCCTGAGCCGCGGGAAATCTGGCGTCGGCTCGGGGCCGTTCTCTCCCAGGCGGCGGTCCCCAGATTCCCCCGGGCTGTGGCGAATAACTATAAAGTGGGGAGAGGTCTGGAGAAAGCTGGGGTCGGGAGTGGCTCTTAGCATGAGTCTGATGATACCTCGCAGACGGCAACTGGTGTTATGCAAAGATCACTGAAGGGTGTATGCAAAGATCACTGAAATCGAATTTGTCATTAAAGCCCAGTTTTACGAAAATGCAAATTGTATTATCTAGAAAAATTAACATGTATTCAAAGGTTTATTGATGGCATTTCTCTGCCCTCATTTCTTACGGAAATGAACCGGAGAAGAATCTCAATTGGGAATTGCGGAAAACGCGACTCTAGGGTAGAGAAAGGGTTGTAGAACCAATAGGGCTTGAGGTAATACTGTGAAAATTCTTAGAGCAATCATTTGGTGTTTAAGCCCTCAAGACAGAAGTTTTGTGAGCACTTATTACTCTGCATATTTCAGAGTAGGAGATTAAAAGCCAGTGTTTTAAAGGCAGACTTCTCAGTAATATATATGCAAAGGAAAAAATAAAAACCCAAATTTCCTGACTTTTATATGGTTGCTGTGTGAACTTTTAACATGTACGATAGTATATACAGTGGCATGCAGTTTGGTCCATGGGTGTGTGGGTAGAGAGGGAACATGAGAACTTCTATTTAGATTTACTTTATTTCGTTTGATTTCTATGGGGAACATAGGGTATTAATTTTATGTTGGAATGTGTATTTCAAATTTCTTTTGCTTAATGGGTGCAAGTACAAAACGTTTGGAGACCACTAGTATATTGCCTAAAAAAGTGTATTTATATCACAAAGAGCCAGAATTGTGTGACTCTGAGCAGATTGGTACCACCTCTTGTAAGTTTCAGTTCTTCTTATGTAAGTTGGAAGAAATAATACAGTTATCAGTGCATCCTCTGTATCCGTGAACTCAGTCAAGGGACTGAAAATATTTCAGAGGAAAAAAAGTGGATGGTTGCACAGACTTTTTTGTTCTTGTCATTATTCCCTAAACAGTACAGTATAACAACTATTCACATAGCATTTACATTGTATTAGATTATATAAGTAATCTAGAGATAATTTTTAAGTATGTGGGGAGGTTATACGCAAATATGACACCATTTCATATAAGGGACTTGAGCATCTGTGGATTTTGGTATCTGAGTGAGAGAGAGGGGCTGTCATTTTGGAACCAGTTCTTAGGGATTGACTGGACCTAGCTGACAGGATTCTTAAGTATGTGGAGACAGAGAGGAAGAGAAAGTTATGTAGTTATTTATCGACATCTGTCTACAATCTGTATAAAGCACTTAGTATTGAGCCTGGCAAAAAGTACAAAGTCATGTTAAAGGTATTGCAGTGAATAACAAGTTTTATTCCCCAAAGGCTTATTTTACTGAGTGTATTTTACTGAATCTGTAGAATTTTATGTAAAACCTACCTAAATCTTGACTGTCCTTTTTAGACCTAAGTTAGGAAAGATAATTAAAACTGTACTTGGCTTACTTTTAGGAATTAGTAAGTAACTCAAAATTTTACCATGATAGCTTGCATTATATTTAAGACACAATTAAAATGCCACGGTTCTTTATACACAACCATAAGTCCAGCTGACTGAGGGTCAAGTGTAGTTGCTTAGGTTAATGTTGGCATTTTTGATTCACTATTTAAATAAGTTACATCTTTTCTCTCTTGAGCATGCTTTTCTTCGTCACCAAATTCAAACTACTTCCAGTAGCTTTCTCAGCTCCACCCACAAATCCTTCTCTATTGCAGAGTATACTTTACTACTGACTGGCCTCTCTATCTCAAATACCTTAGGAGCACTTCAAACTCAGTGTTTTCTTTCTTTTTTTTTTTGAGACAGAGTTTCACTCTTGTCGCCCAGGTTGGAGTGCAGTGGTGCAATCCTGCCTCAGCCTGCCCAGTAGCTGGGATTACAGGCATGCACCACCACACCTGGCTAATTTTGTATTTTTAGTAGAGATGGGGTTTCACCACATTGGGCAGGCTAGTCCTGAGCTCCTTACCTCAAGTGATCCACCCATCTCGGCCTCCCAAAATGGTGGGATTACAGGCATGAGCCACTGAGCCCAGCCCAAACTCAGTGTTTTCAAATAAAATAAATATTTCATTCTCCCTTCTTGCCAAACCTGTTCCATCAACTTATAATGGCATTTAGTATTAAGCGTGAAGATGAAACACAAAATGAAATTTTATAAAACACACCCAATGTTTTGATTGACTTTAATAGTAACAATAGATTTTTTTTTTTTTTTTTTTTTTTTTTTTTTTTTTTGGAGACAGCTGTTCACTCTTGTCGCCCAAGCTGGAGGGCAGTGACATGATTTCGGCTCACTGCAACCTCTGCCTCCCCGGTTCAAGTGATTCTCCTGCCTCAATCTCCTGAGTAGCTGGGATTACAGGCGTGCACCACCAAGCCCAGCTAATTTTTTTGTGTGTTTTTAGTAGAGATGGGGTTTCACCATGTTGGCCTGGCTGGTCTTGAACTCCTGACCTCAGGTGATCTGCCTGCCTCGGCCTCCCAAAGTACTGAGATTACAGGCGTGAGTCACCGCGCCCAGCCAATAATAGTCTTTTTTTAAGTTTAATGAAGGATAGACAAGATGAAGGACAGATTAATAGCCAATTTCACTGTCTGTGAGTAATTAACTGTCAAATTTCAGTTTATGCCAGTAGGAACCTGGGCGTTAAAGAGGTTTAACTGGGTTTTGACAAACCTGGATTTGGATCTGAGCCCTGCTATGTTAGAGCTATAGAAGCCTTTGTATGTTAGAACTAAGTTGTAGCTACAAATTCAAGTCGTTTACTTGTGACTCAGTCTCTCCTTTTGTAAAAATAAGGGCAATATTTATCTCATAAAGATGTTGGGGATCAAAGAATATAGGAAGTGTTCTTCTCAAAAGCTAAGTTTGTGGTTATTCAACAAATGTTAATTCTACTCACTCATTTGTACTCACCAATTCTGCTTATTCAGTCTTTTAAATTTCTTGTTTTATCTCTTCCCTTTGTCCCTGATATTACCACTGCTTTTGTTTAGCATCTCATCTCTTCTGCTGCTATTCTTACGTTCTGTTTCATCTGTCTTCTATATTGAGCCACAGGATGTTTTCAGTACAGAAATCTCAGTGTTCAGATTTTATTAACTGAAATGCTGTGCTTTATACTTCCCAATTTTGCTGATCCTAACATTTTAGATGGATGGACTTAACAAATTTTTTCACATAAGTATTTATACTATTTATTATCCAGTTAATCTCATGTAATTTCATGATATATTCCAAGCAGTGTACTTAATTAAGCACATTCAAAATGAAGTTGTTTACTGTAGAATAAATGTCTGTTGTGGTAGGCAGAGTAGAATTGAGGATGTGGTAAACACAATCCAGGGCAGATTCAGAAGTAGTAGTAATTTGCCTTTTTAAAAAAATGATAACACTGTTTTTTATTAAATTCTAGTTTTGTTACGTGTGTCACTACTCTTAGTTCCTAATTTAGTATTAATGGGAAATATGAATTATTACATACTTAATAAAATTTAGAATTCTGTTAAAATGCATGATCTCTATCAAATTTCCTATACATCTACATGCTATAATGAACTCTTGGTTATTAATTTTTCTTTTCTTTTTTTTTTTTTTGAGATGAAGTCTTGCTCTGTCGCCTAGGCTGGAGTGCAGTGGCGCAGTCTTGGCTCACTGCAACCTCTGCCTCCCAGGGTTCAAGCCATTCTTCTGCCTCAGCCTCCCAAATAGCTGGGACTACAGGCGCGTGCCATGGCCTAATTTTTGTATTTTGAGTAGAGACGGGATTTCACCATATTGACCAGTCTGGTCTCGAACTCCTGACCTCGTGATCCGTTTGCCTTAGCCTCCCAAAGTATTGGGATTACAGGTGTGAGCCACTGCGCCCGGCCATTAATTTTTTTTCTTGAACTTATTTTATTGATGGTCTTCATTGTCCCTGCTTCTTCTTGTAAGGGAGAAATGAGGTGTTCTTTAATTCTGTTTTTTTTTTTAATTATAAATAAGTAAAGAAATATTAAAAACTATGACGAACTTTATAGATAAATTGAAAATCCCAGAGGAGCCTTTTTTCTCCTTTTTTTATTCCAGCAAAATTAAAATATTTGTCTTTGCATCTGTAAATATGTCTCTTTAGCCTTTTGGAAACAATTTTACTGTTTTAATCTGTATCTGATGCTCTAGACATTCAAATATGTGTTTGAAAATCCATCATCATTAAATTACAAAGTGAGTCCTCTTTTAAAAGGTAGGATCCTTCAGTGTCTGTTAGATGCAAGTTACCCTGGCAACCTAATAGCAAACTGCAAATCCCAGGTCATGCTCAGCAAATAAAAAACATCGTCATCATGTAGTGTTTGGGTGTACTGTCTTCTGTATAGAATCTCATGTTCCTTGTGAGAAGCATATCACATTTTCCCTAGTGCATTATCTGTTAGCTAATGTCTGAGTGCCTGCTAACTGCATAATGTTAGGCATTAATAAAAACAGTTTCTAAAAGGACATTAAATGTTGGAGACACCAAAAAGTAATGCTTTCTCTTTGCTCCTCTGTAATAAATAAATTACTGCTCAGTAACTGAGAAGGGAATAGAGGGTGGTTAGCAGAGAAGAAAGTGTTGGAAAAATAATGACCTGGTAGTATCTCAGGGAATTTAAATTAATAATAAACTGAAACTGATCTATGTTGATTCTTATTATTTTGAAAAATATGTTTGATTTTGAATTTTTGATTTTTATAAGTTTCAAAATATTAAATTGTAAAAATGAAGCTGAATATTACATAGATGTAATTGTAATGGTAATGTTGTCTTAGAAGACATTTGTTTAGGTTAAATATCCTTTGGATGGTAAGTGATATACCCTTTAAATGATATTTGACTTCATAATATATAAAGTTCTTCATTGCCTTCAGGATAGGATAAAGTCCCAGTTATTTTCTATGGTTTACATAACAATTCAGCTCTAATGGGCTTGTGAATCACCTTAAGTCTTGTTAAAGTGAAGATTCTGATTCACTTGCTCTAGGGTGGGGCCTGAGATTCTGGATATCCGATAATTGGATATCTTCCCAGGAGATGTAGATCTTGCTTGCCGGTCCTTGGACCACACTTTAAATATGAGGAGTCTACAAGTCCTTTTGTGGTCTGTTTCTTCCGTACTGCTCTAACTTTATTGCTTGCTAGCTGTGCCTTATAATTTATGACACTGTATCATGGACTTGCTTTTAATATCCCCCTGTAGCTGCACTTTGCAAAATGTGGTCCAGGAATCCATGAGACTCTTGCAAGGGATCTACAAGGCCAAAACTTTTAATGATAATAGTAAGATGTTATTTGCCCTTTTCACTCTCATTCACTTACGAGTATACAGTGGAGTTTTCCAGAGGTTACATGACTTGTGAGATGTCATTGCTCTGACTAGTGGAATATATACTGTGTGTCCCTTGTTTTAAAAGTTGCTTAGTTTTGGCCAGCCGTGATGACTCGCACCTGCAATCCCAGCACTTTGGGAGGCCGAGGTGGGCAGATCACTTGAGGTCAGAAGTTTGATATCAGCCTGGCGAACATGGCAAAACCCCGTGTCTACTAAAAATAAAAAATTAGCTGGGTGTGGTGGCGCTCACCTTAATCCCAGCTACGTGGGAGGCTGAGGCAGGAGAATCACTTAAACCCAGGAGGCGGAGGTTGCATTGAGCTGCAATCGTGCCACTGCACTCCAGCCTGGGAGACAGACTGAGACTCCATCTCAAAAAAAAAAAAAAGAGAGAGAAAAGTTGTTTAGTTTTAAGTTCTAATATAATAAATATTGGTAGACATAAGCAAAAGCTCTTTGAGGTCCTTTGTAAAAGAGATTATAACCTTTGAGAACTGCTTCCATCCATACTGGACTGTGGACACAGAGACTCAGATCTAGAACTTAAATCAGAGCTATTTCCTTAGCCACAGTGACTGCTAGGCTGGGGTTGCAGTTTCAATTTCCCATGTGGTCTCCAGTGATACTGCAGTGGGAGTGGCCTTCTCGCCTCTGGGCAATGGCAAAAGTCCTGACTTTGCGTTATGACACTAGCCAACTAGGAGAAGGAGTAAGTAACACCCTGCTACTTCCTGTGTGGGTGGAAATCTAGGCTTTCTAGGTGCCCCCCACTGACACCATTACCATGGCTCCCTACTTGTCTACTTAGCCTTCTTTGACTCTACCCCCGTTAGGGTGTTGAGATGCCACCTTGTAGCCTCGCTAGAGTGGAAGTCCAGGCTACCCCCTTGGATTTTGCTTGCATGGGTAGGGGAGCCAGTTATATACATGGTACAGAGAGGGTTGCTATGGTCTAATATTTGGGGGATTTAAGTACATTGAGCCTAGAACTGTTGTTTATATTCTTATATCTTAGAAATTTTTGATTATGTTAGAGATTTTTCTCTCCATTTAGCAAACAATTAGATACTTAATCATTTTAGGTCTTAAATGTATTCTAAAGAAAAAAATGAAAGCAGCAATCAAAGAGGTCATAAAGTTTAATTTTAATCACAAACTATCAGCTTTGACTGGAGGTTCAGTATGCATATATTCAGCAAAATCATGTGTAACTTAAAGATGTTAATTTTCTAGGTTTAAATTTTGTAGATGATTGGCAAAAAATAGACAATCAACCTGGACTTTTTTTTAGGGAAGAGTTAAAGGAAACCACTGGTGCTAGGCAATGTGCTTCAAAATATGATTCTTTGGGAAAACAATTTAAAAATTAAAAGTTTTATCTGATTACTTTATAGCTTGTAAAAACTGGGGATTGCTTTGGATTAATTTCAGGAATCACCATGCCATCTCTATGAATAGATTTAGAAAACTAGAAACCACAATTTCAGAAAATCTTTTACTGATAAAATCTTGGCTATGAATACGTCTGAAGTAAAATCAACTAGTATAGAATATGCAGATGTTAAAGCAACAGAAATTTACTATCTTATGCTTCTGTGGATTAGAAGTCCAACACAGGTCTCACTGGGCTAAAATCCAAATGTCCGTAGGGCTATGTTCTGTTTTAGAGGCTCTAAGAGAAAATCTGTTTCCTTGCCTTGTCTAGCATTTTTTGACTCATGTCTCTCTTCCTCAGTGCAACATGCAAGACTAATTTACTTTAATTTTTAAGGTAAAAATAGACGGACATAGTACTTAAAGTTTAATTAACTTTGTTAGATTTATTTTAAGTTTAATATTTATGGAAGTTGATTTACTTCATTGTTGCTATAAATATTTGTTCAGACCTGATGGCCAAAAGAAAGGAAGAAAATTTTTCCTCTCCTAAAAATGCCAAAAGGCCAAGACAAGAAGAATTGGAGGATTTTGATAAAGATGGTGACGAAGACGAATGTAAAGGTACTTCTACTTTGGTAAGTGAAAAATTATAAAATTACGCTTTATAATATGTTTTTCTTGTCACATTCGTAATATCACATTCTATGATAACTTAAAATCAAGAAAAAGTAATATATTTTTTTTAAAAGTTGAGGTAAAATCTGTTCTGGCTAATTTTGAAGGTTATGTTAATTATTAGAAAAATTAATAGAGAAAATGATCAAAGGACTGAATGTATAGAAAAGTGAATAAAATTGACAAACTTTTAGTAATACCAACAAATGCCAGAAGAGAAAAGACACAAATTACCAATATCAGGAATAAAATAGGGGCTATCCACAGACCCTGCAGACATCCGAAGGAAATGCAGTTAGCAAGTCTACACACATAAATTTCACAACTTAGATGAAGTGGACCAATCCTCAAAAAGGAAAAATTACTGCAACTCACCCAGTATGAAGTAGATCATTTGAATAGCCCTATAACTACTAAGGAGATTTAATTCATAATTTTAAACTCCTGAAAATGAAATCTACAGACCCAGTTCGTTTCACTGTAGAATTGTACCAGACATTTAAAGAAGAATCAACATGAATCTACACAGTCTTTTCCAGAAAACATAAGAGGAGAGAACACTTTTCAATGTATCATCTTGATACCAAAACCAGACAAAGTGGGACCCCCAAAAAAACAAACTGTAAAACCAGTATACCTAACAGATATGGTTGCAGAAATACTGAACAAAATATTTACGAGGAGACTTCAGCAATGTAGTTGTTCCTTGGTATTCAAGCAGGATTGGTTCCCAGGACTCTGCTTCAGACCAAAATCCACTGCTGCTGAAGTCCTTTATAATCTGCCCTGTGTATTCACATCTGCAGAATTTGCAGATAGGAAGAGCCAACTATATGTAAAAGAATTATATGTCATGATTAATGGGATTATTTTAGGTATACAAACCTGATTCAGTATCCAAAAATCAGTCCTTGTGATTCACCATGTTACAGGCTAAAGAAGAAAAATCACATGATTATATCACTCAGTGCAGCAAAAATGTTTGATAAAATTCAACACCTGTTCATGACTAAAACTCTCAGAAAAAAGTAAGAATAGACTGGAACTTCCGCAATATGTTAAAGAGCACCCACAAAAAAACTGACAGCTAACGTTATACTTAATGGTAAAACATTGGATACTTTTCCCCGAAGATCAGGAAGAAGACAAAGTTGTTTGCTTTTATCACTTATTGAACACATAGTGCTGGGAAATCTAGCAGTGCAAACAAATCAAGAAAAGGAAACAGAAGGTATAGAGTTTGGAAAGGAAAAAAACACACAAAAAGTGTCTGTTTGCAGATTATGTAGATAATCCATTTGTTCATTTTCTACATAAAAAATCTCAAGGAATCTACAGAAAACTCTTAAAATGAATAAATATATTCAGCAAAGTTATAGGATAAGGTATTTTTAAAATGCTTTACTTTTATATACTGGCATTGAGCACTTGGACATTAAAATTCAAAATACTATTTTTAATCACTCAAAAAAAATGAACCACTTTGGGGCAATGCACATTAAAACAATATTGGGATACCAACACACCCGATAAAGATAAAATGGCAACAGTTCAAACTACTGAGAGCACCAAATGCTGACAAGAATGTGGAGCAACAGGAACTCTCATTCGTTGTTGGTGAGAATGTCCAGCCACTTTGGAACACAGTTTGGCAGTTTCTTACAAAACCAAACGTCCTCTTACCATACAGTACAGCAATTGAACTCCTCAGTATTTACCCAAAGGAGTTGAAAACTTACATCCACACGAAAACCTGTGCTTTCATGTTTATAGCAGCTTTATTTGTAATTGCCAAAACTCCGAAGCAACCAAAATGTTCTTCAGTAGACAAATGGATAAATAAACTCTGGTATATCCAGACAATGGACCATTAGTATTAAGCTATTAAGCCATGAAAAGACATAGAGGAACCTTAAATGCATATTACTAAGTGACAGAAGCCAATCAGAAAAGGCTACATACTGTATGATTCCGACTATATGACTTTCTGAAAAAGGCATAACTATGGAGAGAGTTAAAAATCAGTGGTTGGTTGCTAGCGGTTGAGGAAAGGTAGGGATGAGTAGGTGGAGCACTGGAGTTTTAGTGCAGTAAAAATAACTCTGTACAATACTAAAATGGTGGAAACATGTCGTTATAAATTTGTTCAAATCTATAGAATGTACAGTAATATCAAGAGTGAACCCTAGTACAGACGGTGGACTTGGGTTGATAATGATGTGTTAGTGTGGGTTCATCGGCTGTAACACATGTACCATGCTGATGGTGGATGTTGATAATGAGCGAGACTATGCATGTGTGGGGGTAGGGGGTATATAGGATATTTCTGTATCTTCCTCTCAATTTTGCTGTGAATCTAAAACTACTCTTAAAAAATTAAGTATTAAAAAATGAAATACGTCTAAAGCTAACAAAATATGTACAGGTCTAATATGGTGAAAATTATACAGTGCTGATGAAGGGAATCAAAGAACACCCGAATAAATGGAGACACATACTTACTCATGGATTAGACAACTCAATATAGAAATTATGTCAATTCTCCCCCAAAATGATATGTAAGTTTAAATGCAGTTCTATTAAAACCTCAGCAAGATACTTTGTAGGTGTATATTTTATTCTAAAATTTAGGTGAAAAGGCAAAGGAACTAGTAAATACACCTTGGTACATCCATACCATAAAATATAGCTTAAGAATAAAAAGGAGTGAACTACCGATATAGGCAACAACAGAGAATTTGGCTGAGTGAAAAAAGCCAGTCCCAAGAGGCTACATTTTGTCTGTTTCTATTTATTTAACATTTTAGAACGGGCAAAGTTAATAGAAATGAACAGATTAGTGGGTCAGGGGTTAAGGTGGGATGTGGATGTGACTATAAAAGGGCAGCATGCGGGATCCTGATGATGATGGAAATATTCTGTATTTTGACTATGTCAGTGTCAGTAACTTGGTTGTGATATTGTTACAACCAAGTTGTAAGTTACAATGGGAGGAAGTTACAAGGTTGTGAAGTTACAATGGGAGGAAACTGAGTAAAGGGTACACAGGATCTCATTTCTTAAGGATTGCACGTGAATCTGTTATTATTTAAAAATAAAAATATTTCAAAAATTCTTCAACCATGATTTCCAGTATTCTACTCATACAAGGATGTAAATGTTTTCTACTGTTTAATAAGATGTATGTCCAGAAGAGGAGAGCCAGGGAGTTTTAAAGAAATCTTTAAAATACCTGGAGACTTGAAAATGGTCTTCAAAAAAATTAGAAGGCCTGATAAAATAAGGCTGATTTGTTCTGGTACTTAGATAACTACAAAGTGCAGGTGACTACCATTTGCCAAACTCTTGGTTAAACCATTTGTAAACCTTATGTAACTTAATGCTGATATGATATTTACAGTATAGGAAATATTATTCCTGTTTTACGGACTCGGAAACTGTATATTCTTTATAACATTGCCAGAAGTCACACAGCTGCGATAATAAGTGACAAAGTCACAAGAAGAGCAGGCTTTACTTTTTAAGAACATGTACTCCGCTCTTTGAATTGAAATAGTATATGTCAGATAGTGAATTCAGTGTTGAATGCATGGCTGGATAGTCATCTTTCAGAGGTATTCTAAATAAAGTATATAGGAAGTTTTGCTTTGCCAATTGGGATAGCAGTTCTCAACAAAGGGGATTCTTCTCTCTCCCTTTTGTGTCTGCCAGAGACATTTAGCAATGTCTGGATATATTTTTGGTTGTCACAACTTAGGGACAGGTATGTGTTGGTGGCATCTAGTGGATAGAGGCTGGGGATGCCACTAAACATTCTACAGTGCAGAAGACAGACCTCCCCACTAACAGAAAATTATCAGACCCAAAATGTTATTGCCAGTATTAAGAAATCTGGTGATACACTTTTAAATCCTTTAAAGATTTTGGAATGAGTACTGACTCATAGAAGGTTCCCATTTAATTTCATCTCATTCATTGAAGTTACCATTAGTCACTTTCTGTAAATTTTTTCATTGATGATGTTGCTAGTCTTTCTGATGCCAACAATGCTTGAATGGTTATAATGAGTGAATTAGATTGACTATTTTCTCCTTTTGTTTTTTATTCATAGACTGCAGCAGAAGTTGGAATAATTGAGAGTATTCACCTAAAAAACTTCATGTGTCATTCAATGCTTGGACCCTTTAAGTTTGGTTCTAATGTCAACTTTGTTGTTGGCAACAATGGAAGTAAGTGTTTTTTCCCTCCTCGTTTGACTTTGAGTAGTACTTTGAGATTAGAGTACATTAACTTTTTGAAATAGGTGACTATTAGTGCTAATAAGTGTTTTGTCTATAGATGTATAACTTGTGGTTATGAATATTCTTGGTATTTGCTGCCAGTGTACACTTAAAGAAAATATTGAGTTAACTCTAGGTTTGTTACTTAAGCAATAGGGATAAACATTTCCTGCTTATGTTTTTAATGTATTTATCTTGGAATCTATACCACAGAAGGGTAGACAAGCGATCCTTATTGCAATTGAGGCAGCCTTGTGTCTTACCTTACTAAACATTGTAATAGAGCACAAATGAAGTGACTTGGCAATCCAAACATAAAAGTAACAAATTCTTACCAGGTGGCCAATAAAAGCTTTAAGAGGAGGTGGTTTTTGTGCCAGTTCTTGAATGAAAATTATCGATTCTGTAGGTCTCATTGGCAAGAAGAGGCTGAGATGTTCCAGACAAAGATTGCTCATCAGCTAAGGTTTGGAGGAGTAGAGGTAGATGTGTATAGGAACTGGTGAATAACCTTATATGATTTATTGTATGGTGGACGGTGGAGAGAAGCAGAAGCTGACTGTGGAGAGTCATGTTCTAGGCAGTATTGTTGAGGATGTTGAATGTCATAATAAAGAGTTTGGAGTTTTATTTTGAAGATGGTGGTGAACCAATTAGAGTTTTGTTTGTTGTTGCTTTGTGGTTTGGGTTTTTTTTTTTTTTCTTTTTGTTTTTGAGACAGAGTCTCCCTCTGTCGCCCAGGTTGGAGTGCAGTGGTGCCATCTTGGCTCAGGGCAACCTCTGCCTCTCAGGTTCAAGTGATTCTCCTGTCTCAGCCTTGTGAGTAGCTGGGATTAGCGTGCCTTCACGCCTGGCTAATTTTTGTATTTTTAGTAGAGACAGCTTTTCACCATGTTGGCCAGGCAGATCTCAAACTCCTGACCTCAAGTGATCCGCCCGCCTTGGCTTCGCAGAGTGCTGGGATTAGCAGGTGTGAGCCACTGTGCCCGGCCACAATTAAAGTTTTTGAGTAAAGGAGTGACATGGCCACAATTCATGAAACAG
Source organism: Macaca mulatta (assembly GCF_049350105.2). NCBI lineage: Eukaryota > Metazoa > Chordata > Mammalia > Primates > Cercopithecidae > Macaca > Macaca mulatta. The sequence continues at coordinate 107,274,450 of NC_133418.1, forward strand.
GCTGACCACATTGTGGACAATGGATTAGAAGGGGAAAAATACAGGAGGCAGAAAGTTTCCAGGCAGTTCTGTGGTAGGTCTGCCAAGAATGTGGTGTTAACTCCTGGACTGAGAAGGTACACAGGGAGAGGAGGCTTACCAGAGTCTAGAATAGGAAGCTAGGTTATGTGTAGCTCTGCTGTCCCTTTTGTGGTTCTGTTTTTCTTACTTTATCATTCAGTCAAGAAGAAAATGTCTCTAGGAGAAATGGGTGGACAAGGGGATCCCTATTTTAGAGGGGTCACATGGGACAAGAAATAAATACTGGTGGGTTCTGAAGTTAGGTCTTTTAACTTTCAAAACAATGGTTTTTATTAATAAAAACTAATAGAAGAGGAAATAATGCAAACAGTGGAGGCAGTGCATTTGGTAATGAAGAAAAGGGAGTTAGAAGAGGAACTTTAAAGGCATTCCAGGAACTAAATTAGGTTAATCAGTGGTGTGTGTTAGTTACTTTGTATTACTTTGAGGAAGATAATAGGCTAATAAAAGTTGATTGGATTGGTTGAATGGAGTTCAAAAAATTGTTACCATATTCTGTGTGTGTGTGTGTGTGTGTGTGTGTGTGTGTGTGTGTGTGTATTTAAAGAGACAGGATCTCTCTCTCTCTGTCACCCACGCTGGACTGCATGATGTGATCATAGCTCACTGCAGCCTTGAACTCCTGGGCTCAAGCTGTCCTCTCCCCTCAGCTTTGAAAGTAGCTACGACCACAGGCACATGCCACTATGCCTCCCTAATTTATTTATTTATTTTTTTTGAGACAGAGTCTTGCTTTGCCCAGGCTGGAATTCAGTGGTGCTGCCTTGGCTCACTGCAGCCTCCAGCTCCTGGGTTCAAGTAATCCTCCCACCTTAGCTTCCCAAGTAGCTGGGATTACAAGTGAGCACCACCACGCCCAACTAATTTTTGTATTTTTAGTAGGAACGGGGTTTCACCATGTTGGTCAGACTGGTCTCGAACCCCTGACCTCAAGTGATCCACTTGCCTTGGCCTCCCGAAGTGCTGTGATTACAGGCGTGAACCACTGTGCCCAGCCTGCCTGCCTAATTTTATTTTTTGTAGTGACCAGGTGTTACTCTGTTGCTCAGGCTGATCTCTCTGGTCTCAGGTGAGCCTCCCGCCTCAGCCTCTGAAAACGCTGGGATTACAGGTGTGAGCCACCACACCTAGCCCTCAGCTTGTAATATTTTAGATCCGTGAGGGTATGAAGAAGTACAGTTCTCAAAGAGCTGGAAAATGAATAATATTCAAGTTACAAATAACAATTGTTAAAATATTGTATAAAAACATGTATATGACTTTGCTGATTTTTTTCTACTTAAGTTCATTCATTCAACAAATAATGCAAGTACTTACTATGTGCTAATATTAGGGATACAGTATTGAATGAAAGAGACAACATTCCTGTCCACATGGAGCTTACTTTTGAGGGATGTTAACAGTAGTTTCTGGCTGGGCCCAGTGGCTCACATCTATAATCACAGCACTTTGAGAGGCTAAGGCAGGAGGATTGCTTGAGAACCAGGAGTTTGAGACCACCCTGGGCAACATACCAACAGTGTGTCTCTACAAAAAAAAAAATTAGCTGGGCGTAGTGATGTGTGCCTGTAATCCCAGCTACTGAGGAGGCTGAGGCAGGAGGATAACTTGAGCCCAGGAGTTTGAGGTTTCAGTGAGCAATGAGTGTGCCAATAAAATGTCATAAAAATTAGATGGATTAATAATATACGTGTAAATAGAGGGATACATTCATTTATTAGGTTGATAGGCCAAGGTGGTACAATGAAAGTTTTAGGTTGGAAAGGTGTCAAAACAATTTTTACCATTTTCCTTTTAGTGGCAAAAATTTGATTCCTGAAATGTACTATTTTTTTGCTAATAGCGGCAGCTCAATTTTTCATTACATATATAACTTTTTTTTTAAGTTGTTGCTTTGCATGGGAAGAAAATTATAGTTGAATTTTAACATTTTATTTTAAAGTGAGTCTCATTCATAAATCTTTTTGCATGACATGGTAGGAGTCAGCTTTTTCCTTTTTCTTTTAATGAATGTGATTTCTTCAACATCTGTTTCTTTAGGTGGGAAGAGTGCAGTACTCACAGCTCTCATAGTTGGTCTTGGTGGAAGAGCAGTTGCTACTAATAGAGGATCCTCTTTAAAAGGTTTTGTGAAGGATGGACAGAAGTAAGTGTTCGCTTTCTACCATCTATTTTCAATTCTTTGGTAAGAAAACAGTTACTTTAGATTCCCAGTTCACATAGACATGACTGGAAATGAAGTGCCTTCCCAGAATAGGAGCAGAGGTGTCCTATTTTTTCATTCCTTTCTTTTACCTCTTGTTGCCGGCATGGCGCACTGTTGCCTGTTATCCTCTCAAGACAGAGAGCTTGTGTAACTTACTGCCATGTGCCTGGCCATCTTGCTTCTGTTACTTGCTGAAAGAAATGGCTGTGATAAATCTATGTATCCTGTTTAACAAGTGTTTATAAACCTTGCTAATTCCTGACTCTTGACCCAAACCCAGCATCGGTGAGTCCACATTGATACGATAGTAGGGAGAGCAAAATCAGTGACCAGCCAAAGTGTCCCTGCACAAAACTGTCTTTAGCTCTCTAAGAAGTCCCAAAATAAGAATTCTACCTTTTGACTGATTTTATACCCTTTACCCAAGTGGGCTGCCAGTGAGTTTAATTTGAGGACCACAGTGACAGATCTGTTTGTGGTCTATCTCAGACCCTTAGTAAATAGTTATATCACTACTGTTTTTGGCTTTACATTTATATTTCTTTTTGTCATAAGTTGCCATCACATAGCTATATATGAATTGTCCAGTTTGCATCATCATGGACTCACTGCTTTTTGCCCACTAGCTGTTCTGTCTTCAGGCTTATCTCTTCATTCTTTTCTGTACTGCCCCAGATACCTCTGAAGGGATCTTTGTTTTTCATAACAACAAAGTGCCCCAAATACTGTCATACATCTTCTAGCATGAGGCTATTCCCATTCCTCCTTCTCATGCCCAGTGCTGAGAACTTTTGAAACTTTCATAATTAACACTAATATCTTTTTTCTCATTCAGTAGACTTTTCCTTCTGCTCAGTGTTATATCCATTTCTCTTCTATTTTATTACTAAAAAATAGAACAAGGATAGGATGTGAATTAGACCTGCAGATTTCTTATGTATTCCTCAGAAGCCTTAGGAATCTTAACCTTAAGCCAAGATTCCAAATTGACTAAAAAAAAAAAAAAGAGAAAAGATACACAGAAGATTATTTCCCATGGTCTATGGCCCTGGGAAAAAAACTATTTGATAACAATTCTCCAGCATAGTTTCTGTCTCCACTTCATGGGGCCCCAGTCCAGCAAAGTCTTCCTTTCACCACAAACCAAAATGACGTTTGTAACAAAAAATTAGTTATTTTGACACCTTTAAGTTAGTAGTATCAACTCTTAGTTCAGTTCATTATATTAAAAAAAATTTTTTATAATTATTATTATTTACTAGTCGTTAGAATCCATGAGAAATTCTTTTTTTTTTGAGAGAGAGTCTCACTCTGTCTCCCAGGCTGCAGTGCAGTAGCGCAGTCTTGGCTCACTACAACCTCCACCTCCTGGGTTCAAGTGATTCTCATGCCTCGCCCTCCCAAGTAGCTGAGACTACAGCCATGCCACCATGCCTGGCTAATTTTTTTTTTTTTTTTAGTAGAGAAGGGGTCTTGTGATGTTGGCCAGGCTGGTCTCAAACCCGTGGGCTCAAGTGATCTACCTGCTTCAGCCTCCCAAAGTGTTGGAATTACAGTTGTGAGCCACCACACCCAGCCACAGTTCATAATACTTAACTATCCATTTCTTAGCTGTCCAAACAATCACCCAGTCTAGTTGGCCAAATAGCACATTGAATTTTCAGATACAGTCTTTAGGAATAAATAATTTTTTATGCACTGTTAAATGTTTTCTCAGTTAAATACTTTTTTTTTTTTTCTATTTGAAAAGTGCTTAGACCAGGGTAGAAACTTCTCTCTGAGACCTGTCCTCTGAACACTATTTAATAAAAAAAGACTAGCTTAAACAAATCACTGACTTTTAAGGACATGGCTGCCTGTAGAGTGAAATAGTAATGTATATATTTTATTTTTGCTTTTCCAGTACAAAATTGGGGGAAATATATTTTAAAGCACAGTTAGTGACAGCTAAAAACTCTAACCTTAGCTCAGTCTTCTGTCTAAAAAAGTAACTAAAAGCAGAGTTTTTCCATATCTGTATTGTTCTTATCTATCCCCTCCCTCATTGAAAACATTTAGTATTTATAAAATTTCCCTTGGTTTTATAGTCTCTGATTCTGTCATCACTTTTTTGCAGAATCAGCTCGTTGAGGTTTTTAGTTCTGTTCTTACTCTATTGCACATCTAAAGTCTATACAGGAGTCTCACTTTACCTGAAGATGGTTGTCAGTGTAGTCCAGCACAAGTTTGAGGTAGTTCTTCTAAGGAGTCTGTCCCTCCCTTCCCCCATCTCTAACATTACACTCACCATTTGTGACACCTGTGCTCTGGGCCTCCTTTCTTGGGATATTTCAACTCTCCTTGGAGATGCTTGCCGTAATACTGTTAGGAGAAGCCAGAGAACTGCACCTTGAGACATTGCCTGGGACTCATCCTTCTAATTATCCACCAAGCCTTTGCAGTGACACAGGGACTGAATGAATCCTCCTAATGTATCTCTTCACATGAAAACCTTTCTCAGTGACCCAAGGCCTCATGCCCTTTGCTATTTAGATTCTCTTTTTTTTTTTTGAGACGGAGTCTTGCTCTGTCACCCAGGCTGGAGTGCAGTGGCCGGATCTCAGCTCACTGCAAGCTCCGCCTCCCGGGTTCACGCCATTCTCCGGCCTCAGCCTCCCGAGTAGCTGGGACTACAGGCGCCCGCCGCCTCGCCCGGCTAGTTTTTTTGTATTTCTTAATAGAGACGGGGTTTCACTGTGTTAGCCAGGATGGTCTCGATCTCCTGACCTCGTGATCCGCCCGTCTCGGCCTCCCAAAGTGCTGGGATTACAGGCTTGAGCCACCGCGCCCGGCCTAGATTCTCTTTAAACATATACAGTTTACCGTTCCCTCCCTTGGCCTTCATAATACCAACCCTGGTAGCCTTGGGGTCTTTGCAGTAGTCTAATTTTTGACATCAACTGTGGCACAAGGGTTATAGAGGGACAAAAACTCATTCTCCTGTTTTATGTTCCTGATTTATTTAGTCAAGGAGACAGAACTTGTTACAGATGAGCTGGTGACGCAGAGAAGGAGCAGTTTTATCATCTTTTTGTATGACTTTTCTTTTTCCTTGTTCTCATCCATGTGCACAGCTGCCAGTTACTTCCACGTAGATAGATTCTTCCTGAGTTGAGAAAGAAGCTAAATTCTTACTGTGGTACTGCTTGTTTGTGTTGTCATTCTGAAAAAAATCTCATAGATAGTCTCTCTTTTCAGTTAAGGCTCTCCTGTATTTACAGGCATTGGGCTCTATGGCTGTTTGACCGAAATTAAGCATCAGCACAGACCATATCAGTGTAAAGGGGAAGACTGCAGAGCTAGTGCCCAGCTTCGTTGTCTCTGTCTTCCAGCAGAAGTGGTTTTTTTTGTTTGTTTAGCAGTAATTATGAGGCTTTTTTATAAGTGTTACTTTTTAGAAGAATTTTGCTCTCTTGTATTTATTAGATTCGTATAGCAGGCCAGGCGCGGTGGCTCATGCTTGTAATCCTGGCACTTTCGAGGCCGAGGTGGGCAGATCACTTGAGGTCAGGAGTTCAAGACCAGCCTGGCCAACATGGCAAAACCCTGTCTCTACTAAAAATAGAAAAATTAGCTGGACATGGTGGTGGGTGCCTGTAATCTCAGCTATTTGGGAGGCTGAGGCAGGAGAATCACTTGAACCTGGGAGGCGGAGATTGCAGTGAGCTGAGATCATGCCACTGCACTCCAGCCTGGGCGACAGAGCAAGACTCTGTCTCAAAAAAAAGAAAAAGAAAAGAAAATTTATATAGTAGTAGGATATCAGTGCCTCTGAAGTTCTCACTATACTAAAGATAGCTCAAATACAAGGAGTAGCCAGGAAGGAAGATAATAAAGTAGGTGTTTGGTAATCAAGAGAGGTGTTTGATAATTCAGAGAGCACATATATGTAGTCATTTAAGAAATGTTTTCATGAGGTACAGTAACTTAATGCAGGTAATCATACTAGCTAATGAAATAAAATATTTGTTAGCTACATTATCAGAGGCCAGCCAGCCTTCCCCTCATACTTTAGTGGTTCTCAACCTTAACTGTTCATTAGAATCAACTTAGGGAGCTTTTAAATAATCCCATTAATTGTAATTTTTCTGAAGCGTATCTGTCTTAATTGGGTAATTTTGTTTTTATAGAAAAACCACACCAATTTATTCAAGGTAGCTCTAGGAAAGGATATTTACCATAAAGATGCAAAGATATATATCCATGAAACTGCAGAGAGGAAATACTGCAGGGTCTCTTGAGGGACCAGACTGAGACCCTGTAAGAACCGAGTAATTGCATCTCTGGCTGTCTCTGTGTGTCTTGTCTCTGGGCCTCTGTCTCCCTCTCTCTCCCTTTGGTTTGTTCTGCATCTCTCCTCTCTGCACCACCCTCACAATCCTAACTTAATTGGCTGTGCTTCTGTGTGTGTGCACTATGCTCTGCTCTTTCCTGTCTCTCCTTACGAAAAGTGTACAGGTAAGTGAGTGTGTTTTTCTCTATCGCTGTCTCAAGTATGTGTACTTTCTTATTCTTTTGCTAATCTTTGTTACTGCGTGTCTTCCCATATACAGGCATTTATAAGTCTTACTGTCCTAGTCTGTGGGTGTATGTGTGTAAGAAAGTGATCTTATGTTTTCTGTGCCTCTGGTTCACTGCCAGTATCTGTGAGTATGTATGTCTTTTTATTAGTCTGCCTAGGTAGTTTCCGAAGAGCTTATCTGTTCTATTCAGACTTTTCTATTTTCTTATCAGAGTATAATGCCCCAAATTGGTTTCTCTAGATCCAGAGGCTCCATAACTTTGTGGCTCCCAGGATTCACCATCTCTTGACTTGATCATTTCTTAATTTGAATTTTTTAAAACCTTTTTGTTTTGAAATAATTGTAGATTTACAGAAATGTTGCAAAGATGGTACAATTTTCTGTATATCCTTCACCCAGTTTTCCTTAATGTAGATATCTTACGTAACTAAGATGCATTTATCAAAGCTATGCAGTTAACATTGGTACAATATCAACTAAACTACAGACTTTTGAAATTTTTTTAACCAGATTTTCTTAGTTTGATTTTTTTAAGGAAGAAAATCTGATTGCTCAGCTGGTAAAAATGTCTATATTTAGCTCAATCCCGAGAGGATAGGATGGAAAATTATATCGTTGCTAAGCCCTTTCTGCTAGGGCACTTGTACAGAAAAGGATGGGTGAGCAACAGAACAAACACTTCAGTGTGTCTACTGTCTTAGCAGTAGTTCACAATGAAGCTCATCTGGAATATTTCTTCCATGCATTTCCCACAAATGGGAACAGTTTTTGAGTATGATTACAAATTCACAAAAACAAGTTTGTTCTATTAAAGGTTTCATTTAATTACCAATTAAAACACTTTTATATTAAAGGACTTCAGCATTTTGACAGATGCTCATATGTACCAGGTAAAATATCTGCTTTTATGTCTAAGGAAATTATATCTTTATTAATGTCCTTTATCAGCATCTTTGTTTTTCTTCCAAGTCTTATTTTAACACCAGTTGTAGTACACAAATACTCTTTTTTTTTTTTTTTTACCCCTATAGATCTTAAAATATGCATGGCTGTAAGTCCCTAAAACATCTTTAAAACTTTAAAAACTATAACAGAGCCTATTGGTTAGGCAGATTTATACTCATTATTTTTAATGCCAGTAAAGAAATTTTGGGCTTTAGTTTCTTTTTTTTGAGATGGAGTCTCTCTGTCGCCCAGGCTGGAGTGCAATGGTACGATCTCAGCTCACTGCAACTTCTGCCTCCCAGGCTCAAGCGATTCTCCTGCATCAGACTTCCGAGTAGCTGGGAATACAGGCATGCACTACCGTGCCTGGCTAATTTTTGTATTTTTTGTAGAGATAGGGTTTTGTCATGTTAGCTAGGCTGGTCTCAAACTCCTGACCTCAAGTGATCCACCCACCTTGGCCTCCCAGAGTGATGGGATTACAGGTATGAGCCACTCTGCCCAGCCTAGTTACATTTCTTGATATCAAATGGTTTTATGTTTTATTGCCAAGTACTTGAAAAATTAAAATTACCTTTCTTAATTCTAATCCTCTGAAAATGTTACTACTTTACCATAATTTTTACTTCATCATTCTTTAAAGGCCTACTGTCAAGCATGATGCTTTATATAACTTATAGTAGTCAGGCAGTATAATGTTGATTACGTGATTTTTACAGGAAAATGTATAACTTATCTACATGTCTTGAAACAACTGAAACTTAATGGTTTTTGTCAAATGTGCTATATGGATAGAATAGTCAGTGAATTATTTTTTATGAAGCATCACTTATTCTCAACTTTATTTTTTTGTTAGGCACAGTATCGTTAACGTTATGCTGTAGTGAACAATCAGTGTCAGCTATTGATGTAAAGCTAATTTGCAAATGAATTGGCCAAATTATTTGGTGGTTTTGAAAATTTTGAAAATTGTGGCAACCTAGTATTGTAATTACACTGTATCTTCATGTAATTTAGCTTAACCTCATTGTTTCAGCTCTGCAGATATCTCAATAACATTGAGGAACAGGGGAGATGATGCCTTTAAAGCCAGTGTGTATGGTAACTCTATACTTATACAGCAACACATCAGCATAGATGGAAGTCGATCTTATAAACTTAAAAGTGCAACAGGTTTGTTTTGATTCTCTTTTCATTTCTTGTAAAATATTAGGAAATACTCAATTAGAAAGAATTAGATGACTGTTGGTATTGATTGAACTGTCTTCCTTGTAACATGATTGGTTGTAAGTGTGTGTGTATTACACATGATTGTTTTACCCCAGGATATTATGGCACCAAAAGCATGATTAGCAGAACTGGGGATTATTTGAAACAGGTTGTGCCATTTTGTTTTCACCTACAGACTTCCTGTCACACCAGGGTTTTTATAAATGGTTAGCAAAAGTGCAAAATGACATAAAAGAAGAGGTGAGCATTTAGTTTTTGAAGAGCGATGGATGAGGAGCAAAATATGTTTAGTTATGGGAACAAGATAAGCACCATTATTGCATGTGGGTACTTTTTCTTCCTCTGTACTTGTGCCGTGTTCATTCATGTTTATACATATTCAATGGTACCTTTCTTGATGATGCAATGAAAGCTAATTAATATTTATATTTTGTAAGTAACTATACATTTTTTCTGTGTTATGCCCTAGAAACAGTTTGGTTATTTCATATGTTTCTCATAACTAGGCTCCGTGGTTTCCACTAAGAAAGAAGAGCTGATTGCAATTCTTGATCATTTTAACATCCAGGTAATTGGTGAATTTGTGTTTCAGATTAATGCATACAGCTTGTCATTTTTTAGTGTGATTTCACTTGTGTAGAAAAAAATTTAAATGGCCTCATATGAGTAAGTTGACCACAGGAAGCATATGTGTAACTATTATCGGTGAAGTTGTTTAAAATTTACTAATTTGGCTGGGTGCAATGGCTCACACGTGTAATCCCACACTTTGGGAGACTGAGGTAGGTGGATCACCTGAGGTCAGGAGTTCAAGACCAGCCTGGCCAACATGCTGAAACCCCTTCTCTAATAAAAATACAGAAAAAAAAAAAATTAGCTGGGCGTGGTGGCAGGCACCTGTAATCCCAGCTGCTAGGGAGGCTGAGGCGGGAGAATCATTTGAACCCAGGAGGTGGAGATTGCAATGAGCCAAGATTGTGCCACTGCACTCCAGCCTGGGCAACAAGAGTGAAACTCCATCTCAAAAAAAAAAAAAAAATTTATTAATTCAACACAGGATTGTCAATACATAATATAACACCTTTAATTTGATAGAGCAGTCAAGAACATTTAGTCTATACTACTCTAGGCTAAAATTTATCTTAATAAGGATGTCAGGTTTCTTTGCTTTTTGCTGTCCTAGTCAAAATAGCATCATTGTTCCCTAAACTCAGTTGCTAAACTCTTCTCTTTTTTTCCTGGATGAGTGTTTAGCTTCTAAAGTTACTAAATTCTTAAAGAAAATTTATTCTAGAAAGATAAAGCATTTCTGTATTTCGGAGCTACTGATCACACTTGTAGGGGACAAGGCTTGAGTCCTTTCTGCTAAGATACTTTGGCTGAATTAAGTGATAATAGGGTACATGTAGTTCTGTAAACATTTACACTAGAATTACCTTTAGAAGACACCTAATCCAGGCTGTTTGTTTTGTAGATGAGAAACTGGGAGCTACCAAAAATAAATTTATATTTAAGGCTGTCTAGACATGGTTACTGGTAGAACCTGGATTTGGGATCCAGGCATCCCTGTTTCATTCTACTGCTCTATCCATTGTGCAATACTGCCTCGTTACAGAATTAAGAACTCCAAGATTTGCGATCAAAGAAAAAGAACAATTAGGAGTCTGGGTCTCTTTTCCACTTTGGTTTAGAACAGAGGGTACAGAACTTTCTGTGATGGTGGAAATGTCCTGTATTTATGCTGTTCAGTGGGGTAACCATTAGCCACATGTGGTTCTTGACTACTTGAAATTGTGACTAAGAAATTGAAGTTTTAATTGTATTTTTTTAAGTAAAATAAGCCACACATGGCAAATGGGCCTGCTGCATATCAGACAGTACAAGTTTAGGAAAAATAATTCTTAAAATCTAGAGAAAAGCAGGTACAGCAAATGAATTTCAGACTAGAATGCAGGACAATTTATTAGAATCAGGAAAACCAAGAGTTAGAGTTTATGGAATCATAGGTGTTGGGAGAATCTGAAGGGCATTCGGTATACTGTATAAATACTGTGTATTTACCCTGTGTAGAATCTCCACCAGGTTTTCCTGCGCAGGTTCTTGAAAGGATAATGGGGAAATCACCTCTGTCCAAGGCTGCTTCCTTCTTCTGTGGACAGCTGCATTTATTAGAAAGTTTTCATTATGAGGAAAATTGAAAAAAAGCGTATTTCTCTAAGCTCTCACTTCCTTGGGGAATGTAAAACATGTTATTCTCTGTTGAAATATTTAAAGATTCCTGGTCCTTTTTCTTCCATGGTTTACTTAATGAGTAACAAAAGATTCAGTTTCATTGATTAAAATGCAGAAGATCTAGAGCCATGCCACAGGTAGATGTGGAGCACTTGAAGAGTGGGTAGCTCAAATTGAGATATGCAGTAATGTGAAATACACACCAGATTTTGAAAACTTAATATAAAGGAATAACTTAGTTTTTTATATTGATTACATGTTACAATGATAATATTTTGGTTATATTGGATTAAAAATATGTTATTAAATTTCACCTATTTCTCTATATTTTTAATGTGGCTACTAGAACATTTAAAATTGTATGTGTGGGCTGGGTGCAGTGGCTCACGTCTGTTATCCCCACACTTTGGGAGGCTGAGACCGGTGGATCACCTGAGGTCGGGAGTTCGAGACCAGGCTGGTCAACATGGTGAAACACTCTCTCTACCAAAAAACACAAAAATTAGGCAGGCATGGTGGCACATGCCTTTAGTCCCAGCTACTTGGGAGGCTGACATGGTAGAATTGTTTGAACCCAGGAGGCGGAGGTTGCAGTGAGCCGAGATCACGCCACTGCACTCCAGCCTGGGTGACAGAGTGAGACCCTGTCTCAAAAAAAAAAAAAAAAAAAAAAAAATTGTGGGTGACTTGCATTATATTTTTCTTAGACAGTGTTGGTCTAGAATAACCAGGAGGGAAGAGGGTATTTAATGTCTTTCAGTACCTGATCATATTTGTCTTCTGTGCCTCCGTTTCTTATCCTCTTGCTGAAGTTTACCTGTTTTTGCTTTTTGCTTTTTTCAGGGTTCTGACAGAGCTACAACATGCTTTTTTTTGGTTTGATTTTAGAGACTGGGTTTTGCCATGTTGCCCAGGCTAGTCTTGAACTCCTGGCCTCAAGCAATCCTCACACCTTGGCTCTGGCCTCCCAAAGTGCTGGCATGAGCCTTGGGACAGAGTCTCACTCTGTTGCCCAGGCTGGAATGCAGTAGCATGATCACGACTCCCTGCAACCTCCACCTCTCAGGCTCAAGTGATCCTCCACCTCAGCCTCCTGAGAGCTGGTACTACAGGCGGGTACCACTACACCTGGCTAATTTTTGTACTTTTTGTAGAGACGGGGTTTCACCGTGTTGCCTAGGCTGGTCTTGAACTCCTGGGCTCAAGCAATCTACCTGCCTCAGCCTCCCAAAGTGCTGAGATTATAGTTATGAACCACTGTGCCTGGCCAAGATTCTTAAATAATCCCAAGAGTAGTATAAGAAGTAGGAACTCCATTTCAAAAACAGTGAAAAAGGTGTAGAGAAATGAATATAAACTTTGGTGAAGCTTTTAATTGAAAGTTGACGTTAAGATGTTATTAGAGCTACTACTGCATTAGGTCTATTAAGTGGTCAGATGCAGTATGAAATGATGAGCTGGGGTGCTTTGTGAAAAAATATGTGGCAGATGGAGTCAGGTCTGTATAATAAGAAACATGTCACGTGTAAAGTTTTGTTTATAACTACATAACTTTTTTATTATCTTAGAAGAGAGGCCCAACATTTTACTTAAGAGAAATGTTTTAACCATTGGTATACCAACAAATTACACAATATTTATTTCATAGACAGTAAACATGAAGGGTTTAAAGTTTTTCATTTATACGATAACCTTAAGATTATTTTTAACATGTAAACTGATTTGTTAGTAATTGACTAACATTTAACATGTAAACTTATTTGTTAGTAATTGAGTAATGACCCTGAATCTTTTTGAAAAAAGTTGTATTTTTTCTATACTTTTCCAATTTATTTTGATATCTTAACTTGTTAGGTGTATTAGGGTTCTCTACAGGGACAGAATGAATAGGAGATATATATGGTTTTAAGTATTAACTCACATGATCACAAGGTCCCACAATAGGCTGTCTGCGAGCTGAGGAGCAAGGAAAGCCAGTCCACGTCCCAAAACTGAAGAACTTGGAGTCCAATGTTTGAGAGCAGGAAGCATCCAGTTTTAGGGAAAGATGTAGGTTGGGAGGCTAGGCCAGTCTAGTCTTTTCAAGTTTTTCCACCTGCTTTGTATTCCAACCGCCCTGGCAGCTGATTAGATGGTGCCCACCCAGATTAAGGATGGGTCTGCCTTTCTTGGCCAGTGACTCAAATGTTAATCTCCTTTGGCAATACCCTTGGGGACACACCCAGAATCAATACTTTGCATCCTTCAATCCAATCAAGTTGACACTCAGTAATAACCGTCACGTTAGCCAAAGGTAGTTTCATTCAAGCAATGACTAGTTTCCAAAAGATAGAAAGACTTCATTATTTTCATTTGTTTTACAATATCCTCATGAAGGAATAATATGAAGAACTTCTATAAAAAAATAAACAATACTTGTTATCATGATTCTGATTAGAAATAACTGAGTTGGACTGTGTTTAACTGGAGTAACTGACTTGTCCAAGGCTACATAGGAAGTTAGCAACAGAACTCAAACAAGAACCCAAGGTGGCTGACTCCTTACCATGCTAGGACTCTTCCCATTCTGCTAGCCCATGATTAACCATTGGCATGAGGGTGATATTCTATTCAGCAGGTAAGAAGTGAAAAACTTTTTAATGAAAACACTTTTTCACAGGGTTCTTGTGCTTGTGCCCTCATGTACTGGTAGAATATTGAATTTTAACTATACCATGTATGTTGGTATAATGAAATTTTAAATTATTTTTCCTGCATTATACATTTCTAATTTTTTTTTTTTAATATTTTTATCCTAATGTTATAACCTTTGGCTATTGCTTGGCCTTCCTGATGGCACCATAGGTCACTTGTAATGTATGTTTCGGTTTTTACCTATCTTTAAAGCATTAAAGTAAAATATTCAAAAATGACTTTTTGTTTGTTTGAGGTGGATAATCCAGTTTCTGTTTTAACACAAGAAATGAGCAAGCAGTTCTTACAGTCTAAAAATGAAGGAGACAAATACAAAGTAAGTGGCACCAAGGTAATATAAACCCATTTAAAAAGAGTGCCTTTAGGCATATTGTAAACAATATTCTTGCTCACATAATGGAGTCTGAGTTTTTTTTTTGTTTTTTTTTTTTTCTTAAAGCCATCTGTTTAAAGTAATTCAATTTCCTAGATTAGGAAATTGTTAAGTAAGATGGGGGTATAATTTTTTTAAATCTTTGTTTTTACTTTTTGGCTTTTAATTCTTAATCTTTAAGGAAATACAGGGTAACAGTTGCTCCTACATACATAATAACTTGTAAATCTTTTTTTTTTTTTTTTTTTTTTTTTTTTTAAGACAGAGCAAGGCTCTGTCTTCCAGGATAGAGTGCAGTGGCGCAATCTCGGCTCACTGCAACCTCCACCCCTCAGGTTTAAGTGATTTTTGTGCCTTAGCCTCCCAAGGAGCTGGGGTTACAGGCATGTGACACCATGTCTGGCTAATTTTTGTATTTTTAGTAGAGACGGGGTTTCACCTGTTTGGCCGGGCTGATCTCGAAATCCTGGCCTCAAGTGATCACCCGCTTTGGCCTCCCAAAGTGCTGGGATTACAGGTGTGAGCCAGTGTGCCTGTAAATCTTAAACTATTAAAAACTTTAAAAGCTAACAAAATACTTGACTATACTGCTAAATATTCTGTGTAGTCTTTTGAGTGAGTTTTGGCATTTCTTATTCTAAAAATTTAAGATGTACTAAGACCAAGGATGCCAGTCTTTTCAGCTGTTTTTGCTTAAATAATGGCAATAGTGAAAATGAGCTTATTATCACACCCCGCAGTGTTTTCTTTCATGGAGTTTTAGGAGCTTTTGCAAATGAACATGTGGATGTGAGCATGGTAGGTTCAGTAAATTTGAATCTGAAATGTATTCTTTTGTGTTTGTGTGATTGCTTGTGTTTTTAATGTCTTTTTATATCATTGATCTAAAAGTTTTCAGAGACCAAATTTTTCTTTTTCTTTTTAACAGTTCTATGGAAGTTTACAAACTCCTAATTGCGTTTTTTTGTTGTTGATAATAGTTCTTCATGAAAGCAACGCAACTTGAACAGATGAAGGAAGATTATTCATACATTATGGAAACAAAAGAAAGAACAAAGGAGCAGATACATCAAGGAGAAGAGGTTTGTAAACAGTTAATGTAAATCTTTTTGGGATCAGCCAAATTCCTATAGTAATAGGAATTCCTATAGTAATATCATTACTGATATTCCTATAGTAATATCATTACTGTAGTAAATGATATTGTAAAACTATGCATCTGTATATTTATATAAAACTAGTAATATTTTCATAGCACTCTGAAGTAATGCAATGTAGTGTTTATATTCTGGGTATTAATTAGCTGTTACTTTTTTATTTTGTAATGATAAGTACATACATGTCTTACTTTCTCTATTAGATTATAAGCTAGAGAACAGAGTGGTATCTTACATACTTATCCTCTGATAATATGACTAATGGGTTCCACAATAAGGTATGGTAGTTTAAGTAGTTTAAAAACTATAAGTAGTTTAAAAACTGCAGTATTTCTTCTGGGATAATAAGCACAAGCTTCAAACTGTTATTAAACATAGTATGCATTTATAATTATATACTGTAATCTACAAATCATAGTAATTATAACTCTAGTAAAATGTTAACATTCCTTAAGCAACTGGTAGGTTGGTAGCAGCTGTGACATCCTTACTCACCAGGCTTGGCAGCTGTGCAGATTTGCTTGCACTTATAATCACTTATTTCAATTTGTTTTTAAATCTGTTATATTTTGTTCTTATACTTTCTTCTTCGGATTCCTGAAGATCCAACTTTCTGTGTGATAATCAGAGACCTCAAAATTTTAAGGCTTATGTTATAGCTGTTTATCCAGTGTATTAAGTCCCACCAATTTTATGTAATTCCATATATTGTTCTTTTGTTAGTTTTATATAACCTGTTGAATTTTCATCAACTTTGTAGCTTGTCCTTTTGAGGTAGGATTGTACTAATGATTAAAGTCAAATTCATTATATTATACTGACCTTTTTACTTCACATTTTTGAAGAATGCGTATTTTAAGTTAGGTCTATAGTTATGTGTTTCATTAAATGAAAACTCAAAAATTAAGGATGAGTATATTTATTTTTATTTCCCACATTATCCTTTCAAACCTGGGTTATGTGGTGGTGCTTAAGGAGCTACTATAAACCACAAAAATACTAAAGCACACTTTCTTGGAATATCAGTGTTATTATTGGGGAAGGGAAATACTTGTATATTCAAACAAACTGTACATACCATGTGTTACATTTATTATTTTTAATATAATAAATCAGGACTTGAAATAAATTTGTTTGTTTCAGACCACTTGGGATTAAACACTTATTTTCTCCATGGTATACAAAGTATGCCGATAACAATTAAAGATATTGTAATTATGAAGTATAAGGAGCACTTCCCTAAATTATGTAGGAGAATTCCTGATGCATAATATGCACTCAGTAAGAACTTTTCTCTTAATTGGTGAAATACCCTATATTCTCAAAATAAACTCTTGGTTTGAATAATTAAATCTTTAAGAAATAGTATGTAAAGGCTAGAAGCTAGAATAATCATTCAGTTGATAAATATTAAGTTCTTACCATGTGCCTTGTAGCATCGTGCTTTGGCCATGGTCATATAGTGACAAATAAATAGGATTCTTGGGATCATAGACCTAGTTATTCGGCAGGAAACATAGATGGTAAATAATTTGAGTATGGTGACTACTAAAAGAGATGTAGACTAGGCAACAGCACTTAATAGGGTACTGGCAGTGTCGGGGGCAGTCATGGTCGGGAAGTTATTAAGGAAGTGATGCCTAAGAAGAAAACTGAAGGATGAGTAATACCAGGCAAAGGATGGTGAGGGTAAGGCAGGATGTTCTAAGAAATAGCGTCGTTAAAGCCTCAGGGGCAAGAAAGCATGTGTTCTTTTAAAAAACTAGAAGAATTCCAGTTTGGCTAGAGTGTAAAACACAGGTGTGAGAGATGAGAGGCCAGGTTGTGGAGGACCTTATAAAATTTAGGGGGCAATAGAAGACATGAAAATGCATGACTTCATTAATTGTGTATTTTCAGTAGATTACTCTGCTGTACAAGAGAATAAACCGCTATAAGGAGAGAAGAGATGTGGAAAGATAGATAAAGAAGCCATTATCATTGTCCAAAGACATAATGATGGCTTAAGTTAAGGATATTGGCAGTAGTAGGAAAGAGAACTTTGAAATGATGTAGGCAAATGTTGTAGTGGACATGGAGAAGTAAAGTTAAGACAGAGTCATCAAAGGTGACTGAATGACCTCCAAATTAATTACTTTAGTAGTAGAGTAAGTTTATTGAGATAGGAAGTTTGGGAAGAAAAGCCAGTTTTTCTTTTTTTTCCTTTTTTTAAAGAAAGCTGAATTATATTTTGAACACATTAATTTTGAGGTTTTCAAATTAATTTCCACATTAATTTCCAAGTGGAAATACGAAGTGGGAAGTTGGATATGTAAATTAAGAATACAGAGTCAGGTCTGGCCTCAATAAAAATTTGGGAGTTGTCAGTGTGCTATCAGTATATAAGCCAAAAGAATAATTTAGATTGCTGAGATAGGGGAAAAGTGGGGCCAGGCCTGAACCATGAGAAATTCTCATGAAAGCCATGAGAAGCCAAGGGCAGAGAGATTTTGAGAAGGAACAAGTCATGACCGTGAGATGTACCTGTGGTCCGACACTACATGAATTGAAAAAACTCACTGTATTTAATGACATAATCTTCATAGATGACTATGGCAAGGTGGGTTTCAGTAGCAGTGAAAACAGTAGCCAGATTTGTGGAACTGGAAAATGTGAGGAGATGGAGGAGATAGAGACAATTTTCATGAAACTTGGATAGAAAGGGAAGAAGAATTTTAGAGGAGGAGGTGGTGCCAAGGGATGGGTATTGGTGGTTTTGTTTGTAAGTTGGAAAGATGAGCAAGTAGTGATGAACATGAGTCATAAAGAGGGTAAAGTGGAAACAAAGATGAAAAGATGTGATGGAAAATCAGTGGATTTAGACTTTTGAGAAGATAGAAAAGGGGTACAATCCAAGATATAGGTAGAGGATGGTATGGGTCTTAAATATGAGGCCACTTTTCTTTTATTGCAAAAGGAAGGGATGACTGCTTTAGATTTGTAGTTAAGATTGTTGAGGGAGTTTCTGTCTGATGGCTTCTAAATTATCTGAAGCTGGAGAGGGGGAATGAATGAGGGAATGTGGTGGCAGGGTATATGAGGTTTGAAGAGAGTGATAATAGATTGAAAGAATTTTATAGAATGGGAAAGTGCATTAGATAGGGAAACAAAGTAAGGTCTACAGTGTTCAGGCCCTAGGTGACTCTGGTAAGCATGAATGAAGGGGAGAGGCTGTCTACCCAGGTGTACAGAATATGAGATCTATAAGCTCCAGAAATTGTTTGAATATCACGGTATTTGATATTTGGTGATTTTTAATTAATTATTAAAAGTGAACTTAGTTCCTGGCCAACATGGTGAAACCCCGTCTCTACTAAAAATACAAAAACTAGCTGGGCGTGGTAGTGCTTGCTTGTAGTCCCAGCTACTTGGGAGGCTGAGGCCGGAGAATCGCTTGAACCTGGGAGGTGGAGGTTGGAGTGAGCCGAGATTGTGCCATTGCACTCCAGCTTGGTGACAGAGTGAGACTCTGTCTCAAAAAAAAAAAAGTGACCTTAGTTAAGAAAATTATAACTTGTTTGATTTTCAGAAATAAATTTCTCCTGATCCTTACATTCTCTTTGGAATGCCTACTGACTATACTTTGAAGAACAGACCATCATGTCTATCAGATAGGGAATAAAGAGGGAAAATGGGAAAGTGAGTTTTGGGATTTCTCTATATTTGCGTAGTCCTGAACTTTTAATTCCTTTGCTCTTCATCTGAAGAGTATTTGGCCATTTTTATAGTGCAGAAATTCACAAAATTATTGGACTTATTAAAAGTATACTGAAGAATCAAGAATAAAAAAAAAAAGTTATTTTTAAACAAATCTTTGTGTAGTAGTTGTTTAGGCGTTGTTTTTAAAAGAAATAGATTTGCAAAAATGTGTTTTTTCAACATTAATAAAAAATATGTCCCTTCTGTTTTCTTTTTTTCAGCGGCTTACTGAGCTAAAGCGCCAGTGCGTAGAGAAAGAGGAACGTTTTCAAAGCATTGCTGGTTTAAGTACAATGAAGACTAATTTAGAGTCCTTGAAACATGAAATGGCTTGGGCAGTGGTAATTATCACTTAATTACTTGTTCACATATATATGGGATCTGCAGAATATATTTGGTTATTATTGTTAATCTTATCAATTTGCTATATAATTTTTTTAGGTCAATGAAATTGAAAAACAATTGAATGCTATCAGAGATAATATCAAAATTGGAGAAGATCGTGCTGCTAGACTTGACAGGAAAATGGAAGAACAGCAGGTAATTACAGTTTTTTAAATGCAGATTTAATAGGTTGAATCATATGAAATTGCTGATATTAGACTATTTATGACCCACTAAACTGGCAGTTTCAGACTGTATATTTGTCTATATTTGAATTTATTGCTTAGGTGAAATAGACCTAAACTTGTTTTCAAGGCCTGTTGTGGTAACTGTCTTTTGAAAAGAATATTCTATCTATGATAAGCCTGTCTGAGGCTAGGGCTCTAGAACTCATGCATATTGTCAGTGGAACTTTGTTACTGACAAGACATATAAGAAGAGCCTGAAGCTTTTACTCTTCGGTTCATTAAGGAGTTTAAACACAAACAGACCTGAGAAATAAAGGGGTGCTAGAATAATATAAATTAGAATCACATTAAAGGTAGCTATCAGAAAGTATGAGAACTCAGAACTGAAAACAATGCCCAGAGATTGCTAAGGGAACTGAGATTTATGGTCCAGAACCAAGATGGCCTGTCAGAGGATTTCATATAGGTGGAAGGCAAGTGGGATTCATTGTTAGGTCTGTTAAGGTTAATTTCAGCCTGACATCTAAGATTGCAGGTAGAAACTGCCCTATCTAAAATTCAAGAAAGTCACCAAAGTCTTCCACATGGGCCTAGAGGTTACAGAAGTTGAGTGTCAAATAAAGGCAGTCATTCTTTGTTGGGGCTTTCCATGTGGACCTTTTTACCATTCAGCAGATCCACTTTTTATACACTGTTTCTTTTTTGAACAGCTTTATTGAGATATCATTCATTTACCATATAATTCACCCATGTAAAGTATGTAATTGACTGGGTTTTAGTATATTCACAAGGTTGAGCAGCCAGCACTGTGGGGTTTCTCATGCTGTAATGCCAGAAGAAGAACTCCTAGTTTTTTTTTTCTTTACTCCCCTTCCCCTGCAAATGTACTCAATATGTCAGTGTAGCTTACTTACCTCTTAGCATTTTCTCTATTTTGCTTAGGAAATTTATTTCTGGCCCCCAAGCTTGGCTGTGGTATAGAATGTAATCTTTCCTAACTTGCTTTTTTCTGTCTGCCTCTAAGATGAGCAGATTGATCTTTTTTTCTTTTAAGGTTTATGACATTAATTCATCAGAGGTAATAGATGAGTATGTAAAAATAGGTAAAGATAGGACACTTAGTGATTTGTGGGCTAAGTTTCTTACTCCCTCTTCAGGCAGTAAGTGGAATTTCAACGCTTTCCACCTCTCACCTTAAATTTTCATTTCTGAGAGAATACTCTGAAATTTTCATCAAGTATGTTTCTCTTCTCACCCTCATTTCTCAGCTTATCATCAGGTAAGGCCTTAAATACTTTCCTCCTCAAGCATTTCGCAGTCTAAGATGGAATCCAGTCTGAGTAACAGCTGCTCACCTCTTTTTTAAATGGGAAAGGAGGATCATAAGGCTAGGTGATGTTTAGTTTAGTAGGCCTTTTTCTCCGTTTAAGCGTTTGCATACTGTATGTAGTAAATGGCAAATTTCTGGAGGGTAAGGACTATCTTATTTTATCTTTATATCCTTTCCATCTTGTCTTACATAAAGCCTTTCACATTGTTGCCTGTAGAATGACTATTAAATGGAAGATTTCTGAAGAAACAGTGTCTAAAGCAGACTTTAAACTTTTGTTAATTTAAAACTGAAAAATAATATGAATTATGTTTAGTTTGTATAAAACCTGGATCCAGCTTTCATTTTTATTAAAAAGCAATTCCTCTACTCATTGTCCTTGGGTGCTTTCATGTTTTAATGGCAGAGTTGAATTGTTTTAGGAGAGACCATGTGGCCCACAAAGCCTGAAGTGTACACTATCTAGCCTCTTATAGAAAGGTTTGCTGACCCCGATTGAAATAGTGCTCATATTTGTTCCTTCTCATCAGTCCCTATTGTTAGCATCCCATTTTGGTCCCTAATTGTCTTTGATCCATAACATTATATTAACTTTTTACTGAAATCTTTTCCTTTGATTTTTCTGTCTACCCTGTGTTCCAAGTGCTTCCAGAGTAATCTAACACGCAGATTTAGGAGATAAGAGACAGACTTAGGCTGTCTTCCTGTTTTCTAGAAGATTAAGTTGTAAGCTGTTCATTGTAGAATGCAAGGCCCTTCTACCCCTTCATCTCATCTCCTACCATTATCCTATGAATTTAAGCTCTAGCAATATTTAATTTCTAAAATATGAATACCTTTGTACATGCTCTTTCATCTGCCTCTAACACCCTTCCTCAACTTATTTCCTGGTACACTTAGATTAATTTTTAAAATCTCAGCTCAAAATACTACTTCCTCTTTGAAGGCATTCCTGACTTTTTCTGGCCAACCTCTGGTTTGTCTCTCTGTGCTCCCACAATTAAGAATAAACGTACCCTACTTTAGCATTATTGTATACAGACCGTATCATCAGTTTGTGTTCTGTTTTTCTGCTAAATTATCTCTCTCTCTCTTATGTTATCTGAGGACATTTGTTATCACGTCTTTGTATCCCTAGAGGATAGCACATTTGTTGCATAACTAACTGTGGGTTAAGATCAAATTATATTATAGTATTTTATATAACATTATGTTACTATGTTTGCCTAAAGTCTTGAGTGAAGTTAAATTTGTTATTGGTATATGAACTATAGATAATTATTTTTAAAAACTCTCTCTGTTGAAAAAATATACTTTAATAATGTTATTTTCTTAAAGGTCAGACTTAATGAAGCAGAACAAAAGTACAAGGATATTCAAGACAAACTAGAAAAGATTAGTGAAGAGACAAATGCACGAGCACCAGAATGTATGGCATTGAAAGCAGATGTCGTTGCTAAGAAAAGGGCCTATAATGAAGCTGAGGTGAGAGAAATTTTCTAAACTGAAATATTAAAAGCCACACAGCAAATATAAAGATTGTTCTTCTATCTCTTTTAATTATATTTTGTTGTTTTGAAACAGTCTTGCTCTGTCACGCAGGCTGGAGTGCTGTGGCGCCATCACAGCTCACTGCAGCTTCTACCTCCTAGGCACATGGTATCCTCCCACCTCGGCCTCCTGAGTAGCTGGGTCTACAGACATCTGTCACCATGGCTGGCTAAATTTTTTTGTATTTCTTGTAGAGACAGGATTTTGCCACATTGTCCAGGCTGGTCTTGAACTCCTGACCTTAAGTGATCTACCTGCCTCAGCCTCCCAAAGTGCTGGGATTACAGGTGTGAGCCTCTGCACCCAGCCTCTTCTATTTTTTTATAATTATTTTTTTGAGACGGAGTCTCACCCTGTCGCCCAGGCTGGAGTGCAGTGGCACAGTCTTGGCTCACTGCAACCTCCGCCTCCCGGGTTTAAGCGATTCTCCTGCCTTAGCCTCCTGAGTAGCTGGGACTATAGGGGTGTGCCACCACACCTGGCTAATTTTTTGTATTTTTAGTAGAGATGGGATTTCACCATGTTAGCCAGGATGGTGTCGATCTCCTGACCTCGTGATCCGCCCACCTTGGCCTCCCAAAGTGCTGGGATTACAGGCGTGAGCCACAGCACCGAGCCTTCTAATTTTTAAAGTAGAGATTTTGTACCTGAGTTGAAATTAGTGATGCTTTGAGATTTTAAAAAATGTAATGGTTTCAAATGACGATTTTGTGCTTCATTTTAAAAATATATTCCTGTACACATTCAGTCTCTGAGGATTTGACAAAAGTGGACTCGAATGGGATATTTGTTTTCATTTTAGCAAAGCGTTTCTAATTTTTTTTGTTAGGTTTTATATAACCGATCCTTAAATGAATATAAAGCATTAAAGAAAGATGATGAGCAGCTTTGTAAACGAATTGAAGAACTGAAAAAAAGGTAGGATAGTTACTTTGAAATTTTCATGACTCTTATTTTGTAATAAAGTAAGGTAGATGCATTGGAATATTGTATTTTATGTATTGTTGTTAATGAAATTTTATTACATTGGCTTGTGTTCTTTAAATGTTAAACTGTTCATTTAACATTTTTCACTTTGGGTTATTTACTGTTAGTACTGACCAATCTTTGGAACCTGAACGGTTGGAAAGACAAAAAAAAATATCTTGGTTAAAAGAGAGAGTAAAGGCCTTACGAAATCAAGAAAATTCAGTCAATCAAGAGATCGAACAGTTTCAGCAAGCCATAGAAAAGGACAAAGAAGAATATGGCAAAATTAAGTAAGTTGCAACATCCTTAGAATGATTTTTTTCAATTACTTTCACATCATATAGTTTTGTTCTTATATGAAGAGAGCAAATATGGTTGTTTCTTCTACATAATAAGGGATCTTTTAAAAAAGATTTTATTTTTATGTTAAATACCTTGCAGAGCAGGGCTAACTCATAGCCAGTGCACCTATAGCCAGCTGGATCTTTTAAAATCACTTTTCAAGACTTCTTATAGTTGTAGAGTTGAACAATTTCTGGGATTCCTAGCCCATCATCGTTGCATTACTTTTTTTATGCCAAGTTTTGAGGACTCCAGACTGTTTTTCTCTGGTAACACAATTATTTTCAAATAAATAATTCTGCTTTTGGTTTTTAGGGTAGCTAGGTGGGTCATTCACTGGGATGTAGGTGTTCTGGGCAAAGGTTAAAAAATGTTTCTGTAAAACTATCACATATCTGTCCTGTTCTGCTTTTCTTTTTTAGGAGAGAAGAATCAGATGTGAAGCATGCACTGAGCTACAATCAGAGGCAACTGAAAGAATTGAAAGATAGTAAAACTGATCGACTCAAAAGATTTGGCCCTAATGTTCCAGCTCTTCTTGAAGCCATAGATGATGCTTATAGACAAGGACTTTTTACCTATAAACCTGTAGGCCCTTTAGGTATTTGTCTTAATTTAGTAAGGTTATAATAAACTTTAGAAATAAGTTTTTATTTTCAGAATGATTGAATGAAGTTTTCAAAATAAAGTGATTTCATTAAAAAAGATAAAATGATGAAATTATGTTAAGCTCTGTAGCTTTCGTTTTATATTTTTAGAGCATAAAATATCCAGAAGTGAGAGAACTTTGGAAAAGGAAAAGTAATTACAGAGTTGAATAATTTGGTTCTTGTTTTTCTGAATAAACAAGTGAATGAACTAATATAATTGATTATTCAGAAAAAAAAATAATAACATCAAGATGAAGGAGCAGTTACCTGAGTTTTGGTAACCTTTTTAAAATGACTTTTCTTTCTTAGTTTCTGTTTTGGTTGGACAGCATGATTTCTAAGTTCTCTTCCAACTGTAAAATCTGTGGTTACTTTACTCTTACATATACATGGTACGTAAAAAAATTTTTTAAGTCACGTTTTCTTGGAGGGTTATCTTTAATTCTGAAAATCATTAGGTGAAAATGCTTATAAATATAGTTTGTTAGTAAAGTATTGCATTTAAATATTGTAGTAATGTCTCTTTTAAATGATATGTACCTTTATACCAGGATCCATTTCAATGGACGAGGCTTTTTTTCCCATCCCATTAAGGAATTTGAAAATCCCTTGATTTTCAGAACCCCATTGAAAGACTAGAATAGTATAAACTGAATATAGAAAAGCCACCGTTGGTTTACATTAGCGTGGGACAATTTTTTTCACAGGATTTGGTGGATTTTCTCTCCATTGTATCCTGTGGGTATAGGGGATTTCCCATTCAGTTAAAATATTATTTAAACTGCTTTATATAAAAGTATGTTAAGTCATTTATAAACTATGATTAAATGATCTGTAATGTCATTTAAACTGCTTTATATAAAAATATGTCATTTATAAACTATAATTAAAGAGGAGTGATGTTAATATTTCAAAATAAGTATTTATGAGCTCGTCTATAATTTTCTCTCACTTTTAGGAGCTTGCATTCATCTTCGGGACCCGGAACTTGCTTTGGCTATTGAATCTTGCTTAAAAGGGCTTCTGCAGGCCTATTGTTGCCATAATCATGCTGATGAACGTGTCCTTCAGGCACTCATGAAAAGGTTTTATTTACCAGGGACCTCACGGCCACAGATAATAGTTTCTGAGTTTCGGAATGAGATATATGATGTAAGACACAGGTAAGGCATTAGTAATTGAATATGTTTCTGGCTTTGCTTAATCATATGCAGGACTGGAAAGAGTTAAAACACTTTTAATGTTAATCATATCTTTACCCCTGATTTGTAAAATTTCATCAAGCCACTTTAATTTCTGTCTAGGTATTAGTTCTAGGCGTTAGAGAAACATAGATAAATGTTCCCTACCATTGAAGTTCTTACATGTGGGAGACATTACAGGGAAACAGATGTAGTATGGCTTAGAAATTATACCCGTGAGGAAAATGATATGACCAAATTAAGAGGGAGGGCCTAAGGAAGAACATTGGCACTCGTTACACACAGTTACATTCTGAAGGTGTTTCACAGAATCCATAGACAGTAATTGTGTTCTTTGATGACCTTAACAAGTCTTTTCAAGGGAGCTCAGTACCCAAACTGGCCTCTTTGCTAACTGCTGGCTAACACTTTAAAAATGAATGTAGGCCAGGCACGGGTTCATGCCTGTAATCCCAGCACTTTGATAGGCCAAGATGGGCAGATTGCTTTAGCTCAGAAGTTCAAGACGAGCCTGGGCAACTTGGGGAGTCCTGTCTACCAAAAATATATATATAAAAAAAAGCCAGGCTTGGTGGTGTGTACCTGTGGTCCCAGCTACTTGGAAGGCTGAGGTGGGAGGATCACTTGAGCCTAGAAGGCGGAGGTTGTAGTGATACAGTGACAGGGTCATGCCATTGCACTCCAGCTTGGGTGAAGAATGAGACCCTGTCTCAAAAAAAAAAAAAAAGAATATATTCCCAGATTACATTTTAAAATTTCTTTTCTCTCCCATCTCCACTTTTTAAAATAAACCTTCTTTTTAATTAAGTCTAATGCTGTATATCTCGTATTTGGTAAATTTGTGTGTATAATTAACTCATGTTAATAGGTAGACAAGAATTCAGAGAGGGGATGAGAAATCATCGGTCGTTTAACTGATGAGTTTGTTAAGTGATAGAAAAAGTTAATTGCCTTGTAGGCAAATAGAATTCTGTGTGTAAAACGTGTGGAAGCATGACATTGGGAGTTATTCTGCAAAAAATAGCATTTGCATTTTTGATAGGAAGAAACAGATTAGCAGAGAGATTAGGACAAAATAAAGTTTAATTGAATGCAAGAGAAGGAAAAATCAGGATGACTTCTAGGTTTCTGGCTGGAGTGACTAGCTGAAGGATGCCATCAATTGTGAGGAATGTCCTTGAATCTGAACTGTCATTTTGGGACCAAAGAGAATAGTCCTGGCCATTCTGGCGGGGCCTGCTCTGAACTGCCACGAGGACTCTGAAGAAGAGTGCCTGGTGCTGCCTTGCTGGCACATTGTGTGTCCCAGCCTGTGCTTCTAGTCACTTAGCCGTGAAACACATGTGACAAGGGATCCAATGTGTGTGTCGTAATGCCAGTTTTCTTGGAAGTAGGTGAGTTTATGTGCTGAGAACAAGGGCCTCAGGAGTTGGTAGGAGGTACCTTCTTTAAGGGTTTAGATTGGCTGCCAAGGAGAATGAGAGAGGAAGCTGACTCAAGTCTGTTAAGATACAAAAGCCTAGTGGCTGCAGGATTTTTCACTGATAACGTTTCTTTAGAGATGAGTGGAGGGAGAGTCTGTACTGTTAGGTAAATATTAGAATGTTTTAGAGTGGAGAGGTATTACAGAAAGGGAAAAGGGAAGCACTTGAGTGTATTGTTGACAAATTAGTTTAAAGAAAGAGAGGACTGGGAGAAAGTGTTTAGACCCACCTTAATAAAGTTAGAGAACATGCTTAAAGGCATAAGTCTGGAAGGAGAGGAGGTTATGGTAAGAGTGAAAAATTCAAGCTGAATGGAACAGGTCTAGGGGATGACAAAGTCCGTGTTTTGGCTTCAGGAGCAGGTAGCTGAAACGCAAGTTGTTGGAATAGGGGAAGAAACTAGATTGTAATCCTTTTGGGTGTTGATAGGATATTGACAAGAGTCTTGAGTACGTCTAACATTCTGTTAACTGTACCTGCCTTGTAAACATTTTGAAGGGGTGAATTTTTTGTGTGTTTGAAGAACTTTTTCGGTATGAATTATGGTTCAAATGCTAAATTTAAAAACTGGCTATATTATTTTAATGTGAAAAATAGTAAAATATTATTAGAGTTTATAATGCATCAGATACATAGGACTCATTTCAGTCATTTAGGCTTATGCTATATAACCTTAACAGAGGTACCTAGGAAGGTGTCTAGCTCACCTTTCCTATAAAGATGGTCTTGTTTCTTCTTCTCAGAGGACATAGAAGCTACTAAACTACTCCTCCTGCTATTATGCCTGCATTTGTACATCTTGCCCCCATCTCAAGAGAGATTCTTTCTGCCTGAGGCTAGTCTACTTGTGCCTTGAATCACATACTTTCTTGCCTGACTCATTAACCATTTAAAAAAATTATTTCAGCCCTCCTGAGCCTTAAACTTTCCCATTAAATTTTCTGTTTTAAACATGGTAGGTCTCTGATTTGTGTTTCTCCTTTTAAAAACACACCCCTCCTAGAGGAGACTGCATTCACTCATAGACTTACCACTCTAGGTCCCTAAATGTTAATTATATTCTCCAGTTATTTCCTTGTTGCGGAATCCAGTTGATATTTACCTTCTCTCAAGCATTAGATGCTATCAAATACACCTTCCTTCAAACTTCTTATTCCTTTTGTTACTATGACACCATTTTCTTGGTTCTCATACTCTTTAGGTATTTCTCAGCCTATATGTGGGCTTTTCTTCATCTCCTTCTGGTGCTCCCTACAGCTCTCTTCATAGTCTGTTATATCTTCTCACTTTATATCTTCTTATATTTGGAAAATTAAAAATACACCAAATTTAGACCAGTCACAGTGGCTCACACCTATAATCCCAGCACTTCAGGAGGCTGAATCGGGTGGATCATTTGAGCTCAGGCGTTTAAGACCAGCCTGAGTAATGTGGTGAAACGCCGTCTCTACCCAAAATACAAAAATAAACTGAGCATGGTGCTGTGTGCCTGTGGTCCCAGCTACTCAGGAGCCTGAGGTGGGAGGATCACTGGAGCCCTGGAAGTCAAGGCTGCAGTGGGCTGTGATCGTGCCACTGCACTCTAGGCGACAGAGGGAGATCCTGTCTCAAAAAAAATAAAATAAAAATACACCAAATTTTAATCATGTTTTTTTCCTATATTTTAACTTAGTGATGTTTTTCCTTTTACTTGACTTTAGAAATCACATCTTTTTATGAAATGATTTAAATATAATTAGGATGGAAAAATCATTTTGTCCTGTAACTCCACTTACCAGTGAGGCCTATTATACTTGCCTAGATTTTCTGTGCACGTTTTCCTTTGTCAGTATGTTTTGTTTAGACTTTCTGCTTAACATTGTTTGTGAACCTATGTCCTGTTATCTTCTTCTTGTCCCTTCTCACCAACATCTCATTGCTAATGTTCCTTTCTACTTTTTGCTCTGCTAGACTGATTTTGTATCCTCCCCCAACATACTATTAATTGTAATATAAGCCAGTATGAAGTAAATCCCAGGGACGAATAGTCAAAGGAAGAGATAGTCGTGACTTGGTGCTTTAGAGCAAACTGGTAGTAACAACTTCATGTAATGATGGCCTGTGGTTGCCCAAAAATGGTGACTCCTTCCTAGTTTCAAAACCTGTGCTCTCCACAGGCTGGCGAGAGTCTGCATTTCACCAGAACTGCCTACCACATCCTCCCCTCTTAGACTTCTACTCCCTTTCTTTATCTCCTTGTTCTCTACTTTGTTTCATTGACTGCCTGACATTTCTAGAGCATCCACACCCTATTCTTTCTTATCCTTGTTTTTATTTCCGCCTGAAATCTGTCCTAAAAAGCCATTTACCTGCTACTATCTCTTTTCTCTGCTTCCCTTTTCAGGAAAAACTCAAAGGAATTGTCTATGTCTCTTAATTTCTCTCTACCTTCTTTCTTGAACCTTCTCCAGTCAAACTTTATAATTTCATCACATACCAAAACAGCTCTCATCAAGGCATCAGCAAGCCTCACTTTGCTTAACTCAATTAACTCAAAGTCATTACTATTCACTAATTTTACTTACTGGCAGTATTTGCCCTTGATCCTTTCATTCTTCCTGAAACCCTTTTTCACTTGGCACCAAGGGCCTCACTCTTCTCATTTTCCTAATTCTCTAGGCGTTCGTTTTTGGTATCTTTTGCTGCTTCCTCCTCACTGCTGACTGTACTAGTGCTCCAGAACTCTTCTTGGCCTGCACTTCTCCCTAGGTGAACTCATCTGATTTCATGACTTTACAGATCATACATTGATGACTGTGAAACTATGTTTGTAGGTTGCCTTTTTCTTCTGAACTCTAGGATATAATATACTTAATATGTATTTTCCACTTAGATGCCCAATAAGCATTTCAAACTTAACATGTCTGAAAGCTATACTCCTGATTTCCACCCCAAAACCTGCACTTTCAGTAATCTTCTCCATCTTCATTTCCCTATTGCAGAGTCATTCTTGATTCCTTTTTTTTTTTTTGAGACGGAGTCTCACTCTGTTGCTCAGGCTGAAGTGGCCGGATCTCAGCTCACTGCAAGCTCCGCCTCCCGGGTTTACGCCATTCTTCTGCCTCCGCCTCCCAAGTAACTGGGACTACAGGCACCCGCCACCTCGCCTGGCTAGTTTTTTTGTGTTTTTTTTTAGTAGAGACGGGGTTTCACCGTGTTAGCCAGGATGGTCTCGATCTCCTCACCTCGTGATCCACCCGTCTCGGCCTCCCAAAGTGCTGGGCTTACAGGCTTGAGCCACCGCGCCCGGCCTCTTGACTCCTTTCTGCTACCCCACATCCTACTGGCTGTACTTTAGAAATATATCCAAGATCTGACCACTTGTGTGGTGACTACACTGGCTCACGCCATCATCATGTTTCCCTTGAGGATTTATAGGCTGATCTCCCTGCTTCTGGTTACTTGGCACCACAGTTTCAGTACAGCAGCCAACGGAAAGTCAGGTCATGTTGTGCCTCTGCTCAAAGGACTCTAAACTTTGCTGTTTTCCTTATCACAGGCCTGACTGTGACCTCTAGGCTTGGATGATCTGTCCTCTCACCATCTTTCTTATCCTGTCTCTAGAAGCACTTCCCTCCCTGATCTGTCCACTGTGGCAGTCTGTCTCCTTGCTTCTCTGACACATCTTTTAGGGTCTTCATGATTGCTCTTCCCTCGTCCAGAATGGTCTTCTAAGGTTACTTATGTGACTATCTCATTTCCTCAGGTATCTGCCCAGTGTTATCTTAGTGAGGCTTTTTCTAGTCTTTGTGTGTGTGTGTGTGTGTGTGTGTGTGTGTGTGTGTGTGTGTGTGTGTAAAAAAGCACCATAAGCTGCCTTTCCCTTCGTTCTTTTTCTTTATTCTCTGTCTTCCTTCAAAAAAATGTAAGCTCCATGAACAGAGTGTAGTCTGTTTTGTATACTGCCCCCTTTATCCTCTGGAACAGCACCTGCCACAAAGTAGGTGCTCACTAAATATGTGTTGAATTAATGGATGAGTAGGTATAAAACATGCATGCAAAGATACTTTGTTTTGGAATTCTAGGACTAGAAAAGCACTAAGAATGCTACCACCATCTTCTCCTCAGCCATTCATTGCTCCTGTACCTCCTATTCTTAGTATGTTCATTTTTCAGTGCTATTAATAGCTTACATGTTTACATTTTAGTTGAAAGATTGTCTCTTTCATGAGCCCAAATTACAATTCCTAAGAATATCTTTTCTTTCATATTTCCTCTGTGTTGGTAATAAACTTTGCTTCAATTTTTCTTTTCTTATATCGGGGCAAAAATTGTTTAGCTATTTATAATGAATTTTAAATAATTGACTTTTATGTTTATGTATGATAACTGTATGAGATTTAAGGAAATTGTAATTATTAATTATAGTAGGCAGCAGGGCATATTGATTAAGAATCTGGACTGTAGAGCTGAGCTGCCTGGTTTAAATCCTAGCCCAGTTACATAACTATCTTCGTGACGATGGGGAACATACTCAACTCTCTGAAGCATCCTCATCTGAAAAAAATGTGGAGAGAATAATACTATTTATCTTATGTGATTGTTAAAAGGATTGAATGAGCTAATATTTGTAACATGCTTAGAACAGTGCCTAACACATAGTATTATATAAATGCTAAATAAATAAACCTCTATGTATTTGAAAACCTGTGTTTTCAAATGTTACCAGGTAGTTGATATTGTCTGGTTATTTATAATCTCCCCCTGTTACAAATATATATGGAAATATATATACTCTATTATATGTATATATATATACAATTTTCATATATATATATATTTATAATTAAAATTTGCTAAGTTAATCCTTCTGTCTTTTTGTCTCCTAGAGCTGCTTATCATCCAGAGTTTCCAACAGTTCTGACAGCTTTAGAAATAGATAATGCGGTCGTGGCAAATAGCCTAATTGACATGAGAGGCATAGAGACAGTGCTACTAATCAAAGTAAGACCACCAGATCTTTGCTGTATTTTATGTTATTGTTAAATTTTTAAAACTGAAGATGATTATATAAATTCCAGTTCTCCTTTTATCATAGAGTTGTTGATGTGTTTCACTATTGTACTTTTACCTGATAGGAAAATCGATAGGGTAATATAGAAACTGATTGATTTGTATGTTTTCTGCCCCATGGAACTTTATAACTTTGGCTGTTCTTTATAAAATCATTTCACAAATGCATATTATTCTTTTGGTGCATGGTGTTATAAAATTTTTTTGTTCATTCTTATTTAGCTGCCAAATTTATTCTTTATTTGCCCTTACAGATACATATATTATTATCATTCTACTTAAATGAAGTATTTTGCTTGATATCTTATGACTTCTTTTTCATATAACTTTGTACTCTGTTAGATAAATCAATATTTACTGTTTATCTGTGTAGGTATTTTTATGTGCTTGTTAGATTAGATCACCGTATTTTGTTTCCTCTGTTGGCATAAATATGCTGAGAAGGGACAAGGTGATTTATATTGTCTTGTTATTTGAAACAAATTTGCAATCAAGACAAACAAAAGTCTTTTTTTTCTCATTAACAGAAGCTAAGAAGGGTCTAGATAACTCAAATGTGTGTGTGTGTGTATATATATATATATATATATATACATATGTTCATATTGTAGTTATTTGTGTGTTCTACTCTCTCATATTTTAGAATAGTACTTGAAAAAATAAATATAAAGCCCTGTTGTAAAGGTCTGTCCCCAGAGAGGTTGATTAGGCCTTAATTAACCTAATCTTCTTTCACTTCCTCCAGGGCTTAAATATTTCCAGACTTTCCGTACATTTTTCAGTATGGTAATCGTTTATTGGAATTTGCTATTCATTCATATCTTTTCTAGGGTGTAAAAGTCATTTAGAAAAAATAGTATGAACTGGTCTAAAGTCTGTAGTTTCACATTAAAAAGCACTTAAAATAGTTTTAACTTTTAAATGGATAATACTCAAATTTAAAAATAAATATACACCAATTTGTCATGAAACATTGTTTACTAAACTGTTTTAAGACTTTTTAAATAGTTTTAATTCTTCTAACCTTGAAAGTGTTAAAATTCTTATATTTAACTTTATAAAATTATTTGAATGTTTTAAAAAGAATACTTGAATCATATTAAAATAATAAGGACGAGTAACATTTTGAAATTCTGTACATCAGAAAAATTTTCACATTGTTTTAAAAAATTTATTTTTTTCTATTCTTTTAGAATAATTCTGTAGCTCGTGCAGTAATGCAGTCCCAAAAGCCACCCAAAAATTGTAGAGAAGCTTTTACTGCTGAGGGTGATCAAGTTTTTGCAGGACGTTATTATTCATCTGAAAATACAAGACCTAAGTTCCTAAGCAGAGATGTGGATTCTGAAATAAGGTTAGAGTCAAGTTTAACTTTACTGTATTATTCCCACTGCTTCCTTTGGGGTTCATTTTCTTTCATATTACTCTTCCAGTGGTTGTTTCAGTGAGGATGGGAGTAATCTATCTCAGTGCTTAGTCTTAAAACATCACTTAGCTAGTTATGGAATTCGAGGTTGACAGTTACCTTGCATCATCACTTCGACAACAGCATTCAGGACTGATAATCCAGAACGTATTCCCTCAACTAGCTCATTTGTACACTATTTGTTGCTTGTCCTCAAGGAGATAGGAGCTTGACTCAGAATGTAAATCAGCTACATCACTGTGCTCACTATTTAATTTTGCTGATTTGTGTGAGAGAGGATACAGCAGACTGGTTTACATTCTGGCTCAAGCTCCTTATAATGTCCCTGATTGGTACTTTGAGTTGCACAGTTCTAGAAAGAAGATCAATTGACATGATTAGAACACATGCCTAGGAAAATACAGCTGCTAGAAGAGACAAATTGAGAAGTTAAACGAAAAACTAATAAGAGATTCAAGAACATGCAAAAAGACATTTTGGTATCAAAAAACAACCCCATGATTGCTTAACTGAATTCATTCAATTGATGAATTGACGTTTTGGGCCTGAATTAATGACTTAGAAGATCTTCAGTAGAAGAACTTAGGACTTCAAAGAAATATCTAAGAAAACTGAGCAAAAAAAAAAAAAAAAAAAAAAAAAATTATAAATGACTTGTATGTGTAGGGGAAATGAGAGTTTTGTTGAAATAGATTTCTTCTAGTCATTTTTATGTGATTATGAGAGCAGAAGAAAGGAAAATAACCATAATACCATAATGGATGTTGGAGAGTTTAGTAAAACTTCAATTAGCAATAGAAAAAGTTGAATGACTAGCACCTTGGTGTTGTGGCACTTGCTTTTGTTTATTATCTTAATGCAGTTTTCAGTTATAAAAGTGCACATAATGTGTAACCAAGCCCTTAGAATGATTACCAGGGTGGTTCATAAAAAAAAATTACCTGTGAATTTTTGAGTTGTTAAAACGCTGTAACATTTTAATGTAATCTTCTGAAGTATGCTCTTAAAATTTTATTCTTTTATTTGTTCTTCAAACAACAGATATTTAATGGCTATCTGATATTCTAGTCACTAATCAAGGCACAAGACACATAAGGAAACAAAGTATTGATATACATAATTTCTCTACTGGATCTTAAATTAAGGGGAAGATAGACTGTAAATGAATACTAGGTTAGGTGTCTCAGTGCTGTGGAGACAAATAAAGCATAGTATGGGGCAAGAGAGTGACAAGTATACTATTTTAGATAGGCTTTCGGGGAATATGTATTCATCCCACACAAACAACTCACATACTCAGCTCAGGCTTAATATAGTTTTCGTTAGGTAACATGTTCTCTATGTAAAAACTCATTAAAAAAAAACTAAGGAGGAACATTATATGAAAATGTATAGGAATTAGTTTTACCCAGTAAAAAGAAAGTTGTAAAATTCATTAGTTTTATTAATGCAGGTTACATTGATTGCTTCAATTTATTCTATATGTTCAGAAAAATTGTATAATAACAATATTGTCTTGCTTATTTTGTTGGTTTTCATTTTTGGTTTAGGCTGTAGTTTCTAAAGTTTGTTTACTTGGCAGTTTTTTTTTTTTTTTTGGGACAGGGTCTCACTCTGTCACCCAGGCTAGAGTGCAGTGGCAGGATCTTGGCTCACTGCAGCCTCTGCCTCCAGTGTTCAAGTGATTCCTGTGCCTCAGCCAACTGAGTAGCTGGGAGTACAGGCAAGCGCCACCATGCCCAACTAATGTTTTTAGAGACAGGGTTTCACCATGTTGACCAGGCTGGTGTCAAACTCCTGGCTTCAAGTGATCTACCCACGTCCACCTCCCAAAGTGCTGAGATTACAGGGTTAAGCCATTGCACCTGGCCGGGCAACTTTTATTTTTATTTTATTTTATTTTTTGAGACAGGGTCTGTTGACCAGGCTGGAGTGCAGTGGTGTAATCTCGGCTCACTGCAACCTCCGCCTCCCGAGTTCAAGCTATTTTCCTGCTTCAGCCTCCTGAGAAGCTGGGACTACAGGCACATGCCACCACACCTGGCTAATTTCTGTACTTTTTGGTAGAGACAAGGTTTCACCATGTTGATCAGGCTGGTCTCGAACTCCTGACCTCAAGTGATCTGCCCGCCTCAGCCTCCCAAAGTGCTGAGATTACAGGCGTGAGCCACCATGCCCAGCCATTTTTTTTTTAAGCAAAATTACTATTTGTTAATAAAACTTTAGGTTTATATATGATAAAATAAATATTTCATATTCAATCCTGAGGAGCCATATTAAATGTTCCTCCTGGCCCCATTTTTATCAGAAATTGCACTATTCCTTTCCCCATTTTTATCATTTATTCAGCTAACATTTATTGAGCCTTTTTTTTTAATTTAAAAATTCTAGCAAGGTAGCACGGTTATTTTACATACCAGTAAATGTTGTATATACTATTATCTTATGTACCAGTAAAAAGGAAATAAATACTAATTGAACCACAGACTGCAAAATGGTTTCAGATTTCAGAGATGTTAAAATGTGGAGAAATATGCATCTCAGTGGAATATGGCCAGCTCCAGGGAATATCCCCCAGACTAGGGAAAAGTTGTTCTTAACTGCAAAGGTAGTTCTCTTCCACCAAGCACACAGCTTTGGAAGACAGATACTTGGATTAGTGAGGAAAAGATCACTTCTGAAGCCAGTTGACTCTGCCATATGGGGACACTTTTTTATGAATTTGGAATCCGGTACTTTATTTATTCTCCGTATCTTTTTATTGTCATCTTCTTCTTCCCCTTCACTCCTCACACATTCGTAGTGTTTATTCACCAACGGAAGTATTAAGCTATTAGTTTTATCTGTTTTAATCACTCTCTGTGCCTTTTTGTGTTTCTTATCTTCTCCCCTAGTTGGTCCACCTGATGAAAAATTAGAGAATACAATTCAGTTATCTCTTCTCCCAGATTCACTCTTATGCTCCTATAGTACTGTGGATATATAATATAGTGTCCTGTTCACATTTTAATGTTATAGTTTATTTCCTGATTTTTTTTTTCAGAGTCACATCTTAATTCTGTTTCTACTTCTGTCTACCACTATGCGTAATACTGGCACACGGAAGTCATAAGTACATTTGACCCTTGAAGAATGCAGAGGTTAGGGGCACTGACCCACAGTGCAGTCAAAGTCTGTGTATAACTTTTGACTCCCCAGAAACTTAATAGCCTACTGTTGACTGGAAGCCTTACTGATAACATAAGTAATCAATTAATATATATTTTAGATGTTATATGTATTATGTACTGTATTATAATACAGTATATACAGTATAGTATATTATACAATATACTATAAATACAGTATATTGTACCATACAATGTATCATATATTATATTCTTACAATACAGTTAGCTACAGAAAAGAGTATGTTAAGAAAATCATAAGGAAGAGAAAATATATTTACTATTAATTAAATAAAAGTAGATCATCATTAAGGTCTTTATCCTTATTCTTCACATTGAATAAGGTGAGGAAAAGGAGTGGTTGGTCTTACTGTGTCAGGGGTGACAGAGGCAGAAGAAAATCTGTGTATAAGTGGACCCACATCTTTCAAACCCTGCTTTGTTCAAGAGTAAACTCTACTTGTTAAGGAAATAAGTAAAACTTGATTCCTGTTTAGAATGTTTTTTGCAATGTCTGCAGTAGATTTTCATGATTAATAGCTTGGTAGGATTATAGAACTAGTTTAACTGAAAAGGATTTTGCACATAACTTACTATAAATAAGGCTTTCTTTGTAAAGGTCTAAAGTATTTGTAATATTGAGAAAAAGGTTTGAAGTATTTTTTATCTTCTCCTTTCCTATCAAGTGACTTGGAGAATGAGGTTGAAAATAAGATGGCCCAGATATTAAATCTTCAGCAACATTTATCTGACCTTGAAAAAGATATTAAACGCAATGAGGAACTTCTTAAAAGGTGCCAACTACATTATAAAGAACTGGAGGTAAAAAAATAAATAAACATTCTTTTGTGTTTTTTTCAACTTACTACTACCAAGTTGATTTTAAGATCCCATTATTAACTTCGAGTAATTCTCAGACCTTTTGGCCTCAAGCCCCTTTACACTCATCAAAGAGCTTTCATTTCTGTGGGTATATCTATCAACGTTTACATTTTTAAAAATTAAAACAAAATTTAAGAATATTTATTAATTCATGTATTAGTCTGTTTTCACGCTGCTGATAAAGACATAATAGAGACTGGGTAATTAATGGACTCACAGTTTCACGTGGCTGGGGAGGCCTCACAATCATGGCAGAAGGCAAAAGGCACGTCTTACATGGCGGCAGCCACGAGAGAAAGAGAGCCAAGCAAAAGGGGAAACCCCTTATAAAACCATCAGCTCTCATGAGACTTATTCACTACCACAA
The DNA here is from genome assembly GCF_049350105.2 of Macaca mulatta. NCBI lineage: Eukaryota > Metazoa > Chordata > Mammalia > Primates > Cercopithecidae > Macaca > Macaca mulatta. The sequence goes on from NC_133418.1 coordinate 107,312,662, forward strand.
GAACAGTAGGGGGTAGCTGCCTCCATGGTTCAATTATCTCCCATCAGGTTCCTCCCACAACACATGGGATTATGGGAACTTAAATTCAAGGTGAGATCTGGGTAGGGACACAGCCAAACCATATCAAATCATTTAAAAATAATAATAAACTTAGTTAACAGAAATATTTTTTATTTAAAAAAACAAATTTTTGAAACCAAAAAGATTTTGTGAGAAGATTGGAATATTTTTGTAAGTCTCTAATGTTCAGTTTAATAAAATTCAATTAAATAGTTGTATCAGTTTTTGCAGTCTGTTGCGATATTACAAATCATACATTTATAAACCTTATATACACTCATGAAAAAATGCTAATAAAAATGGCAAATAATGTCTAATTGTTTTTATGAAAATAGTTTTGGCCTCACAGACTATCTGAAAGGATATCAGAAACCCCCATAGGTTACTTGGTTCATACTTGGAAAACCACTGGATTAGAATAATCATTCCATAACTTGAGACTTTGGATGTTTCAGAAAAATTTTTCTCAATGGACTCAACAGTGCCATCATTTAAAATGCTAAGATGGATTACTTACATCTCTTTTTGGATTAGTATATGAGAGTGATACATGGCAGAATTTATATGTAATTTCTTTTGGTTGATTTAATACTAATGTACCCCTTTCATTAATTATGGAATCCTTCTGTATCATCAACATTGTAGAGCTTCGTAGATTAATACATCCTTTCCAAGGTTTTTGGTTTAAATTTTTTTTTATGTTACTAAAATCCAAATACTTTTCTTTTAGATGAAAATAAGAAAAAGTAATTCTGAAATTCGGGAACTTGAGAACATAGAAGAACACCAGTCTGTAGATATTGCAACTTTGGTAAAATACTTTTTTTCAATTTAAATGTAATATTAAAGGATAAAGCCACCATTCAGGTTAATGGCATCAACTCAGCTTTTTTAGAAAGTTCTTTTAATTGAAGCTACTCTTTATGATTGCTGTCTCCATTCACCAAGAAGGTAAAAACTACCTGGTATATAGCCTTCATATTTTTTAATGTTGTGTGTATATATAACTTTCATGCATAATAATTGATTTTGTCTTCTATCACATGCAAAAAAGCTTTACCCAAACTTAATTATATTTCTAAACAAGGGCCCATCAAACCCTGCTACTGAGCATAGTGTTTTTCACCTAGGTACTCTCAGAGTTCATCAGTATCAATATGAATGGGCACAGATGTCAGGATCATCTTTTAGTCAGTTCTAATTGGTGTCTTGGTTTTTTTTCTTTTTTTCAAATCAGTATTTTTCATTTTAATTCAACATATTTTTTACTGTATTTTTTTTTCAGGAGTCTGTTTATGACACTTAGCTTTTTCTGAGTTTCAGCAAACAGTGAATTAGATAAATTGCAGTTTTGTTAAAATGAATAAATATTTATTGAGTGCTCTGTATCAGGAAGGATATTAACTGCTAAGGAATACAACAGTGCACAAAATGGAATAAGTCTCAGTGCTGGTAAAGTTTTACTCTGATTAGAATTTCTCTTCATTTTTTACTAGTAGTCTTGTTTTTCACTTTCTGCTTTTTATTTTTCTGCTTTAATTCCTTTTATTGATAGACTAAATTTCATTTTTATTATTATTATTTTTTTGAGATGGAGTATCACTCTTGTTGCCCAGGTTGGAGTGCAGTGGTGCAATCTTGGCTCACTGTAACCTCTGCCTCCCAGGTTCAAGCAATTCTCCTGCCTCAGCCTCCCAAGTAGCTGGGATTACACAGGCATGTGCTACCATGCCCAGCTAATTTTTTGTATTTAGTAAAGACGGGCGTTCACCATGTTGGTCAGGCTGGTCTCAAACTCCTGACCTTAGATGATCCACCCGTGTCGACCTCCCAAAGTGCTGGGATTACAGGCATGAGCCACTGCACCTGGCCAACTAAATTTCTTAAACATACGGATGATATCTTATTTATCTTTGTTTACTTAGCATCTAACATATTCTCTGGCACAAGATATAGTATAGTTTGGAAAAAATGAATAGATAGAATGAAAGTTACTCTTTTTGATTATGATCTTAAGCAGAATATTGTCTCCTAAATATTCAGCTTGTTTTCCTCTACTTCCTAGTTTACCATTAAGAGTATAAAAATACTCTAGTGTTCTTTCTATTTGTATTTGATGTGATTTGCATATAGCCTATAGTTTCTCCTCTCAGAATTATTTATATGTTTCTTCTATTTGAAAGCTTAAAGTGTTTTAATTAACCCTATATGCTGTTTAAATTTTATCAGGAAGATGAAGCTCAGGAAAATAAAAGCAAAATGAAAATGGTTGAGAAACATATGGAGCAACAAAAAGAAAATATGGAGCATCTTAAAAGTCTGAAAATAGAAGCAGAAAATAAGTATGATGCAATTAAATTAAAAATTAATCAACTATCAGAGCTAGCTGACCCACTTAAGGTATATATTTTTGATATTGTTATGTATGTATTTTATGGTTTAGTTTTATATCCACAGTGTACTTATTGGGTATTGGCCTAAAATAATTTCTGGTTAAATGTAAATATAGTAGCATAAAAATCGAATATAAAGAATGGTGGGAACCAAACTTTCATCATTAGATCAATTAGTATTAAACACTTCTGTTCATGCCTTTAGGAGAATAAACCACCAAATTTCCATTTCTCCTAGAGGATTATAGCTTTTTTTTTTTTTTTTTAACCTCTTTATGATTTTAAAAATCAGAACCAGGAGTAGAGACGTCTTGTACATGTAGAATGTCTCTGTGCTTGCTTGTTCTGTTGTCCCAGCTTTGCTTCAATAACTCAAAGATTAGTTGCTATAAAAGCCAACTTGAAATAAAGTACTACTCATCTCTTGTTTGTCAGCTATCTCATTATGTTCCAGGCTGAATTCAATTGACTTTATTTTTAGCTCGTATTTTTTGAGACAAAGTTGGCCATGAAGTTTTTCGTAATATTCCCTTATTATTCCTCGTAAATCTGATCAACAGAGAAAAAATAAACTGAAGAAAAACAAATAGACTGAAACAAACAAACAACATCTTAGGGACCTGTGAAACTATAACAGAATAGCTGACATTTGTATTGTTGGAGTCTTAGAAAGTGAGGGAAAAGAGGGCATGACTGAAGAAGTACTTAAAAAAATAATGGCTAAACACTTCCCAAATTTGGCAAAAAGCATAAACTTACAGATTAAAGAATGTAAGTAAACCAAAAACAAGATAAACCCAAAGTAATCTGCAATAAGACACATTATAGTGAAACTTGTGGAAATTAAAGAAAAGATCTTACAGATAGCAAGAGAAAACCTTATATAGAAAAGGATTTTTGAATAACAGCATATTTCTCATAAGAAACCATGGAGGCCAGATGGAAGTGGCGTATTTTTCGAGTGCGAAATGACCTGTCAACCCTGTGTCCACCAAATATATTTCCAAGCAATAAAGGAAAAAATCAAGGTATTCTCAGATAAAGGCAAACTTAGAGAATTTGTTAGGAAAAATAAAAGAGGGAATCTTGGAACATCAGGAAGGAAAAAAAAATGAGATAAAAATAGGAAAAAATGCAATAGACTTCTTGAGTTTTAAAAATTATGTTTAGAAGGCTAGCAAAAATTATAATATCTGAGATAATTCTAAATGTATGTAGAGGAGAAGGTATTTAAGACTCATATTTAAAATGGGGAAAAGAAAAGGGATACAAAAGGGAGGTAAGATTTCTATGCTTCTCAAACTGGTAAAATAATTATGCCAGTAGACTGTGATGTTTGGTGTATATAATATAATACCTACAGCAGCTTCTAAAAAAGCTATACAAGGAGGTGCACTAAAACATACTACAGATAAGTTGAGATGGAATCCTTAATGTATGTTGGAGTAAACACATGAAGCAGGAAGGAGAAGACAGATAAACAACAAACAGAATACAAAAAATAAAATGACAGACTTAAATTTAGACTTACCTGTCTAAATAAATGAAAGACAGATATGGACAGAGTAGATTAAAACATGACTATATGGTCTCTATAAATAGCTCACTTCAAATACAGCCATATAGGCAGGTTGAAAGTAAAAGGATGGAAAATGGTATATCCTGCAAATAATAATCAAAGGAAAGCAGGAGTAGCTATATTAAAATCAGATAAAGTGGACTTCAAAATAAAATTACCGGAGACAAACAAGGACATTATGTAATGACAAAAGGTTCAGTCCACCAAAAATACATAGCAATTCTAAATATGTGTGCAACAAATATTAGAGTTGTAACATATGGAAAGCAAAATCTTACCAAAATCTTATAGAACTTCAATAATTGATAGAACAACTATAACAAAAGTGAACAAGGATATAGAAAAACTCAACAGGATCTAATCATTATTTATATATTGTTCAGTAAAATTTATCCATTTAAAGTGTATAGTTCAATGATTTTTCATATATTCAGATTTGTATAACCATTTCCACCGTTTTAGAACATTTTCATCACCTAATAAAGAAACCTGTACTGATTAACAGTCACTCCCAATCTCTCCCAATTCTCTCCTATCCCCATCCCCTGGCAAAGACTAATCTACTTTCTATCTCTATAGATTTGCCTATTCCAGATATTTCATATGAGTAGAATCATATAATATGCGGTCTTTTTTTACTGGCTCCTTCAACTTAGCATAATGTTTTCAAGTTTCATCCGTGTTGTAGCATGTGTCAGAACCTTCTTACTTTTTATTGCCTAGTCAAGTTCACATTTTATTTATGCATTCATCAGTTGATGGACATTTGGGCGCTGCTGCTGCAAACATTCATGTACAAGTTTTTGGGGAGATATGTATTGTCATTTGTCTCAGATACCTGGGAATGGAATTACTAAGCTGTGTGCTTACACTGCATTTTGAAGAACTTTGAAACTTTCCAAAGTGACTGTATCATTTAACGTTCTCACCAACAGTGTTTGAATCTCCCAGTTTCTCCACATCCTTATCAACACTGGTTATTTTCTGCCTTTTTAATTTTAACCATGCTAGTGAGTGAGAAGTGGTATCTCATTGTGATTTTGATTTGTATTTTCCTTATGGCTAATACTATTGGTAGTTTTCATGTGCTTATTGGCCATTTGTTTATCTTTGGGGAAATGTCTCTTTAAATCTTTGCCCATTTTACAGTTGGGTTATGGGTCTTTTATTTTTGAGTTGTAAGAGTTCTTTATTCTGGATATGTGTTGGCTGTTTTTCATGATATAGTAAATGTTTTAATTCATTTTTCAGTTATTCCTAGTATATAGATACATTACTGAATTTTGTATTGACCTGTATCCAGTAACCTTTCTAAACTCACTTATTAGTTTAAAATTCTTTTGGAATTTATATACCATCATCTGTTTTTGTATAAATACAGTATTATGCTTTTTTTTTTTTCTGATTTTTATGCTTTCTATTTCCTTTTATTTTAATTGAACTAGCCAGGACTTCCAACAACTCTTGACCTTTAGTACATTGTTGAATAGAAGCCATGAAACTAGAAGTCCTTACCTTGCTCTTGTTCTTAGAAAGAAAGCATTCTCTATTCATCATGAAGTAATAGCTATTGTTTGCTTTTAATTGTCCTGTTTTTGTTGTTCTTCATACTTTCCCTCTTCGTGTCCTTCCTTTGAGATTACCAAGTAATTATGAGTGTTCCTTTATCTCTCCCAGTGTTTTAGCTCTACCCTTTGTTTTGTTTTTCCAGTGGTGGCTGTGCATTACAGTGTGCATCTTTACCTTAGATCTACTACTGTTTGTTTTTAAAGTGATCTTGGGATGGCTTCTTTCCAGTTGTATTTTATGCTCAAAATTGTGAAGTTATACCAGATATGACTAAATAAATCAGAGTTAAATTTTTTTACATCCTTGCTTTTTCCCCGACCCACGTTTTTTAAAACCAGGTATCCTTTTTCAGGTGTCCTCTGTAAGTACCTAACACTTGCATTGTTTTAAGTTTTTAAAGGCTAATGTGGATTCCCCAAAAAATGCCTGGTTTATTAAAATAAAACTGAAAGTACCTTAATATATGGGGAATTCAGATAAGAATTTGAATTTAAGGTGACTTCCTAATTTGGGAAACTCCTCACTTGTATTCAGACCCATATGGATAAAATAGCACTTGCCTCTTCAAACAGCATAATCCTAGCCACTTTATTGAGTTGTTAATTATCTTTATACCTATGCTGGAAATTTTTTTAAAACAGTCTTTTATTTTGGCTTTGTTCAAACAGGATGAATTAAATCTTGCTGATTCTGAAGTAGATAACCAAAAACGAGGGAAACGACATTATGAAGAAAAACAAAAAGAACACCTGGATACCTTAAATAAAAAGAAACGAGAACTGGATATGAAAGAGAAAGAACTAGAGGTTTTTCACCATTTTTTTCAAGTTATTTTGTTTTCAGCCTGAGTCGTGATTATTAAAGTGTGTTTTCCCTAATGTCATGTTTCTAAAAACAGACAAGTTGTCTGAATTTGTTTCATATAGAGTAATAGGTGTTTGGGTGAATCAACAGAAGAGACTTAGGGACCCTCAAAGTGTGAGGACTTAAATAGGCAAGACTCCAGCAGTCCTGTATTATGCCTCTGAGTGCTTTAGAAAGTAGCACTGTCTTTCAGCTAACACAGCTCCTTAGATGCCCACCTTGGCAAGCGGATAGCCATTGTGTGTCCGGAAAAGGCACCCCTTCCAGAGAGTAGTTGGGCCGTGGGCTGGGCTAGATTTTAGCTCCTACTAGACGTGTCTGTTGGCAACTAGAGTGGCCCAGTGTTTAGAGGAGAATAAATTGAAGGCTATCTTGTCATAACTAGAACAGATGGATTCCAATTTTGCATTTATATCTTAAGGAAAATGATCTAAACTCTGTAATTCATTTTCTTTTTTGTTTTCATCATTTGTTTCAGAATAATACAGAAAGTTGTGAATATAAATAAGTACTATGTGTAAAAGTGCCTTGTATTCTTTACCCCATGAGGGTCTTTGTGTTTTTAATACCATTGGTGCTCAGAGTCCACCCTAAAGGACGTGGAAACCTACATCTCACCTGGGTGCCCTGGGTAGCAAGCTTTTCGGAACTGCTACATTAAATTTGTTTCACTAAGAAGTTGTGGAGATCTTGCACCTTTTTAAAGTTACACACAGCAATGCAGTTTCCTCTTGAGGTCATTCCTCTGGACTTTATCTTCAATATAAAACCTAGATAAATATAAATAACATTGATATTAAATGTAATTAAAATACATTTCTTAAACGTAAGTTCAGAATTTTACTTTGCATATTTTGGCACATGTAGTATAATGAATTGTTATATCAAAGAAGAGTTTTAAATATTTAAACATCTATTTTCTTAGGAGAAAATGTCACAAGCAAGACAGATCTGCCCGGAGCGTATAGAAGTAGAAAAATCTGCATCAATTCTGGACAAAGAAATTAATCGATTAAGGCAGAAGATACAGGCAGAACATGCTAGTCATGGAGATCGAGAGGAAATAATGAGGTAAGTAGCTGGTAGCTTTTCTGCTTTACCATATTATTCATGCATATCATCAAGACAAAAAATGAAAAACATATACACATCTTAAATTTAAATGAAGTGTTACTGTAGCAAATACTTATAGCTGAAGTAGTCCTTTATGTGTGTGTTATTTTCAATAAATAGTAACCTTTTTCCTTCTGAACTATTACAAAACTCATTATGGAATTTCATTTTAACATAAATGCTTTTGTGTATCTGTAAGTTTCATGTAGACATGAAAATGTTCAACTTCATAAGTAATGAAAGAAATGGAAATCAAAACAGAAGCCACTTTTCAAATACATCAAATCGAATAGGATGAAAATAACGCTAATATTCTAGGTCAGTAAGGTTCAATGAAATGGAAATTTTTATATTACTGATAAAAACGGACGCTCTTGATAATTAGAGCACAGGTTCTGAAGAAAGAGTTATCTTGATTTAAATTGCATTTCCACCACCTACTTATATGACTTTGGCAAATTACCTCTCTCTCTGAACTTTAATTTTCTCATTCACACAATGGGGGTTGTTCTGAAGATACAGAAATGATCCGTAAACAATATGTAGGAAATATAGTATATTAGTTATCGTTAATGTCTTTCTGAAAAACATTTGGTGGTATGTCAACATATTTTGTCAAAATTTTAATTGACCAGGTAATTTTGTTGCTATTACATACTCCAGTGGGGTACGTGTGATATTTCGGTACCTACGTACAATGTGTATGAGTGAGAATATGCAAGATTTGTTTTTCTGTGCCTGGCTTATTTCACTTAATAAGTGACCTCCAGTTCCATCTATGTTGCTGTAAATGACAGGATTTCATTCTTTTGTTTGTTTGTTTGAGATGGAGTTTTGCTCCTCTTGCTCAGGCTGGAGTGCAATGGCATAATCTTGGCTCACTGCAACCTCCGCCTCCTGGGTTCGAGTGATTCTCCTGTCTCAGCCTCGCAAGTAGCTGGAATTACAAACAGGCACATGCCACCACGCCCATCTCATTTTTGTATTTTTAGTGGAGACCGGGTTTCATCATATTGGTCAGGCTGATCTTGAACTGCTGACCTCAGGTGATCTGCCTGCGTCAGACTTCCAAAGTGCTGAGATTACAGGCATGAGCCACCATGCCTGGCCTCATTCTTTTTTATAGCTGAATAGTATTCTGGTGTGTGTGTGTGCGTATGTGTGTGTGTATGTATACACGTTTTTCTTTCTTCATTCATTAATGGACATGTGGGTTGATCACATATCTTGGCTATTGTGAATAGTTGCTGTTTTGATTTAGTGATATATCTTGAAGATCTTGTATCAGTACATAGATATTTCCTCAGTGTCTTTTATAATTTCACTGTATTTAATAATCTCCTTTTCATGGATACTTGAGTTTTAATCTAATCTTTTGCTATTGCAAATGGTGGAACACAGTAACTGAATGTGCATTATTTTATATGTACTCAGGGTTGTTTTTTTAATAGTATAAGCTCCATATGGTCAGATTTCCCTTTCTAGGGATTGTACTAATTTTGCATTCCCATTAGCAATGTATTAGAGTGTCTGTTTTCCTACAGCCTAAACAGTGTGTGTCCTTAGATTTTTTTTGCTGATTTCCCAAGAAAAAGAATTAACTATAATTTTAATGTACATTTCTCTTATATTGAGTGAAGTTGAACATCTTTTCATTTATTTATATTTATTTTTCTGTAACCTTTTCATGTACTTTTTTTCTCTTTTCAGTACATTATGCAGATTTTTTAAATTAAATTAATTTTGTGATATTTATATATTCACAGGTAGGTTTTTTTTGTTTTTTTGTTTTGTTTGTTTGTTTGATTTTTTGAATTGGAGTCTTCCTCTGTCACCCAGACTGGAGTGCAGTAGTGCGATCTTGGCTCACCACAACCGCTGCCTCCTGGGTTCAAGTGATTATCCTGCCTCAGTCTCCCAGGTAGCTGGGATTACAGGCATGCACCACCACGCGCAGCTAATTTTTTTTATTTTTAGTAGAGCTGGAGTTTCGCCATGTTGACCAGGCTGGTCTCGAACTCCTGACCTCAGGTGATCCACCTGCCTCAGCCTTCCAAAGTGCTGGTATTACAGGCATGAGCCACCACACCTGGCCACAGGCAGTTGTTAAAAAACCATACTGTTTTAATGATTGTGGCTTTATGATGTTCTTTCTGATTTTCATTGTTAATTTTTCAGTGAATTTAGTAACCTGAGCAAAAGTTATTTATTTTTCTGTGGAAAATCAATTTTTAATTCCATAGTCTGCTAGTCACTCACATATTACATTTCTCTTTCTATTAGTTATAAAATAAAATAATTGTAGTAATGATTTAAGAAGCAACTGGAGCTCAAACAAAATTTTAACCCTAGTAGATTTTCCCATTTGGAATTAATAGTGTATTGAACAGAGAAATTACCTAGATCCAGTTGCCATAGACATGCATCCATTATTATAAATACAGTTGGCTCTCTGTATCCACTGGTTCCATATCCATAGGTTCAACCAACCACAGATTGAAAAGACTGGGGGAAAAATCTCAAAAACAACAAAAAAAGAATACAACAGTAAAAAATAATACAAATTAAAAAAAAAATACAGAATACAGTAAAACAACTATTTACATAGCATTTACATTGTCTTAGGTATTATAAGTAATCTCTAGAGATAATTTAAAGTATACAGGAAGATGTATATAGGTTATACGCAAACACTGTGACGTTTATAAAAGGGATTCATGGATTTTGGTATCTGCACAGGGGTCCCTGGAACCAGTTCCTTCGTGGATACTGAGGGACAGCTCTATCAAAAATCATAAAACTTCAAACATTATTGAAAAGTCATATATATTTAGCATGTATACATGCACACATATACATGCACTCACATTTCTTTAAATTTTTTTTTCTGTACCATTCAAAAGTAGGTTTCATATATCATGACCCTTTACTTCTTAGTACTTCAATATATTCCCTAAGAATAAGAGTATTATCTTACATAACCACAATACTATTATAAAGTTCAGGAAACTTAACATTGATACCTGTAGTCCAATTCCGATGTTGACAGTTCTCCGTGTCTTTCCTACGGTATCAGATGCAGTCTAGGGTCGTGTATTTCATTTGTCATACTCTTTTACAGAGTGCTCTTTGTTTTGGTTTTATATGATATTTTTTCTCATAATTAGGTTCATATGTGTTCTTGGCCAGGATGCCACAGAAATAATGATGTATCTTTTTCTGGATATCACATCCAGAGGCACATAATCTATCTATTTCTCTCTCTCTCTCTCTCTCTGTCTCTCTCTCTCTCTCTGTCTCTCTCACTGATGGTGTTAATTTTGACCACCACATCTGGCCACAGGCAGTTGTTAAAAAACCATACTGTTTTAGTTATTGTGGCTTTATGATGTTCTTTCTGATTTTCATTGTTAATTTATTCAGTGAATTTAGTAACCTGAGCAAAAGCAAAAGTAAAGGTGTTCATTGGTTTTTCCATTATATACCTTACTGTTTTTTCCTTGCAACTAATAAACATTCTGCAGACAGACACTTTGCAACCCTGCCAGTATCCTGCTTTTTATCATATTTTCATCCCTAGATTTATCATCTGCTAATGATTCTTACCTGAACGAATCTTTACTATACTGCTTGCAAAATGAGGATTTTTCAATTCTATTGCATCCTTCATATTTATCAGTCACTTGTAAGGAAGAGCCTACGTTATCTCCAATTTATCTATTTATTAATTTATTTACTTGCCTTTGCAATATGGACTTTGCAATTATTGCCAAATCCCCTCTGCAAGATGTGTTTACAATTATTTTTTTTCTGGTATTTAGTAAATTTGCTGTGTTCTAAAGTTACTTGGATTAGGTTTTTCTTTCTCTCTTTACTGTTACAGTTATTAATTGACTTGATTTCGAAATGTTTTTATTTGCATTCAGTTTCCTTGTTAATTTAATTTTACAGACTTCTGTTTTACTCAATGAACTGTAGTCATTTATAGTCCAGGTTTATTTTAAGAGTTTCTTTTTTTGAGACAGGGTCTCACTCTATTGTCCAGGCCAGAGTTCAGTGGTAGGATCTCGGCTCACTGCAACCTCTGCCTCCCGGGCTCATGTGATCCTCCCGCCTCAGCCTCCCAAAGTGCTGGGATTATAGGCATGAGCCACTGCATGGCCTATTTTAAGATTTAAATTGTTCCATCTTTGGTCAAATGGAGGCTCTTCAAGCTGGTTCTTGCATTTTCTTAACATGCTTTCCTTGTTGTTGTTTTTTTTAATAGCATTTTTAAACTTTGTGACATAACAAAATGTTTCAAGCTCATTCTATACCTGACCCAGCCTTGGAGTCAGTCACTTCTCCAAAGAGCCCTGGTTCCTTTTTTTAAGGAATGATACCTAAAAACAAAATTTGGATTTTAGGGGTGCTGATTTTTGCTGGAGTAGCATTTCTTCCAGTACCTTTCAGTTAACAGAACTAAAAATGTGAGTTTGTATTGGTGTCTCCAGTGGCAGTCCAATCCCACAAAGGGCTTTTTAACCTTAACCTATTCCTTGTTTCTATCTTTTTTTCCTCCACGGGAGGAACTCTGGCTCTCAACAACGTTAATATTTACTCAGTTCCACAATATAGATCTACAAAAAGAAAATTATTGAAAAACATTCAAGATGTGTTTGTAATTATTTTTTCTCTACTATTTAGTAAATTTACTCTGTTCTAAAGTTATTTGGATTAGGTTTTTATTGTTGTGGTTATTGTCTTGATTTAGAAATGCTTTTGTTTTTGTTTGCATTCAATTTTAGATTTCTCTAATCCTTGTTTATGTAATTTCTCTTCAAGGGGAATATGTAGAAATTAACGTGTTTTCGCAAGTCAAAGCCATAAACAAAAGTATATTCAGGGACGTGTTCTACCTTTCATCCTTTCCACCCCATTTCTCCTGTCCACTCCCTATAGGCACCAGTTCTTTTTTATTTTCTATCTTTCATGGTTTTTTTTTTGTTTGTGAAAGTAAGCAGGTTCATGTGTTTTCTTTTTCCCATGGTTCCTCTACTTTTTTTCACAAAAGGTAGTCAACCATCTTGCTTTTATCATTCACCAATATACCTGAAGATCACTCTATATCAGTTCATTGAGATCTTCCTCATTCTTTTTACAGCTTCATTGTACTTTGTTTTGTGAGTCTGCACACACACATTGATCTGTACCATAGTTTATCCAATCATCCTGTGTGTGTGCATTTTGGTTATTTCCAGTATTTTGCAGTTACAGATAATGCTGCAATGACTTATCTTGCACATGCACGCACATTTGTGTGTGTGTGTGTTATTGGATACACTTGTGGCATCATATCAGTGCTCAAATCTGTATCTTCACAGTAATTTTCCAGAAGTGACTTTACTAGTTTGAAGCATAAATGTATAAGTGGTTTTGTTAGATATTTTCAAACCTTCTCTATAGGGTGTGTATCATTTTTGCATTTGTGCCAGCATTGTACAGGTTGAGTATTCCTTATCCAAAATGCCTGGAACCAGAAGTATTTTGGATTTTGGATTTTGGAATATTGGCGTATTGATGAGATATCTTGGAGATGGGACCTAAATCTAAACACAAAAATTCATTTATGTTTTATATACACCTTATACACATAGCCTGAAGGTAATTTTATGTAATTTTTAAATGATTTTGTGCATGGAACAAACTTTGTATACATTGAATCATTAGAAAGTGAAAGTGTTACTATCTTAGCCATCCATGTAAACAATCTGTGGTTGTTTGACATCACTGTCATTCCTGATTCTGAATTTATATAAGCAGTCGTTTTCTTACACTTATTCACACGTAAGTACTTAGTAAAAAATTTGACATATATATCTAGCATGTATGTATGTCATACATGTTACAGAAAAGATATATCACAGCTGAAGGGGGCTAGGAAGGTCTCTTTTCCCTTGGGGACACTGAATAAATAAACTGTATTGTGTGCCTATATTTTGACTACAACCTGTCCCATGAGGTCAGGTGTGGAATTTTTCACTTTTGGCATCCTATCAGTGCTCGAAATGTTTCAGATTTTGAAGTATTTTGAATTTCAGATTTTTGGTTTGCTTTTTGGGATGCAGTCTCACTCTGTTGCCCATGCTGGAGTGCTGTGGCACGATCTTGGCTCACTGCAACCTCTGCCTCCTGGATTCAAGCAATTCTCCTGCCTCAACCTCCCAAGAAGCTGGAATTACCAGCACCTGCCACCATGCCCAGCTAATTTTTGTATTTTTAGTAGAGACAGGGTTTTACTATGTTGGCCAGGGTGGTCTCGAACTCTCGACCTCAAGTGATCCTCCCGCCTTTGCCTCCCAAAGTGCTTACAGGTGTGAGATACCATACCTGGCCGAATTTCAAATTTTTGGATTAGGAATGCTCAACCTGTATGAGAGAGGATACTTTTTCCCCAACTTTGCCAACAAAGTGTATAGTGTATAAACTTTTTAATTTGTGCCTGTCTGATGGCTGAGAAATTGTATATTAATGTAACTTTAATTACATTCCATCATTATGAATAAAACTTAACATTTTTTCATATGTTTAAGAATCATTTTTATACCCTGTGAATTATCTATTCTTTTTAAAAATTATTTTTTGTAGTGTTTTTCCCCTCAAAGTTTAAGTTTTTAACATATATGTGTGTATTAGGAGTATTAACCAAATATTACAAATTTTTCTCTTGATTTCTTTTTTGAATTTGCATATATATTTTTGCTATGAAAAGATTATTTTTATTTGGTTCAATTTGTCATTCTTTGATTACATCTGGATTTTGGGTCATAGTTAAAATGCTTTTCTCTGCATCTAGGTTATGGAGGTATTCACCTACGATTTTTTTTCTTATTCCTTTTTCCACATGTTCTAATTACCTATGATTTTTTAGTACTTCTGTATGTCCATTTTTTACATGATATCTGTGATTTTTTTTGGAGTTTATTCTCATGTATGGTGTGAGGAATAGGTTTTGTCTTTTTCCACATGACGATGCAGCCATTTGAAAAGTTGTTTGTTCTCTTTGGCTTGAGAATGGCGTGTATGAATATTTTCTATGTTTTATAAGTTGATAAGAATTTGTCTTTAGCTTTTATGTTTGAAGGGTAGTTTGGCCTAATATAAAATTCTTAGCTCATACTTTTTCTCCTGAGCATCTTGTTTATGTTGGTGCTTGTCTATTATGTCCTGTAACTTGTCCAGAATGTTAGAATTCAGTGATTCTTTCATTGTTAAACATTGCTTTTTCAATATTTAGATTTAAGTCTTTTAGTTCTTAAAAATTTTGTTGAATTTTACTTTAAAATATTTTGTTTCATTGTTTTGGTTTTTTTTGAGGCCTTTAGTTATAATGTTGGATATCTATATCTTCTCTAGTTATCATTTTGTCTAACCCTTTTGTCTGTTTTCTTTTTCATTTTGCTTGATTTTCTCATTTATGTTTTTTTTCCATCTATGTGTTTTCCACGTTTCTCTTTTCTCCTATGCGTCTTCTCATTTTGTCTTCATATCTGTGTGTGTTCTTTTTAGGAGGAGGTTCTAGCCCTCCTACCTTCCTGTCTGTGGATTCTCTTGCTTTACCTACTCCTCCTGTCTGATTATTACCTCCTTTTGTTTATCTGTTCTTTCAGTTCTTTTGTCTGCTTTGAGGTATTCCTTCCTGGGAGCACTTGTCTGATGTTTGTGTTTGTTTGTTTGTTTTTGTTCTTTTACACAGGCTCTTGCTCTGTCACCCAGGCTGAAGTGCAATGGTACAATCATGGTTCACTGCAGCCTTGAACTTCTGGGTTCAGGTGATCCTGTGCCTCACCCTCCTGAGTGAGACCACAGGCACATGCCACCACATCTGGCTAATTTTTATTTTATTATTTGTAGAGATAGAGTCTCGCTATATTGTCCAAGCTGGTCTCTAATTCCTGGGCTCAAACAATCCTCTCACCTTGGCCTCCCAAAGTGCTGGGATTATAGGCATGAGCCAATATACCTGGCCTCTTTTGTTTTAATTTATGATGTTCAATTATAATTTTCATCTGCTTTGTGGCAACACTGTTCTAATAAGTTTTCTTTGTCTGTAGGAGAGTTTTGCTGTTCTTCATATTTTCCCCATAAATATCTGGATGCTGTGCCAGCGTTTTTTGTTACTTATTTTTTTAATTAGTTGAATTTTCCTGGACCAGTTACTTGAAGGAGAATGGGAAGGGTAGCTGTGGAAGCCTCGACCAGCATTGCCTTTCATGCTAATTCAATTATAGGCTTGCCACAGTAATAGGCTGTTGCCTTTTGTAATAGCACTTTGAGTAGCCATGCCATCTCTGCCTCTTTGATCTTACCTTGTTTAGGACAGGGGAGGGTGGATTCTAATGCTGGCTTGAGTTCTTTTTTTCTTTTATTGGCATCTGTTACTGAAGGAAACCTTTCTTCCAGTGTGACCCCTTCCCTTTTTGAAGGTGTGTATTTGCTGGCATTCTCTAAGATCTGCTGCCTCTAGGCCCCACCAGGGTACTTGTTCACACACTGTCTCTGCCTCCTGTAGGGCTTGGACCTTGTTCCTTCCCTGTCCGGGTAGTACTCTCTCATTTCGTACCACCCTTTCATTCTGGGAGTGTAATTTCACTGGAAATTTATGAAATTGACTGCTGCTAGGTCCCCTTAGTACTCTCTGCCCCTCCCTATTCTTCCCAGTTAAATCTGTTTCAGATTCTACTCTTACGTTTTTTACGTGTGGCATATTTCTTACGTAATATTTTGTTTATATAATAGGCAGTACCAAGAAGCAAGAGAGACCTATCTTGATCTAGATAATAAAGTAAGGACTTTAAAAAAGTTTATTAAATTATTGGGAGAAATCATGGACCACAGATTCAAAACATATCAACAATTTAGAAGGTAAGTACATTGGAAAACATTACTATGTATTGTACATTTTTGTGTTTCTCTGTTTTCACATTATTTATATAATTCTGTTATAGCAAAGACTATTAATGCTTGCTTTGTTATTCAGTTCTTAGGATTCTCTAATTTAATCAGACAATTCCGAATCTGCAGGACTCTTTATAGTGAGCTTATCCAACTGTTCCACTCTGTTAGATATTCTTTATGCTTAATAGGTCCTTTATGCTTAAATAGGTCCTTTGAAAGGGAACTCATTGGTTCTAAAATAGCCTATTTTACCCTTGGCTATTGCATGTTTTTAATGGATACAAGCATTTGGTAGGAACTTTAAAGGTAATACCTCAGTTGATTTACCGTAATCTACTAGAATGACGTAGCTCCATGAATGCAGAAACTCTGTTTTGTTTACTGCTGTATCTCTAGTTTCTATAACCGTACCTGATACATACCAATATACATTGGTTGGATAAATGAATACAGAATTAGGGAAACTGGATATTAGCATATCCAGAGATGTACAGACTCACAGAGATAGATTGACTCCAACTGATAACAAGTGACGGAAATAAACAGAGGATAGTTGATAGGGAGGAACGGCCCTTTAATGTACATGAATCCGAGACAGCCCTAGTCCTTCCATTTGCCTCTGTTTTTCTCCAGGCAAATTCCCTCAGTAATATGCTTTTTAAAACTGTCTTTACACCAAAAATTCTACCATCTTAAGCCTGTACAAATTAAAAAAAAAAAAAAAGTACCTAGCTCTTATATTCCTTAGTGAAACCATAGGTTAGTTTTTGAAATTCCTTTTTCAGTTTTACAGGCATATTAGTAGGACTTGAATTAAATAGGACCCATTTATACCCTTTTGAGGCTACTTTTAAGCCTTGTTAGATGAGATTAGAGCAGCCATTTGGTTGCGGGCTAATTTTTTCCTACCTCTGAGGCAGTGCTATTCTGAGTACTCTACCGATACTTTGTGAATCACGAGGTCTTCGCTGTAGCCAGTAAGAACATGAACTATTCCTGATCGTGTGTGAGCTGTCGGAATTACTTCTATTTCCTTTGGATATTTCTTTTCCCAGCCTCAAATGGTGTCCTCACACCTGTGCACTGACCAGTACTCAGCTCAAGACTGGAACAGAACCCTTTGTAGATCCTCTGAAGTTTATTTTGCCTCCCCAGACTCCCAGCTCCAGCTCCTCAAACAAGAGCAACAGCTCTACTTTGGTTTCTACTCCCTTGTCCTCTTTCGGTGAAGAGCAATGTGGGGCATTGGTAGGGTTCAGTGTTTGTTTCCTATCTTTCAGAGATCATTTGACTAGAACTGCCTGCTCTAGGGGGTTGGAAGAAGTTAATTGCAACCCCCTTGGATGTCTTTGAGGGATTCAGTGGAGGAAGTGACTGCAGATGTGGTGGAAGTGGCAAGAGAACTAGAATTAAATGTGGAGCCCGAAGATAGCCAGAGTCTGAAAATGCTTGTTTTATGTATTTTGTCTCGTTTTTTAGTTTCAGGCAGAAGAATAAACCCAAGCTCTATTACTACATAAATCTGTTCCAGATGCAGTAGGATTTATTTTTATATCATTACTCAGAAATTTGTATTTAAAAGGTTTTTTGCAAAGTACTGGTCTTAGAGTTTACAGGCATACCTCATTTTACTGCAGTTCACTTTATTGCACTTCACAAATGTTGCATTTTTTACAAATTGAAGGTTCAGGGCAAGCCTGCTTCAACCAAGTCTGTCAGCACCATTTATCCAACAGCGTGTGATCACTTAATGTCTCTGTGTCATATTTTGTTTAATTTTTGCAATATTTCAGGCTTTTTCGTTATTATTAATCTGTTGTAGTGATCTGTCATCAGTAATCTTTGTTACTGTTGAAATTGTTTTCGGGTGCCACAAACGGTGCCCATATAAGACAGCAAACTTAACAAATGTTGTGTGTGTTCTTCCTGCTCCACTGACTGGCCATTCATTCCCTCATCTCTCTCTGTCCCCTTGGGCCTCCCTATTCCCTGAGACACAACAATATTGAAATTAGGCTAGTTAATAGCCTTACAGTGACCTCTGAGTGTCCAAGTGAAAGGAAGAGTAGGATTTCTATCACTTTAAATCAAAAGCTAGAAATGATTAAGCTTAGTGAGGAAGGTATGTCAAAAGCCAAGATAAGCCAAAAGCTAGGCCTCTTGTGCCAGTTAGCCAAGTTGTAAATGCAAAGGAAAATTTCTTGAAGGAAATTAAAAGTGCTATTCCAGTGAACATACTAATGATAAGAAAATTAGACAGCCTTATTGTTGATATGAAGAAAGTTTCAATGGTCTGGATAGAAGATCAAAGCAGCTGTAACATTCCCTTAAGTCAAAACCTAATCCAGAGCAATGCCCTAACTGTCCAATTCGATGAAGGCTGAGAGAGGTGAGGGAGCTGCAGAAGAAGAGTATGACACTAGCAGAGGTTTGTTCATGAGGTTGAAGGAAAGAGGCCATCTTTGTAATATAGAAGTGCAAGGTGAAACAGCAAGCACTGATGTAGAAGCTGCACATTATACAGAAGATCTGACTAAGATAACTGATGAAAGTGGCTACACTAAGCAATGGATTTTCAACACAGACAAAACAGCCTTGTATTAGAAGATACCATCTAGGACTTTCATAGCTGGAAAGGAGAAGTCAATGCCTGGCTTCACAGGACAGGCCAAATCTCTTTATTAGAGGCAAATGAAGCTAATGACTTTAAGCCAATGTTTATTTACCATTCTGAAAATCCTAGGACCCTTAAGAATTGTGCAATCTACTTTGCATGTGCTGTACAAATGGAAAAACAAAGCCTGATGAGAGCACATTTGTTTATAGCATCATAGATTACTGAATATTTTAAGCCCACTATTGAGTCTTACAGCTCAGAAATATTTCTTTGAAAATGTTACTGCTCATTGACAGTGCACCTGGTCACCCAAGAGCTGATATGATATACAAGAAGATTAATGTTGTTTTCATGCCTACTAACATCCATTCTGTAACCCATAGATCAAGGAGTAATTTTACCTCTCAAGTCTCTTATTTAAGAAATATATTTTGTAACACCATAGCTGCTGTACATAGTGATTCCTCAATAGATCTGAGCAAAGTAAATTGAAAACCTTCTGGAAAGGACTCATCATTCTTGATACCATTAAGAACATTTATGATTCATGGGAGGAAGTCAAAATATCAACAATAGTGTAAACAAAACTTTTGTATGCAGTGGGAAACCAAAAAACATGTGTGACTCACTTTATTGCAATATTCGCCTTTTTTTGTGGTAGTCTGGAACTGAACCTGCAGTATTTCTGAAGTATGCCTGTATTACCTTCATATGATTCTTCACCACTGACATATTTCATATTGTTTACTCAGTACTCAGTCTTAGGAGGGGAGTAAAAACGACCTAATTTTTAAAATTGTTATGTCTTTACTCTGGAGAACTTTGCCATTTTTTTTTTTTGAGACGGAGTCTCGTTCTGTCGTGAAGGCTGGAGTGCAGTGGCTCGATCTCGGCTCGCTGCAAGCTCTGCCTCCCGGGTTCACGCCATTCTCCTGCCTCAGCCTCCCGAGGAGCTGGGACTACAGGCTCCCGCCACTACGCCAGGCTTATTTTTTTTATTTTTAGTAGAGACGGGGTTTCACCGTGTTAGGCAGGATGGTCTTGATATCCTGACCTTGTGATCCGCCCGCCTCGGCCTCCCAAAGTGCTGGGATTACGGGCGTGAGCCACGGTGCCCAGCCAGAACTTTGCCATTTTATGACAACAGTCTCTTTTAGACATCCCATAAATGGAGCAATAAATGAATACATATCTGTATTGAAAGAAAAGTTAATAGAAAACTCTGAAAACCAGCTAGCAGTGGTTGCTGTGGCAGCAGAAGGAAACTCAGGCTATCAGTGATTTCTAGTGTGGGAATTTAATTCAGTTCAGGGAGGGAAATAGGAAGGAAAAGAGTACCAGAGAAGTGAGCTTTAGGCTTACTAGGGAGCAAAGATGTTATGAAACCACGGCCAGTGACTTACCACACAGATCTTATTTTCTAAATACCATTCCCCGCTAAAAGGAACCGGGGCTCCATGGAGAAATGGTGGATTCCAGAGCTGGGCAGGGAAGGTACAGATGAACCTCATGCTATGGCAGAAAGGAAGGAAGGGCTCAAAAAAAAAAAAGGGGAGTCATGATAAAAGGACACATGATCCAGCTTGAAGGGGGTGCCCACTGGAAAAATCTAGGACAGTTTGAGGATCTCAATAAGTATAGTAATAGATGGTGTGAACAATGCAAAAATAAAGCCAATGAATAAGACTCCCTAATCTATTCTGATACATAGAAAGTTAGATAAGGAAATAAAGAATTGAGGAAGAAGGGAAAGTTCCTTACAGTAAAATGCCATCTAATATGTAGAGAAGGAAAGATAGAGTTTGCATTGTGCCAAGCGAAGGTAAGATAGAGTTTGCATTGTGCCAAGCAAAGTGTAAGGCATTAGAGGTACCCAGTGCTTAAGAGAGTGCCCTTAGCTTTTTTGCTACTGTGAAATTGGAAGGAGGCAAAATAAATAGATATTTTGTCCATTTATCTTGTCACCATTAGAGTTAATCCTCTCAAGGACAAAATATCTTTGTAATGTATTAGGGTAATACCTTAGATTATTAATTAGTTGAATGATTGATACATTCCTAAGCACTGACTATGGTATAATGTGTTAAATGTGAGATGACTCTTTAATTCATTTCATTAATTTTTTTATTATAAAAGTAAATGAACTGGTGAAAATGTAGGGACATAAATGAATATAAAGACACAAGGGAAAAAATATTACCTAAAACTCAACTAGTAAGTGAGTAACCAATGTTTACATTTTGGCATATTTCCATCTGGTTTTCTAACATGCTTAGATCATGCTGAATATAGTTTTAAAAAACCTTTGCCCTCTTATTAATGTGCCTAATTTTTAAATTTCAAGGTGTTTGACTTTACGATGCAAATTGTACTTTGACAACTTACTATCGCAGCGGGCCTATTGTGGAAAAATGAATTTTGACCACAAGAATGAAACTCTAAGTATATCAGTAAGTATCTTAATTCTTTTCATCCTAATCATTAGAAAAACTAGTTATTTCTTTTCTATTTTTGTTGGGTATTTTTTAGAGGCAGAGTCTTACTCTGTTTCCCAGGCTGGAGTGCAGTGGTACGATCATAGCTCACTGTAACCTTGCATGGGCTCAAGTGACCCACCTGCCTCAGCCTCCCAAGTAGCTAGGACTATAGGTGCATGCCACCATGCCCAGCTAATTTTTTTTTTTTTTCTGTATAGACAATGTCTCACTATGTTGCCCAAGCTGTCTTAAACTCCTGGCCTCAAGCAATTCTCCTTCCAAAGTGCTAGGATTATCGGTGTGAGCCACCATGCCTAGCCTGCTGCTTTTCTTTTGATAAAACATTGATAAACTTTAACCTGTTGTCTTTGATTTTTAACTTAAGGATGGTCTTTGCCAACGTGTTGAATATAAATTGATCTCACTAAATAAAGCTCCTAGCATAGATTTTATTTGTAGACAAACACATTATTTTCTTAGGGTGATAATTGGGAATTTTTTTTCAGTGACAAGTATTTACCTTGTCTTTCTACTCCACTAGTTTCCTTTTAAAATGTATACAGCATTTTAAATTATTCGGGACTTTATGGAAAGTACATAGTCTCCAGTCTCCTATAAGGAAGCAAAGAAGGTTCTTCCCCACTTAATTGTGTTTTTACTCTTTACTTCTGAAGTTGTCCCTAGATCTGGCCACTTTTGAGTAAAAAAAGCTACCGTGTTCAACTTGATTTTATGGGTTCTTTCATAGTCGTGTGTTAAAAGGGCATATTGAGATATGGCATTAAAAAAATGTATAGTCAGGAGGCCAGGAACAACTACCCACTCTAAATGTTCTGGAGCAGAACTTTCAAATAATTACCTACTGCTGTTAGTTACCATAAATCTTATCCTTTCATTTTAGTACTTAGAATAAATGTTAAATTTTTGGAACATCTTTTTTGTTTAAAAGCTTTGCATTTTAACCATATTAGAAAGTCAACTTTTACTCTCTTTAATTTCTACTGCTAGATCATGGATAACTCCTCTTTACCCACCTTTGGTTTTTAAAAGACCCAATTATTAAAGATACAAATTGAAAGTATTGAGAACAATTGTGATTATTGATAGGGAAGGTAGTATGTCATGGTAGTTTATTGTTCTCACTGCAGACTATAAAAAAGCCAGGGAAATTACAAAACTTTTATTTTTAAAAAGACATTGGAAAGGTGTCTAAAGAGTAATGACTAGACAAATTGGAATTCCAAGGGATAGGGGAGCCTGTCCAAGGTAAGCTGACAATTGCTGGACATTTTCTTTCCTGGGAGCGTTTGCTGGTTCTGGGCTTTCAGTAGTCTAGTCCTAGGAGGAGGGCTAACAAGTAGTAGCAGGAGGAGGAGGAGGACTGACAAAACAGTAGAAACTTGGGAAGGGAACTGCTAGGCACCTAACTAATATTTCAGTCAGTCAATTCCTTAGTTCTGATGTTGTGCACAGTTGGCCCAAGGAACAGTTATGAATGAAAAGTGGACTAAGTCTTAGGAAAATTGCAATTTATGCCCAACCCAGCTTTCTCCCTTATTGACTGTGAGCCCTATCATACCTGAAGCCTAATATAAGGAAAGGGGGCCCCTCTTTAGTGAAATATTGTACATTTGGAGGCACCATTGATCTTTTACACAAAATATCAAGCATAAGATAATAAAGACTGAGTGCCTACACCCTAAGATCAGGAAGAAAGCAGTTCTGTCCACGTTCACCATTTATATTCAGAAGTAGAACTAAAGGTTTTAACCAGTGCAGTTAGCCCAGAAAAAGAACTAAGACGTGTATATTGGAACAGAAGAAGTAAAATTCTTTTGATCCACAAATATGGTTATCTCTGCAGAAAATCTGATGGAATCTACAAAAAGAGCTACTAGAACTAGTTGAAGTTATAACTAGCAAGGCTGCAGACACAATCAGTATGCAAAAATGAATTACAATTCTATATACTTGCACCAAATGATTAGAAATTGAAATTTTAAAAAATACTATTTATATTAGCATCAAAAATATAAACTACCTAGGGAAAAATCTGCCAGAAGATATTCAAGACCTGTATACTGAAAACTACTAAAATAGATGCTGAGAAGCTAAAGAAGACCTAAATAAATGGAGAGACACAGGGTGTTGCTAGAGCAGAAGACTCAGTATTATTAAGAAGTAAGTTCTTCCCAAATTGATCTACAGACTGACTCGACTCAGTTTTCATTAAAATGCCAGCAGACGTTTTTGTAGAAATTGGCAAGCTGATCCTAAAATTCATATAGAAATGCAAAGGGCCTAAACTAGCCAAAACAACTTTGAAAAGGAAGAATAAAATTGGAGGACTTATCAAATTGTGCACTTTAAATATATGAGGTTTATTATATTTCATTTATACTTAAAGCTGTAAAAATTACCACATATATGAAGCATGGAAAGGTGACTGATAATTTTTTTTTAAGTAGAAAATAGAACCAGACCACCAGATGATAGTTACAAGAGAAAGCAGACTAATATTTTTAACCATGATTAATTTGTTAAAGAACATAGAGTTAATTATAAACAAAATGGACAAAACAGATTCAACATTGAATTGGAATCCACAATTTCAATACAGAATTGGAAGCTACAAGAACATTCTAAAACTGAAAAGCGTAATATCTGAAATTAAGAACCCATTGGATGAATTTAACAGCCAACTGGACACAACAGAAGACAAAATTAACAAATCAAGGCAGGTCTAAGGGAAATGTCTAAATTGAACAGCATAAAAACAGAAAACACTGAACAGAGTTTGAGATATGAGGAGCACAACCAGCAAGTTTAACATAATTGGAGTCCCTATAGGATAGAACAAAGAATGAGCAGAAAGAATATTTGAAGAGATAATGTTTGAGAATTTTCAAAACTGAAATACATCAATCTAGATTCAGAAACCTCAGCAACCTATAAGTGAGATAAATATAAAGAAAACCACACTTAAAATCTATAGGATAGTCAAATAGCTGAAAACCAAAAACAAAGAGGTAACCTTACAAGTAGCAAGAGAGAAAATATGCGTTAGTTTTCAAAGAGCAACAATAAAACCGAAGGCAGACTTTTTAATAGAAATTGTGGAAAGTAAACGTTACCTGACAGACTTTAAAGTGCTAGCAGAATTGTTTCTAAAAACTGATATCTAGAATTCAATAACTAGCAAAACTTTTCAAAAATGAAGATGAAACATCTTAGTTTTCAGACAAACAAAAGCTGAAATAATTATTCTTCAGTATGCTTGGCCCACAAGAAATACTAGAGAACATCTTCAGATGAAAGAAACATGGATGGAAACATGGAACTGCAGAAGGAACAGAGAGGAATGCAAAAGGTAAATCTGTGGGTAAATACAAAACAGTTTCGGCTGTCTAAATCAACAATAATAATATTGTTGAATAGACACTCGAGTCTTGAGGGGCTTAGAAGCTGTAAAAGTCAAATGTATGACAATAGCACCAAAAGGGAATAGAAGTACATGGAGTTCTAAACTGTTGTAAGGTTCTTGTACCTTTCAGGAAGTAATACCAATACTAATTTAAGATAAACTAATACATCAGCGATACATATTGCAATCTCTAGAGTAACCACTGAATTTTAAAAGAATGTATAATTGTAAAGCTCACAGAGACCAAACAAAAGGAATGGAAAGCAAAAATACTCAATTAAATGAAGGCAAAAAGGGAAGAGGAATAAAGAACATATGGAACAAATTGGAAGGAGATGCATGACTCAAATATAGATACATCAGTAATTACATTAAGTGTAAGTGCACTAAATTATTAAATTAAAAACAGGCTGAATAGAAAAAAACTAACTGTATGCTATTTATCAAAATACACCTTAAATATTAACATAAGGACAGAGAAGATCCTAAGTAAAATATGGTAAAAGATACACCATGAAAACATTAGCCAAAGGAAAGCTGGTTAAGCTATAATAATAACAAAATAGATTTTATGCAAGAAATATTACTAGAAGCCAAAAGGGCCACTTTGTAGTTATAAAAGTTATTTTTAAAAAAATTTAATTTGTATGTACCTAATAACATAGCTTCAAAATACATAAAAATTGGGAGAACTAAAAGGCAAAGTAAAAGAATTGACAGTTATAGTTGGAAATTTTAATAAACTTTTCTCAGTAATGGATAGAACAATCAGATTAAAAGTCAGTAAGGCAATATAAGATTTAAATTACACAACCAAATTCACCTAATTGGTAGAACTATAGAACATTGTGCCAAACTACCCTAGATTGTATATTGTTTTGAAGTACATGTGGAACATTTACCAAAATAGACCATTTCCTGGCTATAATGCAAATCTCAACAAATTTCAAAGGATTGATGTCATACAGAATATGTTGTAAAGTGGAATGAAATTAGAAATAACAGAAAGGTAACCTTAAAACTTAATGAATGTTAGAAAATTAGGCAGCACATTTCTCTATAATCTGTAGGTCAAAAAAGAAATCAAATAGAAATTAGAAGATAATTTTGAATCAAACAACAATAAAAAGAAAACATCAAAACTTGTATGATACAGCCATAGGATTTCTCAGAAGGGAATTTATAACTCTAAATAGATACATTAGTAAAAATGGAAGGCTGAACATTAATGATCTAAGTTCTATCTCAGGATGCTAAAAGGAAAAAAAGTCCATTATAAATTCAAGTAGAGAGAAGGATACAATGATAAAAGCAGAAGTTGGATAGTAGAAAGCAAATGGACAATAGCAATGAAACAGAATAGACACCTGAGGAAGACCTTACCTACACACATAAGTCGTATGTATATGTAATGACAAGACTCCACTGCAAGCCTGTGGAAGAGGGTGGTCTTCTCATGAATGGTGTGAGATTCAAATTGTTGGATATCCTTTTGGTAAAATAAACAGTAAGCGGCCGGGCGTGTAATCCCAGCACTTTGGGAGGCTGAGGCGGGTGGATCATCTGAGGTCGGGAGTTTGAGACCAGCCTGACCAACATGGAGAAGCCCCATCTCTACTAAAAATACAAAATTAGCTGGGCAGGGTGGCGCATGCCTGTAACCCAGCTACTCAGGAGGCTGAGGCAGGAAAATCACTCACACCCGGGAGGCGGAGGTTGCAGTGAACCGAGATCACACTATTACACTCCAGCCTGGGCAACAAGAGCAAAACTCTATCTGAAAAAAAAAATTAAAAATTAAAAAAGAAAAATACACAGTAAGCAAAGTTTGACCCCCTAACTTTATGTACAAAAACTAATTTAGAAGTTGATCATAGACCTAAATTTAAAACAATAAAGCTTCTAGAGGAAGAGAATGTCTTCATGTTTTTTTGAGAAGATTTTTTGAATGGGTGACACAAAAAGCAACGTACTGAAAAGAAAAGATGGATAATTTGGACTTTATTAAAATTAAGAACTTCTCTTCATAATAAAGTAACATTAAACATGTGATAAAAGAAGCTACAGACTAGGATAAGATTTATGATGCATACATGCAACAAAGGACTTATCTAGAATTTTAAAATAATAAGTAGTAAGAAAGAGACTGATGTCTCTTTAAAATGGTCAAAAGACTTAAACAGAAACTACTTTTAAATATCTAAGTGGTGAGTAAACACATGAAAAAGTGTCGTTAGTCATCAGAGAAATACTATTTATACCACAGTAAGTTACTGTCACACCCTTATGATGATGAAAATGAACAAGACTGGCAATGTCGTGTGTTGGTGAGGATGTGGAATTGCAGCTCTCATATATTGCTTGTGGGAGTATAACTTGGTAAAACTAATTTGGAAACCTCTCTGTCAATGTCTGTTAAAGCAGTTCCATTCTTGGGCATAAACCCAAGAAAAAATTAGTGCTTATTTTCTCAAACAGATATATTTGAAAGTGTTCAAAGAAGTTTTACTTATCATAGCCCAAAACTGAGCAACCCAGTGTCTACCTAGAGTCAAATGGATAAAGTTGGGTATATTCAAACAGTGACATGCTGTTCAATAATGAAAATAACAAACTGCTGTTACACACACCATAAATGATCTGACAATGGTGAGTGAAAGAAGCCAGTTACAAGGGTGTACATAGTGTATATAAATATGAAGTGTATATACAAAAGAGTATATGTAACATCTACATATGAAGTTCAGAAACTGTTAAGATTGATTTTGGGTGATTAAAATCAGAATAATAGTTACCTTTTCAGGGATGGTAGTATGATACAAATAGTTTGCTTAGATGCTGGGAATATTCTTGTGTCTTCATCTCAGTAGTGGTTACCCAGGTGTGTGTATGTATTCATGTAAAAATTGAGTTCTACATTTTTGTGCTCTTTACTCTATAAAAACTATTACTGTAATAAAAAATGGAGAAAAAGGAAAGTGTTAGAAGTACTTGAATAATTTATCTCCAGAGCTAACTATACAAAACAACTCAAGCTAGACTTTCTGATGTTGTCATCTCTGTTGTTCAAAAGAATATCAGATGAATCTTTAACTTACGTAACCTTCATTTTACTAATAAGGAAAGTGACACTGAAGTTCCATGATATGTTAGTAATAGATGAGAGGGTAAAAGCTAGATCCCCCAGATTTACCTAGGGCTTCATTTATTAAATTGGTACAAAGTACAGTTTTGGGGCAAGATTGCATCTTGGTGTTTAGTCCTTGCTTTTATATTGGAATTTTTATTTGGTTGATTGTTGGTTTGGTTTGTTCAGACTTATGATAGATGTAAAATTTTAGAGTATGTTTAGAATTGGAATTTTTACCTTAGAATATTCATAATGTTAATATTAAAAAATAAATGAATGCTCACTTGAGAGCTGTATCATTTTTCAAATAGTGAATTAAAAATATAGGAAGTTATATGTCTGCTATTGATATGAAACTAGTTGTTTCTCTTTTTTCACCTTGTATGCATATATGTATATCTGGAATTTTGTCAAAAAAAATAGAACCCTTCCTAATGTTATTGTATATTATCTTCTCAGGAAATTATGTGAACGATTTGCTGTTAATTTTATTAGTTGCTTTCTTATTGTTTTCATGGGCCCTTATTTAGTAAATAATTTTTTAAAGATTTTAGATTTTTAAAAAAATTAAAATTATTTAAATTTTAAAAGATTTTATTTAGAATTTATAAGAAATGCAATACAAAAGAAATA
The DNA here is from genome assembly GCF_049350105.2 of Macaca mulatta. Classification (NCBI taxonomy): domain Eukaryota; kingdom Metazoa; phylum Chordata; class Mammalia; order Primates; family Cercopithecidae; genus Macaca; species Macaca mulatta. The sequence continues at coordinate 107,341,458 of NC_133418.1, forward strand.
CATTTTCTTTTTTTTGAGACAGGGTCTCGCTCTGTCGACCAGGCTGGAGTGCAATGGCGTGATCTTGGCTCACTGCAACCTCTGCCTCCCAGGCTCAAGCGATCCTCCCACCTCAGCCTCCCAAGTAGTTGGGACCACAGGACTGTGCCACCATGGCCAGCTAATTTTTGTACTTTTTTTTTTTTTTTTTTTGGTGGAGATGAGGTTTCCCCATGTTTCTCAGGCTAGTCTTGAACTCCTAGGTTCAAGCAATCCTTTAAATCTTTTTTTTTTTTTTTTTTTTTTTTGAGACTTAGCTCTGTCCCCAGGCTGGAGTGCAGTGGCACAATCTCAGCTCACTGCAAGCTCCACCTCCCGGGTTCACGCCATTCTCCTGCCTCAGCCTCCAGAGTAGCTGGGACCACAGGCGCCCGCCACCACGCCCAGCTAATTTTTTGTATTTTCAGTAGAAACGGAGTTCCGTCATGTTAGCCAGGATGGTCTCGATCTCCTGACCTCGTGATCCACCTGCCTCGGCCTCCAAAAGTGCTGAGATTACAGGCGTGAGCGCCTGGTCCTTTAAATCTTTTAAAAGATGTATTTCAATGCATTTCTTCGGCCAGTGTAAGTAAGCTTTTTAAAGTTGGTTCTGTCCTTTTGACATTCAGTAATTACTTTTAATGCAGCTTAACCACTAGGTGTCACTATAATTCAAGTAACAAAAAATCTCAGCACTTTTAAATGTTTGAAGCTTAAGTTTCAGGGCCGGGTGTGGTGGCTTAAACCTGTAATCCCAGCACTTTGGGAGGCTGAGACGGGAGGATTGCTTGAACCTAGGAGTTTGAGACCAGCCTGGGAAACATGGGGAGACCTCATCTCCACCCCCCCAAAAAAAATACAAACAGTAGCTGGCCATGGTGGCATACTTCTGTGGTCCCAACTTCTTGGGAGGCTGAGGTGAGAGGATCGCTTGAGCCTGGGAGACAGAGGTTGCAGTCAGCCACGATCACAACATTTATTAACATTTTTTAAATTATTAAGCCTTTGGAATTTTGGTATGTTAGATTCAGTTATGGTGAAAAAAGTTTTCAGTTTTATTCTCTTGCAGTAGAGCAAGAAATACCATTATGTGTAACTGTTTTACTGTAAAATATTTTGAATGGAATGGATATTTTCAAATCACTAAGTCATTTTATTCTCATCTCCTTTTTACTGTAAATCTATTATTTGTATTGTAAAAAATTTAATCTGGCCTTTCATTTACTTAGTTTTTGTTCCTTGTCAACTCATTCTCTTCAAGGTTCAGCCTGGAGAAGGAAATAAAGCTGCCTTCAATGACATGAGAGCCTTGTCTGGAGGCGAACGTTCCTTCTCCACCGTGTGTTTTATTCTTTCCCTATGGTCCATCGCGGAATCGCCTTTCAGATGCCTGGATGAGTTTGATGTCTACATGGTATTGTTCAATTTTAAATTGTTTTTCATCTGTTTGTTTGTTTGAAACATGTGTTTCTAAAGGAAGGAAATCTTTCTTTAGTTTTACCCCTAACAGGAAAGATCCTGCCCTGACTCTTTAGCCTGTGACCAGTAGTGGGGAAGAACTAAAGAACTGGAGTTCTCTCCCTTGCTTCCAGGCACACAGTACCCTAGAAACCCTGGAGGGGTCCTCCTCGCCCAGCATGGATATCCGTGCCCTCCATCATATCGGCGTTTTCTCCCTCACCCGCTCTCCCAGCTTATTTTCATCAACCCATAAATATGTTCAGGCTTTTTGTTTTAATACAAAATTGTAACCAGTTCACCACCCTGGCTTTGACTCACTCTAGTCACTGTTTACTGTTCCATCATACCCGCACATTTCAGAACAATGTATAGAACACAAGGGAGCAAGAACTTTTGAATTTCTGGTTAAAAAGCATAGGATTTGAGACCTACCTCTGACAGGCAAAATATCTCTACTTATTGGGTCTCAGTTTCTTCATCTACAAAACAATATTATTACTAATTCCTACCTCTCAGGGTTAGACTGAGGCTCAAATGGTATCTTTCATACGTTAAACTTACTGTGGTTCAGGCATATAGTAAGTTTTCATAAATTAGCAATTATTTTCTTCTTCATATCTCATTGTTTCCTAAATCTACTATAATCTGGATGTAGATGACACTACTCTAGCAAAACTTGTTTAGCAAAGGTTATAAATGAGCTTTAATCTTACCTTATTTTTTCAAGTATTTGACACCACAGACCTATCCTCCATACCTTAAAATGTGTCTTCTTACCAGCTGCCACCCTCTCTTTCCTGGTTTTCCTGTTTTTCTATTCTTTGTTCTTAATCTGCCACGCTGCCTCCCCTAATTCTAGTGCCCTTAAATGTTTGACGTCTTTGTTTGCTCGTTATAGTGTTATTGATTTTCCTGAATTCCATATCCTACTTCCCCCTACACATATACACATATCACAGTCCCCAAAACTACTACCTGCATATGGACAGATACCCACCAACTCATGGCACCACATCCTGTACCTTCCTGTACTCTAGACCCAGATGCCCTACTACCTGTTAGACATCACCTGGTAAACAACCAGTATCTGAAATTCAGTAGGCCTGAGGTTGAATGTGCCTTCATCTCAAAGCCTCTTTCTTTGCCTGAATTCCCTACCTTGATTAATGCAAACTATCATTACCAACGCAGTCACCTACCTTTGACACCTGTGATTTATCTTCGATTCTTCCTTGTCCAAGTCTGACTTCTGTTCGCTTCTCCTTTAAAACCGCTGTTTGGTCTCTGCCCTCTTCTCCTTTCTCACTGACATTCTTCCTCTCATCCCCGTCTCTTCGCCTCGTGCCTGTGGTGATAGCCTCTTCTCCGGACTCCCAGGCTTTCATGTGGCTCCTTCTTCGGTCCATCCTCCACCATTTTGGCAGGTTTACATTTCTACAGTTGATCTGATTGTGGTCATTCATCTATGTAAAACCCTTTGGTGGTTATTATATATGGAATAAATGTTTAATTCTGTAGGGTAGCTTTGAGACCCTTCATGATACCGTATTTGCCTACTTTTTTCAGCTGTTCTAAGCTGTTTGTAACTCTCCAAATATGGTGCCTCTGCCTAGTACGCCCTCCTTAATCACATGTCACTCTACTCATCTTTCAGGACATTGTTCAAATGCCACTTTTATGAGACTTCTGTGACCGCCATACCCTATCAGGCAGGGTGAGGAACTTCTCAGAGCTTCCTTTGCACCACCTTACATCAACTCATAATATATATTACTTTTATATTTTTATTTAAGATAAAAATATAAAAATGCTTTATATTATTAGATATTTTATACTATTTTTTATTCTGTTGTAGTTGTCTATTTTTATATCTGAATCGCCCACTAGATTGTAACCAGTTTCAGGTCATCAGCTATGTCTTAGATATTTATGTCTCTTAATGCCTAGTCTATAATAAACAGTAAGTGTGTATTCATGAATCAGAATTTATACCTGTGAGTGCTGTATAATCCCTTCAGTGTCAATTTTTTTCTGTGTACTATTGCTGAAAATGGGTTAGATATTCCTCCAAGAATTGTCTTCAGAGCTAATCACGAGTCATAGAAGAGGATTATTCTTTCCACGCAGTGTTTTTGTCCAGAATGGTGCTGTGCAGTCTTATCACCCATCTTGTATGTCAGATTTAATTCTAAGCAGCGCCTTTCTCTTTTAGAAACTTAGAGCTTCTTAATCAGAATGCACTTTGCCCCAACGAAATTATTCAGAAGAATGTACCCAAGTTCTGTGAGCTAATCCAAGGAAAACAATTTTTTTTTTGGTACTTTAGCAGTTTTGTTATAAAATAATAGGCCTTCACAGCAGATACGCCTGATGGAATTTTTATAATCAGAACCATTGAGCAGTATAGCCGGGATCTGTATCCCCTTTTGACTCCACAGCCCTTGTTCTAAATCACCATGCTGTATTGCCACATACAGTTTTATTTTTTATTTTTTTACTTATTTTTTTCAGAACATAGTCTCGTTCCGTCGCCTAGGCTGGAGTGCAGTGGTGTGATCTCAGCTCATTGTGACCTCCGCCTCCTGGGTTCAAGTGATCCTTGTGACTCAGCCACCTGAGTAGCTGGGATTATAGGTGCTCACCACCATGCCTGGCTAATTTTTGTATTTTTTGTAGAGACTGGGTTTTGCCATATTGGCCAGGCTGATCTCGAACTCCTGGCCTCAAGTGATCCACCCGCCTCAATCTCCCAACGTGCTGGGATTACAAGCATGAGCTGCTGCGCCCGGCACCACATATAGTTTTAAATTAAGACCTTTAAAATATACGTGTTCATGTGTCGATGATTCAAGGTGGTTGAGGAACACTTTGATTTTCTTGTACTGTTATTTAACTCAGAAAATGTAGCCACAGGTCTAGATCATTTAATCCCAAAACCTATTATAACTAAGCATTATTCTTTTTCTCTACCCTGATGTGCTATTTAACTTATTTAAAGATACAATCGAGAAATTGGTCTGTAAGTTCAAATTGGTTTACATTGTACAAATGGTAGAGGTAATGGGGAGAGGCAGACTTTTTACAACTTAACCTTTATCATTGAGGGAAAATTTGAGAGACTTAATGAATTTGAGACTAGCCACTTTTGTTAACATTACCCTGAGTCATTAACCATTACTGTGCAAATTAGATTTATTCTCGAACATTTATTTGCGTCAGGAGAATATTTTCTGATTATTTCAATTGCTACACGTATTTGAGGGAGGGGGGCCATGCATACAAATATTTTGACTATAGAAATTACCTGAAAGACATATTTATTCAGTTATTGTCCCCTAAGAGTTTCTCTTTTTTCCCTTAGAGATGGGGTTTCACTCTGTCATTCAGGCTACAGTGCAATGGTGTGATCATAGCGTACTATACCCTTGAGTTCCTGGGCTCAAGTGATCCTCCTGCCTCAGCCTCCCGAGTAACTAGGATGACAGACATGCACCACCATGCCCAACGTTTTTTTTTTTTTTTTTTTTTTGGTAGAGACAGGGTCTCACTATATTTGCCCAGGCTGGTCTCGAACTCCTGACCTCAGTTGATCCTCTCACCTCCACCTCTCAAAGCACTGGGAGTACAAGCATGAGCCACTGCAGCCAGCCAATTTTCTCCTAATGGTTTCTGGTATTTCTTTTCCAGTATAATAGATTTATTGGACATCATAGATAATGTAATGACTGATCCCTGGATGAAAATCCAGGAGCTTGTATCAGCCCACAGAATGCTGCTTTTACAGAAATGTGACTTACACAGTAGCAATCCTAACTTTTGCCTTTGTTTTTCAGGATATGGTTAATAGGAGAATTGCCATGGACTTGATACTGAAGATGGCAGATTCCCAGCGTTTTAGACAGTTTATCTTACTTACACCTCAAAGCATGAGGTAACTTTTTAAAACTTTCTAGATACACATCAAGTATACAAAAGGGGGAAAGAAATCTTTTACAATTTTAATTTTTAAAATACAAATACATACAAGACCAATGAAAATAAAAATTAACTCCCCTACTAGTTCGGGAGATTTGGGATGTTTTTCTCTTTTCGAGATATTTAAATTTTACTTGTATTACTTCCCTTTCATAACTGAAGCAAATTGTTACTATTCTGAGTCCGCTTCTTTGTCGTTATCATGACAAACTAAAGTAATATAATTTTAGTAATTCTGTTTGGACTAAAATGATTTATGATTTCCCTAATCTTGCCTCTTTTCTCTTGGTGACTTACAAATGTCAATCTTTCTAAACAAAGAGTTCTACTCTGCTGTCAGTATTTATTGGGTTCCTACAATGTGTCAGACACTATGTCACTTAGAGTTGATATTCTGTCTCTAAAGTGGCCATGTGATTATATGGGGATCTAAATTTGTGGTTGGGAATGTTCAGGTAACTCCTTCCTTGCTGGACAATAACAGAAATTTAAAAGAGTTGATATATAAATTTCTTTCATTTTCTTTTCCTCCAAACTGAAAATCCATGGAATCTAGCAGGAAGTTAATTTTTAAAATTGAAAACAAATTATTTCCTTATTGCAAATGATGTTTCTCCTAGAACTCTAGATATTAGACATATCCCAGATAATAGCCAAATATTTAGGTTTATATTTTCATGAGGTAATATTAGAATTTTTTTTTAATTGGTAAAAGGTTTCTTGGAAATTTGAGTAATTGATTTTGCTTCTTCCAGTTCACTTCCATCAAGTAAACTGATAAGAATTCTCCGAATGTCTGATCCCGAAAGAGGACAAACTACATTGCCTTTCAGACCTGTGACTCAAGAAGAAGAAGATGACCAAAGTTGATTTGTAACGTAACATGCCTTGTCCTGATGTTGAAGGATTTGTGAAGGGAAAAAAATTCTGGACTCTTTGATGTAATAAAATGAGACTGGAGGCATTCTGAAAGAAACTCCTTTATATATCCAACCACAATCAAACGTATAAATAAGCCTAGAAAACCCACTACAACCAGCAATTTAAGATTACTATTACTTTAAGAAAATCAAAAAAAAAAAAAAAGAAAAGAAAAGAAAATCAATTTCATAGTATTGGTTTTAAATCTTTTTAAGTTTTTTTATACCATCTATTTTTATAGATTCTTTTTCAGAAATAAAATTTTGTACATATATACATGTACATATCTGTTTAGTTTGGGTTCATTTCTATAGCATTTTGTAAGAAAATAAAAGTTTGAGCACCTGATTATATTTAGTTCTGCTTTTCCAGATATTACGTTCTATAGTTACCAAAAATGGATGAAGGGAGGGATTTCTCATTGCAGAGGGTGGGGTGCAAGGGCAGTAAGACACTTGTACGGAGCACTGAAGCTTTGCCAATTCTCTACACATGCCTTTTTCTCAGTCCTTTGTCCACCCTACCAAGAGGTTGTAACCAGTATAAGAAGTGGATAATAACAGTTTTTCACTCTGACCTCCAGCATGCTTGCCTGTTTTAAAAGCCCTCAGTTTGCAGTCCAGAGACTCTTCAGGCTTGTCCTTAGCTGAGAGGACACAGGCTAGAGGGATTGTGCAGACCAGGCTGGGAGAAGGGCTGGAAAAACTGGGAGTGGAGGGTGGATCCTCATGGAGCAGGAGAGTAGCTGGTGGCTCCAGGATCCTGAGGCCATGCAGTTGATGGTGAGCTGACATCAATTCTAAGACTCATCCTAATTTAGGGGTGTTAAAAAGTGTGCTGCTTAGAATGATTAAATATAGTTATTGTAAAAAATTATATTTATGAACTTTTTATTTTAGAAAACATGAATTTTATTGCTCCCCGTATTCTTTGTTTGATACTAGGATTCATGCTAAACTTTTAAAGAACATACTGGATATCAAGAAACATTCCTTACATTAGTAGCAATAAATATTAGAATAAATGTTTATGAAATTGAACTATTTTCAGAAAAAGGGCAGTATATTAAGAGCAGGGACTGTTCTCTAGTTATTGAGGAAAACTGGATTTTGTTTGTGTTTTCGGTGGAAGAAGAAGTTTAAGACACTTTAGTTCTTAAATTGAGGTTTGTTGCCAAATGAGAAGTTCACAAACTTGGGCTTTCTAATCTGAGAATTTCCAGGAAGAGGAAAGTGTGTGCTGAATATTTTAAACATTTCTCACTGATCATACAAAGTCTGATTTTTAAATTTACATTTATAATGCCTTTGTATTAAAACTATTTTTAACATGTGCTTTTCCAAATTAAAAATGAAGTAGAGTATACCAAATACATAAACTTCCATTAGCTAAGGAACTAATGTCTGAATTTTGTTATAGTTTTGAATGTTGTGCTCTTTAATACAGAACGGGAAACATAATCCTCAGGTATCCCAGCATCTCTTGTTGAATTGAAGATTATTCATTGCTTTGGCCTTACAAAGTTTTGGTTTCAACTATCATAAATGAAAATATCTTCCTTTAATGTTCTAAGTAGTGATAATATTATTAGAATGAAAGAATAAAAAGAAATTGTTCTTTTAAAACATGTGTAACTTCTAAAAATAAAACAATTTATATGTATTAAGGTCATGCTTTTGTGAATTGGGGAAAGTAATTGACTAAATTGATCCTCTGTGAATCGTGACCTAAATACATCATATAGGTGACTCTTCAACCCCTAGTTTGTCATCAGTGCAGCTATCACTGAGGGAAGTTCCAGAAAATAAGAAAGGCTTACTTGGATCTTAAATCTTACCTTCTCAAATCTTTGGGAGTAGAAATGATTAAAATCATTCTTAAAGTGACAAATGTGATGAGTTTTCATAAACCAAAGTGTAAAAAATATAGTTACTCAAATTAGTAATCAACACTAAAGATTCAGTAATTGTCTTCTTAAATGTTTTCCAAGTTTTCGTGTCTCATTTCTTCCATTTCCTAGTGCTTTTTTTTTTTTTTTTTTCCCCAGGGGCCGGGGGGCATGTCTTCCTCATGTCTGGGCTGTTTATGAGACCAAAATGATTAAATTCTGTGTAGAAAGCTGTTGGCTGGTAGTCATGAATTGGATTAGAAATGTTGGGGACTGATGAAAACCAAGTGATCTAGAATATCTGATTGAAAGTTCTCCTGAGTACAAACTAGATGTGGAGCGTGGGGGAGAAAATGTTTATAAACTTTGTCCTGGGGCAATACTTTTTTGGTTACATTTATGACTTAGCTATGCATCTACATAGATGCCTTCTACTTTAAACAATTCGGATTTTCAGGAGAACTTGGTTTGAAATTTGCAGTCCTAAAAGTATAGTTACTAACGTTTCATGGCTTGAACTAAATACCCATGGACTTGAAGATATATCAAAATATTTGTAGGAACAGGTTTTGTTATTTAAGGGTTGGCAAAGTAATAATGTGAATATAAATAAGCTGTTTCTTTGAGTCAGCAAATGAAATTTTCTAAAGCATATATAATATTGATAGTTAGCATATTAATTTTAGCATTGGCATCTGGATAGAATCCATGGAAACAGAAGTGGCCTGAGTGTACTCACTAATTATAGCAAGCTTAACAGGACTTTTTCTGCCTAATTTTTCTCCAGTTTGAAAATGCAGAGATTAATTCATTAAAAAATGATTAAGTTCCTGCCATGAGCTAGGGACTGTTTTAATTACTGAGAAGACTGTAGTACTTAAAATACTACACAACAGTACTTAAAATAGTACTAAATCTGTCCTCATGGAGTTTGAAATCTAGTTAGACATAAGCAATACCGTACATAATCTCAGTGACTGCTAATTCTTTTGAATAATAATAAAGCAGTGTAAGGATTTGAGAGAGCAGAGAGGACTGGTATTTTTTGTTTTTTTTTTTGTTTGTTTGAGACGGAGTCTTGCTTTGTCACTCAGGCTGGAGTGCAGTGGTGCGATCTTGGCTCACTGCAGCCTCTGCCTCCTGAGTTCCAGTGATTCTCCTGCCTCAGCCTCCTGGGTAGCTGGGATTACAGGCGCACGTGACCACACCCAGCTACTTTTTGTATTTCGAGTAGATATGGGGTTTCATCATGTTGGCCAGGCTGGTCTCGAACTCCTGACCTCAGGTGATCTGCCCGCCTTGGCCTCCCAAAGTGCTGGGATTACAGGCATGAGCCACTGCACCCAGCCAGTATTTTGAATGGCGTGTCAAGGCTACAGAAGGCAATATTTGAGCAGAGGCCTGAAACAAGTGATAGAACAAGCTGTGAGGAGGGAAATGTGCAAGGCAAAAGTTCCAGGCAGAAGGAATGAGTGCATGGGGCTTAGAGATAAGAATGAACTTCATGTCTAGGAATTTTAAGGCCAGTGTTGGTAGAGCTTAGTGAGGAAGGAGGATTGGTAGGGGGTGAACTTCAGAGGTAGGCAGACAGAGATCATTTGAGGCCCTAAAATTATGGTAAGCAACAGATGTGGTGTATGCATTTTAAAAGAATCCTTTGGCTGCTGTGTGAATAGATTAAGGTGGAGCAAACATTGAAAGAGTATGAGCAATTTGGAGACTTGCAGTGGTCCAGGTAAGGTTGGGCATGGTGACTTGGACTAAGGTGGTGGAGACAGAAACATTCAGATTTGAAATAGGCAGAAGACTTGCCTATGAGAATACTGGAGTTGTGAGAGAGAAATCAAAGATAATTTTCTTGGGGCCTGAGGCCTAAATAGCTGGATGAACAATGATTCATTCACAGAGGTAGGAGCAATGCAGAAGTGGAGGGAGTAATGGCTGCCCTGTGGAGAGATGGAATCTCTGGGCTGAGTATGCAACCTTGAGATAATTCTTTAGATACTAACCAGCTAGTTAAGCACGTACTTGATGGGAAAATTTACATTGGTAAATGTAAGAACTTGGAAAATAATAATAGGACTTAGGATACTGAAGACCTGCAAAATGCTGGGAAAAAATTCAAATTGCATGCCCAAACTATGTCGGAAACTTAATTGTTTTCGAAAAAGAAGCTCAGGAAACAGTGTGATATTTTACTTAGAAGCTCTGATTGCCATTTCTTGCTAGACCCCTGTACATCCTTTGCCATGAGGACGTCTGTTTAAGCTTGTGCTTTGCTTCTTCATGTGATTTCCAACTGTGTGGAAGAAATAAGTGTCTGGCCTCTAAGAAAGTAGTTTATATTCATCCAGAGACTGTAACACTGAATGAATGAATTACAGGAAAAATGAAGCCTTAAAGCAGTATGATTTCCTTTTTAAAATAGTTTGGAGTTATTTACAGAATGAGAGGAAATATGGAAACTTAGGACTTATAAATGCAGAAAGAGTTGAGACTAGACGTATAGAAAATCAGACACTTGGGGGGTTGGCCAGGCGTGGTGGCTCACACCTGTAATCCCAGCACTTTGGGAGGCTGAGGCGGGCAGACCACTTGAGGTCAGGAGTTTGAGACCAGCCTTGCCAACATGTGAAACCCTGTTTCTACTAAAAATACAAAAATTAGCCAGGCATGGTGGCATATGCCTGTAATCTCAGCTACTTGGGAGGCTGAGATGGGAGAACCTCTTAAACCCCAGGAGGTGGAGGTTGTAGTGAGCTGAGATTGTGCCACTGCACTCCAGCCTGGGTGACAGAGCAAGACTCTGAAAAAAATAATAGAAAGATGCTTGGGGGCCTTTTCCCTTCAGACCAGCAGCAGGGCTTAAACAGCTAATTAACATGTTAATTAAAATGGCAGTTGAGTGTAAGCTAGAACCAGTAGAACCCAGGCACACTTAATTAAAGGAAGCCCGTAGTTAGTCCTGTCTGAAGGAACCCCAGTAGCTGGTTAGGATATCAAGGTCAGCGAGGATTCAGGTTGCTGAGATACAATGTGTGTTTAAATGGAACTTTCTTAAAACCAACAGAATGCAGTAAAAATGATACTTTGTAATTCCCAAGGCTGGGCCAGAAAGGCAATGAAAAGGAATGAAAGTCCGGCCTTGAGCTCTGGAATACCCATGCTGGAGCCCTGTGCTGGCATGGAGGCAGTCTGACTTCCCTGAGGCTGCCACAGTGAGAAAGCCGAAGCGAGCCCCTGTGAAGAGAGCCTGAGGCTGCATGGACAGATGCCCTGCCAGCCCTCGGTTGCTCCAGACCCTCTGTTTCACCATCTCTCTCAAGCTACATGACAGATCCCAAGCCAGGCTGCCCAAGTGAATCGTTTGAGAATTCATGGCCCACAAAAACTCAGAGATAATTAAGTCATCATTTTAGGTCACTAAACTTTGTAGTGATTTGTTATACAGTGATAGTAACTGGTATCTGGAAGCATAAGTACCAAAATAAAAATAAGCTATGTGGCACTGGGTGGAAGGGCCTCGAGGAGAGTGTTCATGAACAGCCCCTAAAGGGCCTTGCAGAAGCTGTTACCAGAAGCCTGAAGTCTCAAGGATGTTTTTGGGGAGAGCTGAAGGAATTGAGAGTGGGAGAAAAGGTGTTTGGCAACACTGATGCCATGGTAACATGGAAAATAGGAGATGTACCCAATAAGTAAGGTGATCTAGCCAAGCAGATGTCTAGACAAAGCATGAAAAGGACCCCATGGCTGCTCTTTGCTGCCTGTGACACAAGGTGAGAAGAGAGATGAATGAAAAAAAGCAATTACATATAAAGGAGGTGAGACTGTTTCTCATTTGCAGACTCTCTTCAAGGTGAAAACTGATTTTCAAATATGAAATGGCTTCAGTGCAAAAGTCAAATCCAGGATGGGACTGTAAGGTCCTCTGTGAGGACCTCAGAAAGATCTAAGGCAGTGTTTTTAGACCTTTTCAGTCTGCCTTCTAAAGTTGTGCCTTTCGGGTTCCCTCCATTAAACAGTAGGGCTTCTCGGATTATTAGGGGTGTTCTACAGCAATCTCCCAATGAGCCTCTGCTAATGGAGTGGATTTCATAAACTGACACTTGAGAAACCCATAAGGTTTTTAAAATAAGGTCAGCTTAGACTGAAAGACAAAGAGTACAAAATGAGGAGTCTTTCTACTCCTGAAATTGTATAGGCAGGCAGTAGATTGAGAAAACTACTCAGCTGTAAACACTTTTTTTTTTTTTAAATGAAAAAGGAAGGATGGCCCAGAGGGTAGAAACAAGCACAGAAAGCAGAGCCAAGAATCATGGAGAGAAACCCCCAGAGAATAGGACCAAACCGTAGTCAAGGACCTTCCAGGGTGTACCTGGCTGGATTTCAGAATTGCCATAGACCAGAGATTGCCGTGCACTTTCCCTTCCCCGCTTTTTGGATAGTGTGTCTGTTGCAGTTATTCCAAGCCTGTACCACCATTGCCTAGTGCGTGTGGAAGGGAAGAGAGGAGATAATTCTCTCTCGATTTCACAAGCCTTTGGATCACGAAGAATGCAACTCAGTGTGCTATCATTGAAGAACCACATCTGAGGAGCTTTATGTGATGAGCTCTTGGGCCTCAAGCCTGACCCTGAAGTCATAATGGCATGAGACTTTTGTGGTTTCTTGAGAGGGGATGAACAATCTTGCATGGGAAAGGATGTGAACTGTGGCCACAAGGTAGACTGTAGCCGACTGTTTTCCAAAGATGATGGCAACAGTATCTTTTATGCCACATATTCTTCTAGAAACTTGCCTCACCCCATCAAGAGATGGAGTCTGATTCCCTTCTTGAATGTGGATGGGCTAGTGGCTTTCTTGTTACCAGTAGAATACTGTGGAAATGATACTTCGTGACTTCAGAGGCTAAGTCAGAAAAGATAAAACTTCCAACTTTGCATGAATACTTGTGCTGGAGACCACAGCCCCTGTGTAAGTAGCACCACTCCCCCGAGACTGCAGGCGCAGAAATCCCCAATCAGCCCCCAGCTGCTCCAGGCCTGTTTCAGCTCCAGCTGCCACCTGACTGCAACTACATGAGAGACCACGAGGTGGAATCATCCATTTGAGCCCTTCCTTTTCAATTTTCTGGCCCACAGAAGCCAGGAAAAATAATAAAATGATTGTCTTCGTTTTAAGCCACTAGGTTTGCGCGTCAGGTTGTTATGGAGCAATAATAACTGAACCCACTCCCATCACCACCCAATCCTATAGAAACCATTATAATGTGATATTTCCTTTTATTTTATGTGACCTTAGAGTTCTTTTGTGAGAATGCATCTTTCATTTATGTATGAATGTAATACTGGGAAATATATTTTGCTGTTTTTCCCCCATTCAGCATTTTTTAAATGTCCATGTCACCGTGTCCATCGGTCTGTTGTTTCCAGCTGCTGTGTAGCGTGCCATAGGGTGTATCCACTGTATTTTCCTTACCTGTTTCTCTAGTGACAAACCGCTACATTGCCTCCAATACCCGTCTCGCAACTATCCTGGGACAAGTCCCCTTATAGCTCTCAGTGGGAGTTTCTTGGGATAATACACCTGGAGTGGGAATGCTGGGACAGAGGGAATAGTATACTTCTAGCTACACGCTGCTGGCCATCTCTGCAGCATCACTGCACCAGTCCACACTCTCACAGCATCAGGGACTTAAGCGAATAAGAAGATGCTTGCTTGCTGGCCCAGCTTCTACATTTTATTTATAAAAAGAACCAGTGAGTCTGCTGGAGGGTTTGTTTTCCATCACTTCCTTTCATGAAGGTCTTACTTCAGATGTCACCTCACCAGCCTGTGGGTAGGGCCACCAAAGTATCCCGTCTGTCTCCTCCCTGTTATCCTGCCCTGCCCTTCTTCATAGGTGTTATAATTTGGCATTTGTCTGTCTGTGTGTATTTAGTGTGTCTCCCTCACCACACAAGCATGATGTTAGGTGCACAGTAGGTGACCAGTGAAGATTTGTTATGAATGAATTACTCAGGGCCTGGTTTAACCTGGTGCCATTCTGAAGCACTCCACAGCTCCTCACCTGCCCGTCCTCACTTAGTGAGGAAGGAGTCTTGAGATGTACTGCGCCTCCCTGATCTCTCCCTGCCTGCAGTTTGGGCTCACCATGCACAAGGGTGAAGGGTATTAGGACATTCTATTCACATGTAGGACTATCTTCTCAGGGCAGAATTTTGATTCTATCTGTGTTTCAAGTACCATTGGTGTCCTAAGTGTTTGTAATGAGGTCACCATTTCTTGTTGAATGAATAGAATCATTAGTCCCTAGTTTAGTGTTATTTAATGATCCTAAGACAAAGAATGGTAAAAAATGCATTCAATAAAAAGTACTTGAATAAATAATATAGCACTAAACTGTCTGTTACTAAAGCCATTAGCTGTATGTGGCGAATTACATTTAATTACAGTATAAAATTCAGTTCCTCAGTCATGCTAGCCATACTTGAAGTGCTCAGTAGCCATACGTGCAGTTATAGCCAGTGTGCTGTGCAGATGTAGACCTTCCCATCATCAGAGAAAGTACTATTGGGCAGTGCAGTGTAAAAAACTCAGCTCTCTAGGGGCGCATGTTCTGAAAATGCAAACCTGCTTTTAGAGGTTTTGATGGAATCTCTTTTGCCTCTTTCAAGATCAAAAGAGTCAGAGTTCTATTCTGTTATTAAAAATAACTACTTCTGTGTTTTTGCCTACTTTAGATTTGGGAAGACAGACGTCTTCTTTCCTACTGACTTATGTTGGGGGACACCCGCCCGCAGCCTACCTACTGTGTGTGTACAGCTCCACATAGTTGCATTGAACATACCTACTGTGTGTGTACAGCTCCACATAGTTGCATTGAACATACCTACTGTGTGTGTACAGCTCCACATCGTTGCATTGAACATTAGCACCAAAGTCACACTGAGATAGAATTTATTGTCAGAGAATGAACATTTTTTTTCGGATGAACAAATCTGTTCTACTTTTCACATGCCGTGTTCATTGTCCCTCTTTTGGGAGCCTGGATGAAAAGCTGGAAAGTTGCTTTTTTCCCTTTTGTTGTCATTAATTCTTCAAATTCCAAAGTTGTGTATTTAAGAGTAGATTTAGTAAGTTGTTGCTAGCATCTGCTGCTATTTTAAAATTATAAAATAAGAATTAGGGGGAAAATCAATTGTTATAAATTTATTTGGGACATTTATTGCCACCACATTGGAAGCCTTTGAAAATTCAAACAGAAACCAATACACTTCCATCTTTTTTACTTCTGATAAATAATATCTTTGTGTATATGTATATATAGATAGATATACTTAATAAGTCATTTAGCAGGGATTTTACATTTTATACTGCATTCATCCAAAACAGCTCTTTCCAGATCGATAGGATGCAAATGAGGTAAGAATTAAGGCAAACCCAAAAGGCATGCAAATGTAGTACATTTATATTCACTGATAATACAAGCTCTTGTGGTGTGTGGACCAGACACAGGAGCCAAGGGTCCCTCTGTGTCTGTCCAATACTATTTTACAGGAGGGTAGTGACATAGCTTATAATTAAGTTACATTACCGTGGGGGTCTCAGTGCTACTAACATTATGTAATCAAGGAGATACAAGCATTAGCAAAACATGAACAAGAAATCATATAACTCTTTGCAGTACATTTCTGCCCAGGCTTTGGAGGAAGAGGGATTTTTATGAAATGATATTACACATATCACATTGTGGCAGGTTGTTTTGTTTTGTTTTATATATGCTTTTAAAATTCATTAGCAAATGACATTCTCATGCACACAAGTGTTTCAAACACAAGAAGCAAGTCCATTTATAGGTAGTCCAAGCAATATTTGTGTGTGTGTGTGTGTGTGTGGGTGTGGGTGTGTGTGTGTGAATAGCTGCAGACTGAATGGAACATTGAGACTTTTGTGCAGTCCATAGCACTGACATCAGCTCATTTCTGGATGTCGCACTGCAGAAGTAATACAATGGAAGGGTCGCTCTTTGCAGCTTCTTTGAATTCATCCAGTGTAATCTGGTCATCTTTGTTCTTATCCATCTTGCTGAAAATCTTGTCTACTCGCTGCTCAGGCGTCAGGCCATCCTCGTTCATTTTCATCATGATCACAGTGCCTACCATTTTGTAGATAGCCTTGTGGAAAAGAGCATTGTAGGTGATATTACCAGAAACCCGGGAGGACAGAGCATTGTAGGTGATATTACCAGAAACCCGGGAGGACAGAGCATTGTAGGTGATATTACCAGAAACCCGGGAGGACAGAGAGCTCTTCTTGCCTCCCCTTCACCTGACTGGATCCCACCTATCCTCCAAGCCTCAGCTTCCCTTTCCCCAGAGGAGTTTCACTCCTTGTGCTCAAGTTTCTGTGACAACCCATACCATCTCCCCGATCAGAATACATCTCGCCTTTATTAAAATAACGGCTTCGTCTTCCCCACTAAAGAGTACATTCTATGGAACTAGAAACCATGTGCTCCTGCAAGTCCAGGGCTTGGTACGATGCCTGGCACATCGTAGGACTCAATAAATACTGATCAAATGAAAAAGCTTTAGCTGCTGGAACATGGGATGTGGGGCAAGGGGCAGTAGGAGGGAGGGCCAGGTGAAGTGTTGAAAGATGAAGCTGGAGAGAGGGAAATGAGAAGCAGATCACAGAGTTTTTCTAGGATAGGATAAAGAATTTGACTTTATTTCAAATAACTCCTTAAATGCTACTGAATAAGAGATGACATAATCAAATATGGGTGAGTCTTGTGACCAATTGGATATAGAAGAATTTGGGGTGGCTCCCAGGTTTCTGGCTGGAGGAAGTGGTTAGAAAGGGTGGCTCAATGGTGAGATTAGAAATGATGGATTAGGAATAGGTTAAGGGAGGAACACGATGGGTTCAATTTTAAACATTCTGCATCGGCCGGGCGCGGTGGCTCAAGCCTGTAATCCCAGCACTTTGGGAGGCCGAGACGGGCGGATCACGAGGCCAGGAGATCGAGACCATCCTGGCTAACACAGTGAAACCCCGTCTCTACTAAAAAAATACAAAAAACTAGCCGGGCGAGGTGGCGGGCGCCTGTAGTCCCAGCTACTCGGGAGGCTGAGGCAGGAGAATGACGTAAACCTGGGAGGCGGAGCTTGCAGTGAGCTGAGATCCGGCCACTGTACTCCAGCCCCGGCGACAGAGTGAGACTCCGTCTCAAAAAAAAAAAAAAAAAAAAACATTCTGCATCTAGGTGCAGAAAACAGTCAGAAAGCCTTGGGGATTTAGGAAAAGATGAAATGTGGGGCCAACCGATTAGAAACTTAGAGTCTAGTAAGCCAACCAAGCCAGGTGTACCATTAAAGTTGAACTCTGCAAAAAGTTACTTTAGGGAGAGTTGTGGAGCAGGGACTCTGTTTATAAGTTAAAGAGTAGAGTGAGAAGATTTCAATTATCCAGGCCAACTAATTGTATACAATCAATTCTTAATATGGAATTTCCAAAGTATAATTTATTTTCTTTCTTAGAAAAGTGCCTTAAAAATAAATGCCCATCTATACAAAGACTTGCATGAGAACATTCACAACAATATTATTAATAGCCAAAATGTGGAAATGACCCAAGTGCTCATCAACTGTAAACAAATAGGATACAGCTATACAGTAAAAAGTACATACTATTTCAGCAACAGAAGACAATGAATATGCTACCACATGGATAAATCTCAAAAATTTAAAGAAGCCAGACGCAAAAGGCCATATGTGATGTGATTCCATTTGTGTCAAATGCCCAGAAAGGCAGCCAATTCCATGGAGACACAGTGATGTGTTGGCTGCCAGAGCCTGGGGTAGGAGCAGGCCTTTGGGCATAAGGGATCTAATTGGGGGAATAAAAATGTTTTACATTTACATTATGGTGATGGTTGCATATCTCTGTACATTTACTAAAAATCATTTAAGTTGTACACTTAACATGGGCGAATTTATGGTCTGTAAATTATAACTCATAAAGTTGTTTTTAGAAATGCCAATCAGAGCAAACCACTAACTAGAAAGCGCTTTATTTAACAAGTTAAAATCTCCACTGAGATAAAATATTTTGTGTGTATTTACTTTTGTAGCTAGATGGTATTGATGTATCATGGAACACTTTAAGAAAGTTGTCTCTAAAAGAGGCAGACTTTCCGAAATTTCATTTTGTGGATAATTGGTAGACAAGGTCCTGACTAGTCTAGAAGCCAGAGTGGTGCACAAACGAAAAGCAGGGAAAGTGTACCGTGTCTGGAATTTAAAAAGAGACAAATGGTCCATCCATATGTGAGCTGCCACTCTCACCCTGGCCTTTAAAAGGTGAAATCAAAAGCCCTTACATGAGGCAATGGATATGAAGACAACAAGACAAGTGCACTATTAATAAAGTCAGGGTAATAAGAAATGTAAACACAAGAGGTCCCTCCTGAACCTCAGGAAGCAACTCTGAAAATGGCAGGATCTCAATAATTGTATCCATGATGCAGCCCTGCATTTGGGACCGTGAACACGACAACCAAGAAGGGCCGTTTCAGATGCAGACTATTACAGGTAATAATATCACGAAGGCCGGGCATGCCAGACTTGGAACTCGTTGCGAACCTGCCCCTGTGGTTCCCAGCCCTGATGGACCTGTACTGACTTGCCTTTCACTATAACTAGAAAACTGGACAAAAATAAAAGAAATAGCTGTGTTCAGACTTTACAAAATACTGTAATTTACAAGACTGTAATTCCTAGGAGGTGGGAAACAAAGTAGATGAACCCTATGATCTCAGCCTGGAATTCCTTCCTGGACTGCAGCACAAGGAGGAGGGTCCCAAGCAGGGCTGTCTCACCGACTGGAGGAGACAGCAGTTGGAGGGGGAAGGTGAAGACAGCCAGAAGTTTCGGGGTAGAGGACCAGAGAGGAAGCTAGGCAGAGAGCAAACTTCAGCAATCTGCCTAGGAGGTCTCCTCAACGTCTGTCTGGAAACCAGGCTGCACACAGAGGCTGAAGTTTCCGAACAATAAGCTGAACAACTCTTGGTGCTCACACAGGCTTGCAGAGCATTCTAGTTCTTAATGCAAAGAGCTTGCTAAATGCCTGGGCATTCGGGAGGGCTACTGTCCATTCCTCTTCTTTTTAAAGCAAAGTTTCTTGCATGAGTTTTCTATAGTCACTGTCTTTACTTCTTCCACTCCCATTCTCCTGGGCTGCTCCAACTCCTCTGAAACTATTCTCGGTGAGTTCACCTATGGCCTCCAGGTTTCCAAATCCAATTGTCAATGATTACTTTTCTTTTTTACTTCTCCTATCAATAGCGTTTGACATGATTGCGCGTTCCATTCCTTCCCCGCAAAACAGTGTGTTTCCCTTCCAGGACTTCTCACTTCTCCTTTTTCACTTTGACCTTATTGACAATTCTTTCTCCATCTCCTTTACTTATTTGCCTCATGTTCTTCACCTCTAAACATCAGGTTGCCCCAGGGCCTCAGTCCTCTGGAAACCTCTTTTCTATTTATATTCTCTGTCTAGTTATACTCTGATATATCTTCTTTCACTTAAATATCTGAATAAGTATCACCACACACCGGGCTGATTCCAACCAGCCAGAGTACAGAAACCTCACTAAATATATGAGAAAATCAATAAGAACCCCAAAATGGTCACAAGTTGGTCACTGGGCTAACTTACTTCAGAAAACCTACTCTCCATCTGCTCTAAAAGCTTAAAATTATAAAGCTGCCTCAAAAAAGTCACGCTAATTTACATATAACTTACCTGCCTGTCAAAACTAATCTCGGCACTCTATAAATGAAGACAACAAAATACAGACACTATAGTGTAACATTCATAACGTCCAGGAACCAATAAAAATTATTACACGTGTCACAAAGCAGGAAAATGTGACCCATAATCAAGTGAGAAATCAATCCATAAAAGCTCCCCATGAGAATGCTATGCTGAATAGAAGTAAGGAAGAGCTAGAAGCAATGGGGAGAAATGTGAAAGAACTAAGAGAAATAAAAGCAGCCGCTCGCTGACAGCCAGGAGCTGGTCTGGACTGTCCGCTGACAGCCTTGGTGCTGCCGGGAGCTGGCAGGTTTCACACTCAGGTTTCACACCAAACATAACCAATGTCACAAAATACCAGTGACCATGATGGAGCAAGGCAAAAACAAGACCACTCTGTCATTAAATCTGAACACAGACCCAAAACACCAAGCATCTCTGCTTCCTGCTATGATGAGTGGCCACTGCTTCTTCACCCATTAGAGCATTGAGTCGGTGTGTGTGCCCCTCTCCTAGATACCCAATCACAGAAGTGTCCCCACTCCCTGACAGCACCCAATCCACAGTAAACCTCTGCTTCCCCAAACCCTCCCCAAATCACCCTCCCAAAGTGCAGATCCTAGAAGTCCTTTCTAACACCCTCCTGCTGAATTGCACCAAGATTCCCTCACTGCAAGCAGTAATAAACTCAACTTGTGTAAGTGTGGGTATGTCCTTGGGGACTTTGGCTGAAGGGCATTGACAAGGATTAGAGAGAAAAGTTTTGGAGAGAAAGGGATTTGGTGGCCAATGAGGGGAAATGACAAGAAGTCAAAGAAGAGAAAAAAACTTGGAAAAACCAACTCTGTAGGGTCCTTATAGAGAGACCTTGGAGGGAGCCAAGTTAAGTGTGGAAGATGGACAAAAGATTAAAGAGTGAGAAAGATGAGAAAATCAAGCCACGTATTTAGAATTATTGTGCTGTATCTTTTCTGATAATCTGTTTGAAAAAATATATATTTAATTGAATGAAGGGAATACAAATAAAGAACTAAGATGTTAGTTTTCTGGGTATGTTTGAAAGGGAGTGGGCATTGAAGATAGAAGGGGAGAAGCCAACAGAGAAGAAGAGACTAAAGATGTGGAAAGAGAGGGTGTGCAAGTGAACAAGGCCAGCTTCCCAGGCAGCGGGTTGACGGGTGACTTCTCTCTGAAGCTGGGAGGAGAGTGAGAGTGCTGTGGGGACTTTGGGGCTTTGGCTTCTGTTTCTTGCAGTCATCCCATTTTCTTGTGGGGATCCATCCCGCCTGATCTCAGCTCCTGGTGTCTGGATGGGGCATCCCCCCAGCTCCAGGATGGAGCACCTGGCTCTACCTTCAGCAAGTGGTAAATTTCTCTCCTTGGTCAGAGTGGCTGGTGCAGGGGTGGGAATCCATGCTAAGACAGTCAATCAAAGGAAAGCTACTGAATCATGCATCTGCTCTTGCATGCCTGCTAGGCTCCAAGCTCGGTCTGGGTGCTGGGCATGCAGCCGTGAGGGCAGAGCCTCCTCACAGAGCTTGCATTCTGCCGTATATTCCACTGAACAAGGTAATCTGGGGCAGGGACAAACGTTGGGACAAAACCCCTCTTGGTAAGGGTTAGATTGCTTTGGTGTGGGGGTGGAGTGGGCATATTTGGGAAGGGATGTGGGAAGGAAGGCCTCTGTGGGAGGTGGGATAGGACCGGAGATGGAAGTGAAGTGAGGGAGGAGCCCCCAAAGGCCAGGGGAGGACATGCTGGGCAGAGAGAGAGGAAAACCAAGAAGACCTTCACATTGGGAGTGCAGTATGCAGGGGCTGGCGTGGCAGAGGAATCCTGGGTTACTCACAAACACAATGGGCAAAGCCTGCTTGCTGTGGAATGATCAGAACCTGGAAGGATGTCCCGGGAGCCCCTGACAGCCTCGGAACCCCACTAGGTGCAGCTGGAGTGAGGCAGAGCAGAGATATGCCAAACGCAAGAGAAGCTGAGCCCATGACATCCTTTGTGCCCAGTAAGACAGGTTCACGGGAGATCCGGTAGTGAGCGAATGGCAGATGACAATGCCACTGTCATGACAGTGCAGGCCCCAAGGCTTGGTTCTGGGACCTCCCCAGCACTGTGCTGCAGTGGGAACAGAAGCGGGAGAAGTCCAGGCATGGTGTGCAGCTGGCAGGGCTCAAGCAGAGAGAGAAGGAACCACGAAGGCCCTGCACCTAGGAGGCTGCCGTGGGGTCTCCTTCTGTGCCCACCACCCGCCAACCACGCCCCAGGCCTCACCTCGATGATCTCCAGCATCTCCACTCGGGTGATCTTGCCATCACCATCCAGGTCATACATATTGAAGGCCCAGTTCAGCTTCTGCTCAAAGCTGCCCCTGGAGGTGATGGACAGAGCGCAGATGAACTCTCGGAAGTCGATGGTGCCATCGCCATTCTTGTCGAAGGTTCGGAAGGCATGCTGGGCAAACTTGGAGGCGTCTCCATAAGGGAAGAACTGCAAAGGAGAACACATGCAGTCAGGTGTTGGGAGGGGACGGAATTGGGGCGACGAGGTAGGTTCCTAATCACAGCACCACAGGTGCTCCAGGGCGTTGTTAGAGCCTCACCCATTGGAGAGCGGTTTGGCCTGACTGTCAAGGGCAGGCATTAGGGGAGGCTTTCTCACAGCAGGTACTCAGGTATAGGCACCTCATTGTTTCCTGTGGGTGAGGTTGGTGACATGTGGCTTTCAGTCGATGGGGCTTGGAGTTGGTCAACAAGCACCACCTGACGCTAGTGTTGCAGCATCTCTGCTCACTGCCCCCAGGAACAAGACTGAGGCAGACAGCAGTTTCTCTCCCCACACAGGCGGTGCTACACGAACTTCCATGTTCCTTTAGATATGAGAATCCAGCTTCATTGCTGCCCAGTAGGGCCAGAGGGAGGGTGCCTGGACCTAGTTTCTCCTGCCACCAGCCCTCGTCTTGGGCCCACACTTATCCCCTCCCTGGGTGAGGTTCCAGTTTCTGACTTCTTTTTGCAGGGATTTTTCTTTTGCAGAACAGACATTTAAAACCCATTAAAAATAGAACATGACTGGGCTTATTTTCGAGAGACATAAAGAGGTTTCTTCACAGAGCCAACTGTCACCAGGGGTGTGTGGGAGGCAGAGAATGGACACAAGGAGGAAAGGCAAGCAGAGACCACAAGGAGGGAAGGCCATAGGGAATCAGTAGGTGGTGGCCTCAGTTCCCTTGGACATAAGCCTAGGCCAGTCACAAACAGCAGGTAGTACTGATAATTAACAAGGAAGAACTGCAAAGCCCCAAATACAACCAAAAACAAACCGTGTGCTATTTTAAAGCAGAGAAGTTATGTATGTGTTTCTGGATGAAAAACTCTGGGTTCTGGGCTCTACAGACAAGCACTACAAGGTCTATAGAAGATTACTGAGGATGCTCATTGATATCCCTATTCCTTCATAAGTTTTGCCACCTGCTAAGTGGACCAGGTGAGCAGCCTTCATACAGATGGCCTCTTAGCCCACTCTGGGCTATCCGCCTCAAGGAGCCCTTGGTCCATCTTTCTCACTGTGCATCCCGCCCTGGGTCCTGCAGAGCCCTGCTGCCCACTCCTCCTGCACCTAGAAGCACATTGGAAGGTAGAAAATTTCCCTCCAGACATAAGACATACTTTAACAGAGAAGGATTCTATACATGGGGCCCAGGGAACAGCCAAGCATCCCAGGAGGAAGAAAGTACCCATTGCTTATATTTCGGTAGTACCCACTGCTAGGCACAATGACCTGTTCCAGAGACTGTTACTCTGTAACAAATCACCCCAAAAGCTAGTGGCTTAAAATGACAACAATCATTTTATTATCTCACAAAATAAACATTTGAGACCCATTTCTTTTTTTCATCAAACATATCTTTTCCTGGTTACAAAGGACAATGTTCTCTTATGTTCCCTCATCCCCTAAACATATCTTTCATTGCTGTTATCCTTCATTTTTCATTATTCATCAAAATTCACTGAGTTCTTTTTCATGTCGGGCCCCGTCTTGGGTACTATGGTCTCAGAGGGCAGTACCTCAAGGTCTCTGTGTTCCGAGACTGCACAGTTAATGGGGGCACTTTACTCAAAACTGACTTGGTCATGTTACTTGATAAGAACTAGAACAGAGGAGAAGGCAAAGTATTACTAAAGCTCAGAAAATGAGTGTTCATTTCAAGGAGGGAGTTGTAGAGGGAAGGGCTTTCCTTCTTTGAACAGCTCAGCATGACCCCAGCCCCTCACCCCCAGTGCTACTTAGGTGCTTGGTACCTGAGGACAGGCTGCCAGGTGCTGAGTTTTGAACTAAACAATGTTGAACCTGAAAACTTCCAAATAGGCAAGTTTGCTCCTCCTGTGCCTTATGCATGAGTGGTCCTGGTCCCTTTCTAGAGGGTGCCATTTGCTGATGTGTTCATCTGCCTCGCGATTAGAGGCCTGGGTGGAGCTGGCACCTGTGAATCTGACTTGGAGTGGAGCAGAGCGAGCCCCTGGGCAGGATCCCAAGTCCCCTTAGTGCTGTTTACCCGCCAGCATTTCTATGTGCAGTTGGCATGAGACCAGTGGGCACGAAACCTCCATTCATGTAGGTTGCTGGCAATGTAATGCTTTAACTATCTTATGTCTCACAGCCTACTTTAAAGTTAAGGGATATTTCACAGTTTTATCTAAAAATAGCCGGGCATCTTAGGTCAGTATATTAAAAATTAATTTAGGTCTAAAAAACCTTGAGAGAAAAATCAATGGTAAATTTTGAGCTATAAAAGTTACATATGCCTTGCAGAAGGTCTGTATACTGACTTTTACAGCCCACATGTTTACTTTAGAACTGTGTACTCAAGAGCCCTCAAATTTCTGGAGGGGTTATTTCCTTTAGGAAATCTATCCTATCATGTTCTGAGTGCTTTGAGTTTTTCTAACTAGGAAAATGCTCCTTATTTTGACAAAATAATTCAACTCTAGATGGATCCTCACAGAGAAACGAAGCCGCATTCTCTCCAATTTCTGTAGGAAGAAGTCAGGGTCTTGAACTCAGATTTACTTTTCTCGGAGGACAACAGGGCCTGAAAAGCACAGTATTTTTCTTTTTTTGCATACTCTTGCTCAATTTCTTTTTAACTCAATGTATTTTGCTTGAACTCTAGTATTAAATTTTGACATGGAAGTAATATTTGATGGCAGTAATAATCTATAAATAATATGATAGATACAAAGAACTTTGAGGTTGAAGAATTATAAATATATATACACACTCATATGTATATGTATATACATATGTGTGTGTATTAGTGTTCTCTCACTTACTTTTCATAACAAAATCTGACATTGTACATTCCATTTTGTGGACGAGGAAGTGGAAGCCCGGAAAGGTCAAAGGCATTTGCCTAAGATTCCTGGCTGTCTGCAGCAGAGGCTGGATTTGAATGCAAATCTTTCTGACCGTTTCTGCCACACCTTGAGATTTATCTTAATCAAGTGTTAGCTGAGGAAATAAACTTAACTCCACATTTGATGAAGCAACCAAATTTGTTGCATTATGTAATTATTAGCATCCATTGCCTCTGAAGCTTGAAATTCTCTGCTCTGAGTATTTTCACCACCTTCTGGCAGCACTTATGTACTGCAAGGAAATTACTAAGATGCTACTGAGTTACTTTCTGACTCATTCTTTAACTCAACATTGAGCAGCTGCTATGTGTCAAGGACGGTGTTAGGTGCTGGCAATAAACTAGAAGAAAGACATAGAGCATTAAGGACAGTGGGGGGAAATAAGCATTAATCAAACCACCATATAAAGAAGTATAAAATTATACTGTGATAAATTACAAGCGTATGGACCTGCGAACAAAAGTAACGGACATGATATTGTCAGTTTCAAGCTTTAAAACATTCGTGTGTGGTCCTTTCCCCCCATCCTAATATACAGGTTGCTGACAATTCATTGTTCTTCATCATAGCCGTGAGTTTCACAGTCTGAGACATCTTGGGATTACACAGACCTTGACTGCTCCCGGTTGTACTCTACACCCTGTCCCTGAACCGACCAACCCACAGAAGAAAACCCCAGGAAACACTTGAGGTATTTTCTTTCCCCAGGCAGACAACAGGAGTCTTTGCGTGGTTTAACCAGCTTCCTCCTGAACAGGGCAGGAGCTTTTCCTACAGACAGTGGGCCCCACTCTGCATTTCTTTCTTTTCAGTAATCTGTCTAGTTGTGAATATCAAAATGTTTGTTTCCTCTAAGAGGTGGCGCATGAGAACCAGACACATTAGCCTCTGGGCCTCCAGGGCTCCACCCAGCGTGGGCACAGAAAGGCTGTGTGATCTACAAACACTGTGCCTCTCTCCAGTGACTAACATTTCCTCTGCACCCCCTCTCCCAGCCCTCCCCAGCACCATTGCTGCCTGGATAGCTTATCCTTCCAGAGAAAATATTGCAACATTTCCCACATGAATCTCTCCCCTCCAAAGATCCCTGGTTCACTGCCTCAATGTGATGGAGGAGGCAGCTCCCCAAGAAGTTCTCCAGCCCAACCCTTGGGTGGGGGTGGGGTGGGCACAAGCAAGGCCTTGGCCAGGACTCGCCCTTGCCCATGCAACAGCTGATGTGCTGTGTCAGGAGAGGTGGCGGCAAGGCGACTTTGGAGGATGCCTCTCTCCAGGGCTCTGCCCAAGGCCCAGCTCCTGGCTAATGCTGGGCAGCCCTCAGACCTCAGAATAGATTTCTGCCCATTAGTCTGCTGGAAATAGAGCTCATGATAGGAAACAGGGCTTCAAAACACCAGAAGAGTATTCTTGGACTGCTCCGCTGCTCACAGTCTTGGAGAGGTCTGCCACCCAGTCCCTCGTAAGACATGGTTGCTTTTCAAACACCCTCACTTGGGTCAGTTTTGTTTCTTTTGTTCTCAAATTTCAAAGGCCTATTTCGCTTGACCTGTGAACGTACAAATACAATCACCCTGCAATACAGTTGCTCCACCTCCAAGGTCATCTCCCCTTACCCTGCCGGAATTAGCCAGTGTCTTCTAGCCTGTTCTGGATGACCTGGTCTTGTACCCACCTCTTCAGGCCCTGCTGCTGAGACAGTGGTTACTGTTTCATGAGTGTCTCTCATGGAACAAGGCCCTAAGCAGGTCCTTCTCACAGGCCACCCCAGCTGATTCTTTCAGCAAGGGTAGGACTTGGAGGAGGGTCATTTTTCTGGGGTAAGTAATTGGCATGAGGTCACATCACTAAGGGGTGCAGCGGTATCAAACTCAGTGCCATCTGAGTCAAAGCCCTGGTTCTTCCCAGCACCAACTGCAGTCTCCTTCTCCTCCCACACTAGCCCTGCAGACAGACCCTCAGTCTCTCTGTTCTGGGGTCTTGACCTTCCTTGGCTACGCTGTACCTCGGAGGCTCCCTCTCCCTCATGCACTGTCAGGCTGCTCTTTGCTTTAGGCCTGCTGGGCTTGTCTACCTCCTGTGGGAGCCGCCAAGGACAGAAGCTGTTCAGATGAGCTCACCCCTAATTCCTTGCCCTGGGGGCTGAGGCCCTAACTGGGATGGCCAAGCCTTTCCAGCAGACCTCCTGCCAATGGGCAGAAGGTTAGTGATGGGGTCTCATGTGCCTTGAGATGCTGACCATATGCCTTTGAGAGGTCGCTTGATATTTGGTTTTGGCTTTCAGCTCTTCACATTCATGAGGCCTCCCCCCAGGAATAGGACCTCATTGTCGTGGTACATTCATTGCTTCCTAACTTCCCCTACACTGAGGCCCTTCCATCCATCGTCACCACAGCTCCAGGGGAAACTTTGCACACCCATGTTTGGTCAAGTTTCCTTCCCACACCCGTCAATAGCATCTAATTGTTCTCAGAAGAAAGAAAAAGACTGTTTCCAGGCCTCAGAGACCTTTCTGGGTCTGGTCCCCGCCTCTGTGTCCAGCTTCGGGTACCCCTGGCTCCCTTGTCCCCGGGCCGCTTTCACTCTCTGGGGCCGTGCTGTCTCTCCCTCCCCTGCCATGGTCATGGAACCTTTGCCGTGCTGCTGCTGTTGTCTGAAAGTTCCTTTGTTGCCCTTGGCCCAGTGAACCCCTGTTCATTCTTTAGACCTTGATTTGGTCTTGGTCAGACCCCTGTTACACACATGCGTGTCACTGGGTCCCCTCTTAGGGAACATTTGTTACAATTGTGAAGAAATGTTCACAGGATTGTGGATTTGTGCCCTTTTTTCCCTAGTAGACTGTAAGCTAAACGGGGCCGAGAATGACCTGGTTTTGCCATTGCTGTAATCTCTGGTGCCTGGTACGGGGCCAGGCACACAGTAGGTGCTCAGTAAACGTCTGTTAAATAAACAAGTGACTCAGCAAGCAGATCGTTTCGAGGCCTTGAAAGACAGGGCAAATCTACCCACTGACCAGTAGAAGGGTTGAAATGTGCTCTGGAAGCTGCCTGAAGCCGGCTGTGCTGCAGAAGGCTCACCACTTGGCCTGCAAGCCCGTTCACATTACTACTCAAGCAGATGACTCATGAGGAGATGAATCAGCCCAGAGCAGCACTTGCACTTAGTCACGTGGATGGGAAGAGGAGGGACATTTTCCCTTAATTAGAAATGGTGAGTCCAAAAACGGTTTCCTGCCAAAGCATTCATTCAACAGATACTCACAGAAGCCCAATTGGTGCTGGGCTCCATGCTGAGCTTTGTGAGGGCAGGAGGGAGAGTGAGGAGAGGCAACCACAAATAAGAAGATAGAAGGCCTGGTCTCTGCCCTCAAGCAGATGTGACAAGCCAAAGGTAGGTGCAGCCTGACACGTGAGCTCCTTCCACATGTAGGTTCTCCAGAAGGAGGTTAAGGACACTCTCGGCCACCCCCACCCTCAAAGGGGTCACACAGATCCTAAGGTTGCTTCTCAGAGCAGCCCTATCCCTTGTCCTCTGGGTAACAACTTCCATTCTCTATCGTCACTGCTTCTTCAACATTATAGTCTTTATTACAAGGCAGCCATTATTAGCCTGTGATTCTTGTATAATTACATTTATTTGAGAATAAAATTACTTTTGAACTAAATTTCTAGAGAAGGGGCTTTTGCCTCCTGGGGCAAGATAAGCAATTTTCACTTATGTCCTAGACCAGATCTCTCTGTTCGCACAGACTGCCCCAGAAACGTCATGAACTCCCAGAGAATTTCTTCTGCTTTTTTGTAAAAAATGAGAATCAGGCAGTAGAAATCCAGCCTCCTTACCTTCCAGTCTCCTTCACATTACAATGCTCACTCGCTGGGCGCGATAGATCACGCCTGTAATCCCAGCAATTTGGGAGGCTGAGGTGGGTGGATCACGAGGTCAAGAGATCCTAAGACCATCTTCACCAACATGGGGAAACCCCATCTCCACTAAAAATAAAAATTAGGCCGGGTGCAGTGGCTCATGCCTGTAATCCCAGCACTTTGGGAGGCCGAGGCAGACGGATCACGAAGTCAAGAGATCAAGACCATCCTGGCTAATATGGTGAAACCCTGTCTCTACTAAAAATACAAAAAATTAGTTGGGTGTGGTGGTGGGTGCCTGTAGTCCCAGCTACTCGGGAGGCTGAGGCAGGAGGATGGCATGAACCCAGGAGGTGGAGCTTGCAGTGAACCGAGATCGCACCACTGCACTCCAGCTTGGGCGACAAAGTGAGACTCCGACTCAAAAAAAAAAAAAAAAAAAGAAAAGAAAAGAAAGAAAGAAAAGAAAAAAGAAAAAAACATTGCTCACCATGGGAAAAGCCGCCAGAATCATCTCTATGTTAAGAATGGGATTATATTTTGTTCTTCATTGTATCCTTACTGCTCTCGAATAAGGCTCTGGTATGCTGTAGGTTCTTTATAAGGGCTACTATATTCGGATGGGTAAAGGAAGCAATTTATCGCAGAGGAAAAGATGCTGGTTGAGTGACAGAGTGTCTGGGTGTGGCTAAGGTAAAGTTATCTTGTCTCTTGGGACTTTCATTTCCCTGGATATAAAATGAGGGATAAATCAGATAAGCTTCAACATTTCATTTAGCTATGTTTTATTTAGTTTTTCTGATTCTGGAAGTAAAATTTTTAAAAAAGAAGGGATGTTACTTTCATGACTTTGGATATGTCATTGAACAAAGCACCTACCACTCCCTTTTTATCTAATGCCCTAATTATAGGATGAAACTTTGAAGGGTGAATCTCTCTCGTCTGTTTCTCTTTCTCATATTTCTATCTCTATCCCTATGTCTATGTCTAAACAACTATATCTAGATCATATCTCTTTCTCTATTTCTATCTCTGTACCTACAAGTAAGTTGAAGTGTCTATCTCTGTCTTTCTCTCTCTATCCCTATTTCTATCTCCATTGGAAATGTCACAGACCCTGAAGGGTACTTACTAATTGCTCAGATTTTAAAATCAAATGAACTCTCTTTTTGTTTCTAATACACCATTTGCACTACAAATCGGGTCAATGGCATTTTGATTTTGGGTAGGGGATTATTCTAGTACTTCTCTTCCTGGTAAATATTGAGCCACCAACCTGTTAATCTCTGTTATGAAATGAGGACGTCAATAACAAATTACACTTTGGAAATGGTGGTGAGTTTCCATTTAGAGCCAGTCTGCCAGATTGGAAAGATTGTTTTTATGAATTTGAAACTAGGTAACTGGTGAGGATCTTTGAAGGTGCATGGGAGCAGCTTGGTTGCTGTAAGGAAAGTTAAAATGAGGCCGCTCCCTTCGTACTGTCTTTACTCGCTCCAACCCAAGTGGGTAGAACAGCAGATTTCACGACTGGTTCTAAAACTTATTTGATCTCCCTTCCTCCTCCAGAATAAAGTGGTCTATCCAAGGTCAATTCTCATTTCACCCTGCACCCAACTCATTTCACAGCATCATGGTGACAACGATGAGAGCACTGAGCCTGGCTGCATCTCAGTTAGAACCCTACTGGAATGCCATTGGCCACCAGGTCTGGAATCCTGGGGAGAGAGCTATTATAGCACAGCTGGTGACAGCAATGGCAGTCAGAGCCAGGCATGTTCTATCTGCAGAAGTTGAACACATTTGATACAAAATTACAGCTAGATAGGAGGAATAAGTTCTAGTGTTCTACTGCACTGGAGGGTAACTATTGTTGACAATAATTTATCGTATATTTCAAATAACTAAAAGATTTTGAACTTTTCCAACACAAGGATAAATGAGGTAATGAATATGCTAATTACCCTGATTTGATCATTACACATTATTTACAGGTATCAAAATATCATCCATATCCCACAAATACATACAATTATTATGTGTCAATAAAAATAAAATAAAATAAAATAAATGGAACACATTTGTCAAGAATGAACAAGTTCAGCGCCATTGCCTAAGAAGGTGGGGCTTCTGTTTTCTGGAGGAGAGGAAGCTTCCTACCAACTCTAACATGCTCTCCTAAATGTATTCCTGTCCTGCGTTACTGTAATATCTTTAACTTCTCCCCAAACTGTATGGGCCCCACATGGTCCCATCTCTGCCTCCACAGGTATAGGATAGGATCCGGTTGCAGGCTAAGAAACAAAGGAAATGCATCATGTAGAGAAGTAAGGATGCTATGCTATGGTGGAGAGTGTGAGCTTTGGGGTTACATGGGTCTGGGATTGAATATCAGTTCTGCAGTTCACTACATGTGGGACCTGGTCTCGGGCAAAGGATTTTTCAAAGCCTTAATTTCTTTTCTTTTCTTTCTTTCTTTTTTTTCTTTTTCTTTTTCGTTTTTGTTTTTGTTTTTTTGTTGTTTTTTTTTGAGACAGAGTCTCGCTCTGTTGCCCAGACCGGAGTGCAATGGCACAATCTTGGCTCACTGCAATTTCCTCCGCCTCCCAAGTTCAAGCGATTCTCCTGCCTCAGCCTCCCCAGTAGCTGGGTTTACAGGCATGTGCCACCCGCCCAGCTAATTTTTGTATTTTTAGTAGAGACCAGGTTTCACCATTTTGGCCAGGCTGGTCTCGAACTCCTGACCTCAAGTGATCTTCCTGTCTTGGCCTCCCAAAAGTGCTAGGATTACAGGAGAAAGCCACCACACCCAGCCTTAGTTTCTTCATATAAAAAATGGGAAAGGATAGAGGAGAATTGGCTGCTGGGCTGGGCTCTTTGGGATTTAATGGGGAGGACACTGGAATAGAGTCAGAATGCATGGGATTGGGTTCCAGTTCCTCCACTACTGAAGAGTAGTGTACCTAGTGGCACTGGGCTTCCCTTCTTTGGATGACCCTGGTGGCAAAGCTGTGAGGATTAGGATGATGTGTGTAAGGCACACACATGATGTGTGCACAGTGTTGGGCTCATAATAGTATTCAGCCAATGAAAGATGCTATTATTATTGTTATTATTATTTTAGTTTCAGCAAGGCTGTGTTCTGAATATGTGCCAATAATATGAAAACTAAGGAACATTTGAAGAGTACATATATTCTTTAAAGGAAATGACCGGAAGAGGAAATTATCTTCTTTCATTCTTGTATAGAAAACAATATATTAAGTGATCAGTCAATCATCATCCACTATGTGCACCATATGTGGCAGATACTAGGCAAGGTGCTCAGAGAGATGCAGAAAGGCAGACACTGAGGCCAGGATCTGCATGTGGTTAGGGAGGCAGACAGAGGCACACCCAAAGTTAATGAGCAGCGCAAACCCAGCCAAGGTGGCTGAGACAATCAGTGACAGGAAGGTGGGTTTCCCCTTGCAGGATGTGTAGGATGCATCCTGGTATACCTCTGTCTTCCTTTTATTATCGTCAAGCACAAAGAGAACCCTGGTCATCCGGAGTCCAAATTTGCTCAAAACCAATATTTCCTTCGAAGCAATGCATTTTGCAACACGAGACGTTATGAGGAGTTAAAGGCCTCTCTCTCCCCTGAAGGGCAGCTGGGGCGATAGATCCCTTCACCCGTGCCAGCCTCTTAGCAAAATAATAGAAAGACCAGAGCCCTGCGGGTATCTGGGAGGGTTTATTTGGAATTGCCACAAGATGCAACAAGAGTCAGAACTCATGGACACAAAGAACAAGAACATAAAACCCACACAAAAGGGTGGCCACGCCAGGGCATCAGAGACCTCACACTTCCTTATCCTCACTGCAAAGCATTTGAGGGAGAGCAGGAGGAGTCGGCAAAATACTTCCCTGGGAAGGGGCCCTCCTATGCTGCTCTCTCCTCCCAAACCCCAACTCCTTGATTATTCCTTTCCCTGAGGAGTAACTGCAGCTCATGTGATCTGATTCTTGCCTCAGTGGTCAAGAAGGATCAACTTAGAGACTAGATCTCAGGGCAGAGGGGAAATCTCTGGAGAGTTTGCTAGCAGAGCTCATAGCTAGGTTCCTCCCATCCTACTGAGGATGAAGAGCAGGCGCTCACACCTGGTTGGGCAGCTTGGACTTCAGCGCCAGGTCTGGAACTCGCTCTACTTTCTAATCGTGTCCTGTAGGGCGTGGGAAGGAG
This sequence comes from Macaca mulatta, assembly GCF_049350105.2. Classification (NCBI taxonomy): domain Eukaryota; kingdom Metazoa; phylum Chordata; class Mammalia; order Primates; family Cercopithecidae; genus Macaca; species Macaca mulatta. The sequence goes on from NC_133418.1 coordinate 107,375,052, forward strand.
GAGCAGGCTGAGTGTGCATGAGTCCAGGTTCCAATCATGCCACTTACTGGCTGTGAGATGCTGGGAGAGGGATTCAACCATCTGGGCCTGTTTCCTCTTGTGTGCAATGAGGGAGTTGGCTCCCTCTGAGCCCTAGGAGTTCTACCAACTCCTGTGGTTCTAAATCTGCAAAGTCTTCAACATTACACTTGAAAAAAGACATTGGTTTAATTAAACTTTGCAACACTTACTATGTGTCAGGCACTATGTAAGCACATTACCCATATTGAGTCGTGTAATCCGCCAACAATCCTATGAAGTAGGTTCCACTGCCGTCCCTATTATGTGGATGAGTACACAGAGGCATAGGAATATTATGTAACCCACCCAGGGTCACATACCTAGTTAGTGGCAGAATTTGAACTCAGGCAATTTGGCCTTGGGGCTATATAGACTCTACATACCTCTCATCTACCTAATATAGAAACACAGACCCCCAAGAGGGCAACACCTTAATTCTACTACTAGTATCACATCTGCATGCATTCTAGTGAGACAGAGGCAGCAAAGAAACTAAGCACGTGGGGTCAGCACCTCTTCCAAAACTCCCATTGGCCAAGTCACTTAGAGAGTCTTGACTTGACCGCTCAGCATTATCTAGGGCCGTGGGGAAGTTATGTGAGACTACATCCAGTAAAGTGCTGCGTCAACCTCAAGGACTCAACATAGGTCATTCTGTCTGTGATTGGAATATTTACCAGGAGCCCAGTGCTGTGGGCTCAGTGGGCACAGTATAAACCAGACACAGTGCCCTGCTCTCACCAGTGTGGGCCAAAGCAGATCCCCTGGGGATCTCATGAAAATGCAAATTCTGCTTCAGCAGGTTTGGGTTGAGGCTGGGGTTTGGATAGCACACACTCGGTGATGCAGAAGCTGCTAAAGGGTCCTCAGAAAGCAATTGTGTAGCCTCCAGGCACTTGGGATTTGGAGGATGAAGCCCAGGCAGGTTGGAGAAGTCAGAGGAGGCATCCTGGGGTGGGGTCGGGGACTGGATGGTAGCTGGAGATGGGCCGTACCTGTACAGTTTTGTGGTGTTGTGAGGAGGTGCTGTGGGAAACAGAAACACAGCCCAGCCTGGGCAGATGCCCAGGGGTCAGCTGAGCCTTTCTAAGGGAGAGCAAGGGCCCAGCTGGGGCTGAGGAGACTCTGCTGGCTGCAGCCCTGGAGCTGCCTCCTCCACCTCTCCTGGTTTATGTATTAGATTTCACAGCAGCCCTGACTCTTGATGGGGAAGCTCTTCTCGCACATTTCCATATTTATCTCTCTGAGTCTGCAGGGAAAGCAGAGAGCAGCCTTCAGACAGGCTCCCCGGCCTCCCATGGGCCAGGTTCATGAATAAAGATGCCTCCCCTGGGAGAGTTCTCCCAGCCTTCCCTGAGGGAAGGGGAGGGGAGGGGAAGAGCTGGGTGGGCAAGAGGGGCTGGAGAGGAACTGGACAGCCAGCTCTGGGGGGTGCAGGCAGAAAGGACTAGATGCGGGTGGGCGATGGCCTATGGATGGCACCTGGAACACTGGAATCATTTCTCCTCTCAATGCCTCAGTTTCTCTGCCTGTAAATCAAGAGATTGAACAAAACAGCTTAAGGGCACTCGTTTCAGGTCTGGCTTTCTGTGATTCTGTCATAAAGAGAGGCCAATGTTTTGTGACTGCCAAAGAACTCTCCAAACACAAAGCCTACTGTGGGTACCTTTGAGAGTAGCCCTGTCCAATAAAAAGATACCATGAGCCACAAATGCGAATCACATAAGGAATTGGAATTTTTCTTATTACAAAGGTAAAAAAATAGTTTTTAATAATAGATTATATTGAACCCATTATATTCAAAACACATCAAATTTACATCATTTCAACATGTAATCACTATTACAGTTATCAGTGAGATATTTGAGTTTTTGGACTGAGTCTTTGAGGCAGGTACATGTGTCGTTACTCACAGCACATCTTAATTCCTGCTAGCCATATTCGAAGTGCTCAAAAGCCACATGCAGCCCGTGGCTACCATACTGAATCCTGCAGCTCTTAGCAGTGCAGACAGTGTGAAAGGGCGTGTACGGGCTGTTGCTGTAAAAGATCTTCGGGAATATGTACATGTCATAGTGTGAGCATCCACTGGTCAGGGAAGCAGGGGCTTGTATGTTAACCTGGAAAACCGTGAGCCTCTGAGCACAGGCTGCAGCCTTTTCCCACCCTTGGACTCCCCAGCCTTCTAGGCCAGTGAGTGTGGCCAGAGAGGTGGGGCCTTCTGCTTGCTTGGAGCTTGGTGGAATCCATGTTTTCACTCCAAATCTAGGTGTCTATTGCCTTCGTACCTTGATGACATCTTTCATTTTCCCAAGACCCTGGCTTACTATTTCCCCATCTCAGGTACCATATGCCAGGGAGTGCTATGGTAATTATACCGGCCTCATATCATAGTTCTAAAATATTACTCTGGGGAGGAGCTCTTTCCACCAAATCCTGACACCCGCCCCCCACCCCACATGCCAGATAAATTAGTATTTTTTCCCTTTCTCTGAAAAGCGATAGTGGAGGCAGTTTGGCTTAAGGAATGAGTGAGGGCCACAGAGCCACAGTGACCACATCAAACTCTGGCCTCATTGCTGAAGCATGGCCTTGAGCAGGGCACTTTGTTTGTAAGCCTCGGTTTCCATGGGTGTGGAAAGATCAATCCCATGGGTAAAGGGCATTTTGTAGTGTCAGGCACATGGAAGACACTTTTAAAAAGGTAGCTTACTTTGCTTCCTTCTGTCCTCAGCATTGTGGATGTCTGTTTTGGAGATGACATGACAAAAAGTCCTTTTACCTGTTTTAATGTAATTCTCACAACAGTCCTCTGAGGTGGGGCTCACAGATGAGAAAACTGTGGCACAGACTGGTGAAGTAACTTTCTCAAGATCACGAAGTCAACAGCAGAGCTAAAGGGTGAACCTAGAAAATCCAACTGCAGAATCCTGGTGATAATGTCCTCTGCCTCAATGCTACATGAGAGGCAGAACTCCTAGGAGAAGGGGCTTTTGAGCTTAAACTCCAAAAGCAAGAACCAAAAGCCAGGATGCTAGATTTTAGGGTGGCCACGATGATGACCTGAACCCAGATCTTGCTGAGGCAAATCCCATCAGCAGAGATTTAGGAATTCTTACATTTTAGGCCGGGCGCGGTGGCTCAAGCCTGTAATCCCAGCACTTTGGGAGGCCGAGGCGGGCGGATCACAAGGTCAGAAGATCGAGACCATCCTGGCTAACACGGTGAAACCCCGTCTCTACTAAAAAATACAAAAAACTAGCCGGGCGAGGTGGCGGGCGCCTGTAGTCCCAGCTACTCGGGAGGCTGAGGCAGGAGAATGGCGTGAACCCGGGAGGCGGAGGCTGCAGTGAGCTGAGATCCGGCCACTGCACTCCAGCCTGGGTGACAGAGCAAGACTCTGTCTCAAAAAAAAAAAAAAAAAAAAAAAAAGGAATTCTTACATTTTGCCTTCCACCTGTCATCAGCCATCCTGCAGCTTCCCCACCACCCACGGCTTGCTGTCGGGATTCTATTTTCTGGAGCACCATTCCCAGCAGGCCTCTGAGATTCCTGGCCCAGGACCAGAGCCCTGACTGTTCCATCTCTGAGTGTTCATCTAGGAGACACACACCCCTGTCCTTCAGCCCAGTCCCTCTGGTGGACCCTTCCCCTCCTTGTTGGGTCCTGTGGTTGCAGCAACCAGGGAGATATTTAATTCCCAGTTCTGCCCAACAGCTTGTTGCTAAGCAGCTGGTGCACACCGAGATGTGTGGAAGGAAAACCTCATGGTGACAAAAACAAACCCTCATGTGCCCTGAGCCAAGTGTATATGTATGTATGTGCACATGTACGTGTGTGTACATGTGTGTATGTGTGTTCAAAGGAGCTGGGGGTCGAGCTGCCAGTTAGAGCCTGACTATGAGTCAGAACCAAGCAGGAGCAGTAACTCCCTCAGTGGGACCCATGGGGCGAGGAGGCTCTGGCTGGGGTTTGAGGGGTTCCAGGAGGATGTGGAAGTCGCACTGGAGCATGAAGTGGGTGGGATGGAGCTGTGTGACTGTGGGAATGAGCTAACCATATTCTCTTCTTTGGCAGTTGTGATATCAGCAAAACAAAAAACAAATACACAAAAACACCTGCTTTCCTCCTCACCCTACTACTACCTGAGAGGCTCATTCTTACTCTGCTGATCTCAGAGGAGAGATAAGGGGAGGGGAAGGGGCATAGCTAAGCTTTGCCTCAGCCTCATTTGTACAACGAACACATTGCAGGGCATTGTCTGCACCTTGGTAAATGTCACACACAGACTTTTTATTTGTTGCTTGTTTCCCAGACACGTGTTGAGAAGACCCCTAAATACAAAGGCTAAGATGGGAAGGGACATCTTTCCTACTGCCTTCTCTCCTGGTCAACTGCATAACAAACTTTGCCTCAAGTCTTGCCAGGACCTCTTACATAATTTGCAGGACTCAGTGCAAAAGGAAATGTAGGGCTTCCTGTTTTAAAATTATTAAGAATCAAGATGGCAGCAGCAGAGCAAGTGTGAGGTCCTTCTGAGCACAGGGCTGGGCACCTGCCAGCCCTGAGTCTCGCCTGCACACTGCTGTTAGAATGAGCGAGCGCATCTGCAAGTCTAGGCCTTAACCTCTCTACTGCATGCTCTTTGATGCCCTCCCCGCCTCCTCCTCCACACTCTAGGATGAAAGTCACTCTGCTTAATCCAGTCCCACAAGGCCCTTCTGGACTTGGGTCCTGCAAACCTCTCCAGCTTCATCTCTCCACCACCCTCCCCTCCTCAGACACTCTAAGCTGGTGCCGATCCATGGGAAATCTTTCCAGAGTGTTCTTGCATGCTTTGCCCATGCTTCTCTCTTGCCCCCTCACTCTTTGCGAGTTCCTGTTAGTCCTTTATCACTCAGCTCAAGGAGCACTTCTCTGAGCCGTCTTCTCAGCCTGCTCTTTGCTTTCCACCCCATACTCCAACTCTCTGCCCTTCCTAAACTGAGTTTAAGGGCTTCCCCTCTGAGCAATGACAACACCCTGTATCGATGCACAGGGTCACTCATGTCTCGTCTTGTCACGAGCTGTTTTATGCCTGCCCCCAACTCTGCTCTGACATCCTCCTGGGAAGGGTCACGCCTGACTCATGTCTGTATTCTTAATGCCTGGAACACAACGGATATTCAATAAGTATTTCCTGACTAACTCAATAGGTGAAGGTGGCCTCTGCAGATCCATCACATTCAGCTCTTACTTTTAATTTTTTTTTTTTTCTTTTTGAGGCAGAGTCTCGCTCTGTCACCCAGGCTGGAGTGTAGTGGTGCAATCTCAGCTCACTGCAACTTCTGCCTCCCGGGTTCAAGCAATTCTCATGCCTCAGCCTCCAGACTAGCTAGGATTACAGGTGCACGCCACAATGCCCAGCTATTTTTCTATATTCTTAGTAGAGATGGGGTGATATGGTTTGGCTGTGTCTCCACCCAGATCTCATCTTAAATTTTAGCTCCCATAATTCCCATGTGTCGTGGGAGGGACCCAGTGGGAGGGTCATTCCTATGCTATTCTCGTGATAGTAAATAAGTCTCACAAGATCTGATGGTTTTATAAAAGGGAGTTCTCCTGCACAAGCTCTCTTACGTGCTGCCATGTAAGACATGACTTTGCTTCTTATTCACCTTCAGCCATGATTGTGAGACCTCCTTAGCCATGTGAAACTGTGAGTCAATTAAACCTCTTTCCTTTGTAAATTACCCAGCCTCAGGTATGCCTTTATTGGCATCATGAGAACAGACTAAGAAACAGGGTTTCACCGTGTTGGCTAGACTGGTCTTGAACTCCCGGCCTCAAGCGATCTGCCTGCCTTGGCTTCCCAAAGTGCTAGAATTACAGGCATGAGTCACTGCAACCGGCACTTTTCTTACTTTTAATACCAAATCATCCAAGAAGTATTTTTAATGCTGATTTCTGCATTTCATAATTCTTCTCCAAAGGGTGATTTATTCAATGTATAACTGAAGGAGACTTGCTGTGTCTATTTTTTAAGGCACTTTAATGAAAATAGCAATGTTTTTTTCTTACTCTAAAGATAATACACATTTATGAAGAAAAAATTTAAAACACAAATTAAGAAATAATTAGCCAAAACCCTACCACTTAAAGTTATTATTAAGAGTGACCATTGTTTGGTCGGGCATGGTGGCTCATGCCTGTAATCCCAGCTCTTTGGGAGGCCAAGGCAGGCAGATCACGAGGTCAGGAGTTCGAAACCAGCCTGACCAATGTGGTGAAACCCTGTCTCTACTAAAAATACAAAAATTACCTGTAATCCTAGATTCTAGGGAGACTGAGGCAGGAGAATCACTTGAACCTGGGAGGCAGAGGTTACACTGAGCTGAGATTGCACCACTGCACTCCTGTCTGGGCGAGAGAGCAAGACTCCATCAAAAAAACAAAAATAAAACCAAGAAAAACACAGTGACCATTGTTCTAGGAGTTCATTGATTCAATGTGTATTTATTGAACACTGACAAAGTTTCTTGCATTGGGGATATAGCAGTGAATCATACAAAAAACCTTACCTGGCCAAGCGTGGTGGCTCACGCCTGTAATCCCAGCAGGCGGATCAGTTAAGGTCAGGAGTTCAAGACCAGCCTGGCCAACATGGTGAAAACCTGTCTCTACTAAAAATACAAAAAATTAGCCAGGCATGGTGGTGTGTGCCTGTAGTCCCAGCTACGAGGGAGGCTGAGGAAAGAGAATCGCTTGAAACTGGGAGGCAGAGGCTGTAGAGAGTTGAGATCATGCCACTGCACTCCAGCCTGGGTGACAGAGCAAGACTACATCTTAAACAAAACAAAACAAAACAAAAAAAACCTTACCTTCATTCTAGTCATTAAGTATGTACTTGTTTATGGTTCTGCATTCTGCATGTTTATACATACATGCATGTATATTTATACTTCTAGATTTATTCATTTGGTGCTAAGTCATGAAAACCTTTTCAGGTCACTGGCTTTAAATATATGACCCCCTTTTTAGTGGCTGATTAATATTCCATTATATGAATGTTCTATATTTAATCAAATCTGGAGCCTCTGACAATGGTTTAAAACATCTTCACTGTTATTCATACCTTAAAATGTTTTATTTGTAAAATTGATCTGGGTATCTCCTAAACATGGACTATTGGTGAAGGAATACACAAATCTTATTTGTGACCCATATTGTCAAACCACCATCCAATAGTTAACCAGAGTGCTAATGTGTGATGCACCCTTGACATTGCCTCTGATACCAGAACAATGATACAATATTATCCAACCATTTTTGCATTTCTCTGATTTCTAGTGAGGTTCACTATCTTTTTTATATCCTTTGGAAAGATCATATACAAGCTTGGTTTTTTTTCCTGTACAAAATTTAGATTTTTATATAATGAAAGCATCAGTATTTTCCTAAATGGAGTTTGGTTTTGGTGTCATTCTGAAAGTCCATCCCCACACCGAGATTCAGAATATTTCCCTATGTTTTCTTCTAATACTTTCCTCTCTCTCTCTCATTTACCTTTGAATATTCACATTAAATTTGTGAATATAATGGCTAGACAACTAAGATTTAATGAAAAGTCCATTTTTTCCTTTCTGATTTAAAATGCCATTTTGGGCTGCACACAGTGGCTCCCGCCTGTAATCCCAGCACTTTGGGAGGCCAAGGCGGGTGGATCATGAGGTCAAGAGTTCGAGACCAGCCTGGCCAACATGGTGAAACCCCATCTCTACTAAGAATACAAAAATTAGCCGGGCATGGTGGCACGTGCCTGTAATCCCAACTACTCAGGAGCCTGAGGCAGGAGAATTGCTTGAACCTGGGAGGCGGAGGTTGCAGTGAGCTGAGATTGCACCACTGCACTCCAGCCTGGGCACCAGAGCAAGTCTCCATCTTGAAAAAAATAAATAAATAAATAAATAAATAAAATGCTGTTTTGCCCCATATATGCAGGTGTATGTTTGATATATTTGAACTAGTTATTATTTCTTTCTTTGGTTGTCAATTTATTCCTCTGTTAATAGCATAGTGTCTTAATTATTGCAAGCTTATAAAAGATTTTAATATGTGGAAGTTATCCTCTTTTCTTCTTTTGATTATTATTGAAAATATATTCTTCCAGAGGAGCTTTAAAATAATTAGATCAAGTGGCAAAGCAATGAAACAAAACAAACTGTGATGAGATTTTGATTGAGATAGCTTTAAGCTGCTACATTTATTAAGGAGAACTGGCATCTTTGCAGCACTGAGTCCTCCTATCCAAGAACAAGGAACATCCACTTGCTTATTTATGTCTCCCAACTGATGAGGCTTCTGCAGCATGAACTGCCACCTCCGTTTCTCACAGAGCTGCAAGCCCTGCAGCTTTGGAGTAAGGGCACTGAGTGTGAGGGAATGACTCAAGAGGGCACTCTGGGCTAAAATCCCAGTGACAGTGGCAGGAGGCAGCTAAATCTAGGCAGATAGGGTTGGTCCATGATGACACCCCACTTCCAAGGTACATACTTAATGACTAGAAGACAAGGCAAAGACAGTTGAAAGCCCGAAAACCAAGCTACAAGTCAAATACATGGACCAGATTGAGAACCTATTTTCTTGTTTGGCTTGCTTTCCTCTGATTAACCCCACCCTTCACCTATTTTACATTTACCTACCCTTTCCTAATTGCTTTTCTACACTATCGTGCCCACCTTTGGGTGCTGGCTTCACTTTAACCTTTTTTGCATATTCAAAAACCAATCAGCACGCACTCCCCATTCTGAGTCCATAAAAAGCCTGGGACCCAGCCACACTGAGAGAGAAACCACCTGACTACGGGGGTGGGGGACCACGCCACTGTGTCCCCTCTCAGCTGAGAGCTGTTAAAAAAATTAGCCAAGGAGATGCTGTAACCTGGCCTAGTTCCGTAAGGAACTTACTGAAATTCCCTTTTCTCTATTTCTTCCCTGCCTCAGTACATGAAGGAGTGGAGGAGCTGGTTAGTAGTAGAGGAAGGGGTGGGTGCCAAGTGCTGATCCTTGACACATCGTCCCGCCCCCAGCCCCTGCCTCCTAACTGCAGCCACAGACAAGGCAGTCTGTGCTGGGGAGGGAAAGAGAGCACTGCACTGAGCTGGAGGTGGATTTTTTTTAATTGAGTAAGACTGTCTTAAATACCTGAAATGAGTCTGGTTCTGATAACCAATAACAGAGTGACGCTAATTTAGGTAATCTTGCCAAAATGCTGTCAAAGCAACTATTACAAAGGAGATAATAGTTCATCATAGCACAACTGCTATATGGAATTATAAGGAAAAAATAATTTTACATTTGTATGTTGAGGAGTAGAGACTTCAGGAAACCTAGTTTCCAATATCAAGCCCACTCCAGCTGCTACTGGCATGGTAACCAGGGTACTTTTAACTGAGCCCTGTATTAGTCTGGTTTTCACGCTGCTGATAAAGACATACCAGAGACTGGGCAATTTACCAAAGAGGTTTAATTTGAGTTAGAGTTCCACATGACTGGGGAAGCCTCACAATTACGGCGGAAGGCAAGGAGGAACAAGTCCCATCTTACATGGATGGCAGCAGGCAAAGAGAGAATGAGGAAGATGCAAAAGCAGAAACCCCTGATAAAACCATCAGAGCTCGGGAGACTTATTTACTACCACAAGAACAGTATGGGGGCGACTGCCCCCATGATTCAATTATCTCCCACTGGGTCCCCCAAAACACATGGGAACTATGGGAGTGTAATTCAAGATGAGATTTGGGTGGGGACACAGAGCCAAACCATATCCAGCCCCATAGTAGACATTTCACACAGGTGTTCTCATTTAATTATCTTAATTATTTGAGTATTACCTGTTGCTGCTGTAACAC